>NW_027131485.1:8872500-9497500 GCF_026122565.2 Emydura macquarii macquarii
TCCTTGTTGTACCCAACCCTGGTTTCCCCAACCCTAACTGCAGTAACCACACTGAGATTTCTTGTGGTGCTATGTTTTTATTACTACAGAAGCAAATTAATAAAAGTAAGCAGGGTTTTCTAGACACACTGTACTGCCAGTTTCGCACAAGAGTCATTTTGAAGGTAGCTATGCTGTTCATATAAAGAAGTCAGACACTTGAGCTACACATGGAAGTGCCATATCCTCAGCTTACATGAATCAACATAACTCCATCAACTTCAGTAATGCTAGGCTGATTTGCACCACCTGAGAATCTGGCCCAGGGCATTTATCAAAGCTGTATGCAGTGTTGTTGTAGCTCTGTTGGTCCCAGAATATTAGAGAGACAAGGTGGGTGACGTAATACCTTTTATTGGACCAACTTCTATCGGTGAGAGAGACGAGCTTTTGAGCTACACAGAGCTGTTACTCAAGCCTGGGAAAGGTATCTGTTAGATCTTGAATTTAGTTGTGATACTTTAAATACCTTTCCCAATCCTGAGGAAGAGCTCCGTGTAGCTCAAAAGCTTGTCTCTCTCACCAACCAATAAAAGGTATTACCTCATCCACCTTTTCTCTCATTTATCAAGTCATCATATAAAAGCTATGTGTGGCCAGAAACCCTGACTTCCCTGTTTATTTTCCTGCTGTTAATAACAGAACTGTTTAAGGAACAAAGTACCTATAGGTTAAATGATTTCAGCATAAGTTTAGCAGCTCAGCATACCAAGAGAGTGCCTGCTAATTTTATTGACTGACTTTGAAGGCTAAAAATAGATATGTTGTCTCCTTGGTGTCTCCAAAGGAGTATGCTTAAGTTTCCCCTGTTCTCTCTTTATTTGGCCATGTTGCTGGAAGCCCTTTTGAATTCACTTTTGCGGATCAAAAGCAACCCCACCATTTCAACTTGATGGTTTATGGGTCCCCGCTCTTTAGCAGTCCTTTTACTGGTTTTGCCAGAGGCTATTTAATTCTGTAGTTCTGTTAAGGTATATTCCTGTCTGGGAAGAAAAATTGCGCATTGCAATAAGAGTCTTAGAAGACAGAAGAACCCACCCTAAGGGAGATTACAAGAGAAAAACCTTGGATGATGATGCAGAACCATAAAATGATATTATTACACCAGCATCAGCAGAGGATCTTCTGAAGCGCTTATAGTAGTCTTGTCCCAACCATCATTAGAAGGAATGTTTGTTGAACATTAGTTCAGTGGGGACATTGGTGAGGGAGACTTCTGGGATTCAAAGGAAGAATATAGTTGAAATAAAAGGGGAATAGCAGGATTAACTGGACATTTCGGAGTAAAAATCCACACAGTCAGAAATGGTGGGGAATAGTCTGGCTGCACAATCTTTGGTGATGAGGAGATTGGCGGTGTGATTTCTCCCCATCTATCAGCAGGACTGGACGGAGAGGTAGGTTTGGCCTAGGAGAGTTGCAGAGCTTGTTTGCTTATATTTAAGGCCAGCCAGTAGACACAGGAAACATGGAATGGGATTTCTTGAGTAAAGATTTTTGCGGAATAGTATCTCTAACTAAATCTTGGGGCTAACTGAGATTCTTGTATTGATATGGATTGTGTCAATTTTCTAAAACTGACCTGTTTTATTTCATTTTATCCCTGTCAATGCATTACAAATTCCCTCGTGGATTCCTGAAGCCTCAAATTATAAAGCCATTAATTCACAAATAACATTTAATAGAGGAGAATATAGTACATATTATCTGAGTCATTATGGTGTGTGTTTATCACATTGTTATTCAGCTCAGCAACTGGTGATGCTCAGACAGGAACACACAGAGCCTGCAATTAATGTAACAGATTGCTAACTAGCCCTGCCTGGCAGGTCAGATTCCAAATAAAAAATCCTATGATTAACTTCAACTATTAGAGCAAGTGGGTTTATCTCTTCTAGTTAAAAGCACTGTCTGATCCTGAAGGAGTATGGGGGAAAATACCATACTGGTACTTTGAAATAGTATTGTAATTCAATTATCACAGATATTTGATAGAGGTGAAGGCAGCAGTGTTTGAAAATCCTAGCCATTGCAGTTCATGTTTAATATATATTTCAGTCAAATTCAAACTAGTGAAAATTCAGCACCACTGAAGCTGCCTGAATTGTATCCTCTCTGGCATTTCTGTTATCTTGGGCTGAAATCTTCTCTCATGGTAGTCATGGAGTTATACCACTAACTTCAGAATAGCACATGCATGTAGGGACAAAATCAGAAAGGCTAAGGCACAAAATGAGTTATATCTAGCAAGAGACATTAAAGAAAATAAAAAGAGGTTCTATAATTACATTAGGAGCAAGAGAAAGATGATGGCACATGTAGGCCTACTACTTAGCAGGGAAGAAGAACTAATAACAGAGTAGATGACACCGAGAAGGCTGAGGTGTTTAATGCCTCTTAGGCTTCACACTTCAATACAAAGATTGATTGGGATCACATGCATAACACAATTAATATTAACAGCAAGGGAGAAGGAACACAAGCCAAAATACGGAAACATCAGGTTAAAGAATATTTAGATAAATTAGATGTATTCAAGTCAGCAGGGAGTGGTGAAATTCACTCTAGGGCACTTACAGGTGTAGCTGGAGCAATCTCTCAAAACCATTAGCAATTATCTTTGAGAACTCATGGAGGACAGGTGAGTCTCAGAGGACCGGAGAAGGGCAAGCATAGGACCTATCTTTAAAAAGGGGAACAAAGTGGACTTGGGGAATTATAAACCAGTCACACTTAACTTTGATACTTGAAAAGATATTGGAACAAATTATTAAACAACCAATTTGTAAGCACCTAGAGGATCATAGGATAATAAGTAACAGTTGACATAGGTTTGACAAGAACAAATCTTGCCAAACCATCTTAATTTCCTTCTTTGACAGGGTTACTGCCCTAGTGGATGGTAAGCAGTTCATGTGATATATCTTGATTTTAATAAGGCTTTTGACACATTCCCACATAACATTCTCATAAGCAAACTATGGAAATTTGGTCTAGATGAAATGACTATAAAGTAAGTGTACAACTGATTGAAGAACTGTACTCAAAGAGTTGTTATCAGTGGTTCGTTGTCAAAGTGGATCCAGTACTATTCAATATTTTCATTAATGACTTGGTTAATGGAGTGGAGAATATGCTTATAAAATTTGCAAATGACACCAAGATGAGAGGGGTTGAAAGCAATTTGGAGGACAGATTTAAAATTCAAAAAGACCTTGATAAATTGAAGAATCAGTCTGAATTCAACAAGATGAAATTCAATAAATACAAGGGCAAAGTACATCACATAGGAAGGAAAAATCAAATGTATAAATACAAAATGGGGAATAATTGGCTAGTAGTATAGAAAAAAGGATCTAGGGGCTATAGTGGATCACAAATTGAACGTGAGAGAACAATGTGACACAGTTGCAAACAAAGGCAAACATCATTCTGATGTGTATTAACAGCAGTGTTGTATGTAAGACACTGAAGGTAATTGTTCCACTCTGCTTGGCCTGGTGAGGCCTAAGCTGGAGTATGGTGTCCAGTTTTGGGCACCACACTTTCAGAAAGTTGTGGACAGACTGGAGAGAGTCCAGGAGAGAGCAACAAAAATGGAAGGCTTAGAAAACGTGAACTATGAGGAAAGGTTAAAAAACTGGGCATGTTTAATCTTGAGATAGAAGTCTGAGCAGGGCCCTGATAAAAGTCTTCAGATATGTTAATGGCTGTTATAAAGAGGATGGTGATCAGCTGTTCTCTCTGTTCACTGAGGATAGAACAAGAAGTAATCAACTTAATCTGCAGCAAGGGAGATTTAGATTAGATATTAGGAAAAATGTCTAGCTATAAGGCTAGTTAAGTACTGAAATAGGTTAACAAGGGAGGTTATGGAATCCTTGTCACTGGAGTTTTTTAAGAAAAGTTTAGACAAACACCTGTCAGGGATGTTCTAGGTATACTTGAGGGCTAGTCCAGGCAAACAGTCCACAGCAAGCTGAAGTTTCAATCTACAGTGCAATAGTGTGCCACACACTGGCTGTCCATGTGGATGCTGCTATTGCACATTAAAAGTTCCTTGGGCCTGGTCTACACTTACCTGGATATTCAGCGGCAGTCAATGGGAGTTACGCAAGCTATGGAGAATAGCTTGCATAACTCCCGTCGACTGCTGTGCTTCCCTTCTGCATGGCGTCTTTACTGCACTGAGCTGACGGGAACTGTGTTCCCATCAACGCAGCGCTACACCACTTGAGGGGGTGGTTTTACAGCGTCGACTTCTGGATTGATTGAGTGAGTCTTCACGGACTGCTCAATCGATCCAGAAAGGTCGATCTGAGGGCGGCAACTTTGCCGCCGTCAGTGTAGACATACCCCTAGTGTGCTTTGATCTACTCCACTTTGAAATTAGAGTAGGCTGATGTTCACTATAGAACTTTTAGTGCATGGCAGCAGGATCCACACAGCCAGTTACTGCATAACAGTCTAGTGCACTATAGATTTACACTCCAGCTTGCTATGCATTAACTGTTTGTCTAGATCAGTGGCTCTCAACCTTTCCAGACTACTGTACTCCTTTCAGGAGTCTGATTTGTCTTGCGTACCTGCAAGTTTCACCTCACTTAAAAACTACTTGCTCACAAAATCAGACATAAAAATACAAAAGTGTCACAGCACATTATTACTGAAAATTTGCTTACTTTCTCATTTTTACCATATAACTATAAAATAAATCAATTGGAATATAAATATTTTACTTATATTTCAGTGTATAGTATATACAGCAGTATAAACAAGTCATTGTCTGTATGAAATTTTAGTTTGTACTGACCTCGCTAGAGCTTTTTATGTAACCTGTTGTAAAACTAGGCAAATATCTAGATGAGTTAGAAGACCTCTGCATACCTCCAGGAGTACGTGTACCTCTGGTTGAGAACCACTGGTCTAGACAAGCTCTGGGTCCTACTTCAGTACAGGAAGATGAACTAAATAACCTCTCAAGCTCCCTTCCAGCCCTACATTTCTACGATTCTATGATTCAGTGACAACAGGATCAGGGACATTCCTGGCAGTAACATCCTTATGAAGGTGGATTTTCTATACATAATAAGAAAAACTTTGTGTTCCCAAGGCACCAAGTGGTGGCAAAAGTAGCAAATTAGTCTGACTACCCCTAAACCTTAGATCCAAATACCCCAAACTTTATTTATCTAATTAATCTTCAAATCATGTCTATGAGGTAGGAGACTGTGTGATTATTCCTATTTTACAGACTAGGATCCAGGCTAAGTGACTTGCCTATGGATATACAGTAGAGACAGGATTTGAATTCAGAAGTTCCTTACTCCTAACCCTGTGCTGAGTCCATCAGACTAACCTCTTTAGTGGGTTAACAAATTAATTTATTGGATTCATTTCAACATTTTATCTATTCTCACTTTGAATGTAAAACCAGAGCATATGAAATTGAAAGATTTGTAGCAAAGCTGAGTAGACTATTTAGGTTACATTGTTATTGATTACTGAGCAGTTTATGGGCAATTTGGTTCCTTTTTGCACATAACCACACTCTCTCTTGAAGAAGTGATTGATGTAGGACAGATATTTAGACAAGAATATTAAGTAGCTATATGTTATTGAATAATCTGTTATTTCTACTTTGGAGGCATTAACAGTGGGGAAAAAACAAAGGCATTGTTTTGTGAAGGAGTTCCATTTAAAACTATGGGTGGATTTTTGCAACAGCCCAGATAAATAATCTGGGAGCCTCTGTGTTGTTTTGTGTTGAACCACCATTGCATAGATATTGAATATAAGGAACTGATTGATGACCAGATATGCCACTTACTGCATGATCAATGGTTGGTTAATTTGTGCCGTAAACCTTGTTTCAGAAGGATTATATGAAAGTGATTAAACAAAAAGGTTAAAGAAAGAACTGTGTGCTCAGATGTTTGTGCCGAAAGAAAAAAGAAGAAGTCATTGATCTTGGATAGTTTAATCTTTAACTTTTGCGTATAGTTCATCTTCTGGTTGTTCCTTAATCCAAAGGGCACAGTAAGTAAAACTTTTTCAGCTGATTTCACACGGGAGTTTTTCTTTTAAAATGTAAAGGGTTTTTTGTTTTGCTTTGCAGTTTAGCTTGTTAAATTAGAACCAGCATTTTTCTTTTTAATTTCCACAAGGTAGAATAGTAAGGGAAAAATGGATGCTATATCACTTATATGAGACTGGAGTGGGTACTGTGTAATGCAGAGGACCAGAGACTCAGCTGGTGTAAATCGGTATAGCTACATTGAGTTCAGTGGTGTAGAGAAGATAGATCAGGAACTTATGCTCATCCTTTTCATAATACAAAAACAAGATAATTTTCAATGAAATTGAAAGGTGACAAATTTAAAACTGGTATAAAGACATACATTATTACACAATTAGCCTCTGTAATTCTTTGCCACATGATACCATCGAGGCCAAGAGCACAGCAAGAATTACAAAAGGACTGGACTTTTACCTGGTTAATAAGAATATCTAGAGATAAAGGATAAAAATTAACCAAGAGTTGTAAAGGGATGTAACTCTCATGCCTCAGGGCATAAGCCATCCTCTAATGAACGGGAGCCAGAAAGAAACATTTCTTATTGGCAAGTTATTCCATAACTGCCTATTACAGAGTTCATTCCGCCTATCTCTGAAGCAATCTGGACAAGCCACAATTAGATGGGCCATTGTACTAGCCAGGAGGCTTGACTAGATGAGCCATTGGTCTGATCCATTATGGCAGTTCTCATATTCCAAATGTAGCTATGCCAATTTACAGCAGTTGAGGATCTGGCACAGGGATTACATGCCAGTTTTGGGTCATTTCTCACTTTTTTAGAAAATTCACCAGCCTGTTGCTATTGATTATGGGCCTGATCCTAAAGCCACTGATGTCAGTGGCGAGACTCCATTGATTGAACCCTTAATTCTTATCAATAATTTGGCAGACCACCAGTTTTATCATATAACTAATAGTTTTGTCTCTGCACAGAAAGTAATATCTCATGAACCAGGCTTTTCTTTCCTGGTAAAAAAGATATTATTTCAATGAAAAGTTAATCAGTCTTCACTACTATCTGAATAGCTCTTCAGTCATGTAATTACTGTTGATGATTTCTTTAGAAGCCAGATATGGGATTTATTATCCATTAATAGATAAATTCTCTGTTATTTGGGATAAAATCATAAACTAACAGATTCCATCACGAAATGATGAATGAAATCACAAAATGTCCTTCTGAGAAGGGTCTAGTGTTGGCTGACTGCTCTTTGAGTGATAATTCACCCATAATCCATTTGGTTGTAAAGTATTCATCCATCCATTGAAGGAGTGCAGGGTCCTAGTTAAAACTGAACATTCATTTAGTTATGAAATACCAGTTTTTCTTTTAAGGAGAAAAAAATCAAATCCTATCGAACATCTATAGACTGATGAAAACCCTTTTTATTTTTTTCCCTGTAAGGAACCAACTATTAGTGCGTCATCCATCAAGTGATAACCACTAATTTATGTCAATGCTATACCCAATGGTAAAATCTAGTTAAACACATCTGATAAATAAGCTGGGCTATTTTGCATTGGCCTGTCAGTACCATTTCCTGTACAAAATTTTTATGCTCAGTGATTATAACCATTCTTCCTCCCTCTTCATCTTGTCGCTAACAATGGATGTATTTTACTCCATTTGTTTTCACCCCTACATATATTTAAACAATTGTTTTGTACCAGCAGCTGAAAATGATCTTTTGCAAAGTCATGTTTCTTAATTTAGATTTAATTTAGTAATGAAAAAACAAAACAGAATGACTCCATTTTATGATTTTTCTATTTGCCAATGTATTATCTCAATCAATTGCTCTCTTGGAAGTTGAATATAATTATTTCCTTATTTCCTATAATTATTTCCTTTTTTAAAATATTTAAAAAAAAAAAATCTGCCGTGAGTTTGTGAGCAGAACCAGTGCACTATACTTGAAATACATTACACAGGGATATTAAAGCTATTGGAGAGAATCTTGGCATCTATGGAGATCAACTGTGCAAGAAGATGACTCTGTTGTCACAAATATTGCATCTGCGCCATGTGTTAATAAGATCCTAATCCTGTAAACATTTACATTTGTGACTATTTCTATTGACTTCATTTGGCCTGAAAGTGTGCCATACTTCTGAAGATGAAGCCCAGGGTATCTGCAGTTGGGTTCCCAAAAACAGAAGCACCGAAAATTAAAGGTAAATTTTGAAAATTTTGGCTTAAGTTTTGTCCCAAAGAGATGAAACAAGTCAGTGGCAGAGTCAGGATAGAATCCAGAGCATCTGACTCTCAGTCATGTGGTCTAGCCACTAGGAAATGCTCCCTTTCCTATTCCATAGATTCATAATAACCGTATCACAAATTCAGTGCAGAAACTTCTTAATAATTATTTTTCCCATCTGCTCACTACAGATAATGAGATTTCTGCCTTCCACGTTGTTCCTTTTTTTAGGATACAAACATCCTGCAAAATAAACACAGTGTGCAATTCTTTAAATACTTTGCTGATAATACATTTATGTTGGGCTCCTACTCCATTTATCATAGTCATTGTACATTTTTTAAATTTTGACTTTTAATTGAAAACCCAAGGACCAAAATTTCCAAAAATGCAGTGTTCAGACAGAACCTGAAATCTTTTCTGCTTTTAAGTTTTTTTTTAAATTTTGACAAAAAGCTGAAAATGTACTAGCTGACAGGTATGATTTTCTTTTATTTTCTTTTGTTTTTATTCTCTCTTATAAGCCTGACTTCTTTCACTGCTGCTTCAGTCATTTGTTCTTGCCCAGTACAAGGGAGATTGCCATGCACAGAGAAGTACTAGAATTAGGGCACAGCAGAGGAGAGCTTTAAGCAACTTTTGTATCCCACTTGGAGGACTTATCTACATGGTGAGTTACTGCACAGCAAGTAATCTACAACAATCTTGTGTGCTACTTACTAACTGGTCACATGGACCCTGCTATGGCGCATTAAAAGTTCCATAGTGCACGATGACCTATCACTGTTTAAAACTGTAGTATGCAAAGTGGAACTTTTAGTGAATAGTAGCAGGATCCACATGGCCAGTTAGTGTCCAGCATGCTACAGCACTATAGATTTACACCCCACCTTGCCACTCACTAACTCTCTGTATGGACGTACCCTATGATTTGTGTTCTGTGAGCCTGATTCTCATTTATACTAAAGCCCTTTTTCACTGCTCTGTCAGCATAAAGTGTCCATTCTAAGGCTTCTTTACACTGCCAGTGTGGCGTATAGAGGCTTTAGTGCAGTGGTGTTCAACCTTTTTTCATTTGCAGACCCCTAAAAAATTTTGAATGGAGGTGCGGACCCTTTTGGAAATCTTAGACATAATCAGCAGACCCCTTAGGATCAATGGACCACAGGTTGAAAACCACTGCTTTAGCATAAATGATTGTTCATTTTGACTCTTTCCAAGGACCTGTCCCTTTCTCCTTTTATCTGTACACATTAATAAAGCACTCCCTCCCCACATTCTGGTAATAGTAACAGTTCTCATCATGCTCACTGGGACCCAATATTTGAATTTTTGGGTCCTGCTATGTCGGGATTGGTGAATGGGCCAGACAGTTGATCTCTAGATCATACTGATATGTTGGGAGAAGTGGTCTGCCTGAATGGAAGAGGAGACTCATCACTGGAAGTAGATAGCAGCCTTCATCTGTTAGAAGGCCTGCCACCAGATGGAGAAATGCTAAGTCTTGTTAGGTGGATAGTGCTTTATGGAAACTCAGGATGGAATAAGGGACAGCCATGTGATCTTCTGGAATAGAGACAATGTTTGGGAACTGAGGAGGGAAGATCACAAGGTTGTGGGAAGTGGAAGCTCGGGGGATTACATAAACTTGGAGGAGCATCCATATTTTTGGCTATTTATCAAAACACAAACCCAGTCCAAATCTTGTGATGGGTCATATGCATTTTAGATAGTTCCCTGTAATTCTAACATTCTTTATTTTGCTTGATCCACCCATTTCTGTGCTTCTCCATACCATAGCTACAGTAACAATTCCCATAACCTATTGAGGCAACTATTGGTGTTAACATGCTTGTTCTGAGACTAACAATAAACTGAGGCATGAATCTGCCTAGTACTATAGCAGATGGCTTGTATGTTTGGCTTGTCTGCATCAGACTGTATGTTGTGTAAAGCTCTGTGTGTATTTATTGCACTCTATAAATAATCATTAAAAATAGTGCAATTTTGGGCAGGGACTGTATAAAAAATCCTTTGAACTTAAGTCTTTTCTCCATAAATTCAAGAGATCAGCAAGAGATCAATGCTTGAGGGTAGGAACAAGAGCTAATTCAGGAGCTGGGACTGGAACCTGAAGTCTGAGCTGTCCGGAAACCAGACCAAAGGAGCTACTCCATTTTAGTGAAACACAAGGCTAGTACTAGCTTAGGAAGAGAAATTTACCTTCTGATTAGTGTATGAAAGGGAACAGAAGGCAACGGAATATACTGATTTACACCTGTGTGTCTCAAACTGTGCAGCTGGCCTCCCTTTGGGAGACTTTTATCTCTTTTAAGAGAAGGCTCCTGCAGATCCATAGTAAAGGAATAGTGCTTTTCTTGCTTAATCATTTTCATTTTAATTTCCTCCTTACTAAGTCCTTTGGAAGCCAAATTTTCTGATGTGGAACCAATGAGTGTCACTGCAAAGAATGCGTGCTGCATACCCACACATGCGCGCGCACACCTGCTGCCTCTACAAAACCCTGCATTTGTGCTCCCTTTTGTGTGGGTAACTACATATGCAGATTAGATAAGAGGGTGTTAGTGGGTGTAATGGGAATACATGCTTTTTAGTGGGTGCCCCTATGGCAGCCACAGCTAAAAATTTAGCCTTTTAACTATAGTAGACATCAAACAGATGGTTTTGCTGCATCCTACATTGTGACAGGTGTGTACTGGCAACAGCGTACTAAACATGGATATGTCTGTGCCTTGAAGTTTAAACCCAGAGCCGAACTTCGCTGAAATTTGTGGGTATTCATACCAAGGATTTTTTTTCAGGCACATATCTATCTTCCCCACCAATCCGCAGTCTCAGAAATACTTTATAAATATCAAGGAAGTCATAATGGTTACATGGCAAGCTGAACTTTAGATTTCTTTTAGTCCATGAGTGCACCTTTCAGGTGACAAGCTTAGCTTCCTTCACCTCTCTCAAGGGGGGAGCCCTACATCCAATCTTAGATTGGATCTCTGGGCTGCAGTCTATTTCACAACCATATTAACATGACAGGCTCAAGCTGTAAGTCCTTTTCCCTGGGACCTGTGACGAGCACCTGATTAAAGTGATTCAGAAACAGCTTCTTCCAAACAAAGCATTATTTACTCACCCAAAGGTACATAGCAAGCAGAGACAAGGGATAGAACAACAAAAATCCAATATGCCTAGGTTTTACCTACACATTCTTTCCTTGCAAGTGTTGGGTAAGTGCTACTCAGCCCAAATATCCCAACTCCAGGCTGACAGAGAGACAGTTCTGGCAAGCCTCTCTGTGTCTCTCTCTGTCAGAGACTCATCTTCAGCTGCTGCTGCTGCTGCCTCCTCAACCCCACTTCCTTTCTAGCCTGAGCTCTTTAACGTTTTAGCATTCCCTTTGGTTCTAGCTTTGGGCCTGGGAAAAATAACCTTTGCTAGGCTGGTTGGAGACAGGCAGGTGGCATTTCCCCATTAGTAGCTTCCCCACTGTTTCCTCAAACATCCTTGGTATGTTCCCTGGTGGTACTTTATCATTGCCATTGTTTCATTTCCTGTTTGTTTTCCCTAAACAGCCTCCTTTGATTTAATTCTATGCAGTCAGGCAGAATAATATCAAGCAGGTAATCTGAGATACATATGATATTTATAAAAATAATACACATAACTCCCTTCTTTTTCACAGAAGTCCAGAGTATTTTCAATATTCTTTTAGGAAGTAATGATTTGACAAAGCATTTGAGAAACTCTTGTTAAGTTATATGGCTCTATCTGATTATAATACTGATATAAAATATCATATATAATTTATATATATATTTATATTTATATATATTTATATATAATCATATATATATAATTTCCCTGTATGAGAAAACACCCATGATCAGAAAACATGGGCAATGGCTGTTGTGCTAATCTGTACAAAATAAGTTATCTTGCTATTGGTCATATTATTTATTATTTGCATTGTGTTAGTGTGTACATGCCCTTATCAGATATCTGGGTCCCATTGTGCTAGTTGCTGTACACACATTAAATAAACAGTCCCTGCCCAGGGAGTTTACAGTCTAATTGTATGATGAGAGATAACAGATG
Organism: Emydura macquarii macquarii; assembly: GCF_026122565.2. NCBI lineage: Eukaryota > Metazoa > Chordata > Testudines > Chelidae > Emydura > Emydura macquarii. The sequence goes on from NW_027131485.1 coordinate 8,884,930, forward strand.
TGTGTAAAAAACAGAGAGGAATAAGTAACAGTGAGATAATTATAATTAGCATAATAAAAAGAGGTCATAGTCCATCAGCTGCCTGGCCCTTATTCTGCTTAGCAAAACATAGCCAATAAACTTTTACCACCTCTCTGGTTGATGCCTCTTATGTATTCTGACTCTTCTCCCTTCCTCAAGCCCCTTACCCAGTATAAAGCCTAAGGAATCTGCATGTTGTTCTACATGGCACTCAGCCATCCAATAGTCACATTAGATGCAAGATCAATGAGCCAGAAGAAGGAAAAAAAAGTATTTTAATAGTGAGCAAATTAAAATTTAAAATAAACTTCATGTGCGTGCAAAGGTAATTATTATTGCTGTCTTTTCTAGTTTCAGAATGGAACATTCAACTGCAGGCTGGTTTCTTTGTACAGAAATACTTTTCAGATTTAGATAATAATGAGATCGCATCGAATTTGTCATGCTTATACTTTTTGTGGTTTATTCCTGGTCCAGGAATAAGCAAGTGGAAAGATGGCTTACAGCCATTGTTCACTGCTTCTAGGTGTGCTGAGACTCCTATGAGATCTGAAGACATATCTTTTTCACCCTTTATTTCTCTACACCTTGTGGTTCCATAGCTGTCTCCAGTGTGATCCATAACAGATCTGAGGTCTTCTTTGGAAGAGGTTAGAGGAAGAATCAAGAAATCTGATTCTTCCCTTGACATGCCTCCTTATGCTTTTGCTCCTCCTTCTAGAAGTATATTTCCAGATCCCAGCTACTGAAGAAACTGTCAGTCATGGTTTTCATAGCCCTGTTAGGTTCTACCACAACAACTTTTGGATCATTCTCTTTATATATGGGGAGATGAAGTGTCATCCAGTAAGGATCCAGTGGCTAAACAGTCCTCAGATCAGGTTCCTCCAGATCCATCTGTAGCTTACACAGTTGTATCTGATATGCTTTTTGAAGAAAAGGATGAGGAGACAGCACCTCTTTTTGATCAGGAACAAATGGATACTGACTTTCATCCCCATTTGTTACCTGATGAGCATGTGGGTGTAACTTCTGCTTCCTCCCATTCTGAGGATGCTTTGCAATGGAATGAGCTTGTTGATTGCATGGTAGTCACATTACACTTACCTTTGGTGGCTGTGGAGGAAATCTCCCATGCAGTATTTTACATTCTTGTGGCTACCTCCATGAATAGGATGTTGCTCCCTATCTTGAATGGTCTTTTGCAGCCTGCTAAGACTGTTTTGTCAATTCCTGCTTTCTGTCAGCCTATTTCCAAGAAAACAAAGAAACAGTACTAGATTCCACCTGAAGTGTTCTCTTACTTTCATTCACAGCCTGTGCCAAATTCACAGATGGTGGCTACAGTTAGTAACAGGTTTAGGTCTGACCAAACTCACTCTACTCCTGCTGAGAAAAACTGATGCACTTGTAAGAATAGTTTTCTTGTCCTCTTCTCTGGAATTGGTGTGGCTAATTACCAGGCAATGATGGCCTGTTATCAGTTCCACCTATGGTAAAGGATGATTCATTTGTCCAAGATTTGCCAGGGAATAAAAGAAGACTGGCTAATGCTATTTTGACAGAAGGACAGCACGTGGCATAGTGTCACCTCAGAATATCACTTGATGCTTCTGATTCTTCCTCCAGAGCTTTGGCATCCACAGTTACCCTGAGAAGGCAATCTCAGCTCTGTTCCTCTTCCTTGACTGTGGACACTAGAGTTAAGGAGGAAGATCTCCCGTTCAGAGAAGATGGTCTTTGCAACAATAAGCCTGATGAACTGTTGGAAAAATTAAAGGAAACTAGATCCATTGTTCGTTCTCTGGATATCTGTCCCTCATTCAGAAGGAAAGCTTCTATTCTTTTTCAATACCAAAGGCAATATTACTCTCAGTTTTCTTCAAATCAGAGTCATCAGCAACAGCAACCTCCATCTTCATTCCAGATTCAGCATAAAAAGCATCTTTCAGATAGAGACCTAAGATGAAACAGCCTTCTCCCCGTTCTTTGTCTTCTGTGAACACCTGTGCTCTGATCTGATGTGAGGATCAAGAGTCGTGGACCAATTAGCGAGGATCCATCTCTTCTTTTATTTCTGGACAAGCTAGCTCAATTCATCAACAAATGGAGGCAGATAACCTTGGATTTATGGTTAGAGATTATAGAGAAGGGCTATGCCATTCAGTTTGAAAAACTGCCCCCTTTCAATTCTCCCTACCCTTCCCCTTTCAGGGAACTGAGATTATACAGAAGAACACAAGCTGCTCTAGATAGGAGCTGTCAAGGAAGTACCCAAATATCTGTGAGTTCAGTGGCTCTTTTCAAGATACTGACTGATACAGAAAAAAGACGGGCGTTTCTGTCCAATTTTAGATTTAAGAAAATTGAATAGGTACATCTAGAGTTTTCTATGTTAACCCTGGCCTCCATAATTTCCTTGCTTTCAATTGTGGATTGGTTCTTCACTCTTGATTTAAAAGATGTTTATTTTCATATATCTATTTGACACAGTCATTGAAAATACCTGCATTTCCAGTACAAGGTGCTCCTGTTTGGCCCCTCAACTGCACAAAGAGTCTTTTCAAACTGCCTTTCTGAAGTAGCAGCACATCTGAAAAAACAGGGTATTTTTGTTTTCCCATATTTAGATGATTGGCTGCTAAAGGCTACTGCACACAAGGATGTGTCAGTACACATCATGTTTAAAATCTCCATCTTTTTCAATCTGGGTCTGCGTCTCAATGTCAAAAAATCTACTCTCTGGCCACCTCAGAGAATTCCTTTTATAGGTTCTATACTGGACTCAGAAGCAGGGAAAGCCTTTCTTTCAGAGGACAAGTTTCTAAAAATAGAGCAAGTAGTTTTGCAAATTTGAGCCTGTCAATCCTGGAAGGTAATCATCTTACTGGGTCTCATGGATTTGATGGCAGCTACCACTTATGTAACTAACTTGGCTTCTTTCACAACGAGACTCAGGCACCACTGGACATCTCAGGTCTATACACCAAATCAGGACAGTGTTCAAATGTGTGTCACCATGCTTCAGGATGTTCTAAATTCACTGAGGTGGTGGACAAACAAAGCAAATGTTCTCAGAGGCATCCTGTTCTATCCTCCCTTTTTTTTTAATTTGAAAAAATTCAACCAGTTTTATGATTGGTCAAAAAAAATGGTTAGGAAATCTACTACAGTTTCCTTGAAATTTTTCCTATTATATTTTTCAATTCAAAATTTCATCAAAATGTCAAAAATTTAAAAGATTGAAAAAAAAATGTTCTTTGTATGAAACGATTTGTTCTTCAGACATAATCCTAACCTGAAAATAGAGCTCTTTGAAGATGTCTTCATGATATGTATTAAAGATGGATCCAGTGGTTCTGGAACAATTTTTATAGTGGGGGTGCTGAAGGTGGAAACCATGTATTTGGGTTGTTATTACTACTTCAAGCCAGGGGTGTGAGAGCACCCCCAGCATCCCTAGTTTCAGCACCTATGGATGGGTCTGAACCAAAACAAAGACCTGACTTGATCTGAACTTTGCAACTTGGATATACCTCTAATATAGAACACACACATACTCCTTCAGGGAAGTTAAACTATATTGAGCGCTACACTTTAAGTTTGATATTATTATGTTCCTTTATTCCTAAACTCAGTCTCAAGGTCTGGTCTCTATTCCCTCGCCATCATCAAGTGCTTTAAAATTAGCTTTAGAAAATTATAATGATGAAGTGTGTGCCTTTTATCTCATCAGCTGCCTGTACTGTCCTCCTCACACCTCCATGGAGATGACTTTTACAAAGCTTCTTGTGGTGGTGACCTGTTTAGTAAAGGTCCTATGTGAATACCGAAGTGTTACCAATCTGAGTGCTGTAATGTAACATGCTGTCATTTGCTTAATGACACAGAAGCAAGACATTTCATTTTAACCTTAGTGAAGGTTTTCCTACGGGCTTCATTAGTCATTCATGTCATTTTGTTCGAGGCAGAGAAGGATCTAAAAGTAGTTAATTATCTTCAATGTGGTGCAGTACAGCACCAACTGTAATAACTTGAGTTGGACTCATATGCCTTAACTTTCCAGGCAAGCAGATCTGTCTTAAACCACAATAAAGGCAAGAAAATCTCCTTCAACTGCACCTCATGCTGTGTGGAGGGGAGAAGAGAAAATGCAAAGTAGGAGATGTGTGATATACAGATCATAAACAAGGAACTGCCTGAATGAACATTACATTATCACATACTGGTGGATCACATGTAAAATCACATATTGGTGGATAATTTCTTGCTGGTTTATACACAGAAGACAACAGAATTGTCTGTCTGTCTAATTCACTGTAGAGCCTGCTGAGCAGCCAGACCTCACTGGTTATTTTTGTACTAGAAACTGTGCTAACCTGGAGAATTTCTCTTCACTAAATGTCCTTCGTTCATGGCTGCACATATTTCATTAGATAAAATATGTGCTTCAGTAAATGTTGTTGTGACAATCAAAGGCAATGCATGTATTATCGCTAAGCCATTTCAAGCTTGCTGTATAAGTGAATTTTATGATTGCTCCACTATCCCTTTACTGAGCTTGTTAGAGTGCAACCGCTCAAGGAAAGTAATATTATATCATTTCAGTTAGAAATCTCTGGGTCAGATTCTCATCTGCTGTAAATCTGTACCATCCCACTGACTTCAGTGGAGCTACTTTTGTTTACACCAGCTGCGGATCTGATCCTCTATTTTTATTCACACTCTGATATGAATAGAAAAAGCAGGGAGATAAAAGCTCCTAAAAACATCATCAAAGGGTAGGTTTTTGTTATAATGGCTAACTTGTAATTGAGTTAAGCTAAAATCCTCCCAACAGATTCATAGGCTAGGGGACACTATGGGTTCTTATCATATTGGGAGAGCAGGGCATGGACAGGGAAAGTGTTGGCAGCATGGAAAAGCCTGGAGGCAGTGCTGGTAGTGCTGAATGGAAAGCAGGCAACCTTCAGCTCTCAGCCCCTAAAATCAGTATAATGTTTTGATGCTTGATGGATTGTCTGAGGAAGTGGGAGGTGGTTCATGTGCTTCAGGGAGGGAATAAGAGTGGAGATGGAAGCAGAGCTCCTGGTGGGAGTTGGATTAGGGGTAGATAATGAAGACAGACGTGCCATGACAGTAAAGGACATGGAAGATAAGTGATGTCCTCGGTGTCCTATGGATTCAAGAACACATGTAATCATAACCCTACATGTGTAACTAACTGTTGGTTAAACCCTGCCAATCTGATAGGAGATTGTGGCCCAATATCATATGAAACTCCTCTCTTAGCCAGATCTACCCAACTGGCAAAGAAGAATTTAACTTTGGGCTTTGTTGTTCTGCTTGTGTGCCAAGACCAGCAAGTAATAGGGAATTCCTGAAACATCTGATAATCTTTTACAGAAAATCAGGGCAGCCAAATACTCCAACCCCACTACTCCACTGGGAACTGTCCATTTTTGCAAACTTTGGTGAAAAGTAAGAGGGTCAGGACTGAGCAGCAGGTTTCTGGGAATGGGTTTTATTTTAGAAGCTTTAAATATTGATATGGAAAAGACTCTTTTAATTTGCTTTCTCTCTAGTGACTATAAGCTTGCCAAGAGCCAAGTCAATGTTCTGTGATTATATGTGTTTGCTGCTGATTCTCTCAGGACTCAGTGGCTCTCAAATGAAAGCCACTGTATTTAATTATTTAATTAAACTAAGTTATAAATCGGAGGGACCTTTCTAACCCCACCAATGCAATAGTGGTAAAATTGATGTGTTTGGCATAAAAGTAGTTCTTTCAGAAAATAGTAGTCTGTTATAGATTTGCAATTAAAGCAAGAAAAATTAATCTAAAGTGTTTAAATATATATAGTCTCTTCAGTAAAAATGTTACCTGCAAAGACATTTTCATTTTGTTTGTTACTTAATAGATACCTAGCAGTACATTTCATTACTTTTTTTCTTTCTATTACTATTTGTGGTTTAGGGACTTTGAAATCACAATAAAATAGAATTTATAAAGTTGTTTTAACCCCCTGGATTTCTGACAGAGAACTGAGGATGCTGTTCTGTAATTAAATGAAAACAAAATAAACAGCTGCTGAAAATCAGTGTTTTAGACCAGTGTTGTAGAAGCATAGGTTGGGATTTTCAAAACCACCCAGCGATGGCCTCACTCTTTGTCTCTTGAGATCAATGGGAATTTTACAACTGTCTTTCAAAGAATGTAGAGGTAGACCTATGGTGAATGCTTTTGAAAATCTTACCTATAAATTCTGGAAGCCCCAAAAGTTAAAATTTGTCCCATGGTTGCCCTTATCTTTAATGGTTCTTGGAGAATGGAATTATCTGAGCACAAGATTTGAAGACAAGAATTTCTGAGTCCTCAATCTGGCTCTGACACTAATTCCCTCCTCTGTGACCTTGAGAAAAACACTTAAACCTGCACTTTAAAACTTTGGTGCCTGATGTTAGGCACCAAAATCATTATTTAAACACCTCAGAAAATGGCCTGAATTTTATTTTAGAGCTGCTCAAGAACTATAACTCTTATTTACTTCAGTCAGAGCTACAGGGCCTCAGCATCTCTGAAAATCAGTCCACTTATTTAGATGCCCAACTTTAGGCATCATGGCACAGAACCACAAAGGTACTTAGGCACCTAAATCACAGTTGTAGGCTCCACTGCGACTGACAAAACTCTCTCAGCTGCTGCCTAACCCTGTAGGTATCTAAACTCACTCGGTCCTAAATTTTTGCAATTAAAGTTCCCTAGCACCTAAGTTTCTGCTGCCTCACTCTAGGCATCTGAACACCTGTCTTCTGCCTAAGTCCCAGCGTGATCCACAAAGTGAGGGAAGATAGGCATTCATCCACCTAACTCACATGCAGTACCCGATCTGGTAGGTGTGTTCAAAGGCCACGTCCTGGATCAGGACCCATTCGAAATCTGGCTGGAGGAAGAGGAGGAGGTGCCACCTTATAATTTTTAGCCTTCTGGTTTGAACACTTACCTAGGTTTCAGGAGACCCAGGTTCAGAAGAGGAGAAAGGATTTGAAGAGGGGTCTCCCACACCTCCCATGTGGAGGCCCGAACCATTAGGCTAGAGAGTTATTCTCAGTCTTACTCTTTCTGGCCTAATGACTCTTTAATTATTTATCTAAAGTGGAAAAACTTAAGCAGGAGAGACTGAACAAGAGAGAAGGGCACCTAACATCAGAATATCCCATAGCTTAGAAGTTAAGCACTCTCTTAAGAGGTGGGAGATCATTGTTCAAAGCTTTTTTCACCCTTTGGCAGAGGGGGAAATTGAACACCACCACTGTGCTGATGGTTTATAGCATATTCAGAGTCTGAGCCAGCCCCACTTATGTTCCAGTTTCTTTCTTTCTTTCTTTTAAAGCAGAGTCAGTAATAAATAGTAAATGCGACAATTGATTGACTTGGCTGGCATTGCAGGATACAAAAGAGCAACATTGCAGAGTGGCCTTGGGAAAGAAAGTCAAGCCTAAAGGAAAAAGTAACAGGGAAAAAATAACCAGTTTGCTTGTGGCAAGATCAGTTAGTTGATCTGGAATAACTGCATCATTTTGTTTTTACTATTGTATGAACCAAAAAAAAAAAGGGTCCAATATTCCAATACCAGAAAGTCTTTTAGCATCTCTGTTAATTATTGTTCGCTACAAAATAAGGAAATACAATCACACTTACTAAACTCTATCTCTCTCCTTCATACTCCCACACTCTGGGCTCCTTCACCATATGATCTTTGCATTGTTTTGACCATGTCATTACTGAAAATCTAAAGCATAAGCAGAACTAATTAGAGACTATCATTCTCATCCAAGCTGGAGAAGAAGACTTAGTGAACTGAGCACTAGATATGGCATAACTAGATTCTCAGCTATCACATGTTCAAAGTCTGGCAGAATTAATTCAGCCCTTCACCCTGCTCCGGCTATACAACTGACTACACAGGTCTTTCAAAGGAGACCTAAGTTCTGGCAAGAGACTGCAACTACTGAAATGTCTCAACTATCTACAGATCACTGGTCTCAGGACATCTACAATTCCTTTACTTCATGAAACAACTGAAAGTAATAAACTCATCCATAGATGAGAGTAACTGTATCATTTATTTTATTTTTATAGGTTGATTTATAAAGCACGTATGGCTGTAGCAGCTGTAAAATGCTTGGCCCTGGAACCACTGAAGTTAATGGGAGTTGTATCATTAGTTCCAGTGGGAGCAGGGTTTGGTGCATTATAAAAATAAAATCCACTACAACTTACATGAGCTTCCATAAGGAGTGGCAGTAAAGAACCACTGCTGATCTGGTCTATGAAAACTTTAGCAATATTCCTCTCATTTTTCAGGAATAAAATAGAAGATTTTTTTTTTAAATCAGAAGAAATAAGCCAATAGACACATTTTGCAGTACGTCCACTAGTCCTAGCCACAGCAGTTCACTAGTCTTGGGCTCTTAGAGACGGTCAAGGGAAGCAATTTCCAATGTTGGAGGCCCGTGTCAGAGAGAGGACACTACTGCCAGGCTCAGAGTCCTACCTCATGAACCAACAGCAAGAGCATTCTAGATGCTCCTATCTGTTGTAGGGGGGCATAGAGCAAGGGGCAGCCTGCAAGACAGCCAGGTTCCAGGCCATTCAGGCCTTTAAAAGTTGTCATCATCTACATCTTGAATTGCATCCCAAAGTCAGTGTAGATCAGCACAGGTAGTATGTGCTCAGAGAAGCTGTCCTACTTCAACAGGTAGACATATGCTGAGTGCTCCTGGGTATTAAGCAGAGTTCATTCAGATTATGGATAACATAGGAGAAGCACTGTAGTTGGTGCCAGTTTCGGCAAAGTTCCCTTTCAACAGTCTGTCAAATCTGCTGACTCTGCCACCTGACAGGAGAAAAGGAGTGTTGAGAACAGCTATGAGCGTGAGCAGGGGGGAAATGAAAACCGTAGACAGGAAATGAAAAACAAATAGACCAAGTGAAAATAAAGAATGTAGGAAAGTATGACGAAAGACAGCTACTCTTATACTCTTTCACTAAGATAATTTATTTTATTTCAATCCCTTTGCACTGTGTGATATAGAAAATGTCAAGAGGAATACAGGTTTCTCTTGCAAGGCTTTTGTCTGACCCAACTCTATCTATATAGAAGCTGATTGCCAAGTATTTACTTGATTACCTAGCAGCAGGTGTGATAAAACCAATCTTGTTCTTATTTATTATAGCAGTATCACTCCAGTCAGTATTATTAACACTCTGTCAACAAACTAGTATAAACCCTTATTTTCAAAGGGTTGTAAGCTATGGCTGTAACTTTGCTCTGGTCTGAAATTCACTAATACAGTACAATTTCCAGACCTGAATAAAAATATGTTTTCATGATTTGTTGTAAAAAATAGAAAGCCAACACAGCTCTATTCACACAAGTGAATCAAAGAGGAGAGCCAGAGAGCATTGAAGCCAATGGGACCACTTGAATGAGTAAAGGTTAAAGGATCAGTCTCTATATTTGTCATTTAAAGTGGATGCATGGGTAGGGAGAGAAAAGGGCAAATTCTCAGGTGGTGTAAATCAATGTAATCATAGTGAAGTCAAAAGGCTTCTCTGGTTTACACCAGCAGAGAATCTGGTCCTATATGAGTAGTGCTAAATTCTGCCCTGAGGTACTCGTTTGCAGATCCCAATAACTTGCATGAGACTTGAGAAGAATTTAAGGCATAGTAATAAATCTTAGAGCAGATGTTCAAAAGCACCTAAGTGATTTAGGGGCACAAGTCCCATTGACTCTGAATTGTATTAATTCCCATTGACCTTCAGAGGGACTTGTGTTCCTAAATCTCATAGGGTGTTTTGAAAATCCCCCTCACAGTAACATTGTTAATTTGATATATTAAAACTTGTTTTGGGCTTTAATTTAATAGTTTTCATTTAATAAAAGTTGAATCTGGCAGTTGTTAGTTCAGAACATGGTGTGATCTTCGGTGACATGACTTGCCTAAGGCCAGTCATCAAGTAAGAGGCAGAGACTGGATTAGATTTTGGATCTTCCTGATCCCAACCTTATGGCTGTTTCTTCACACCATACTCACTCCCACACAGGATATGAGCTCTGGTGTCAAAACATGCTCTGTCGGAAGCATTGCTCCAATTGTTTCTCTTTGTAAGCAATAGATCCTCTTTGTAAATTCCAGAAAACATGCTGGATAAAAAATGCAACTTCCTTTGCAACTACAGAAATCATTTTCCAGTGGCATTTGCAAGCATTCAGCTAAAATGGGCATTATTTGGTTTCTCTTTTTAGTGTCAAGCAGATAAATAACCCCTAAAATAGTATTCTCTCCTATTTTGATTAATTTTGCATAGGATTTTCCCAGAAGAGTTGTTACTTACATAAACCTGAGCTCTGATTCTCTTCTGACTAAGACTTCCCGAAGCCTCTGGATCTTTGCCATCTCCAGTTCGATTTCCTCAGGCATCATTGTTGTTTCAGCCATTGAGATGATGTCAAGTTGATCTATGTGTGTGAAGGAAGACAGGAAATGAATGAGGCTGGTCAAACTGACTTAGCAGGACCTTTAAAGAATGCAACTTAATCACAGAGGTGCCAGGCCATGGCATAATTAATGTGGGTAGCAGGGAACATACTAGTTGGACAGTAGGCAGACTGGGTACTTTCTTGTTTTGCTGGCTACTTTCAATGCTTTATAATCATTTAAAAATAAAAAGATTCCTATAAATCTCTAATACATTGATGTGTGTTTCAGTTAGTCATAATGTATTACAACTCATAACAAAGCCTAACCTACAGTAACCCACTGTATAGTCAGAGCAGCTGTGCCTTATTTTACCTCACTACAGACTTTTAAAAAATTGCAATATAACTGCTACAAAACTTACCAGGTACAAGAATTCACTATTGTGAACAATCCTGCATTGGAAGAGACATGGATAAAATGAACTAATAAGGATTTTCCATCTCTAATACCTATGATTCTTTCTGACACTCCATTGATTTCAATGGGACAGACATTTAAAAAGACAGCAGAGAGAAAGGGGCCCATCAGAGAAGAGGTTAAGGAGTGTATATAAGTGGCTATGGGTCTAATCCTGTGAAGTACAGAGTGCTTCATGTGAAATGCTAGTACCCATGATTTCCACTGAAATCAGGTGGAGTGGAGGATACATAGCACTTTGTAGGAGGTGCTCAGCAAGTGGCAGGATCAGGCAGGCCCCTTTTATTATTATTTCTGAGTAACTGATATATTCCCTCTTCCCTATAGGTAGAAATAGATACTATCAATCTACAGAGCATTGGTCTAGTAAGGAGTCTGACCTCTAGAAAACCTTATGCTGATGTTTTATCACATTTATTCATCTTGATCAAGATTTTCAAAAGGGACTAATGATTTTGGGTACTTTAGTTTTTGGGTACCCAACTGGAAGCACTTTAAAGAGGCTTGATTTTCAGAAAGTGCAGAGCTCTGGCCCTCTGAAAATCAGGCCACTTTAGATCGCAGGTTAAATAACAAAAACGGAGACACCCAAACTCAGTCACTAGCTACATTTGAACACCCATGTGTACAGGACACAAAAACCAAAAAGTGAAATTGTAGTATGAGCTGCATTTCTGAATTAGTTTAATGCAGCTCTACCAATTACAAGGAAACAAATGATGAAAGCACCACTATAAAGACTTGACCCAGGCAGCTGAACAGAACTTCTTACAGAGAAGACTTGGAATATGAATAAAGCTACAGTCCCATGGATGGCTTTAATCCCTCTTCAACCACCATCAATCCACTTACGTTTTCCTTTTTACTCTGCCCAACTTCTTGTAAGGTCTCATATTACAGTGATCATATAGTAGTTAGGGCACTGGCCTTGGATATGGGTTCGATTCTCTACTCTGCCATGGACTTTCTGTGTGACTTTGGGCAAGTCACTTAGCTTCTCTGTGCCTCGCTCCCCATTTGTTAGATAGGGATAATAATACTTTTCTATCTTGCAGAGGTGTTGTGAGGATAAATACATTAAGAAGACTGTGAAAAGCTTAGAGATCTAATGATGGAAAGTGCTGTATAAAAAATAGACATAATTATTTACTATTATTAACACAGATGAAAACATCCAGATGAAGTTTTTTTTAGAATACCCCAATCAACATGGGTCCTATATTAGCTAACTCAATGGTTCCCAACCTGTGGCCCGAGGGGCCAAAAGTGGCCTGCAGTATCTTTCAAAGTGGCCCGCCGCTCCCCTCCTGACGGCTGCAGAAGGGAGTTGCCAAGTAAGGACTCAGGTGGAGTGCATTGCCGCAGGGTTACAAGACTGGTGCAGGCTCCTTGCTACAGTCAAGGGGACAGGAGATCAGCACTCCCTTCCCCCTGGCTGTTGCAGGGATCACAGCAAAGTGCTCATCCTGGGTCAATAGGCGCTGGGGTCCCTGCTGGGGGAGATCAGCGCTCCCCTCCTCCGGCTCCAGCAGAGAGCAAAGGTCTGTGCCTGGGTTCCTAGGCACTGAGATCCCTGCTGGAGCCAGAGGGGGGCAAGCACTGATTTCCCATCCCTCTGACTGCAGAAGGGAGCCAATGCCTAGGGACCCAGTTGGAGCCCACAGGGCTACAGGACACATGCAGTTTCCCTGCTGCAGCCAGGTGGATGGGAGATCAGCAAGGAGGCAGCCTCCTTGCTGAACTCCTTCCATCTGGCTGCAGTGGGAGGGGGGGATAACTGGGGCTGCTGGTGGAGCAGCCAGGACCTACCATGCTTGAAGAGGGGCAGGACTCTAAAAATCAGTGCCTTCCAGTTTGGCCTGCCCTGAGCAGGCCACCCACCGAGACTTAGCTGCCTGGCCATGTGCTTCAGTGTGTAGTGACAGTCACTCATCTACACTAGTGCTTTGTCTGTGAGTGTGTGACATACTGTGAGTCATTTGTAGGTGTAAAACAATGAATGTAAAAATGAGCACAATAGCAGCAAAATGTTTACTTTAAATATATAGTGATTTGTGGTTTTTAATGGTGTATACGTCAATACATTTTTTATGATTTGATAGACTGGTGGCCCATCAGGGTTGTAAAATTAATATTTGCGGTCCTCAAGCCAAAAAGGTTGGGAACCACTGAGCTAACTCACCAATACCTATTCTTGGAAAGTCAAGGAGAATTGAGGAAATACCAGAGGACTGAAGAAAAGCAAATAGTACCAATCTGGTAAATCTAATTTCAGTTCCTAGTAAAACAATGGAGCAAATAGGAAAAGAAAAGTAAAACCACTAAATGGCTAGAAGATAACAGAACCATGAGCAAAAAGTAGCACAGATTTATAAAGAACAAAAGTTTATCACTTTTTAAATAAAGTTACAAAACTGATAGATAAAGGAATGTTATACAATGTATTTGGACATTAAAAATCCTTAATCCAAACTGACTTGATTCTGTCACATGGACTGGAAACAACCTAAAGGGCCTAAACAAAGGGAAAATGATAGATGATGTATTTCGTTTAGGAAAGGTTTCTAGCTGGTATCAGTATTCAGTCCCATCTTATTGAATATTATTATGGAGTAAGCAGCACATTAATCAAAACTATATATACTATTAAACTGGAGTCCTTACAACTAACAGTGTTAGGACAGAAATAATACCTAGATACTTTGAGGGGTGAGAAATATGGGCATGAGGCAACAAAATGGGATTCATTTTAGATGACTGCTATCCATCTGGGGAATAGTGTTCTGATATGCAGATATGCAATGGGAAGGAGAAACACATAGACACATCCTTCCCTCTGCTACACACTGCAAAGGGCAGCAAAACAGGTCCAAAAATGTGCATGAGGGGATCATGCCTCCACAGCATGCTTCCCCCGGACACTACAGAAGGAGCTGGAACTTTGAAGTTCTAATAGGTGGCAGACTAAAGGAAAGGGAGCAGATTATGAATATAACTTGCTTTCTCTGCAAAATGAAGATTTTTCCATTAGAACATTGTTAGAATCTCTTCCATGGGCAGGGGCATGTCCTAATAGATCTTTTCCAGCTCCCATTTCTGTGATTTATATAATTTTCTCCACAGTGAAACTTGTGGCCAGATTTTCCAAAGAGCTCTACTGAAATCCAATCACTTATTTTGGTGCCTAAGTGGGAGTTGGAAATTCTGGCCTTAGTGCCTGTATGCAAAGCTCTCCCAGCCCTTGCCCATCTGGGAGCAAAGGAACTCTAAAATTCTAAACTTCAATCCAACACATGTAGCACTTTGTGCTACTACAAGACCAATGGGCAGAGCAACGTATAATCTCCAGTGGAAGTCACAGCTGTAATCAATCTAAAGAAGCCTTGGAAGAAACAGAAACACTGAGATTTAAACAAGGAAAATAGGTTGCATTCCAATTATTAAAAAAAGAATCTGGAAAGATTGGTAAAAGACCATTACTGTCTTTTAAAAACCCTTTAAACTGGCTAACATGTTCATTGGCACTGGCTGGGTTATTTTTGGTTTTTGAGTTGTCTAACAAATTATAATTTTTGCTTTTACTAGCAAGAATCCTTTAATAGGCAGACTTTCGGCAGAACTGCTCAGGGCTCCAAATTTTCAAGCCCCAACCTCAGCTGTGTGATGTAGGGCATTGCTCTAGCTATATCTTTATGGTGATGAGCATGTTGTAAATATGATCTTGGGAGCGGGGGAGGGGGGACACATTGGGAGGGGCCTGTGCTGACCTAGAGATACAGGAAGGAATGGGAATGAAGGAATCTAGACACAGGGCAATAGGGAAATTTGAGTGGGAGAGCCAGAAATAGGGAGCTGGGATGGGAGGAAACCTGAAGGTGGGGATGTGGGAAATCAGAGATAGGAGGAGGAGCTGTATTGGTGGAGGGAAATAGAGGGCAACTCGAGAGTGGAAATAGTGGGTGTGACAGGAGGGAAGAGCAAGGGACTGAAGGATTTGATGATGGTGAGTTTATGTAAATAAGGCAATGCATATTCATTACTATGCAATTTAGGGCACTACATTATTTACCTAGAATCTCCAGCTTTCTAAATATAACTTCTTAATAGGTGTGACTGTGGGGAACTGCCTTAACAGAACACCTGGAAATTCCCCATATGGAAGAGCTCCCTTAGGTGGTGTAAAGGTAAATGAGCAGGCAGTATGCCACTCACTCCAGTTCTTCCTGGTCCCACATGCTGAGTCTTTGAGCAAAGCTCTTAATATGACCCTTTGGTGAGCTAGACATACACTGTTCTGATTCAAGCTCCCTTAGAATGATGAACAAACCCCATACAGAAGGATTTGGAACTATGCAGACTGCAGCACAGAAAACCATTGCATCTTCATAACATGAAGGAGAAACATTCTTTTTTATTTAAAGCAAATGTGAGCTGATATTGCAATTGTGTGTGCATGTGTATGTATGTGTTAGTCAACTACATTTTAGCGTATATTATTAGAGAAATCAAAGCTCAGCCCCTGGTAATGAGCCAAGATCCATAAAGCAATAGTGGAGACAACGCCAAGATTAGTCATAGCAAATGACAGCACTAGAATATTTTGCTTTATCTGTAATCATCAGAATAATTTTCAGTGGAGAAGAAAAAAGTGAGATATTAATACTGTATGAAGAAAGAGGCATTATCATTAAAATAATTACTACGTGGAAATAAAACCATCAAGCTATCACATATAATAAGAGGGAATGCACAGTAAAGCCAAAGCAATTTACACATATTTTGCTTCAATCTGAATACAGACCTGCATAGTAAAACTGCATATTAATTTAATTATCACATTTCATCACCAGTGTACCTGTCATAAAAGCAACATTAGCAACTTGCAACAAAAAGCAACAGAAACAAAAATGTACTTTTAGTCAATACAAAGTTTTTCAACATGCAAAGAAAACTTTGGAAAAACCTGAAGTAACGGAATGAGAAATGGAAGACTGTATAACCCAAATTGTAGGCATTTTCAGGCACATTTATAAGAAAAACAGTTATAAAGTAGGAAATAATAATTAGTACTTTACATTGCTATAACACTGTCCATCAAAGAAGCTCACTGTGCTCCACAAACAATAATTGATTTAGTTTCCCACAGCCCCATAATAAGGGAGTTGTTATCCATATTTTCACAGGAAACTGAGGCACAGAGAAACTGATGTATCCGAGGTCACACAGGAAGTCTGTGCAATAATCTAATTTTGTGGCTCCCCCTCTTATGCCACAAGCACAAGATTGTTGCAATTATTATTATACAATAGTACCTAGAGGTTTGAACTGCAAACAGAGCTCCATTGTGCTAGGAGCTGTACAAAAACATGGTAAGAGACAGTCCCTCCCCCAAACAACTTTCAGCATAGACAAGAAAGACAAAGGTTGGAAGGGGGAAAAGAGGCACATATAAATGAAGTGACATGGCTAAGACCATGCAGCAGATCAGAGGCAGAGCCAGTAATAGGTCCAGTGCCATATCTAATGGTACTACACTCTCTGTTCAAGAGCATTGGTCTTCCTCTTCATCCTGCAAATTTCTCTTGCTTATGAATTTGCTGCTGGAGAAAGGTGTCCGAGAGATAGCTCTGGAGACAATATCCTACCTTTATCAACATAATAGAGACTGCCCACACTGCCCTGCCACTGTTTCACTTCTGACTTGGAAAATTCACTACCTTCAGTTTAGTCTCCATGCTCATTCAATCAACAACCTCTTTGAGACTCTCAAAAGAGGATGCCAATTCATGCCAGTTATAATGGTGGCTCTTCTAATGTGGACACTTCTCCACTATATAAGGGACCAAGAAGACCAACTTGTTTCACTCAGATTACCCAGTTTTGGCCCTTCAGACGGCAATCCTTCATATGCCAATGATTTTAGGTTGCTACTGACTTGGACTAGATTTTAAATGGCCAATTTGAGGTGTAAGGGTTCATATCCTATTCCAATCTCTGAGCCATCCCATAATAAAAAGGATAATCCTAGTTAAAATTTCATAAATTGCTGGAGTTTTCATTTCAAATACAAATGAACACTTTTGCAAATTCCTAGTTATTCAGTAAAATACTTACTACTAAAGTTTCCTAAATGCTTATGGAAAATGTGGTTTTAAGTATATTCTAAACACTGATTCATGTTCTAAAGCTAGGACTTTCAAGATCAGTAATAACTGATGAGCAAAAGCAGAAACAAGCTGGAGATATAGGTTAAATGCAGATGAGAAGAGAACCAGATGGTGCAGCTTAAAAATCAACACGATTGGTGGAAACCAAAATAGCTACATTATGTGGGAAAATTAATTGGTATTGTACAAAATAATACTCTGGATAACAAAAACATGTAAAGAAGATCAGGTGATTCATTTAATTACTCACTATCTTGTCACCTGAAAACATGAACCAAATGTAGCCATCTAGCCAGATACTGTACCTTGTTCTGTTCTTTGAAATGCATTCAGTGTTCTCCTGCTATGGTATTTTTAAGACTTAACAAACAGGGTGGCAGAATGGAGTGGCTAATAATTAGCCTATGCTGGCAAGAAAGATATCCAAATACTCACTCCCAATCCAGCTTGCTGCAGAAATTTGTCATTGCGAGCACTAAAGATAATATAATTTAGTGCAACAGTACAGCTTTAGTTATTCAATATATTATGCTAGAATTACCATAGAAATGTGGATAATAGCTAAACACACTGCAAACAGCTGCAGTATATTTTGTTTCTGATGTCCCTGGAGTGCACAGTATTAAGGTGAATTTAAATGGGGTGGTGAAGTTTTTCCAAAGAAGAGTATCAGTACACAAAGGATCTGATCCAAAGCCCATTGAAGTCAATGAAAAGACTCCCATTGACTTCAGTGGACTTTGGATCAGACCCAAGCTCCTCAATATCAGCTTAACGGGCCCATCCCGCCTTCCTTGTTCATAATTAGCTCTGAAAAATGTTGCCAAGGAACCTGTATTTATAAAAATAATTATTATAATCTTTATCTGTAAACTAAACATCTGTATTGGATAAGTTATGTTATCTGCCACCAGTTTTATTATCTGTTTTTTGTACTACAGTAATGCCTCGAGTCCCAGTCAAGCCTAGGGCCCCATTGTGCTAGGCAAATACAAACACATCCTATGAGACCATTCCTGTCTTGAAGAGTTTACAATCCATGGTTCATTTAAAGTCATTAGTATAGGGAAGATTTGCAACTATTTCAGGCTCCTTTCCTGCCCGCAGGAATCCTCTCCCCCCCCCCCCTTAGTTATTGATTGTCACCAAAAGCTCTCCCTTTATACTAAAGACAGGATAGTATCTGTCTCTGCTGTTAAAGTTTAAATTACTGAAATAGAACAGGTTTCTCTAGATTTTCCTCTGGAACAGGGCTGACGGCTGCATCCAACCTTATGCACTGCACGTTTACTGACAGCACTGCAACCATGCAGTGTGGCCACATGTACTTCTTCTATACCAGAAAGACAGTCTCTTTACATATTGTTTACAGTCTCTTTGCATATTTACAGTATTGGAGAATCTCCATCAACTGTAGACCTATGATGAGACATTCAGGGTCATATCAGGGCTCATCATTGGCTAGCTACTCAGAAATGCATCAGAGCTCTATAGGTCATCCATCAGAGAGGTGACCTGATTATACATACCTGACTAGTTCTGCCATTTTACCCAGCAGAGTGCAGCAATGGAAAAACATACTAGCCTGTAAAGCTGCTAGTACAATACAGAGGGAGTTGGTGGTGGAGCAAAGTGCTAATTTGTTACACTGCTATTATATGCACTAACATTCCCAAAGCCATTTGGCTTCCAAAGCTTTGGTACGCCGAATACTGGGAAGAATAAGATTATTTAGCCTCCAGCATGAAAGGAAGGATTTTTCTGGATGCATAACTGCTAAAACATCTCTTCCTTGTCCCACTTGGGTTGAGCAGCACAGTTATTCATTCTGAAATCACTGGCCTGAACTGCCAAAGGGTGAAGTTAGGGAGAGCCAAGAGAAAACATCCAGAGTCCACACAAACAGAGCAAGGAGTCATGTACTCTTTAAAAACACTCTCTCAAGCCTCCGGTGCTGTTTCAGAAGCCATTTACAGTTTGAAAAGGCACTGATGGTCAAGAGTGACCCTTTTATCTATGTATTATATCCAGCATCTCATAGTTCCAGTGATCACAAATCCTACAGTCTTTAGACCTGCACAGAGATATACAGACATTCCTGGGATGATCACAAGGAATTATCACATATTTAGCTTACTCTTGACCGTCAGTAAGTAAGAAATTAAGTTTGATAAATGGTCTCCTAGTGGTACTTAGAATCATTTGAAATAATGCTGTTATAGACGCAGGGTGAATATCACCATGTTGCAGTGTGTGTCAAGATAATAACTGCAGTTACACAGAGTGTTACTGTAAACTACTTCTTATGTAATCAAAGTAGAAATTAGGGAATCTGGGATTTACTAACAATGTAATTAACAACTAAGAAAAGCATATGCAATCTGAATAGACAAACTGAACATATATTTACTATATACTAAACACAGCAAGCTTGGAATGCAGTGTTTTGATATTTTGTTGAACTAAATGCTAATTCTTCATTTGGAGAAAAAAGTGCAAATAATATGACTAGTTCTTCTGTCCCATTAAGTTCCTTCCTCTCATTCAATATTTGATCTGCCTCTCTATCTTGTTTGCCATCAACATTCAATACCAGCTAATAAGGTGTCACTTTTCTTGTTTAATACAAAACACTTATTCCAACTTGCTTTTTAATAATAGTACAGCAGAGCCCACTTATATTCTGCACAGCTTGGGTCCATTATACTTTATTTTTATTTTTATTTTTTTCAGTTTTTTTAAGTGCTCTGATTGACAAGCATTTAATAAGCACATGCACATAACTTTAAAGCAACAATTAAACCAAAAACCAGAGATTCAATATAAGCATGACCAAGAGGCTTCACTGACAAGAAGTACCAGAATCCGCCCCACTTTTCACACTATGCCCTCCCAAGACATGATAAATGCTTGCTAGTCAAATACAGTTAAAAGCAACCATGTTCAAACACAATTGTCTGTTTGTTGTATAGGATGTGACAGCACGGTTATAGAACTATGTTGTGTAATTCATACTCCAAACATAAAACTGGCACAGTTAGACTTGCAATCTACACAAGCCCTTAGATTTCCACTTTAAAGTGGTGCCTAGCTTACAAGCCACAACATGACCCAATTTTAAAATTAGATCAGCAGAAACTGCAATTGCCTGCATTCTTTTCCAAAAATCAGTGCCCTTTTTGCTCCATATTAAACAGTCTCTCATATAAAGAGAGTCTCTTTGAGTTGCTTATACTATAGTTTCTCCTCCTTTATCTTCAATCCTTGCCCTTTTATTTTTGCATTATTTACCATTGCAAGAGGCCTGTTGGCAGAACTCCATTTCCTTCTGTTCCAGGATTCTATATGCAATATCCCCAATAAGATCTCTCCTGAAATATGAAGGCCAGATTCAAAGCTTAAAATATTAACTCATTCCACTAACTCTCAAAGTCATTTTGGCTTCTCTTGTCTGATACTTGCAATATCTTTTCTATATGGTTGTGACCAGAATTGTGCACAATGGGTCACATTCCAGGTTGACTTAAGTAGATGTATATCCATGCATAGTGTCAAAATGAGATTCTTTACTGCCTTGTATCTGTTACATAGTAGGTATTTATAGACAATTACAGTATCCTAAGTGACAAATGAGATTGGTATAAAAATTTAATCTGAAGTGGACCCTTCTTTTGCCTTTCTAAAGATTCAATCACTTCTACTTGGAGAGATATAGGTCTCGATTCAGCAAACTTGATTGCTGATTAGGAATGTGTTTTTAGCCTATGCTTAAGTATTTTTCTGAATGATTAAATAATTTCTCCAGTTTTATATTTTATGGACAATGTCCTGCTATTGTTCCCTATGTAAAGATCAATGTCAAGATATGTCCATAAAAGTAAGGTACATCTAAAGACTTTGTTTACCTTTTTACTGTCTCCAAAAAATCTGTCAAATTTTTTCTTTTGTCTTGTTTATTCCCCTTAGAAAATTCTGAGATGTAATTAATCCTGGCTTGATGTTTTGTCTGTTTTTAACAATTCCAGTTTCCTAAGTTGTATAATTATGCGGCCCCCTCAGCAATACACTTTTTCCACATGAAAAAGATCTTCATAGTCTGAGAACCTTCAGCATTTCTCATTAACTGTAAAGAAAAGACTTCATTCCAACTTGTATTGACATCCTTAACACTGAGCTAATCTCTCACTAATGTTCTCTCACTCTTGTCCATTAATCAAGGTCCTATGTATTCAGGGCCCCCACATGTGGGGGAGGGGGAAATGGTACACTTTACCAGGCCTTGGAGTGCCCGGCTCAGGCTGCAACTCCCATTACCATAAGGAAAAAATTGAGGCTAAATTGTAGATCATGCCTGAGGATATTTATAGAAATATATTTCCCTGTATCTATGTATCTATTGTCCAGATCTTGTGAGATTTGCTGGAGCCAATCAGAAGCAGTGTTAGAGCAGTCTCAAGCAACATGCTGAACAGTGCGTTGCTGGGCCTCCTGGCCCAGCCCAGGCCCTTCTCTAGAATAGAGAGTGTGTGCTTGTGCAGTTAAACTAGGACTTGTAGTTTGAGACTGAGACACAGAGAGATTTGTGCTCCTCTCTGTGACATGGTCTATCATATCAAGATCAAGAACTACCAGTCCCAGAGTTCCTTGTGCATAGGCAGGAGGGAGGGACAGCTGGTGGGAGGATCAAAGCAAAGCACCATAAGACAGTGGGAGCTAGTGCTGCTGCTTCTTCTGGTAGGATTAGCAGGCCCAAAATATATGTGAGTAAGTGTCTAATTCACTCACAGTCACTCACACACCCCATAGTACCATGACTGGTGATGGCTATAAATACAAACCAGGCAGCCAGAAATGTAAGGAGGTAAAAGAAAGGGAACTAAAAGAAGCTAAAGGACATGAATCTATCCTCCAATTTTTCAAATCAGACAAGGCTTTCTGCAGTCAGACAACATACTAACTAGGGAAGCAGATGAACAAAATCTAGATGTAAATGATTTCAATATAGAGACTATGTCTGTGGCACTGGCAATTGATGACAAAGAAAAGCGACCAGAACATGTATCAGGTGACTCCAATCTAATGCTTGAAGATAGTCAGGTAGTATCACCATTAGCACCACCACATTCAGAAGGTTTACAAGAAGCAGGAGAGAGTAGTGCTACACTATCTGATTTTTGTCTTTTCAAAGATCCAGACTTATGGCTTGAAAATATAACAGATTCTATCCATCAAAAAATTGTTCTATCTAGTGTCCTGACTTTTGAAGAAATGCAGAAGGTAGCAAAGTCAATACTAAAAGATGTTGATGGACATAATTTTCCTGAATTTCTTCTCAAATGTAAGACTTCCAACAAGAGAGAAAAGATACCAAGAGACTGGCTTGTTTGGAGTGCTACCAAGCAAGCACTGTATTGTTTTCCATGTCAGCTGTTTCCTGAAGGAAGGCTTAAACAATGCAGTATGCTGTCAAAAAATGAAGTGTATTCACCAATTGTGAAAAAATGGCGTAAACTCTATACTAAACTTTCTGAACATGAAAAGAGCATAGAACATAAAACTTGCTATTGCCAGTGGAAGCAATTACAGTAGTCACTGTCAGGTGGACATGGAGTGGACAGTGAGATTCAAAAACAAATATTAACAGAAGCTACAAGATGGAAAGAAATATTGGAAAGATTGTTGGATGTTACCTTATTTCTTGCTTTACGAGGTTTATCATTCCAAGGAGATAATAATCTGATAGGTGACCCACACAATGGTAACTTTCTTGGAACTCTTGAGATTACAGCTTTGAGGGACTAATTCATGATTTTTCAATGGAAAAGGCCAGAAAAATAAAGCTTTAAAGTTAATTGGCCTAATTATAAAATGTCTGCAGTCAGATTGGTCCATTAGAATAAAAAAATCAAGACATTGACAGGATATAACACCTTTATAATGATCAAAAATATACAAAATAGTCAGCAAACTTGTAGGATTTTCAGGCTCGGTGGTTGTTAAACAAAAATAGCAAAGGGGGGCATTTTTCAGAAATGTAGAATATGTAACATGATTTCAGAATTCAAATTTTTGTCATGGTTCATGAGATTGTATGTATGGGATGAGGGATTGTGGTATGTGTGTGTGGGGGGGCCTGTGTTACAAGTTTGTACTGGGCCTGAAAAATTATGCTTGGGCCCTATATGTATTTGGTGGCAAGTTAGACACCTACATTTGGCGGCAAGTCCCTTGTTCTTGTGGAACTCTAAAGTGACACACTGGACATTTTCAATTAAATTAAATATGTACATGAACAATTAGGCCAACATCTGTTCTTAATTTTATTATTAAATTCAGTTCATTTTACACAACCCCTAAATTTTCAGTGTTCCTCTGATTTTTGTACTGATAGTACCTAACTAAAACATTGTAGAAGTTGTCTGTTGGGTGAAGCTAGAGGTTTTGATAACTGTGTAGGGTATGTTTAGGGCTCTGCGCACCTGAGAAGTTTTAGGAAGTGGTTTCAGACTGCATGATAACATTAGTTGGATGTTTCTGCTAAAATGATCATTTGTAAAACAGTAAGCAATGTTGATGTAAAGCAGAATTGAGGCAATATAAGTTATGAGTACAGTAAATTTACATACTAATATAATGTAAGAAAGTAATTAAACTGCTAACAATATTTTTCGTCATTAATAAAAAAGTTAATAACTAAACTGTAATCAATGCTTCAGAGAGCTAGCACCTGACTGAAGTGAATGGAGCAGTCTCAGGGCTACTGTTTTGTGCTATCTGCAGACTCAGGCAGAGGTCACTGCATCATCTACAGTTGGTTCACATTTGGAAGGTTTTATTTACAATGACAAATGCTAGAGTTATAATTTTTGTAATAGAAGTTTAGAGTCTGAAGCACTCTTCTGCCGCACAAGATGGATTCTGAGACAAAATTCAGAGCTGAAAAATAGATGAGGCCCTGTCTATGGTTAAAGTCAACAATGATGAAAAATTGAGTTTCGTCCCAGATGTCCTCTATAGGAAGCGGAAGAACTTCAGGACTTGAAGAACCCCAAAATGTCCTTATCTAATGGCTTCTCAGAAAGGGGACAGACTTTACACAGGGTTTTGGGGACAGCTCTTCATCTGGGATAAAATGGGCACTGCTCCACTGAAGTGTATACCAGCTGAGTATCCAGTCCTTCCTTGTGGCACTATCCATAACCAGACATTATATTGCAATGCAGTGGTTCCAAGATTCTCTCTCATCTGTAGAATGGGAATCAAAGTATTCATCCTGTCAAATGAAACCACCTAGGGGATGGAAGGACAATCCACCCACTTCAAAATAATGTGCTGTCTTTCCTTGCATTTTACTCCATCTGGATCTAACCGTGTTTGCCTATACAAGCAGCTGACTCAGTTCTATAGAGCAATTTGGTACCTAATTATCTGTAATGAGAATCAGCTGTAAGCCTGTATGTGAGTTGATGCTTTTTTGTAGCACACTAGTTATAATTTATATGTAATTTTGCTGCCATTAAGATCTTTAATATTTTTTTAAATGCTTCCTATTTCATATGGTGCCTTTGATCTGTGTGTCTCAATACCCTTGACATCCCCACCCAACTGGGTACATCGAAAATGCAGTTTTTATTTAGAGAAAATATTTCCTCAACAAGTTAATCACACAACAATACAAAAGCTTAGACACATGTATTTACACAGCAGAGAACAGTTTTGGACCCCCATTGCAACAAATGCTTAATGAGCAACCTTCACAACTGTGGAATTTAACATTGGTCCAATCACCTGTTCAAAATACAGGAGTAATTCTGTGAATAAGTTTCTTTGGAATTAGCCAACTAACAGCTTCAAGCCTGTTTGTAAAGCGCTTACTCTCCAGCCAAAAATTCACAGATTTTTTTGTGTGGTTGAAAATCTGCACACAGCACAGGGATTCACACTGTATAAAAACGTGTCCAGCAATGTGAATTACCTTAAAGCAGGTCAAAGGTTTGTTGCTTTGTTTGAAAAACCTTATGGGAAGGACACTTTTTGACATTCCAATTACAGGGCTCAATCCTGTGCCTTTGAAGTCAACTGCAAGTCTCCATGTGAGATATTACATGGCTGATCCTGTTCCCATTAGAGTCAATGAGAACAAGATCATGCACGTATTCTTCAACCTGTCAGAAGCCAAATATTACTGCAAAATGAGGAGCACAACAACAGCAAAACAGTAAAGAAAACTTTAATAGAGAGACATTGTTTTATAAACACGGCAGACACACTTTTGCATCTCAATAGATCAACAAATTCCATACATATCACTTATGGGTTTCCCTCTAGATTCTCCCTAGAGATGAAGCAGAGGTCTCTGTTTTAATTCAAGCTCCATCCTTGAGCAACAACAATGCTCTAATAGCCAGAGTCTGAATTGCATTTTTTTTTATTGTGTCTAGGATGAGTCAGGGAATTGATAATGACCCCTTCATTTCCAGCTTACTCTTTCAAGCATAAACCAGTAGTATCCACAGTGATTGTTCAGTAGCTATGTGAAATGAGTTACTGATCTTGGTACAGTTCCTAGTGGACACCATGCACTTTAAAAACGACCAACACAAATGGCTCCATTAATGTCTCAGAAGTAAAATGTAGACTGAACTCACTCATCCACAGAAGAGGATCACTCCAGAACCGGTAGAGGCACATTGACAGGCCAGCATGGGGAAGCCTATACTATTGCTGCCAGTGCTTTACTTGGTTTGTGGTTTAATAGGACTTCAATTTCCAGTGTTGTCAGTTCCTCAGATATATAACAGTGTCACAAACACCTTTCATGACCATCTGTAGCCGGGAGGGCTGGCCCCCCTCTGAGGAGGACCCAGAGAGGGAGGCAGACCCACCCTGGCTGACAGAGACCTACCCCAGGGAAGCACCTGACCGGAAGCAAGGGGCCGGGTCTGGGCCTTTAAAGGCCCCAGTGGCCCCACCTGACCGGAAGCAGGGGGGCGGAGCTAGGCCTTTAAGAGCCCGGCCGGCGAGCTCAGTTGGGAGGAGGCGGCCGAAGGGGAAGGACGCATCTCCTCCGGAGCTGCTAGCCAAGGCCGGGCCGGGGAGCCGGGCTGAGAGGGAGTGGCCGGCCGTAAACCCAGCCCGGGGATCGACCGAGGCCTTCCC
The DNA here is from genome assembly GCF_026122565.2 of Emydura macquarii macquarii. Taxonomy (NCBI): domain Eukaryota; kingdom Metazoa; phylum Chordata; order Testudines; family Chelidae; genus Emydura; species Emydura macquarii. The sequence goes on from NW_027131485.1 coordinate 8,911,245, forward strand.
CAGGTACCCAAAAGCCTGGGAGTTGGAGGGACCGTCGGAGACCCCCACGGTCTGGGAACCAGGAGAGGGCCCGTCAGGGCTCCCCGAGGACTACGGGCCTGACGAGCAACCCCCGGAAACACCCGGGGCCTGGGAGCCGGGGACAGATCTGCCCGAGCCATGCCGAGCCTGGGACCCCGAGGACCTACCGGCCCTGCCTGAGGCCTGGGGACCGCAGGACCTAGAGGAGCTACCCTTCGAGGACGAGCCCATGGAGCTCCCCGATCTGCCGCCTGTGGACAATGAGGGCCTAGCCGGTCTACCCGACCTCAGCGACCCGGAGGAGACAGGTACCGGGGGTTTCGGGGAGGAAGAAGCCCAGGGATAGCCGCACGATAGTGGCTGAGGCAGGGGCAACCTGGGCGGTGTGGTGCGGCTGGAGCCCCACCGATCCAGCGGCAAACGCTGTTGCCGCTATCAGGGCCCTGGGCTGGGACGCAGTGGAGACGGGCGGGCCTGCGTCCCCCTCCCCCCTTCCCTATCCTCCGTGAGGAAGCCTTCCCCACCGTGCCGTTCCCGAAAGCGGCTTGCTCACCCGCCAGCCCTGCTTGAGGGCCTGGCTACAGACTGCTGCCTCGCCAGCCCTGCTTGAGGGCCTGGCTACAGACTGCTGCCTCGCCAGCCCTGCTTGAGGGCCTGGCCACAGACTGCTTGAGGGCCTGGCCACCTGCCTCGCCAGCCCTGCTTGAGGGCCTGGCCACAGACTGCTTGCCTCGCCAGCCCTGCTTGAGGGCCTGGCCACAGACTGCTTGCCTCGCCAGCCCTGCTTGAGGGCCTGGCCACAGACTGCTTGCCTCGCCAGCCCTGCTTGAGGGCTGGCCACAGACTGCTTGCCTCGCCAGCCCTGCTTGAGGGCCTGGCCACTGCTTGCCTCGCCAGCCCTGCTTGAGGGCCTGGCCACAGACTGCTTGCCTCGCCAGCCCTGCTTGAGGGCCTGGCCACAGACTGCTTGCCTCGCCAGCCCTGCTTGAGGGCCTGGCCACAGACTGCTTGCCTCGCCAGCCCTGCTTGAGGGCCTGGCCACAGACTGCTTGCCTCGCCAGCCCTGCTTGAGGGCCTGGCCTTTAGACTGCTTGCCTCGCCAGCCCTGCTTGAGGGCCTGGCCTTTAGACTGCTTGCCTCGCCAGCCCTGCCTGAGGGCCTGGCCTTTAGACTGCTTGCCTCGCCAGCCCTGCCTGAGGGCCTGGCCTTTAGACTGCTTGCCTCGCCAGCCCTGCCTGAGGGCCTGGCCTTTAGACTGCTTGCCTCGCCAGCCCTGCCTGAGGGCCTGGCCTTTAGACTGCTTGCCTCGCCAGCCCTGCCTGAGGGCCTGGCCTTTAGACTGCTTGCCTCGCCAGCCCTGCCTGAGGGCCTGGCCTTTAGACTGCTTGCCTCGCCAGCCCTGCCTGAGGGCCTGGCCTTTAGACTGCTTGCCTCGCCAGCCCTGCCTGAGGGCCTGGCCTTTAGACTGCTTGCCTCGCCAGCCCTGCCTGAGGGCCTGGCCTTTAGACTGCTTGCCTCGCCAGCCCTGCCTGAGGGCCTGGCCTTTAGACTGCTTGCCTCGCCAGCCCTGCCTGAGGGCCTGGCCTTTCGACTGCTTGCCTCGCCAGCCCTGCCTGAGGGCCTGGCCTTTAGACTGTGCCTCGCCAGCCCTGCCTGAGGGCCTGGCCTTTAGACTGCTTGCCTCGCCAGCCCTGCCTGAGGGCCTGGCCTTTAGACTGCTTGCCTCGCCAGCCCTGCCTGAGGGCCTGGCCTTTAGACTGCTTGCCTCGCCAGCCCTGCCTGAGGGCCTGGCCTTTAGACTGCTTGCCTCGCCAGCCCTGCCTGAGGGCCTGGCCTTTAGACTGCTTGCCTCGCCAGCCCTGCCTGAGGGCCTGGCCTTTAGACTGCTTGCCTCGCCAGCCCTGCCTGAGGGCCTGGCCTTTAGACTGCTTGCCTCGCCAGCCCTGCCTGAGGGCCTGGCCTTTAGACTGCTTGCCTCGAGAAAGGCGCAAGACGGCTCCCCGTGAGAGGTAGCCGGGAGGGCTGGTCCCCCTCTGAGGAGGACCCAGAGAGGGAGCCAGACCCGGACGCTGCTCGCCGATTCCAGGGGCACGTCCACACCATCACGTTCCATTGAAAAAATAACCTCTGGTGGATTATCCAGCCCTTCTCATGTAAATAAAAATTAGAATAAAAACAGTTTTGTTTGGGATTTAAATAATGGTTGCTCCTTCTAGTGAAGTCTGCAAAGAACTAAGATAGACTTAATGAAGAACTATTAATATTAACTATTAATTATTAAAACACTTTTTTCCAGATTTCATCCTGTTATTTTCTGATCCAAACCAATTTTCTTAATGGAAACTAATAATTGTTGCTAGGGTATCAGTACCATGTTCCTTGTTGCCAGATGCTCTCACAGCAGGACTTTACATAGGTTTTGATAGTGATCTTTAAATAAGGTGTGAATGCAACTTCATGCAGGCCACTTTATATGCCATTCTGAAACTAAGCAACCTAATCTGTCCTACTATATCCACCATAATGGATCAACATTTTTCTTCCTTTCTTTTGGAAAAGATGTGCCAATTTATTTTTCATGTCACTGATTCTCCTGTTCATCCTTATTTCCAGGGAAAGCTGTCTTCAGTGTTTTAGGAGTGTTAACATTAAAAAGGAAAGTGAGTCTTTCCTGTATCTTGTTTCTCCATAGTGTATTTCTGACCAAAAATATTTTTTTAACATGAGGCATATAGGCTGAAGAAATCTTCACTTGCACCACATCTTGCAAAAACCCCATCTTGCACAGCATTGTTTTGGCATTTAAATGATTGGGGCTGGGCAGCTTGGATATGAAGAACTGCTTTTGGTTTCAGAGACCCTGAGACTTGAAATCATTTGCTTATGACTAAGAAGCTGCTCACGGTATTGTCTAGACTAAATCTATCCATAGTGGATTTCATCAGTATTAATAGAAGGCTGCAGGTTGGGTTTGGGAACTTTATTTCCATGTAACTGTTTTTGATTGAGGGCTAGACTCTGACTTCAGGCACCAGAACCAGAAGCAGCCACAGGAGGCACTGTGACTGAGACACCAATGCTCCCTGCTTGCTCCTATGGAGAGGAGGTTAGTAATTTACTGCTGGCCGATACTGTGTAAATTACTGTCTCCATCCTTCCATCCCACACTGGCTCAACTATCCTGATTGGCAAGTAAGGAGTGGAGCCATGGTTCTGCTCATTCACTACTCCTCCTCACCTTCCTGCATTAGGGAAGTTGTCAGCAGGTAATTAGCCCTGTTTACTCTTATGCAACCAGACCTATGGTTCAAATAGCCTTCACCAGGATACAAAAGGACTTCTTATTCCCTTGGATAAGCATGTAGTCCATGTCATAATCTAACCCTCAGAGAGGACTTCCTCACTACTGCACCTACCATGGGAACATGTCCCATTTCAAAATGTTGCTGAGATAAATATTGTCTAACAGTTATTTGGTAACACAGTATGAGGTTACTGAGCCATTGGACACAACTTTTCTAGAGAAATGCCATTATTTAAAGGTGGCTGTGTCCTGAGGGAACTGTTGCAAGGCTTTCTCACCTGACAGCCCAGTCTGGATCTCAGTAAATCTCCATTTTAAAAGCCTGAGTACCAAAACCTTCCCTGTGATGCGTAGGTAGAACTTATGTCACTCAATGGGAATTATACATCAAAGGCAGAAAATGGCCTTATGCCTGTAAAATAGTGCCAGATCCTGGGTGTATGTGGTGGCTGTAAGTACATTTCCAGCAGTCCTTTTCCTAGTATTACTGGTTTTACGATTATTATAACTGCTATATTATTGCCCTGATCACATGGACTGTGCCTATACATTTTTTACAATTTCTTATTTATCTTGTCCTTTTCCAGTTCAGTATATTTTCATCTGACAGATGCATTACTGTTCAAGATGAATTTTTACCCATGATTTAGGCAGTCTTCTTTCTTGCACTTACATAAACACTCCACAATACAGCACAGATTTTTATTATATGGAAATTGAAGAGTCCAACTATTTACAACATCCTGTTCAGAATGTGAAAGCTTTTTTAGAGCTTGTCATTTTGGATCTGATCAGCTGGGTATTCTATGCCACTATATCAATTGTTACTGTCTATGATGGATTTGAAGCAGCTCTGTAATAATTTATGAATACTGCATGTTGACCTGGTTATTGGGATATTTACTGTATGAATGTATTGTTTTCATTTAATAGAGAACTGTAAGAAAAATCAAGCAGGAGAGAGAAGGAATAACTCAAGATAAGCCACATCTCTACAAACACGTGAGGGTTTATTAAGAGACAGTCAGTATCAGAGACTGGGATGTGGGTGGTCACGCTGAGTGGCTGGAACAGTTGCCAAGAATTAGAGCCAGGACTCAAAACCAGAATCAGAAGCCAGAGCTAAAGTCATGAAGTAACACCAAGGGTCAAAGCTGGAATCAGAAGCCACATGCCAGAATCAAGGATCAAAATCAGGATACCTGGTGTGGGTCAAGGTTTCAGCTAAGTCAGGAGCAGGGCTGAAAACAAGTAATTACAAGCACTAGTACCACCACGAGCAGATACTCTGAGCTATCCTTGATCTTGCTGTTGGTCTTAATTAAAAGCAGTTTCTGCTGAGCCCCTCAGCCAGTTGGACAGTTTGGCCAATCAGGCAGCTCAGCTGGGGCCAGCTGTGCTTGTTAGACTGCCTGAGGGTTAAGCAAGCAGGCTAGCTGTGGGTTTTTACTCCTGACACAATACCAGGCTAGGAAAAGGCCTGTAAATAGAAATCAGCACAATTGTGGCAGGTTTTAAAAAAGAGTATGTCTAAAGAGGAATGGAGTTGCTTGAAGGAACTAGGCAGTTACCAATTATGGTATCTGAAGAAGTTAGACCTTCATAGGTTGCCATCAGGGAATGATAAGAGTTTAGGTAAGATATATGTAGACTACTATTTTAAAATCTTTTGTCACTAAATACTTTCTCCCTACTGTTAAAATAAACAATATTTTGATTTAAGAAGACTATTATGTCACTAAATACACCACTGGTCCCAGACTCCGAGGGAAAGAACTGTGGATGTCTGAACTCAGTTGGATCTGCTGGGTAAGAGCACTGGATACACAGGGTACTGTAGTCCATGGTAGGGCCTAAGAGAGGGAGAATTGTAGAATTCCAGGCTAGGATAGGTAAAGGTACAAGGCTTAAGACCTGAGGTGGTGATATTAGAGAAATCAGGAAAGGGACAGGGGTTTAGTTAGCATTGCAACTGTGACATGGTCTTTAATCAAACTGTTTATTTCCTCAAGCCATTTTGCAAGCAGTTTTTCTGGTACTGCATTTTCCTTAACAATGAATTTCCCCTGTTGCTATGTCTGCATATAAAGAGTCACCAAATTAAAAAGTTATTACAACTGGAGAGTTACTCCATAATAAATTGGTAAGGAAGATAATGGGATACCCTTTAAATTCTTCTGATGTTTCAATGATCAGAACTCTTGCCTTCTGAGGCTGGTATGGGTGGAAATTCTTGTAATTCCCTATACAAATTAAATATACTGCAATGTTAATAGAGAGGTTGGAGAGATACCTGTCAGTGAATAAACTGTTGGGATGCCAGCAACATGAACTCTGTCAATTTAAAAATAAAAATATTAGTTAAACTGAATCTGCCCCTGAATTCCCCTACCACATTCTGAGGTTTTACACTTGCCTTTTCCTATTTCCTAAAGTGTTTATCTCTTCCCTGTTGCTGTGTGAAAACCACTCAGGCAACAGGAGAAAATTGACTGTTCGTCACAAAGTGTTATCAAATACACAAAGTAAACAAAATGAACAGACAAAAATGATCACTATAATCTCTTTCAGGGTGGTAATCTTACATGTTACTAGTAATAATTGTAGATTTACAGTTGACCTGACCAAAGTGTGATTTTTTTTTTTTTTAAGTAGACTCTCCACCTTTAATTAATGGATTTACCTTTTAATAAATGTTTCTACATGTAAGCATAGAATACATACATTTCCAAACTAGCATTTATTTGTAGAGGATTTGTTATATCTTTTAATTATCTCACCATGAGTAACACTGAAGTTGTCCTATCTCTAAGGACATACAGACCTTTTGTGAAGAATGTCCATTTTTACTGACTTTGCTTCTGAATTAAATATTTCTCATCCAATTCATGTTGCTAAAGAATAACGCACCAGCTAGTACAGAATGTAGAGTATATTCTTACTTTCTCCCTCAGCTATAGTGAATGTTTTGTTGTATTTTATTCACATTTAGTTTAAAACATTTTATTCGGTTGTAGTATTAATTCTTGTAGGAGGAATTATGACAAAAATGGATTGTCTTCCATGTCTGCTAGTCTCTGTGTGAATCAATAACATACTTATTAATTAGGAGTTGTTTTGCACACAAATTTCCCATTGACGTGCATCCACTTTATCTGTCTTTCATGTAATACTTTGTAGGACACCATAGTATCTAGAAACTAATGAGAGTTCTGATACTCCTTATTACAGTAGATATAAAATACCACTTATCTCTGAAATTTGCACTTTGTGACATAAAGAACAAATACCCCTGGTGGTACAATGAGAAGGATACTGCAAGGAGAAACTCCAAGTAGCCTGCTCCCTGCATGTTTTGTTCCTGAATCAGGCAGTACGTGGCCCACTCCTTGTAATTGTGATGTAAAGTGGAATAACATGGTTACAAAGCAATACTTGGTTTCTAAGAAACAATGTTTGATTTATACTTCATTTCTGAATGATGCAGAAAGGAGTCAATGATTTGTTTGACTCAAACACCTGTACCTTTCTATGACTCATATATATGGTGGCAGCTTCTTCTTCCAGTTACACTGAGTTAAGCAAGATTCCATGAAGCCACTGCAGTTACATTGGATTTACGCTACTGTGATTGCAAGCACAATCTGACTGGAGTTCAAGAAAGACGAAATAAGGTGTGCCGTTACACATGACTGCCTTTTACCATGCCAAGGCAGGGTTTAAATCCAGGTCAAACATTATGTATGAAAAGTAAACACAAATGAGTTTCTTGTATATCATAGAGAAAAAATTCACATGAGCAGTTCTAATTAAATCAGTGTAACAAAAATAAATCAGCTGGAAGGACATTCTTAAAGGTGCACTGCTGAGATATTGCACTTCTTATACAAGCTCTTTGCTTTCAAGTGGGATTCACACCATCAGCTTAGGCTCTCCCTACACAGATCTATCAGTCCAAATCTCTCCGAGTTACCCCAAGCAAAGATCTCAGAATCATCAACATATTTTATATTTACTAGGTTTGTTCTGCCCAGTCCTAAAGTCTGTTGGAGTTTTGCTTGAGCAAGAATTTCAGGACTGACACCCCCACCCCTCTCCCTGTATTAGTGTAACACAATGTATGAAATATATTTCCTTTGACCACACATATCCTAAGAGATGTTCCTTTCATTCCTAAAGAGGGAACCTGAAAATACATTCCCCCCTCCCATGCATGGCCCTACTCTAAACCTGCCTCTCTTCTCCCCATTTCAAATAGCTAGTACCCACAGGAGGAGGCTGCTGAGAGCAGAGACTACGTTCCCCAATGAGATTCCAACTAGCTTTATGCTTTCACATGGGACTCTGACTGAAGTCAATGAAAGTTCTAGGCATTAAGTGATGTGAAATTGGCACTAATGCCAGGTTAAAAATCACATTTCAAATAACACTTTTTCTTACCTGTATTTACAACACAACAAATCATTAAAACAAAAAATGTTTAGAAATGCAAGTGACTTTTCCTGGTTTATGCTGTTGGTTTCCTTTCTGCTTTTTACTCACCTTGAACAATGAAAACAGCCCGGTGGATTTCAATTTAGCTATAGTCAGGGTCATTTTCTGCTCCTCGTGCACTAGCACAAAGCTACAGTGTTTGAGTTTCAAATACTGCAACACTGCAAGGCAATGTCAAAATTCAGTTTTTAAATATAACTCCAAACACCCCAGCCTGGTCTACACTGACAATGTAGGTCGACGTAACGTGGCTTATGTTGATCTCACAAAGTATGTGTCTACACTGGCCTGTCAGGTCCGCCAACCTAAATTGCAGTAAAATTCGACTTAATAAAACCACCTCCACAAGTGGTGTAGCACTGAAGTTGAACTGTATAGGTTGGATGAGTGTCAGTGTAGGAAGAGCACAACATAAATTGACGACATTGGCCTCTGGAGGTATCCCATAATGCCCTGTTGTCACTGCTCTGGACATTTGCACTCTGCTGCACCGCGGCCACATAGACAGGGAACAGCCCCTTCCCAGAAGCCCTGGGAAATTTTGAATTCCCATTTCCTGTTTTGGTCAGCATGGAGACAATTTTGTAACTGAACTGCTCATGGTGACTGCACGTCCCAAACGTGCTCCAGCATGGAGTCAACCTGAAGTCTTGGATCTCATCAGTCTGTGGGGCGAAGAGTCTGTTCTGGATCAGCTGTGAACCAGCAAAAGAAAGTTTGATATCTACAAGAAAATATCACATGGTATGCTGGAGAAGGGCCACAACCAGGACACACAACAGTGCTATGTTAAAATCAAATCTGAGGCAGACATATCAGAAAACTAGGGAGGCAAACAGTCATTCTGGCTTGTCACCAAAGATATGCCACATTTATGAGGAGCTGCATGCAATTCTCAGCAGTGACCCCACCACTGTGCCACCATGCAGCATTGATACCTTTGAAGAATCCCAGGCCAGGATGGATGAGGAGGACTCTATGGATGAGGAGGATGAGGAGAATAGGTGGCAGTAGAGCAGGGTATCCATTCTCTCTGAGAGCCAGGACCTGTTTGTTACCCCAGCCCAGCCGGACACAGGACAGCATTACTGACCGAGATGCCAGGGAAAGCACGTCTGGAGAGTGTGTATAGCAAATCGCATTTCTGTGGTTATGTCCCCAGTCCAGCTTCTTATTTGTGGGGGAAAAAAGTAGTTGTGTTTTTGTGGGGATGGGTTTCCTGGATGTTGGTACACTTCAGTGGACGGTTACCCCCAGAACAGACTAGTTATGTGCACAGGAATGCTCCAAAAATCCTTTGTGGATACCTCCAGGAAACTTTCATATAAGTACTCTGCAATCATTTGCAGAAGGTTTCTGGGGAGGGCAGCCTTATTTCTTCCACCACAATAGGACATTTTCCCCTGCCACTCTGCTATTAAATAAGCAGGCATCATTGCGGACTACAGCATAGCAGCATAAGGGCCAGGCCTGTACCCCGATGTTTGCAGCAAATCTTCCCTTTTTGCCTGCTTTACCCTCAGGAAACTATCACACATGGTCACCTAGGGAAGATGGTGCAAGTTTACAGTACCCAATCACTATAGTCACTGTGTGTTATTCCCCTGCCAGGGACAGTGTCCAGGGCCCCAACACAGACAATTCCTACCCTATGATATTGTTGGCATGGGTGTTAGGGATCCAGTAACAGGTGCCCCTATGTTTTCTCCAACGACATTTCACCCACACCCTCCTCCAATCCTTTTTGACCACCTCCTCCCAAACCAGTCTTTGGGATGGTAAAGGGGAACCCAATGATCCTTCTCCTTGGTCAAGTGTGGATTGAGGAATTCAGTGCTACAGAGACTTCCCTATAATGGATGCAAGGGCCCTTACTTACCATGGCTGGAATGCCACTCTGACCCATGCAAAAGGTACTGATCGGTATGGAGGTCTGGCTTTGCCTTGTGAATATGAAAGGGCTTTGTTTTACATTGTTACATTTCTTTTCATCCATGGAGCCAGCTAACAATGGCAACTTTGTCTTTGCTTGCCTTACAGTGGACACCTCGGCCTTCACCCCAGCTTCTATTCTTGCAGAATGCCTTTCCCAGATTAGAAGTGGAAAAATAACCAAAAACCTCGGGATGACATGCTCAACGAACTAATGAATGCCTCTGTGGCTGCTGGCTCAGAGCCTGGAGGATGTAATTGTCAGAAAAATTACACATGGACATGGAAAACAGAAAATCAGCACAGGAGCATGCAATGCAACAGGAGATGTTGCATATTATGAGAGATCAGTCTGACATGCTGAGGCATCTGGTAGAGTTCCAGGAAGAGCAGCAGCAAGACAGACTTATCTGCAGCCCCTGCAAAATGTTCAACCAACAAGCTGTTTCTTACCAGTCCCTACCCCCAAGCACTGTAGGAGGAGATTGAGCAGGGTGCAGTACGTGCTGTACTACACACTGGTAGAGGGGAGCAGAAAGAGGTAACGGCCCCTTTAAAAACAAGGAATGTGCGTGCTTTGCTGTTTGCACAGTCACACTTTGGTCTTGATGGCCAAATAACCTTATGAGAATGTTAAATTATCTTCCATTCCCTACACTGTAAAGGGTCACCAATAAAACTGTACTGCTTTAAAAAACATTACTCTTTATTTGAGAGCTCGGGGATTGACTGTGGGGAAAGAACGGGAGGGGACCGATCGTGCAAGGATGGGGGATGGGAAGGGAAGGCACAGCGCTGACAGATGTACATTACTGTGGTTCACTGCAAAAATGGGTTTTCAATGCTTCCCTGAGGTGTAGCACTCCGTGGGTTGGCTATCAGCATACCACTAGAATCTGGCTGCTCAAAATTTGCCGCCAGCCTATCAGCCTCCACAACACAAGCTTGCAGGAACTTTTCTGCCTTTGTTTCACACACATTATGGAGCACACAGCAGGCAGAGATAACAGTTCGGACATTGCGTTCACTGAGCTCTAACCTAATGAGCAAACTGCACCATCTTACCTTTAAGCGGCCAAATGCACATTCCACCAGCATTCTGCACTTGTTGAGCCTATTATTGAAACACTCCTCGCTGTCCAGGTTCCCGGTGTAGGGCTTCATTAGCCAGGGGAGCAAGGGGTAGGCAGGATCCCCCAGGATCACTATTGGCATTTCAACATCACCAGTATTTATTTTTTTGGTCAGGGAAGAAAGTGCCTGCCTGCATCTTTTTTAACAGACCTGAGTTCCTAAAAATGCATGTGTCATGCACCTTTCCAGACCACCCCACATTGATGTTGGTGAAATGTCCCCTGTGAGCCAGAAGGGCCTGCAACACCATTGAGAAGTATCCCTTTTGGTTTATGTACTCTTTGGCAAGGTGGTCCGGTGCTAAGATAGGGATATGCATGCCATCTATCACCCCGCCACAGTTTGGGAACCCCATTGCGGCAAACCCATCCACTATGTCCTGCACATTTCCCAAAGTCGCTACCTCTCTTAGCAGAAGTTTGTTAATGGTCCAGCACACTTGCATCACATCAGCTCCCACGGTGGATTTACCGACTCCAAAATGATTTCCAGCTGACCGGTAACAGTCTGGGGTTGCTACCTTCCACAGAGCGACGGACATTCGTTTCTCCACTGTCAGAGCAGGTCTCAAGCGAGTATTCATGCGCCTCAGAGCTGGGGACAGCTCTGTGCAAAGTTCAATGAAAGTGGCCTTTTGCATACAAACATTCGGCAGTCACTATCATCATCTCACACCTTCATAACAATGCCATCCCACCAGTCACTGCTTGTTTCCCGGGACTAGAGCCGCTGCTCCATCAACTGAAGATGTTGGGTGACAGCCTTCAGCAAATGGGAATTGTTTTGCTCTATGACTTGTAGCAAGGAGGCTTCAGCAACATCGCAACTTTCCATGCTGCGGCTTCTGTCTCAGCCTTGAAAATACTGCAGATAAGTCGTGAGGTATTTGTGATGCTCACAATTATAGTGAACAGCTGAGCAAGTTCTATGCCTCTCTGGCAATGGTGTGCGCGTGGCAGAGATAGGTTGGAAAAATTATGCGAAAAAATGTTTGTCTGTTTGCTCTGGACAAGGTGGGGGAGGGAACACCTTGCATCATGGAAGGACAACTTTCCCAAAAGCACTGCAGGTAGTTGCACTGTGACATAGCTACTCATGGTGCACTGCTTTGATTATCAATGCAAGTGCAGCTGGTGGGGACGCAAACCCCGGACGCAAAGCACCTGGTATGATCACACACATTTGACTTCATAAGTTCGGCAGTTGAATGAAATTAATCAACTTCACTCCGCACTGTAGACATACTCCCCCATTTAAATAGAATTATTTAAAAGGTGTTTTCTAGTTCTATTATTTTTTCCCTCCCAGTCTCACCAAAAAAAACCTCCAAAAACTGAAATCTGGAGACTAACCAACCAAATTGATTGTGTTTCTTTAAGAATCTATAGTTTTACATAAAACTTCTCACAGTATCACTAATATCATTCACTAAGTATTTTTAACAATGAAAAAATAATTGATAGAAATCCACACAGTTGGCTGAATTTATGTAGTAAAATGACCAATGGCATTTTCAAATTTAAATGCACCTTAATAGCCTCCTTTCTTTTTTTAAATTATCCAATCATTTTACAATAAAACATAGTTCTCTCTCATAGAACTCTATACCACATTCTTCTGACGTAGTAGTATGTAATAAATGACGGCTTGTCTACACAGAGACAGTCAAGGCTTGGAAGTGAATTGAACTAAATTAAGATCACTTTAATTCTGAATGATGGACTGCATTAAACCCTTGTGTGGACACTAACTAATCCACTTTAAATTCACACAATTAGTTAATTAAGATTAACTTTCTTGAGTGTTCCCTTGTGGATAACCCAACAGTACTCTATCCTAGTATTTTGTAACACAATACTCCACCATATACTCTGTAATAACACTGAGCTAATTGCCTACCCAGAGTTCTTTGAGGGAAGAAATTGAGAACTTGTAACAGAGCCCTCAGTGTCAGCTCAGCGATGAATGGATTCAGGATAATTTTCTTCTCTATAGAAGGAATTAATATTAGGGATCTTGTCTGTGGACATATTTTCCTACCCCACTATGTAAGTTTAATCACAACAAGGACAAATCTACTTTGATTACACTGGCTGTTGTTGTGTGTATGTGCTATGCCATCCCACAAGGCATTTCATTCTTTGTGTTCCAAAATTAGCAGCATGGAGGGAAACCTTTACATTGATTCACTACAGCAGCATTGTTCACCTCTCCTCAGCCTGGACTCTGGTGGAAAGTCCTCTGTGAGGTTAGATATCCATGGTTGAAGCGGTGAGAGACTGGGGATAGCACAGGGAGGACCAAGGGTGTGGCCAAGGGCATGAATTAATTTCAGGTAGCATTAACTTTTCTCCATAGGTGCTGGAACTAGGAGTACTGAGGGTGCTGCCACACCCCCTGACTAAAAGTGGTTTCCATCATATGTAAGGCTTACAATTTGGTTCAATGGCTCTCAGCACCCGCACAATAAATTGTTCCAGCACCACTGCTTTTCTCTGACTGCCTCTGCAACTGAGAACCACACTAGTTTTAGGGGAAGCTATGATACTCCAGTTCCAAAGCCCACGGGTGCCACATTGCCCAGGAACTAAATGAATGAGACAATAATCCCTAGAGCAAATATAGATGCACAGGGCCTCCAAAAAAATGAATCCCCACTGATCACCTGGATTCCTGGGGGTTAGCTGCAGGCCCACTCTCTCTGACTGGGGGAGGAGGACCGAAGGAGATCTTCACCTTGCTAATGGAACAATCACAGAAAAACTCTGCAAGGGGATCTTCACAGATTGTACCCTTCTCTCAAACTCCCTCCCGTATATTTCTGCAGGAAATCAGGGAGATCCAGGCTCACATAGCTCCAAGCACAAAAGCCCTGTTTTGCTCTCACTCCCATTGACCTCAGTGGAACCAGGACTGGGTTCTGTGTTTGTAAAATAAGAGAACAGATGTTACACTTCTGCACCACTTCTCCACAACACCAGTTCACCCCTGAATTAGGTCAGCTGGCCTCAGTGGCGTTGCTCCAGGAATGAAATAGTCATAGTTTGACAATACATAAAAGGTGGAATTCACTGTTGATTCTTCTTCCCTTTTTGAATTGTTTTTGCTAAGAGGTGAACAGAAGCTGGTGTCACATTTCCATGCAATCACTTGGAGATACTTTTCTATTTTGTCAGTATTAAAAACAAACGTGTTTGTACAAAATCCCATAAATCCCCGATCAATAAAGTTGGTTTCTTCAGGCCAGTAAAAAGATCCTTAAACAACTGCTCCTGCTCTTCATACAACACATTACATTTTGTGTTTTTTGGGAGCACATATAATCATTAGAACTGCTCAATGAGCCACCTGTCTCACTGAAAATTATTCTTTCATTCAATGAAGCATTTTCTTGAAATGATTTTCTCAAACATTTTGCCCTTTATGGACTGACAAAATGTAGTAAATTGAATTTATACTATAACCTTAATCTAGTTATACAGCAGAATGCTTCTCAGAGAAATGAAAGGCTTTATTTAATAGTTGATTATTTCCCTGTTGGGGCATTTTGCACTGTTGGTTTTCTACCAAAAGGGGCTTATTCTGATGCAGATTCTAGCACTTTGGGCTCAATGCTACAAGATGCTCAGTTTCAATTGGCACAGTACTGTGCACCCTCAGGAATGATCAGAGTTTGATAGGAGGTGCTCAGTGCATTGCAAGGTGGGCTTGATCCTACAATGCTATTTTTTTTTATAACTGTGCCTACACTCATGCATCCACATGCTCCTAAGTAAACAGTGGCTCCTGAGAAGCATACTGTAAGACTGTAAGAGTCAACTACCAAACAAAAAACATGAGGAGAAAATTACATAATAGAAGTGCATAACAACACAGGCTATTAGCAGGAATTTATGTTCAAAGTGTCCCCAAACATTTACTTAGGGCAGCAATGATTTGCTATTTATTTGCTACAGTAACTTATGTTGTTTTTGCAGAGCAGCGCTCTGCATATCTTGGCTTTGCTCAGACTACTCCCATATTTCTTCAGACCATTCCCTTTTTGGGGAGGGTTGTTTTCTTGTTTTTTGTTTTGTTTTGTTTTTTTGGGAGAAGGGGGTTGGGTTTTTTTGTTTGGTGGGGGTGGTTTTTGTTTTGTTTTTTGGTTTTTTTCTCAGATCATTTTTGTGGTGTAAGTTGAATTGGAAGAATAATAAGTCAAAGGTTTCAGCTTGTGAATAGAATGTGGAGGCAGACTGGGTAATAAACTGCAGCCGTGGGACTACATGGCCCTCAGTTAAAAAAGGGATTTGTATGTAGAAGGAAGTCCAGCCATATTGAATTGTGATAGAGAGAACGGGGGGGGGGGGGAACCAGTAGCTTTCTGGTCTGTTTCCACTCCCATCATCAGAAGCCAAAATGGCCTCTGCCCTTCCACATCAATCTGTACTATCAGGGTTCTGTGGATTTGTAAATAACGTTCCAAGGACCAAGACGGACCAAAGAAAGAGAGCAGCTGCTCAAAGTACCATGTTTCCTTCTATTAATGGCAGATTTCTGAGCAAAAACATGTGTGGTGGCATTGGAAACAGCATTCTCCCTCTGCCTTCTCCCTGCAGCTCTTTGGAGTTCACAGATGTGCAGGAAAGAGCCATGCTGTTGGGGAGATGGTGGTACCTGTGTGGATACCATAGAATCTGCTGGCTTGGGAACTAATCATTCTGTGAATCTTCAAGCCCTCTAGGGTCTGTGAGTCATGCTCCTGCCCCGTCCATGAAGTAGGAAAACCTCTCCTCTTTGAGAGCTACTTGCGGCACAGGCATGACCTTGTAGGGATTTATAAGTGTTCTTTCCTATACATAAGGAGAATTCTGCAGGAGAGGAATGATCAGGGCCTTATACAGGCAGAAATAAATACAAGAAGAGAATTCAAATAAATAAAGGCATCTGCACATTGTGACAGAAATACAGGCACAGTTACTTGTTTGTGATACTGGTCAGTCATCATTCATTTATAAAAACATTCACACAGCAGAATTTTAGGGCCTAATCCTGCTTCCATTGACTGTCAATGAGAGTTTTGCTATTGACTTAAATTGGAATAAACTCCATTCTTTAGAAAGGATAAAATTCTTCAGTGGGAAGCATCGTCTTGGCTGCACTGATGAGACAAAAGCTGACATGCCTCAGTGAAAAAATACAATATAAATATGTTAACAGTAATAATTATAATAAGAGGCAATAATAATCTTGGATTGGACTCATCCTTTGATGTCCCTCTTACTGCCTGTTAGAAAATACCTGCCAAAATAGTCTAAAAGGATTTACTTGATCCGATATTGTTTACTGCAGTGAGATTACTTATTGTTTTATCACTGCTCAGTCGCTTTCTTGGTTTCTCTGTTTCTTTAAAAATTAATATAATGGTCTTTTAAAAATAGGAACATGCTAAGAATCTTAATTACTTTCTCAGTCTATTTAAAGCTTGTTTTCAGACCTTTATAAAACCAGCAGACTCTCTACTTCTGTAAAGAATAGTTAATTGCTGTACCCTAGGGTTAGATCCTTTCCCACTTCTCCCAGTGGGCTGGCCCTGAATAAGCCAAAACAGTTTTGCCAATGATATTACTTGCAGCAGATACAGTTTACTAATACTTCGCTCTTAATACTGAGCTTTCCACTCATAGATCTCCAAGCACTTTACAATGCATCATTAGCTCTATTTTATAGAAATGAAAAATGAGTCTCAAGAAAATTAAGTGACTTGGCCAAAGTTATACAGCAGGTTAGTATCACAGTGAGGAGTAGAACCTATGTCTACTGGCCATGCTCTACCCTCTTGGCTATACTGTCTCTTTAGTGAAGCAGGAATCTTTTGCAAAATTACATCCATTTGGTTAAAAGCATATGGGTCTATTCAATAATTGGAACTTCTTTCTAATAGTTTTTAACTTCTTTCACGCTGTGGCATTAAATACTATTTTACCACCAATCTCTTTTCTTTTGTAAAGCTTTGATTTTCTATTCTTCTGACACTTTACCTTTTTCTACCTTTTTGAGAGGCCCTGATTCTTCACTGCTTTGTACCTTGTGTAGCCTTTACTCCTGTGCAATGTGAGATAAAATGCTACCATTCTGATTTGTTAGGGGTTTTTTATACTTACGTTGCAATGCATCGGTATAAATGATGATGCTCCTTTCTTAGTGCAGAAGGATGGACTATATGACCTCTCGAGGCCCCTTCCAGCCCTACACTTCTATGAGTCCTGGCACAAGATTGTAGGGAAGTAGGCCCTTTGTCTCTACATTTAGTAGCAAAACCCTTCTATGGTTCCCCAGAACCTGAACAATATGATGCACTAGTCTGAGGTAAATTATCAGTGGCAAACACAGTTAAGGCCTTGCATACATGAGAAAGTTGCACCAGTTTTATTAAAGGAGTGATTTTAAACCTATTTAGTCAAACTAGTGCAAACCCCTGTGTGGAAAGTCTTATTTCAGTTTAAACCAAGTTTATTTTTCATTTAACTTCAATTGATTAGAAATCAATTTAAACTAAACTGAAATAAGTCACTCTGAAATCACACAAGGGTTTGCATTAATTTAACTAAATAGGTTTTAAAACCTATTTAAGAGAAACCAGTGCAACTGTCTCCTGTAGACAAGGCCTAATTCTCTATGGGCCCAATCCAATAGCTCCAGAAATCACTGGAAAGATTTCCATTGACTTAAATAGGCATTGAGCGAAGCCCTTAGTATCATGCTGATTCTTCAGTCAGACATACATGACAATCTTCAAAAAAATACACACACAGACATAAGTGTCTGAAAATGATTCTCCTCCTTTCTTTACCACAAATCTAATCCTGAGCTTCTAAACAGCAGGCATTCGCTACTTTGAATGACCTTGCTTTGTATATAGAAACCACAGTCCTCTTATGATAGTGTCCTGTTGAGAAATGTGGGTACACACTACACACATATAAGGGGAGATTTTCAGCAGCACAAAGAGCGGTTTAGGGGACCTCTCCCAGTGAAAATCAATGAAAATTGGACTTTTTAACTCCCATTAGTGCCTTTGAAAGTCTCCCCCATGTTGTTTTATCTATCCCTTATTCCTTTGGCTCATGATTCATCCATTTATGATTCATTGTGGTTTTTGTTTTTAGTTATTTGTATTAAGTTGTTTAGAAACCTTTGGACCTGGATAATAAAATCCAGTAGAGTCTCACTCATTTGGATGTTGGTTTGAATTAAGGTATGTTTTATTTTAGCTATGCAGAAGGCTTTCGTTGAGTCTATTCTGCCAGGGATAGTCCAGTGAAATTCAGACAAATCCATCTGCTTTTCTATAATCATAGAGCCAATCCAGAAAAGTGCTGAACACCCTCAAATCCCAAAGAAGTCAGAAATCACAGGAGGCACTCAATATGTTACAGGATTGGGTTTAAAATGCTATGTGTCTGTTTGTACATGTGAGTCTAACTGTCTGTCTGTGTTCGGCTATGAAAACAAGAATCTCAAGAACCTGACACACAAATTCAGGAGTTTGCATTTATCTGTTTTCTATCTAATGTACACAAGTATTTGATTAACATCAACAATGATAAATGTGAACCCAACCTGAAAAGCTTTAAACTATCTTTAAAACAGAATGATGAGTGATAAATGACGAGTGGAGCTAGGCACTGGTTTCAGATTGTAGGTATTTGTCTTGGCAGTCCAAGTGTATTTCCCTACTGCTGTTTGATTGATTTTTTTTAATAGTAAATCAGATGCTGTCCAAAGGATTATAAAATATTATTAAGTCACCTTAAACATCTTGGGACAGTTTCTGTTCTGTGATGAGGCCACAATGGCCTTTAAACAGACTTAAGCAGCCCAGGGTGTATTGCCCCAGGTCAAGAGTGACCTCTAGTGGTGTGGCACTTGTGTAAGAGCTCTTATGTCACTCCCCCTTCCTGCCAACACCATAGCAGGGGAAAGAGTGGATGGCTAGAGGAATGGGACATGCCTAATCATGCTCCTGGTGCTATACCAATCTTCAGATATTTCTTTCAGCCTCTTCAGGCTGCTTTAACTCAGTGAGGGGGACCATCTCTGCACAGAACAGCACAGCTAACATGATCTGATTTTGAACTAGTAATGTAAAGGTAAAAGATTCCTTTTCCCATTACCTGAGCCACCTAGTTCCCCAGTATCATTCATTTTCTGGCAATAGTAAAGGAGTTTTATGTTTCTTCAGCAGTCTCATATAAAATGAGTGTATGTATTATACATAGTGCATATTTTCAGTGCGCAGATCAGTCACACTACTCAGTGGCAAAGCAGTTAAAATAGCTGCCATTATCACCTTTTGGTAAAGAAGACAATAAGCTTTTCAGAGACTTAGCAACAAAACACTGAAATGAATCCTTGCAGGGCTGCAGTTGAGGTGGCATCCAACCCCTAGCACAAACGAGAGTAACCACAGGACTGTTCTAACTTATACCATCTGGATGGCCCTGGATCATTGGCGTTCACTCTAGGCTCACTGCTTCCTACTCGTAGCACACCTATGATGCACTCCGTATGCTAGGAGGCTAGAGGAAGAGCAGGTGGTGCAGAGCTGGCTTTGCTGACCTTATGCTATTGCATGATCTCCATGTGACAGGGGAATTTCCAGTTGCCTGGAATGAGGATTTCCAACCTACTATTCTTATTCAAAGTTAAATGAAAAGATTGGCTTATTGCACTAGCTACTGCAGCTTACATCTGACATCGTTACCATCCAAATACGGATAACACACAAACTTCCTATGGCTTAGTGAGCAAAAAACAGAATATTTTTGTTTGTTCTCATGTTAAATTACAGCAAAGCTCTCCCTGGCATGTCTCCTGGCATGTACTTCTGTTTGTGCTGACCAAAACTGGGGCATTACCTTGAGCCCTAACTTTGGTTTTCAACTTCATAACAATAGCAAGCAGAAATGTATCTGAGGAGCATGAGGCTCAAAAGGATGCTTTGCTATTGATCCATTTCTGTGTGATTATCTCATTGGATTGGCATTTTGGTATTTGCCCAGGAAATTCTGTAACCCTACTGAAGCCAATACAATTGATTCCAAATAAAGTTGTGTATATGCTAATGAGGACCAAGGATACATTTATGTGTCTCTGGTTCAGTGCAGCCTCTTCAAAAGTATATTATAAAGATCACTTATAGCAAAGGCTTTCACCACACTATTATATGCTGAAACCTCTGTCCATTCACAAACCTGAATGCATTTTACATTGAGCACAAGAAGTGCCCTACCTGGTCCGCCCATGGAAAGCATTCTTTCTTATCCTGTTCTCTCTCCAGAAATTCTCTCCCACATGTGAGTAAACAAGCCTGAATGTCTCATGAACTTTTAAAAAACATGTCTTGCAACAAAGCAGTTTGACTTACATGTGAAATTCATTCACATTGTCACACTTTAGGGACCAGATCCTCGGCTAGTGTAAATCAGAATAGCACCATTGAGGACCCGGCTAAAAGTGACTGTTGTAGAATAGGATTTCATACACTGTTAAACTTAATTGCCCTAAAAATAACAGATCTCTGGAGACTACTACTGCCACTCTGCCACCTTGTTCTGGACCAATGTTGAAAGCGCTTGGAATCTCCTTACAAAATCAATAATAAGATTTTAAAATCAGTATAAAAACCTGATTAGAAGTCAGTGCAGGCATCAGAGAAGGAAAGATGTACAGAGATCATTTAGAACAGCTACTGCAAATAGCCTCTCTATAGTATTTTAAGCAAGTTGAAGCCTATGAACCAACAGATCAATTATTCAGATAGCAAAGCCTCATAAAAGTACTCAAGGTGACTGGAGAACAGACTACTCTGGGATATAATCTGTAATGCTCAGGTGATTCTTTAAAAATGTCCTTAATAAATTGGGGTTAGTGTGAAGTAGTGGAGTTCCATTGGCTAGAGTCTGGGCATGTGAATCAAGATACCTGGGTTCTATTCCACTCTGCCAGTGAGCTGCTCTGTGACTTTAAGTTGCTATTCAATGGGAGTCATAAGTGACCAGCACTTCTGAAAATCATGACAGTCACATCTCTAAGCCTCAGTAAACTGAAGAGTATACTGTCTGGACTACTGGAATGAGAGTAATATAGGTCTTTGTGAACTATGGATGAAAGATACTCTATAAGTACAAATTATCATC
Source organism: Emydura macquarii macquarii (assembly GCF_026122565.2). NCBI lineage: Eukaryota > Metazoa > Chordata > Testudines > Chelidae > Emydura > Emydura macquarii. The sequence goes on from NW_027131485.1 coordinate 8,932,311, forward strand.
ATTATTACAGCTGCTATATGGTCACTAAAATTCAAGATCTGACTCTAAAACAGTACCAAGAGTCTTATTTTTGGAAACAAGGAGAAGAGCACAAGTCTATTCCATGTCACAGAAGCAGTAGAAACTGTTGCATGTGCACGAGTCAACCAACATGATGTCAGTCTTGTTCAATTTAGTTTTGGAAAATGTTGAGCCAGTTAGTCCTGAACCTATGCCAGGCACTGCAACAAAACCAATGCTGCAATTCAAACATCAGGAGTGTGGGTGAGTTAGATTTCACTTTCATCAGCATATGGTATATGATAACATAATCATGGAAAACTGAAGCCAGAAGTAAGTATGAACCCAGTACAGAGCCCTGAGAAACACTCCAATATCTTAGAAACTTGAGCAGAGCAAGAAGCAGTAGATAAAATCTGATCCCAAACTGCTGCAAACCACAAGATATTAAAGATATTCTAGTAAGACCTCATGATGCACAATAGCAAAAGGTGGATGACAGATCTAGGAGACTTGCAAACATTATGGCCCACAATCTGTCTAAACAAAGAAGACACTGCAATAACTCCATATGGCCTAATCAGAACCCTTGCTGAAACTTATCAAATATTTTGTCCTTCAATGAATGCAAAGCTTTTCTGTGACTTCCATTTCAAGGATGTTAGCCACAATTGGTTACTTAGAAAATGGGAGGGAATTTACAAGTTACCAAGTTGTGGGGTGAGGTGGGTCTGCCAGCAAAAGAGTAACAATTACTAGTATAGGGACAGTCAGGGGTTCTCCTGATAACTTGAAGTGGCAGCATTTATCTCTATACCTATTCTTGTCATCAGCACTTTGGAATGGATGTATCAGCTATTGCATTCTGAAAAATGTTAATTTCACTAAAGAGCACTCTTGCACTAAAGAGCTTTTATTGAGCCAATAAATACAGTACATCCATTATTATACAATTGAATGAAGCCCAGTATTTCAATACCCTCCAATTGAACATAAGAATGAATAATGTGGATGTCGCTTGTGCCTCTCAAACATGAAGTCTATAAAAATGCTGCCAATATTTGTTAAATGCCATATATTAAATCACATCTTACAGACAACAAAGGAAAACTAATGTCCCATTATCCTTCCCCATCCCAAATCCTCCAAAACAGTAACATCTCTGCACTTCACTGAGCTAAGTGAATGATCCATTTTTCAATGAAATAATAAAGTGATTGAGCTGCCTTAGAATGAATCCAACCCCAGTTTCCCTGTCCATTCTTAGGGGCAGTGAGGGAAAGACCGTTGTCTTCAACTCAGCTCGTTCAGAAAGCAGAGGCTCCCACCAGCCTCAAAGGGCAAAATGGTCACCAAATCTTGCCCAACCCCAAACAAAGCAAAGGCTGTTTCCTTTTGTTAGCAGGAACACATTGTTCAATTGCCTGTATGCACTGCCAGATCTAAGTATAAGGGGATCAGGTCATTACCCAGGACTGACTGAATACAATATCTATCAAACAGAATGTCCCTTTAAATGGCTATGCGCCCCCTACCCCCTCCTTTCCCTCGTTTAAAGTGCTGATGCAGGGAGCTGGCAATAAGCAGCAGCTCCGCGCCTTCATCCTTTGCACTAGGAATCCAAAACACTTACTTCTCCCCAGCCCCTCAGCTTTCCACTCAGTCTCCTCCACTGCCCCGTAGCGTCTCATTGGTTTCTCTGCATCCATGCTGGCAGAGATGGATCTCTTTAACTCCATGCCTTAGTGTCTGGCTGCTGCCTGGGCAATCTGTGTACGTGAGGCTCCTCTGCTTACTCCATCCTAGCAGGGGAGGCAGGGCTCCGGCTCAGCCCTTTGCTGGGCTGGACTGGAAGGCGCTGCTGAGCTCACTGCAACTCGTCGCTGAGCTGGTACCCGAGGAGGAGGAGGGAAAGGGATGCAACGCACATGCTCAGTGCGAGGATGCTGTGTACGAGAAGCGCTGGGTGAGAGCAAGGGAGAAGGGGAGGGGGAGACAGGAAAACAATGGGAACAAAAACATGCCCTCGGGGGAGAGGAGGTCACTGGCTGGGGAATCCTGCCGCAGGTTGCGGAGGACAGGGGCTACGGATAGTATTTCCCAAGCAGGGAAGCCAAGGAAGAAGATCCATCCCCCACGTGGTTATGGAGGAGGATGCTTCCCACCTCATGAGGACCCTCCTTCCAAAGCCCAGATAGTGAGGGAGAGGAGATCCATATCTATTGTCCTATCTCCTGCTTCTCCGCAAGCTGCTTTCTTCACCAGGCACTGTTAGCTTCCCTCTCCTCCTCCTACACATACCCAGCTCTACCCCTCACCATCACCTTTGCTGTGTTGGGGTGGCGGGAAATAGTCTATCCCGCACCCTCTGTCACCTTCTGTACATGCCCACTTCTGCTCCTGATCCTTTTGAGAGCAGCTGGGTGGGTCACCCCCCCATCTTCATTCCTTCTAGGGGAGTAGCCAGATAAATGCTCTGTTAGCAGGAATGGAGAGTCTGACCTCATGAAAGTTTCCATTACCCTGGAATCCAGGTTTATGAACTCTTATTTAGAGGTTTATTCTTCAGGGCAAGGACTGTCTTTCTTTTCATGTCTTGTGCAGCATTGAGCACATCACCTGCATGTCACAGCTCAAAAATAATAATACTGTGGACAGCTAAGTTTTGCATTCACTGTGAAACCCACCTCCCACGTGCATTTTAACAGCCTCTGCAGAGCTCCATGCTTTTTAGCTTCACTTTCAGCAAAAGCCAGTGGATTGCACCCAAACAAATGATGTAGTTTTGCATTTCTCAGAAACATGTACATTCACTGTCTGTCCAGCCTTGTGCAACTAGAAGAGAAGGAAATGACTATGCAGGAAGCTAATTTCCAACTCTGGCAATTATTAGTTTTATTTTACTGTGGTGGTGAGTGGGTAAAATCTTCTAATAACACTTCTCTTTACAGTTATGTAGTGCCTTTCATCCAAAGGTCCCATAGCACTCTATTGCTAGTGGTACTACCCTCATTTTACAGATGAGAAGCCCAGACAAAGCATAGTTAATTAATGTGCCTATTGCCTCACAGCAAGTCAGTGACAGAGTAAGGACCGCCACTGATGTCCCCTGACTCCCAGGTCAGGGCTTTAACCAGTGGACCACACTGTTGTCTTATGAACACACAAATAAAAAAGATGAGAGATCAAGTGACTGATTCATGGCAACTGATGGATTTCCAGTAGTTCCGAGTGTATATTTTCAATTACAGACTTACAAAGAGGGTCTGGGGGTGTCTATGTGTAAGGAACTTCAAAAAATGTTGTTGGGATTTTGGGGGTCAGCATTGGGGGGGCTATTATTAATTGTGGAGGAGGAGGAGCAGTATAGAAAAAGCAAGATTCGAAACTGTAGCATTGAAAGAATCTCTGACTAATTCTATATCTCCTTTTCACTGAGAGAATGAAACCACCTAGCAAACTAAAATTACTTGGACAATATTTTAGAAGGCTTGCAGGACACCTGGCTCCTTCCTTCTAATCTGCATTCTGTGGAGATTTGCTGGGACTATTTTGGGCACCGGATATTTGGGAAGTGCTCTCAGTGACTAAGAAATGCTGAGTCCTTGCAGATTTTGGCCCTTAGTGAGACAGAGACTAGACAGAGCTGTGAGTCAGAAGCAGCGTAGCAGGTGGCAGCACAGTGCACAGCTGATTTTGGGTGACAGCCTGCTGGGATGGCTGTATTGACTCACTTGAAGGAATGAAGAACATAGGAGTGGGAGAAAGACAAAAACCTATCTGGGATAAGGGCCGGGTTTGGACTAAGAGGTAGAGGCTGAGTGAGGAGGAAGGCCAACGTGGGTGGATCTGGGCCCCATTTAGCTTTAATCCATCCTTTGGGTGTGTTTCATAATTATAACCCCAATCCTTTGTTTATGAGATGATGGAAGAACCTAGGAAAATAATCAAATATTTTATGACCTGAGTTTGCCAGTCTGAAAGAAAAAAGGAGTAGCACTAGTTAGAAATCATGATACCTACAGTTCATTTAGTGAAGTGAGAGAGCATATCAGTCAATTCATCATATTCTGATAGTGTTTTCACCTACCTACCTTTGATACATCTACATAATAATATTAGGGCCTGGAAATGCAAACAATTACACGTGTGAGTATTTGAGTAGTTCCACTGAGTTCACGTGCAAGCAAGCATTTGCAGGATTGAAGTCTTAATTTATAAGAAATGAATTAAATTGCTTATGCTCTAGCATTTTTGCTCTTGTGATGCGTCATCATGTGCAGGCGCAAGTCAATTTCCCTGCAGCTAATGATGCCCTTGAATGCACCTCAGAAAGATATTTACTACCCTTGCGCCCACAAGGTGTGCTTTCTTTTGTAGAAGGCGTTGTGGGGAAAGAAACTCTCAGTTCATTCCAGTTATTCAGATGTTTGTGACTGTAGAAACACACAGATGGCCTTCAGGTCTGATCTATATTTCTCCCGTGAAATCACACCACTTGTAGCTTTGCCAAGACAAGGGGCATGACAAAATTGCTGCTGTGATCTGGCTATTCTCAGCTACAAAAGTTTCCTAGGGGCCATTATAGCTGAGTGTAAATCATAGCAGTGCGCTAGCTTGTACCAAAGTTCAAATCATCCCCCAGCCAGCCTCAGATTCTGTCGTCCCATAAATGGGCCATCAAGCACCGCTTTGTGAGCTACTTTGAGCCACAGCTCACAACTGGGGTCAATGCATTTGTGATAAACATCAAGGAAAATATTGTCAGCTAGTTTCAGATTTGATTTCAAGAAGGGTATCCCTACAGCATCTAAGAACGTTCCAAAATGAAAGTGCTTGATGAAAACAGAATCTCTTCCCCTCCCCAGCCCGAAACAACCATGAAACAAATGTAGCCAACTTTTCTGCTGAAGCTTAATAAATTAACCCGAGCAGCAAGTTGACTATGGCATCCACCTGACAGACTGGAAAATTAGAATTAGACCATTCCCTCTGTGAAAAAAATACCCCAAAGAAATAAACACTTCTACATTGTTATGAGGTCTCACAGTGGTTTCTCTGCTGTATCATCCCCTCACTGAGCTGGGATTGAGACCTGTGGACTGAACAAGGCCTCTAATACCCACATAAACAGGATCTGTGGAAGTCTGAAGCCAAAAAAAAAAAATCCATAGATCCTTCACAAGCTACATGAAGCCAAAGATTTTTCATGCACCTTCTCCTCCCTTGATTTACAAGCCATGTTGCCATTGAGTGTTTTGTCTGAGCACCCATTATATAGAGTGTCTTGTCTCCTATGGGAGATCATTGGTAGGTACTGGAGGGCAAGGGGGCATTAGATCAGATAGTGTATGTGTGCCAATTTCAAATGATTAGCTCAGACCCTGGTGACATTACTTGATGAATAAATCATTGTAAGAATAGGCAGAAAACTAAAGCAGCTGGCATAGCCCTTATGTCTGGCATAATGGGGAGAGGGAGGCAGTTCTATATTATCCTGGCAATCTCATCATACCAAGGGTATTCTCCAAAGGCCAGATCTGGCTAGTTTATGGCTGCAATGGAAGCAGGAAGTAGGGCCACTGTTCTTTGTCAAACAATGCTGTCATTCTAACAAAATAAAAATAATGGTAAATGTGTGAAACTTCTGCAATGGTTTATATTTATGCATCATTAAAATTTATATTTGCAAATTTGAGCTGTGAAATAAAATGAAATAAAATGGATTATATGTAAAATTATTTAATCTCTTGCTTATATATATGGATACTATACATTTCACAGTGTCTGATTTTAATTTCTTGTGGAAAGAAAGGTATCATTTTTATGGCGAGCAGCAGATTTTTTTTTTTAATCTTATTAAGCCTTTTAGATCCTGTCTATGTATTATGGTTGAAACCATGCTATCAACAATTTGTTGACACTAGCACACTTCTACCATAGTTTCTTAGTTAGCTTGACCAGTGATTTTTTTCCTGAGTAACCTGCCAGCCAAACCATGCTACAAACACCCTAGAGAGCTTTACAGCATTGTTTTAAAACACAGTTACAGCACAGTTCCTGCTCATATTAGTACCATCTGCACTTGACTTTCAACCATGTAAATCCTCCCTCGATGATTCAATTTTGTAGAGTAGAATGGACCTGCCTGTATTTTTAGAGTGTCCATGAAGTCTGGGACATGGCCAAGGGCTGTCCAACTGTACTATAACCAGATCTCCCAACACAGATGAATATATAGCATAGATGAAATAAATAGTCTGGGAAATGGGGTCTGTGAACAAGACCTCATTAAACATTACATATAATCTCTTATCCCCATAAAGTCATGAGCTGTCTACCCAGACAAATTTACTATGTAAGGAGATTGGGGTGTACACATCAGTGTCCCCAACCACATTATAACAGTTTGATCTTGCCAGTGTATATGAGACCAGTCATGTCATGGATTCATGCTGCTGCCCTATAAAAATCAGGGCTCTTTCTCTATTTCTGATATTATGTGTATCACCTTTTCTTTTAAAATGTATATTAGGCAAAAATAAATGTAAGTTGTTTCTTCAACGAGTATATAAATCCTAATTAAAAATAGAGGGGCAAGAGTTAGCTTAGTATCTTTTTGCAGTGTATAACTATCTTAAGTTGTGTGCTGTCATGAAAGCAGAACTCTTAGAGGTCCTAGCTCCTGATCCTGCCCCCTTCCACATCAGTGGGAGTCCACAGAGGTGCAGGAGTCAGCTCTAGCAGATTGTGATGCAAGATCAGGGTCAGGGCTAATAGACTAATTTGTATCATGTATCAGTATTAATATTACTTCCTTATTATGAATCTTTCCCATACCAGAGTAGTTACTGCCTTATTTATGTATTTACATCGCTTTTCCAATCATTACTCATTCCTGTAAATGTATTTTAGGCTAAAGTAACTTCATAAATAATTCAAACTAGTTGCAGGTAAATAACTGGAGTGCTATTCCTTTCCCACTGCTGCTTTACATTTCTGTCAGGATTGGAAAAGTATTCTGTAGTTTAAAGACAGTATGTATTGTATACAAGGCATTCTAAGGAGCATATTAAAGGGCAACATGAAGTTCCTTGAATTTAAGATGCTGATCAAAGCATTTGTGCATTCATGTACATTTCTACCTTAATACTCTCTAAGTTACATGTCACTTTAGTCTGATGTCTTGATTTTTGATTAATGCTTGAAATATGAAATATTAAATGGGTACAGCTCTGGGTTGAACATATCATTACTTGTTTAATCAACAATGAACTAATGAAACAACTAAGTATGTAATTAGTCATTCTTTACTATTTCCATTTACTTGTATTTAAAGCACAGGACATTACATAAAAATGCCAAGCAAAAAATGATGAATGGCAAAATTTAGTAGACATTTTCTTCATTTTGTACTGCACCATTTTTTGTCCCCAAAGTTGTTTTTCTGGGGGGGGGAAATCTGCAAATCTGCCATTTTTGAAAAATGGCATCTATCCTCATATATGAATTTGTTCCATAGTCTTTCTGACTTGTAACTGAAGCTGTAAGAAGCCAGGCCATATAAGGTCTTGTTTTGTTATTACTAAACTAGAATTCAGTCCTTCAAGAGGCTGAGCTCTCTGGTTCCGATCCAGCAAAGCCCTTAAGCATGCATTCAACTTTAGGCACATGAGTTGTCCATTATCACATCCTTAAAAATAAACAAGTGCTTAAAGGCTTTGATGGATCAGGGCTACAACACTCAGATTCTCACAGAACTGAGTCCCTAAAACACAAACTGGGTTGACCAAATCTCATAAACTTTTGAGCCTGAATTGGGTTTTAAGAGAAGTTGATCGGATTTATGATTTTGGAAACCAGCAAAATATGGTGGGTTATGCTGAGTTTTTGTTTAAGTGGAGTGGTTTGTATGAAAGCAGGTTTGGTGTCTGTGGCTATCCAGTGTTTGGTTGTGAAGAGATCAATAATGGAGAGCACACTGTGGTTTAAAAAAAAATCTGTTTACTCAGATATCATTCTGCTGTATGAAAGGTCAGAATACAAAATACAGGAGCCCAGGAAGTAAAAGCTGGTATTACATAAGAGGGCGTAGGCAGGTCCAGGTAGAAAGAACAGAAACAGTTTGAATGGACCAGTAGAGGCTTAATGATCAAGTTTCACCTGGTAGTACTTGTGACCATAACAAAAAATATCTGACTTTTTATTTTTCTTAGTAAACTCATGCTGCATTCACACTTGGCTCTTTGATTTTAAATTTTACAGCAGTACCCTAAAAGCCATCATATCTGTACTTGCAAAAGTTGGCTATATTACAAATAGTACTGGTAATAAAGTCCTCACTATAATATTCACATTTTTCCACATCTTTGGACCAATTTCACCACCTTGTCATGTAGGTCAGCCATTATCTTGCAGCAGAGTTTTTACATTAGTGTTGTGTTGTAATAGATACACAGAAAAACAGATTCCAGAATTACACAAAGATACAGTGCCATGTAGAAGGGCCTAGCATATGACAGGTTGCATGCTAACAAAAGTGTACAATTAATAGTTTATTGAATTTGAATACACAGATACATCTGTTAAAATAAAAAATGTCATAAAAACATCCCACCATAGTACCACTCTGCCATCTCACTTAGGCCCTGAGTTTACCTGCATTGGCATTAGAAAGGCTGAAAATTAAAGGTGATTGCATGTGAACATCCATTTTCCTAGAACTAGGGCTGATCTTAGGTAGAGAGTTCAAAAATGTTCCCAGGCGCTAAGGCACAGAGGGAGGATATGTTATTTTGTTGATGCCGCTCCACAAAAAATAAAACTACAAGGACAACAAAACCCCCCATTCAGTATAAGAGTTATCTTACACATGCAGGATAATAGATATGCCTGTCCTTCCCACTTTGCATTCTCTTATCTCCTTCACCTTTAAAATGGCAGCTATAAAACTCAAATCTAGTGCTTCTGTCTAATGGTCAAATTGTGCCAGATTTTAAAAAGTATTTAGGCACCTAAAGATGCAGATAGACGCCTAGTAGGAATTTCAAAGCGCCTAGACTCCTAACTCCCATTGGGAATTGGGCAGGACTGAGCTTCAAATGGGATTTAGGGGCTAGGTGCTTTTGAAAATCCCACTAGGTACCTATCTGCATCTTTAAGTGCCTAAATACTTTCATCTCCAAGTGACTTAGAAGATTATATCCCAAAGATTTTTCAGACTCCTACTTACAGAGTAAGAGAAATATTGCATTGGAACAGTGTAAGTAACAAGATGACTGCCACATAACATCAGACTGAATTACTACATTCTACTACTCTCTCATCACTGTGTATTGTGACCGTTATCAATTGAGCATGTAATTAATGTAAAGTCCTTCAATCAATATCATTGGCCTACTATGGAAGATCAGGTACAGCAAACAATCTTGTTGTGCTGTGGATGTGAAAATAAAAGTATGTGATGCATGAAATGGAAGCGGCTGAGCATATTTTATTAGATAAGTAAATCTGGTGCTTATTTCAAAGAGTGAGATACCAAACCCCATCATTACCAAGACTATATCAAAGGCTGGAGCGTGCAGTACTAATGCAGGCAAATCTACTCCTCCCTCCTCTTCCTATCCCCAACACACACACACAGAGAATTATATGGCAGTTTTGCCTGAGCGATGGCTGTAGGATTGAGCTATTGAAGTAATGGTAAGATGAGAACACCAAAAGCAGTAGAGAAAGGCCAGAAAAGTAGATTCTTCAATCTCAGCCACCCAACAAGGATGAGGGAAAGACTGAAGATGTGATATAAGCCTTGTACTAGTGGAAAATGTGAAAGTAGGGGGAAAATCTCCACCTAAAAAGCCTTTTGGCCCCATTACTAAGATGGGTGCAGTGGGGGAGAAAGCTGATCTTCTGGTAAAAGCACAGGAATAGGAATCAGAGAATGAGTGTTCTATTCTTGCCTCTACCATACACTCACTGTATCACCATGGGTGAATCATTCGTGCCTCAGTTTCCCCAGCCATTAACTAGTATTGGGAGGGCAAAAACTGCCACCTTCTTCACAATGAGAAGAGTCTCAGATGCTGTTGAACCTTGCAGTTGTGCTATGTGTACAGGTTTTGGAAGTTTATGTGGGTTGGAAAATGTGTGTGTCACAACCCTGCTCAACGTAGACTGGCTGGGTTTCTTTGCTCAGCTTCTTCAGTGGAGGGTCAATGGATCACTGACAAAATCCTTCCCACTCCCTCCCCTTGCATCTGGAGTGGGCCGCAAGAGCTGCGGAGACTACTCTGTTCCTGAGACTGGGAAGTCCGCCTAGGGGCAGGTTCTCTGCTATTACAGGGATCTGGGAGAGGATTACTCCTCTCTGTTCCATCAAAGAGCATCAGTTCAAGCCCACTTACTCTGGGTGGGTGCTAAGAAGAAGATTTCCCCCTTAATATTCAGAAAAGGCTTTGAGAAGCTCAGATAAAAATGCTGTAGAAATAAATGCAAAGTATGATATGGAAATTCCGATTTAATGATGTCTCTATCACTGTTCTAATTCTCACATTTATCATTCTAGCTTCAAGATGTTTCCACACATTCTAGGTAAATTTGACTTTTTCCTTAGACAGTGGTGTTACATTGTAACCACTTCATTTTACAAACACTTACTACTACAATGTTCTTATATTGAAACTATTTCTCACTGAACAACTTTATTCTAAGTAGAGGTTCACTAAAACCAGAATTGGAATTTGCACAGTGCAATGGGAGGCCGTTTTGGACTTCCATTCTGCTTCCCTAGAATGGTGTTCTCACTATATGTGAGTTCACTAAAAAGAGACTCCGCTGTATTCAATGCATCCTCTCATACTGTTTGCTTGTACAATACTGACCCATTTTCAGTATGGAGAAGTGCAATGAGTTTTCTCTCTTGGTTTTTAACTTAATTTGAGGTTTTTGATTTCGCTCACCATAAGTCAAATAAGGTGTAAATTTTTAACAGTGAGGGTAATTCATCATTGAAACAATTTACTAAAGGTTGTGGGCATTTTCCATCACAGACAATTTTTAAGAACATAAGAATGACTATACTGAGTCAAACTAATAATCCAGCTAGTCCAGTATCTTGTCTTCCAACAGTGGTGAATGCCAGGTGCTTCAGAGGGAATGAACAGAACAGATAATCATCAAGTGATCCATCCCTTTGCCCATGCCCATCTTCTGGCAAACAGAGGCTAGGGACACTTCAGAACATGGTTTTGCATCCCTGCCCATCCTGGCTAACAGCCATTGATGGACCTATCCTCCATGAATTTATCTAGTTCTTTTTTGAACTCTGTAGTAGTCTTGGCCTTCACAACATCCTCTCACAAGGAGTTCCACAGGTTGACTGTGCATTGTGTGAAGAAATACTTCCTTTGGTTCATTTTAAACCTGCTGCTTATTGATTTTATTTGGTGACCCCTAGTTCTTGTGTTATGAGAAGGAGTAAATAACACTTCCTTATTTACTTTCTCCACACCAGTCATGATTTTATTGATTTTATCATATCCCCCCTTAGCTATCTCTTTTACAAGATAAAAAGTCCCAATCTTATTAATCTCACCTCATATCTCTCCATATCTCTAATCATTTTAGTTGTCCTTACTCCAGAGAAGTAAACGAGGTTTGTTGCAGGGATAGGTTCCTGGGTTGGATTTTTTGTAGGGTGTATGGTTGCTGGTGAGTATTTGCTTCAGGTTGAACAGACAGCCCCCCAATCTGAAGCAAATACTCACTAGCAACCATACACCCTACAAAAAATCCAACCCAGGAACCTATCCCTGCAACAAACCCCGTTGTCAGCTCTGCCCACACATCGACTCTAGTGACAACCTCACTGGTCCTAACCACATCAATCACACTATAAGGGGCTCATTCACTAATCCACTAATGTTATATATGCCATCATGTGCCAGCAATGCCCCTCTGCCATGTACATTGGCCAAACTGGACTATCACTACGCAAAAGGATAAATGGACACAAATCAGACATAAAAAATAACAACATCCATAAACCAGTAGGAGAACACTTTAATCTCCCAGGGCACACTGTCACTGACCTGAAAGTTGCTGTACTTCTCCAAAAAACTCCAAAAACAGACTTCAAAGAGAAACTGCTGAGTTAGAAATGATCTGCAAACTTGACACATTCAAACGGGTTTAAACAGAGATTTGGAATGGCTCTCTCATTACAAGAGGTAAATTGCTTTGCTCACCCATTCTCACCTCCTACTCAATGACTGTCATTAGACCTCAAGTACCCGGCTTTCATCCACCTCCTCCATTGTTCTCTATGCACTTGTATATTTATATGGTGATCCTATGTTTCTCATTTCTACCTCTGCATCTGACGAAGTGAGCTGAGCCTCACGAAAGCTTATGCCTGCTAAAATTAAATTTGTTAGTCTTTAAAGTGCCACAGAACTCTCATTGTTTTTGCTGTATACAAACTAACATGGCTTCCCCTCTGGAACTCTTCTATAATGCTTATGTAAGAAAACAATTTACAGTATCAACTGTTACTTATTTTATTTTATTACAGATTAACTAAGTTTACAGGGCCATTAACCCCTCTGTGCAGTTGAGGAGAGAATGAGCAAAGATGGCTTTAAACTACTTTTCTTTTTCTCTAATCCTGGGGACAGCGGAGAGCTGGTTTGGCCCCAGTGTAATCTAGAAAAGTCTCAGGGCCATTGCTCTCTCTGTGCCACTTGGGGATTCACCCATTGCTAGTGTATCTCCACCTGTCTGATTAAGCTGCCTTTCCTCAAAAGCAAGGTAGTTTGACAGACAAACTCAAAGCTTTCCAAAGTGCTGCCGAGTTCTCCAGAGAAGTAAATAGTTTTCAAGGCAGAGTTTCACAGGAGAAGAGCAACACCCCTTGAAATGCTGACTTTAGAAAGACCAGCTCAGCAGCAAAAGCTTAAATAAAAAGTACTTGTTGAAGTGCCACTTTTAGAAATTAAGAAATGTTTGTTTTAGACAAACCCCTGCTTCCTTGATCTCTCCCTTTCTTTGCTGGGAAATCAACTCCTCACCCTCCAGCAGAATGTGAATCACATATCAAAATGATTTAGGGAAGTAGATTTTTTTAAAAATGAGTGTAATTGGAAAACCGATTTTCAAATTCTCATGTGGGTAAATTCAAACCCCGTATAAGCTATCCTGAATAAAACCACGTTACTATCACACACCTGGTCAGAATTTGTCTTCTCTACCCATTTGATCTTAGAAACAATCCCATGAAATGGAAGTGTCATATGAATACATGCCTGATAGCTGATGGCAGAGAGTTCTCTCATTTTGCTGAATACCTCCTTGACTTCTTATACCTAGCCAGAGGTATAGGCCTCCTTGACTTCTTATACCTAGCCAGTTGGTAGTAAGTCTAGAGTAGCTCCTTTGTGTGGACTCTCTGGAACCATCTATGAAACATGCACCAAACACACATAAGGACAAACCTGCCCAGCTGCTGGTCCATGGTTTGATACTTTGGAAGTTCTTTTTGATTAGTTGAATCACCAACTCATTAGCCCTGCCTTGCAGAGAAGGCAAATACAAATGCGCATATGTAAGAAAAGTCATATTAGAGTCTCCTAATCTATAAAGTGCTAAGAAATTATAGTATTTTCAAAACGTGAGTGGCCAGATCCTCGGCTGGTGTACACTGACAGAGATCTGAAAACGTTAAAGGAGCTATGCCAATGTCCACCAGCAGAGGATCTGGCCCAAGATAACCACATTGTTTTGCATCTCCCATCCTTGACACACTCATACTAACTGCCAAAACTGGTCATTACAAAGAGGATTTAGAACAAGAAGAGAGATCAGGGTTACTTACATATCAACTTTTCAAGAGAAATGGAAGGAGTAAAAGGATTATTAGATTCTCAAATTCACTGAAACAAAAGAACTACATGCTCCAGTGTGACTACATAAAAGAGCAAAGGAATGAAGAACTACCTTTCTACATACAGCAAATAAAAGAAACAGGGAGATAAATCCTGAAGTCCTGACCCAGACAAAACTCTATTTAAGCCAAGTTCCTAAACAATTAACTGCCATCAGAAAAGTGTACAGCACTAATGCACAGCTTGTATAAACATCCAAAACTTTAAAAATATAAGAGAAGTGTTCCACTCATTACAAATTTTACTAACAATTTTAACTATATATGAATCATTTCATCCACCAATGAATTGCAGCTACTTCAAGGGTGGAAGATGGCATATTGTTAGTAGCACATAACAAAACAACACTATATCTCACTATATCTTATTTTTTCTCCCAAAACTATATTCTTAACAACATTTTCATTTTGTGCATACTGACAAGGTAAAGAAACAGGTAAGAGGAAATAACTGATAGTGATGTCTTTCAACTCTGTATGAGGGATTAGTAATCTGATATCAAACTGAACCTTATTTCTTATTATCTTCAATCCTAAGAGATGTCACATTTATTAGTAGAAGTTCAAAAACGATCAGCAATGGAACGCTTTCCACATCACGGCTTACCGCAGCTCACAGAGAAAGTGTATTCTCTTGAAATCCTTGTCAATTTCTCTCCTACCTAAAGTAAGCTTTTATTTTCCCTGCAATGGCACTTCTCCAAAGTTCCTTTCTTCTAAATGAATGCAGTTCATCACTATACATTTAAGGCACATGCAGAAATCAAAATAAAAGCACTACTTGTAATAGAGTTATCACAAAAAAGCATTAATTTGAGCACATTATTTCTAATTTGCTTTGAATGTTATGTATTCTCTATATCACACACCTTCATCCATACTCCATACAATCTGACTCTTACTGAAAAGGAGTACAAATATCCAAATATAATTTTGATTTTAAAAGTACTAACCAGAATAAATAAAGCCACCTTTTAATTGCCTCATTATCTTGAGGACATTAAATACACACACAGCAATAACAATTCGACAGCTATATCAACCTTGCAAAATTCCATTCACTCACTCCACTTGGACAACTATGCTAAATAGACAAGTACATAAAGTATTAATTTTTCCTTATCACTGGTCATTGTAGAGGATGGGCAAATACATTTTGTGCTTAGGCTGGTAAACTTTGCAAGGCTGAGCCTTTGTACAGATTCTCATTCAGGTTAAACTAACAGTTTAAAATATGTTATAATTGGTTCCTATGAAATAAAGTACAATTTTTTCTCCAAATAAATATTGATTCAATACAATAGTTTAAAATTCAGCGAAAACTCCAGTGAATGCAAAAGGAATCTTGCTCTGATAGTAATTGGCAAGTATAAACACTGATGATTTAATATTCTATTCCTCCTTTTCTAGCAAATAGATGTTGCTTGAAAATTAAATTGCAGTTAATATTTCTCCTCAGTGAAACTAGCTGCCATGTTGTGCAAATGCTCTCACTGCCCTGTAACAAGCAAGTGGCTAGAGTCCCCAGAGGAGACAGGCTGGCAGCATGAAAATAATTAAACACCAATATGCAACTGGCCTCCTTTCTGTGAAAATAACAGGTGCCAAAACAATTCCACTGTATATAATGACTGTATATAATGACTACTGAGCCCTGGGATGAAGATTCATTTTAAAACACAGCAATCAGCTGGCAGTGCAATTCATTGCCTCTTATAAGCCCAGTTTAACCATTTAAAACAAATACTTCATTAAACAACTTTCTCATTTCTCTGACGGTTCTCCATCTGCATTGACCTTCTCTCTTTGGAGCCACATAAAAGCCGACTTTGCTGTCCCATCACCACTCTGTTGTGAAAAGCAAATGAAGATAGCCCAGAGAAAGCCACAGAGCCCAGTGTAAGCTGTTCTCAGGTAAACAGGGACCAGAACGAAGTTTGAAAGCTGTGTTGGAAAGAGAGAGAGTTAATTTAGTGCTCCAGACAATGTTAGGACCTGATCCTGCATTCCATATATACCCAGAAATTCCATTGACTTCAATGGGACAACTGGATTGACACAATGTAGGATAGGACTGTATGGCAAAGAAAGGGTTATTGGATTAGTACTGAGGGTTAACTTGAAACTCACCTGCACAAAAGGCCAGTACATCAGCCCAGTCTGAAATGAAAGTGATGGATAAATTACTATTATGCATTTCAATGACAGGGATTTATTTCAAGTATTCCTTTTTATTGACAGTATTTAACAAGAACTAGGAAATACCTCAAAAAAGTTAATAAGAGGTGTTCAATTTCAGATTAGGCTGTTCGAATAAAGAGGTGATAATATCAAAACTACTAATAACCTCCATCAGCTGCTATTCTAAGAATGTCTAAGAGATTATTCTGCCTCAGTTTATATAAAAAAATCTGACCACAATGTGAACTTCAGAGTCACATGATGCCTGACACATAAGCACATTTATCAGATGGGTGAACAAATGTTTAAATGAGTGAATGTTTATTTCAGCTGTGAATGAAAAATACCAACTGAACTTTATATTTATGTCATACTTGCAATGCTCCTTCTACTTGTTCATACACTGTAAACCCCTTTCTCAGAGCTGAACTGATTAATTAATTTACTCAGAGTAAGCAAGATCAGTGGAAGGACACTCTTAAACCAAATGTTTTTACAAAGATACAGTGGGCACTGGTTATAAGAACACCCTTCATGGTGACAAAAAATGCCTTTTTATCCTCGAAGTGCAGGAGTTCCATGATGAGAGATGAAATGCAGACTATATTGCAGAGTTTATCCTGATAATTTTTTTCTCATGATGTATTTTTCTTCCAAGGCCTGGAAAATCTTGAAAGTCCCTGATTTGCTCAGTTTCAGGATCTGTGATATTTTAATTCACACTTGTTAGTGTCACCTATCTACCATTTCCACTAACATAGAGAAATGAGCTAAAATTGGATATCTGTAGTTTTACAAATGTTATTAAAAGAAAGAAAAACTGTCAGTGAAAAGTACAGGCTGAAACTGACTCCTTAATGTTGTTAACAGGTGTTCAAGAAAGTGGTGCCAACTGTATTACTAACTATGCACCAATGTGTGCCTAATTCTCAAGATAAATGGTACTACAGCCCTTGACTGTAATTATCTTTGTTACACTGTGGATGCTGTCATTGACATGGATTCAAGTGCATTTGTGAACACATATACTGTACAATTTAAGGATGGAATCAGTTTGCCCAACTGGAGATGGTAGTGGTACTTGGTTACCCATAATTCAGTATTACTGCAGCTCTGCATGGAGCCCCCTGCACAGAATCCCAAAACAAAAGAAGTGAGAGGAAGTAGAATTAAAACAGAAACAATGTTGGGGGCTAACAGCCTGTTTCGATTTAACTGTAACATTCAATAACATTAATTGTTTTGCTTAACAGAGAGATTAATCAACTGTTTGCCTCACCTTATATGTATTCCAGAATTTCTTTTTACAGTCAGAGAAAATGTTCTCTTTCCCCTGAAGTATACTCATGCCTGTTGGCAAAGAGTTTAGGAAAATCAGAAAGATTGCAAAAAAGTCAACTTTTATTATTTATTTGTTTATTTATTTATTGCATCAGAATTTTCACATTCTGTCACAATAGACTCATAGACTATAAGGTCAGAAGGGACCAATATGATCATATAGTATGACCCCCTGCACAACGCAAGCCACAGAAGTTCACGCACCCACTCCTTTAATAAACCCTTAAGCTAAGATTGAGTTATTGAAGTCTTCAAATGATGATTTAAAGACTTCAAGGTACAGAGAATCTACCAGCAAGTGACCTGTGCCCCATGTTACAGAGGAAAAACCCCCAAGGCCTATGTGAATCTGCCTTGGGGGATAATTCCTTCCCGACCCCAAATATGGCAATCAGTTAAACCCTGAGCATGTGGGCAAGACTCACCAGTCAGACACCCAGAAAGAATTCTCAGTAGTAACTCGGAACCCGCCCCATCTAAAATCCCTTCACAGGCCATTGGGCATATTTACCGCTAGTGATCTAAGATCAGTCAATTGCCAAACTAGGCTGTCCCATCATACCATCCCTTCCATAAATTTATCAAGCTCAGTCTTGAAGCCAGCTAGGTTTCTTGCCCCCACTACTCCCCTTGGAAGGCTGTTCCAGAACTTCACTCCCCTGATGGTTAGAAACCTTCATCTAATTTCAAGTCTAAACTTCCTGATGGCCAGTTTATATCCATTTGTTCTTGCGTCCACATTGGTGCTGAACTTAAATAATTCCTCTCCCTCCCTGGTATTTATCCCTCTGATGTATTTATAGAGAGTAATCATATCTCCCCTCAGCCTTCTTTTGGTCAGGCTAAACAAGCCAAGCTCTTTGAATCTCCTCTCATAAGGCAAGTTTTCCATTTCTCAGATCATCCTAGTTGCCTTTCTCTGCACCTGTTCCAGTTTGAATTCGTCTTTCTTAAACATGGGAGACCAGAACTGCACACAGTATTCCAGATGAAGTCTCACCAACGCCTTGTATAACGGTACTAACACTTCCCTATCGCTACTGGAAATGTCTTGCCTGATGTATCCTAGGACCGCATTAGTTTTTTTCACAGCCACATCACATCGGCGGCTAATAGTCATCCTGTGATCAACCAATATGCCTAGATCCTTCTCTTCCTCTGTTACCTCCAACTGATGCGTCCCCAGCTTA
The DNA here is from genome assembly GCF_026122565.2 of Emydura macquarii macquarii. Lineage (NCBI taxonomy): Eukaryota > Metazoa > Chordata > Testudines > Chelidae > Emydura > Emydura macquarii. The sequence continues at coordinate 8,950,962 of NW_027131485.1, forward strand.
TAGCAAAAGTTTTTGTTATAAGTCCTTAAGTGCATGACCTTGTACTTTCCACTATTAAATTTCATCCTATTTTTATTACTCCAGTTTACAAAGTCATCCAGATCTTGTTGTATGATATCTTTTTCTCTCTCTATCCAGTCTTTCTCTGTATTAGCAATACCTCCCAACTTTGTATAATCCACAAACTTTATTAGCACACTCCCACTTTTTGTGCCAAGGTCAATAATGTTACAAGTCACTTTGAAAGAAAAGTTAGAGTGATAATAAGGAAGGGCAAACATTCTGCATGGCTGCTTTATCCTTCTAGATCACATCTCCTGATCTACTGATTCTCTTAATCTTCAGTGATGACACCAAATTGGTGATCCAAACTAAATCTACTATGCTGCATCTACAGTGACAAAAATGGGATGGATAATTCATCAATGGTAGCAGCAACAGACACTATGGTGTAGACAGGGCTCAGCATTTTGCTCAGGATTAGATGACAAAATGCCATTTTTGCCACCACATACAGCACCTTTAATTAGTCCCACAGTCTAGTTCTGAAGAGCAGAGTAGCCCTAAAAATGTACTTGTTTAATATATTGTGGACAACAGTTTGAAATTTATACACACACTAGCTGATCTACTGCCCACTGTGCTCCTAGGAATATACCCATTGGAGTTATGTCATTACACAAAAGGAGCCTGATCCAGAGGAGACTGGCCACCTGCAACAATGGCTGGAAGTTAAAAGTTAGACAAATTCAAACTGGAAATAAGATGCAAATATTGAATAGTAATGGAACAATGTAGCATAGATGGAGTTTGGAGGTGTTGGATGCCTTTGCAAAAGATGTGCTCTAAGCCAACCAGAAGTTATGGCCTGTATTATGCAGGAGCTTAAACTACATGACTATAATGATCCCTTCTGATCTTAAAATCTACGAATCTATGAATATACACATACTGTACCCAGTGGGAGTTGAAGATGGACAGCACAACTCAGGATTGGACCACTATAATGGATATTTGCATGCCATGGTATATTGGTATGTAGTGGCTAGCAATATCTCTCCATCTACACAATATGTCTACTATTATATATGTGATATTATACCTATCCTGTAACACTGTATAGCTATCCTATTACAGTACAATATCCAGGGATTTCAGTTCCATCTGTATAGTTTACTTGGTCCTTCTAATCAAGTCATTTTTGTGCACGTATTTATTCATAATGGTGAGTAGGCCAATAGCATTTGATAAGAGTCAAAATTTGTACTAGCTATGGGTTTATTCTGTCTCTTCATTTCCCTCTAATCATATCTTCAATGATCACTTTGTCTGGACCATAAAATGAGAATATCATGATACTCACAATGTTAAAAGAGTCTAACCACCTAAGGGCTTGTCTACATGGAGAAAAGGCCCAAAATAGCTATTGCGCACAATACTTCCCCATGTGTAAACTCTTATTCTGCACTAAGAGTGCCTTTGTGCAATTTAGGTTAATCCATTTTGGATTACGATAATTCAGTATAAACTCATTTATTCTGTAATAAAAGCATCCACACATGGAGCTAATCAATAATAGATATCCCACTTTAAATTCACATGCCCATTTTATTTTGGATTAACTTTCATGAGTAGACAAGCCCTTAGGTCTTATTCCTCATATGGTTTAAATTAAATGGTAGTCTAATTTTACAATAGTTTTTTCTATAATGGTTTTTTAAATTATTTCTTTCTACTCCTCCCACTCATTTTTTAATGTCTTCACATTCATTATCTTTTTTAAGATTACATATTATGCTCACCACCTCTAATTGCAGTGTTCCACCACTTGTGTATACTCCTAAAACTGGATATGGTATAGTTCAGTTCCTAACCTGTTGTGTAATGCTGACATTTGCTGTTAAACATCAGTAATGTTTCAGCTAGGAGGCGACTGATGTTGAGTAATGAGGAAAGTAACACAGATTTCATTAGATATAGTTTGTACAATCAGTCTGTAAAGTGCTTCAGATTATTTGGGATTAATTAAAGGCTGTGGGCCTAATTTACCACTTTTGCACTATGCAATTTATTGAAATCATTGAAGTAATTCAGGCAAAACACAAATCATGCAGAAGTGAATCCAACCTACTATATAAATGTTCACTATGTAGGTGGTATTAATAACGAATTACATTTGCATGCATTCTAAAGAATCCCAGAATTGCTTTCCCGACTATGGGTACAATGTGTGAGCTGCTGTGTGCATTGTGTGAGGAACTGAGTGTAAATGGCACCTTGCAGAAGACACTCAGTGTCTTGAAGGATTAGGCCCTACAAAAATAGTCCCATTGAAAATCTACTGGGGATCCACATAACAGACAACAAGTGAACAACATAATACAAAACACTGGCAGAGGGAGGTGGGATTTTATTTAGTGACACCAGATCAAATCTCTGCTCTTATGTTGGGGTCACATTTTCAACTGTCCATGATTTTGGTTGTATAACCATTTGCAGGAGTGCACACCTGCTGATGCCTGCTAGAATATTGCAGGACTTCCCATACTGCTTTCTAAAACAGTCGTGACCAATTATTCTTTTGCACATCCTCAAAACCAAGGCCGCCCAAAAAATTTGGCCCTTACTGCTAGCACACTGCTCTTTAAAGGTCTTGTTCAAAAGACTCAAGGTCCAATAAAGCACATGGAATGCAAATATCCCACCTGGGGAAACTGAAGAAGCAGCTTGGATAAATCAGATGACAAAGGTCACTTTAGCATATAGTGCATGGGACACGACCATTCCTTGCTGCTAGGGGTGGGCAGTGGCTCAACCAACCCCTTCTGGAGGAAGGGACAGAGTGATTTGACTCATGGGATGAGCGTGCAGAGAGCTCCAACATGGTGTTGAGGTGCAATAGGGAGCATGATCTCAGACATGGATGAGGGGTTTTGCGGGGCCCCATTAGTGGAAAGGGGTGCAGCGAGTACAGGAAGCTCAACCATAGGAAGAGGTTGAAGAGTGTTCAGCTATGGTGCAGGGTTGCAGGGGATCAGCAAGGGGATGGGTTTCAGAGGGCTCGGCCATGGTGAGGGGACACAATGGACTGAGCCATGGGGAGGATGCACTGGGGCTGGGCCATGGGGAGGGAGTGCAGAGGGCTCAGCCACTGGGAGGGGAGTGATCCATGGGGAGGGGGTGCGGGGAGCTCAGCTGTAGAGAGGAGGCACTGAGGCTGAGCCATCGGGAGCAAGTGCAGGGACTGAGCCATGGGGAGGGGGCGCTGGGGACTCGGCCACGGAAAGGGGGCTGAGCCATGGGAATGAGATGTAGTGGGGCTCAGCCATGGGGTAGGAAGGCAGGGACTGAGCCCTGGGGAGAGGGCACGGGGGGGGGGGGGGAACGACTGAGCCATGGGGAGGAGGTGCAGGGGGCTCGGCCATAGGGAGGGGACATGGGGGACTCAGCCATGAGGAGGGAAGTGAGGCATGGGGAGGGGGCGCGGAGGGCTCAGGCCCGCTCCCGGCCGCACTCACCCGTGTAGAAGGCCAGGATGGCGATGGGCGCCCCCACGAGCTGGTCGCACAGCACCTTGGCCAGCACCACGCCGGGCGCCCGGCCGGGCAGCGCCCGCTCCAGCCCCCGCAGCCACACGTAGTTGAAGTTGCCGTGAAAGGTGACGGCCACCAGCGCCACGTGCCGGGTCTGCGCCCAGTCGGGCTCCTGCCCCGGGCGTCGCCGCAGCAGCTGCTGAGCCGCGTCCCCGGCCGAGAAGAGGCTGCCGTAGAGCAGCACGTTGCAGAGCCAGGGGAACCGGCGCACCCCGCGCCGGAGCAGAGCCCCGGCCATCGGCTCCCCGGCCTTCCGTGCCGGCTCACCACCCACCGCCGCCGGCAGCTGTGCTGCCTCTTCCGCCCCACCCCGAGCCTCTCGCCCGCCCCCTTCTTCTCAGACATGCCCCCGCCCCTAGCCTGTCCTCCTCCCCCTCCCTGCTGTCCCCCAGCCACATATGCCCCCGCCCTTGCCAGTCCTACCCGTCTCTCCCTGCCCTTTCTAGACACACTAGCATATGCTCCCCTGCCTCCCTCTCCCCACTAGGCCTGTTCCGGTCATTATCTCCCCTGCAGGAACTACCCCCAATTTCTCAGATCTGCCCCTCCTCCTGTGGGACCTTTGTCCTCTCCTCAAAGAAGCCCTCACGTTTCTCCTCACCGCTGCCCGGCCATAAACCCTTCCCCAGTTCTTAAAACCCAGCAGACAAAACCCCCTCCCCATTTATCTCAAACTTCCTGGTCCCAGTTAACACAGGAATTGCCATACTGGATCAGACCATCTAAGCCCAGCCATATCCTGTCTCCAATGATGCCTCAGAGGATGGAGTAAGAACCCTGCTGTAGGTCTGTGGGGGGGAAAGGGGGGGGGCAGATCATTCCAAAGACTTCTCCTTCTGATCTCTCATAGTTGGAGATTTGCTTAAGCCTGCGAACACAAGGTTTAATAACCCATCCAAATGTTTGTTATTAAATGTTATTTTATTAAACTCCCCTCATCACAAGTTTTTCCTGTCCCTACCTGACCTGCCTGCCTGCCTCACTACTGCAGGGGCTGCATTAAAAGTATTAGCTAAACTTGACCTGAGAGCTGTAGCTGGTTCTATTTTGTTTTTCAAAGAAGAAAAAGAAAATCAAATCTCTTTTGCATTTCCCCTACTCAGCATCTAAATCAAAGCAGAGGAAAGTATATATTGAAAATTGATGAGATCCAGGGAAATAGCAAAAGTCATTTCTATTTGTAAAGCAGACTCCTGTATAGCTATATCAAAACTGCACATAGCTATGACCCCCAAAATAATTTGATATATATATCATGAATCTTGTACTTGTGAAAGGTGCTGGACTGACAGCCCTGGAATCCAGCCTAGGGAACCATTTCCAGCAGGGAGGTGGTAGTTCAGTCTCTTTGTTCAATCAGTCCTTGACAGCTCTACTAACAGCTGTGGTGGTGAGTTTTGTGATGTGAACACTGGACCAATGAACTCTGAAGTCCTTTCATAAGGGCCACATTTCCATTGAAATAATATGATTTATGTTAACTAACTCACCTGTGCAGGAAATTATACCGGCATATGGAGAAATCCTTTCAAAGGAAAATCAGAATACCTATGAAACAGATGCACTTTACCAGTGTATTGCTGATGTAGGTTGACAGTCTGACAAAGCTATTGAAAAGGACTTCTAGGTGCTGAGAAGGCATCTGTAGATCCCAACTGCAGATTGCTTTGGGGACTACTGGAATCAGACAAATCTGATTATCTTTTCTGGGAGAATTATAGAATTAGTGGGTGAAGGGAAGATAGTACATCCACATGACATATATTTGGATATTATTAATACATTTTAGACTGTATCAGAAAACATTACAGCTTGGGAAGCTTTGTCAGCCAAAATCTGGCTAAATACGCCATAAAGAAAGAAGAACTGACAGTAATGTATTGCATTTAGGATAAGTATATTGTGTAGGCTACAGAGACCAGAGTTAGGTATTGCCTTATTTAAAATGCAACATTCTAAATGGGGAAAATATAAGCAAATACATTGGGAAAAAAACAGAGACTTTTATGCTGCGTGCATAATAAACCCATAACTTCATGTAATATGTGAATCATGGGAGATCCATTGTGCCACAATCCCAGTCTCTTCTGCCGTAGGCTCAGCACCTTTGAAAACTAGCCCATTGATTTCTTCACGTCTCAGTTCTTGGTCTATAAAAAGGGAATAATACATTTCCTTTCTTCACACTTTATCTGTTTTGTCTATTTAGACTGTAAACTCTTTCAAACAGAGACTTTCTCTAACTATGTGTTTATGCAGTGTCTAGCAAGGTAAGCCCCTCACAATAAATAAATACATATAAATAAATACAAAATAGTAACAATAATAATACTATAATGGACAATCATGCACTGGCTTTAATCCTGTTTTGGGGGAAATTGTTTATACTCCAGAATCAACAGTTAACATACAAACATTGGGCCTGTTCTTTCTCTCAGGTGTAGTAAATAGCAAATCTAGAACAGGATCAGGCCAGTTATTCTGAGTGTTGTGATGACATCCTTTGGTAAACCCAGTGCACTTGAAAATGGAGAAGCCTTGACCTGCAGTAGTTTCAGGGACCAGTGTAGCACACAGATGAAAGAGGCACTGAGAAATTTGGTAGGACAGTCAAGGTTTTTGTAAAGGCTAATGACAAAACATTATTTTATAAAATACAGTGTGTTTCCCAATATCTGGAATTATAATAATGCTGCTAGGGTTTTTCTTCTGAAAAGGAGATTGTCTTGTTTTGCTCTTTTAATAATATTATGAGCACTCTCAGCAATATTCTCTCACATGCTGGCAGTTGTAGAAGCACTAGTCAGGAAGGAGAGATGACTGAAAGAAAGCTGCTAAAATGTTATTGTTATTAATATTTATATTATCATAACACCTAGGAGCCCATCTTACGGGCCCACCCACACTGAGGTTCAACAGAGTTAGGGAACCAAGACCAAACCAGTTTCTAAACACTGGATAGGCTGCATGGATGGCAACTGACCATATTAGAACCCTGATTTAAAATGTATTCAGTTTAGATGAAAATATATTTTTGAAATTATTTTAAACAGGGTTCCCAAAGTCTGTCTAAAGATTAGTGTTGGTAGGGCTTAAAACTGCTGCTATTTCTTGCATAACAAATTACATATGATAGGAAATGAAAATGTTTTGTTGTTCATGATACAGTTAAAACCATATTAATTTCAGCTTCATTGAAATTACAGAGAGAGAAAAAAATGTTGCCAAATATTAAGTGAGAATAGAATAAAGAGGCTCTAATTGTGCAAAGCAATCCATATAGGCAGACCCTTAAGGTGCGAAAATATCTTCAGCTTTCAAAAAATATATCACAAACTATGGCAGGACTTTGCAAAGATTCAGACATGTGATTTTCCCATTGACTTCAAAGAGACTATTTAGTGTGTGTAAAATTAAACATGTACAAAAATAATTGCAAGATCAGGGCCTAATGGCTTGATCCTTACAAGAACTGAATGCCTGGAATATGAGCTCAAGATCAGGCATTGAGGGATCAATCCTGTATTCCTAGCCATCCAAAACTGCCTTTGAAGTCAATGCAAGATTAGCCTACAGATTACAGAATTGGGCACAAACAACAGATTTTCAAATATAAAACTAAAATCCATTATAAAATTATTCAGTATTGTCCTTTTAAATTACCATAAATGTTCTCTTTCAAAGAATCAGAGCATATCAAAGCCTTGATATATTTTTGTACTTAATGACTTTAAAGAAAAAAATTCAAGCTTTTAAATGTTTGATAATAATCTGCTACAATGTTTTCAGCCTGTGGGATAAATGTTATATTCCTAGTCTCTTTCTTTTCTTTTTTGGATTAAGTTATTATTTTAATTTAAACCATTCTGAATGCTCTAATTTGATCTAGCACTTGACATTGTTTGCACAGGCTTGGAACGGTATGATGACTTTAGTTAAATGTTGGATTAAACGCTCCAGAACAGTAAGTGTCACCTTCCCCAACCAATGTGGAGCAAAATACGGATGCGAGGTGACTACCTGCAGTTGAGAGTAGTTCAGTGTTTTATGCCCCAGATAATCATAGGTAGGTAGAGCTAGACTGGATCACCTGGGTCATTGAACCCAGTTCCATGTTATTGCAGACGACCCCCTACAATCTCGTGCATAAATCTATCGAGGTCCGTCCTTAAATTAGTCATGTTAATCCTGGCACCCTCCGCGAATAGCAACGATGGTTGCAGCTGCGGGGATGACAGTTTGTGCACAGACGAATTCATTGAACACAGATCTCCCAATAGCAACAACTTCCATACAGGCAGGCTCACCCCGGGCTGGGCGCCGTGACCATACAACACCCATGTCTCCTGATCAGCAGCCACCCTTCAATCCTGGAGGGATTTACGAAAACACCTGCAGCCCTTCGTCCTACACCGCCGCCCTCCCCGCCACAGCTAGATTCGAACCCGCCGCTAGAGCCTTCAGCGGGGTCCGCCTGCGCTGCCGCACCCAGCCCAGCCACCAGCCTGCTGCTACTGGTGTAGAAATGTTGCGCATGCTCATACATCCTCTCTTCGGCCCCACTCTCCTATGGAATGTTCCATTGGACAAAGAAGAGGGAGGAGACAAGCAGGAAAGGGGTTAATCTTGGGGTTGAAGACGAAGATCAGATCCTGCATCCAGCCTGCCGTCATCGCAGCTCTGGGTGTGTCCGGCTCGGATGGCGCGCAGCTTCCCGGTCTGCCTTTTGTCCCACCCCTTTAGTCTCCCAGATTGGTACATCCCACCTCTGTCACACAGCCGACTACGGATGCTGGGAAGGCCTGGTGTGACTGGTCCCTTCCCTCTCCTTGGCGAGCCCGTTTCCTCCCTGCCCCCTCCCTCAGCTGGCTGCTCTCGTCAGCGCTGCCAGCGTGGAGCCGGCTCCCAGTCGGGAGAAGGCGGAAGTGCCCCGAGGGGAGGAGGAGGAGGACGAGTCGTACCCGAGAACGCGCCTGGCCATGGAGAGCTCCCTGGAGAAGGTCTGTGGGTGCGGGAGGGGCAGGGCTGGGGGAGCCCGGCGCGAGGAGGGGAAGAAACGTTGCGGGTGTGTCTAGTGTGAGGGGGCAAAGGTGTACCTGAGTCGGGGCGGCGGCCTGATCCACGGGGGGGGCGGGGAATGTTTTGCTAATGCAGGTTTGTTGCCCCAGAGGGGATATGCTTCTCTGCGGAGAGGTACTTGCTGAGTAGGTCGAAAGTGCCTGCTGGATAAGGGGGGAGAGTCCTACTGGTTTTCAGAGGATTATTTCACAAGCCATAGAAAAATGCCCCCTCGTCTGAGAAGCTATTGAGCGCTCAGAGACAGGGCCTGCAGGTTTAAGGTGAATGGGGGGAAGGGAGGGAGGATTCTCCCCGGCCCTCTCACCTCCTCCCTGCAACTAAATCTAAATAGAATAATGTATTTATAAGCAAGAGGACAGGGCTCATCTTCCATTCTTCCCTCAACAATGTACATTTGAAGAAGAGGTGATTGACGTGGTGACTATCATTCAGTGTTTTGTTGTTCTGTTCCGGGTATCAGATGATCTGATATCACAGGGCTCTTTATGGTGTCCCAGAACTACCTAGCCCTTCTCAATGGAGAAAGGGTGAGTGACATTGGTCTGAACATACTCCAGAAGGGACCACCTCAAATAAGAAATCATCACATAGTCCTACCACAGGAAAATATCAGGAAACCTACCTGGAGATCATGTAAAAAACCCCAAACAGAACTTGTGTCTCTAATATCCTGAGTCCAACATCAGTGGTATGACATTGGTATGAGTAGTCAGTTCATGTCGTGAAGCACTGAGTCACAGACAAAACAAAACAAAAACAAGTCACATTGCTTAGCGCTCAAAGCACATGTGAATCTCCTTATGTTTTGAGATACTTTTCAGGATTCCCCCTTTGGGAATATATACTATGCACTTAAAATGAGGTGGACCTTGTTTCCTAAGCATGTTGATTTTGAACAGGATGATGGAGAGAATGTTAGTTAATCCCTTTCCCCTTTCTCACTTTATGGTTTTTCCCCCTTCATGCTTCTTGTTCTGGTGTCCAACACACTGAACACACAAGCCTGGATCCTGTAAAACCTGTTAGAAAAGCCTATGCCCTCTGTTGCAGTCTTTAAGTGAGTCTCTCTAGAGAACTAGTCCAGGGTAACACTCATGGTAGCATGTACACCACTAAAATACAGCAGGTGCTAGAATGGTAGCAGGAGATCTGCTCTACAAGTCATAAGGAAGTAATTGTATTATGTGTTTAACCAGTAATTGTATTATGTGTTTAACATAATTGTATTATGTGTTTAATCATTCATTTTATCAACATTTTTTACATATCAGTATTAAGAATATTATATATTTTACATGTGGTGTTTAAGAAAAGTAAGTTTAGGCAGTTTTTCTACTGCTACATAATATATATACACAACACTGTAACTTTGATACTTCAGTTTTATACTTGTTTGGATATCAGTTAGGTGACTTTGAATAAGATGTATTTTAAGAAATTAAATGGTAGTAAAAGCCAAAATGTATCTTTGTGGTGTTTGTGTTCATTTCCCATAATTTGACTTGATTTTAATATTTGTTGAGGAGAGTAATATTGTTTTGAAGGGTATGCAGTAGGCCTGGAAAGCTCAATGTATTTATTCCATAGTGCCAGCAAAAATTACAGCAGTTTATCCTGGTTCTAAAGGATTTAAACTGCTTGGGTGAGGTTTAATTATGGTTACTAACGTCATCTGTTTTCTGTCTGAGGCCATTTAACTGCATAGTAAACTATGCAGTTATTTAATGAATGTGACATATTATGGAAGAAGTTTTCTTTACATCTTATAAAGTCAGTATCTGACACTACTGACAAACCAACTGAAAACTTTTTTTATCTTGTTTTATTATGCTACCACAGTAGAAGCATAAAAAGCATAGATTTGGGGTTAAATGTTAAAGGCTGCCATAAGGAGAAGGTTAGTGTTCTTCTATATTTGTTTTTAATGTAAGGACTTTTAAACTGAGAAAAAACATCATGTTAGAAAAAGTGTTAACTACTACAATGTAACTCCTTGTGGAGGACCCTAAGATTACCCATGACAAGCCAGTTCATTTTTAAACATAACCATCCTGTACCCACATCATGGTCAAAATCATGTTTAATAATATGTGTTAACATAATTTTTTTTTTTTTTTTAGAATGGACTAGACTTAGGAGAGTAATGCCCTGATCCTATAAAGAATGTAGCATGTGCTGAATTTTAAGCATGATATTATTCCCAAACCCTTCCGAAATCTTTTTATTTTATATGTACAAAAAATTAGATACATATGGAGAGTCATATTCCAGACTCCTTCCACTTTTGCATACCTTGGGGTTTTTGCATGGTGAAAACCTTGCACTCTTTTACATGATAAAATCTTGATTTCCCTGGCTTAAAATTTGCTGCCCATCTTGGGAATACTTCCTAGTGTTGAGATAGGTAGAGAAGTCACAGAATGGTGGCTGAACAAGTTTCATGTGCTTTCTTTAGATGTAATGGTAAATAGTTGTTAAAAACATATTAGAGCTGATCAAAAAACTTTGAAAATTTTTGATGAAAAAGGCACATTTTCTGCTGTAAATGTTAACCAAAATATTAAATTATTTGACCACTGCTTACATATACATTATGGTAGTGCTTATAGGCCCCAGTCTTGTTTGTGCAGGGGACTATACAAACACAGATGAAAAAACAATCTTTGTCTCAGAGGCCGGATGAACAAACTTTTTTGAGAACTGCAGAAACTGTGTACCCTGATGCTGCATGGGAGAGCAGTACAGAGCAGAGCCTCAGACACAACACACAGAACCAGACCAATGGACTCTTGGTGTGAGCTTTAATTCCCCAAAAGACTGCAGGAGATTCTCTTGCATCTCTCACATGACACACACGGTGTAATTTGTATTAATTTTAACTAAGAGCCACATTTCCTGAAATGTTGTTGTTTGGAACCTCAGAATAACCTGGGGTTAAACTTGGAAACCTGCATTGGGTTTAAAAAGTAGTCCGGCTAACACAAATTTGTGATTTTTTTTCACTTATACCTTGATTCTTCCAACACTTTCCTCAAAATTTACCTTGCTAAAACTCCAGTCCTGCAATACACAGTTGGCCAGGTGCCTTTTGTGGGATTTTTGCCTTCCTCTGTTGCTTCAGAATACATGGCTCAGTGGTCTGTAAATATAAAGCAACTTCTGTGTTTAGAATTGCTCACTGTTTCCCTAAACATGGAAAATCTATTTTGGTTCCATGCCCAGCCTGTGATTTTTGACTCTTTTGTTGTTGCTGTTATTACCATGACAATTCTGCTAACTTTTGCTGAAAACTTGTGATCACAAATCTGTGGGTAAGCACTGCTGCATGTCAAAGAAATTATAGGGACCAAATAAATAAATAAATACACACACATATATACGTAAAAGCAAAAAAATTCAGAATGAGCTCTAATGATGAAGTAGATAGAATGTGGTCTTGGGTCCCCCCATTTCTCTGAAACCTGTTTTTTGTATACCTGCTTTGGGGGAAAACTTGACTTGGTCTAATGAATAAACCTTCAGGATAACATGACTTTAGCTGGGAAACAGATCAATGTTATGAACAATGCATCTTTTATCACTGATGATAAAACAGAGAGTACCAATTTTTTCTGAAGTTTCAAACAAGGCATTTCTGAAGAGAATATAACATTCTTTAATTAAAGTAAATACAAATACACTGCATTTGTCACAAATGATGCTTCTTTTTTTATGTTCACACTAACTATTCCTTTGTGAATATAGATGTTCTTATAAGTTGTGCTGAGCAGATCTAGGGTGAACTTCTGCCGGCCTGTCTAAAACTATACTAAAGTGTATCAGCCTACTAAGAATGTAAAATTAAAAAAGTGAACAAAAATGAGATATTCTGGCTTGACACACACTGATTTGTTTTTCACATGGCTTCAGCCTTATCTCAATCAGAAAATAAGATCTCTCACACGCCAATTATTGCCAAGGATCTGAGGCACCAACTACAAAGCTGGACACAGTACAAAGTCTTAAAGGAAGGTCAATAAAGGAAGGATATCTTTGCAGGAAATGCAGAAATAAACAAAAATTAGATTATCGAAGCATGATTTGAAGGAAACACATGATAAAAGGCAAAAGAGGGTATCAATAGGTGTTTTTGGTGGATTGGAGGAGAAGAGGCCCCAAACTGTTTAAAAATCCTTGATGGGAGAAGTGGAAGTTGAAAGCACGCAACTCATCAAGCTTCATTGCTGTTTGTTGTAACCCAAGCAGCTAGAGGGACTGTGACCTCGTATAAGAGTAAAATGCCTCTTATTGCTGGGGAAGGAATTGTGGCTGAAAGTAACAGGGTCTTCAGGTAGTGTGACCTGAAAGGGGAAATCCCATTCTGACTTTTCCCCCCCCAGTAGCCATGATGAGACATAGAAAAAGATAAGCATCTATGTCTGTGCCCTCCAACATGCTTTTATGACATAAGAATGGCCATACTGGGTCAGACCAGTGGTCCATCTAGTCTGGCATCCTGTATTCCAACAGTGGCCAATGCCAAGTGCTTCAGAGGAAATGAACAAAACAGGCAATCATCAAGTGATCCATCCCCTGTAATCCAAACAAAAGGAAGTATTTGGGGTGTGGGCATACCATGGATTTATATAGTGGCATTATGATATTTACTGTCTTATCTATCCTCTCCTAACATTCTGTTAGCTTTGCTGACTGCTGCTGCGCATTGAGCAGATGTTTTCAGAGAACTATACACAATAGCTCCAAGATCTTTCTTGAGTGCTAACAGTTAATTCAAGCCCTTTCATTTTGTATATATAGCTGAGGTTATTTTTTCCCAATTTGCATTACTTTGCATTTGTCAGCATAGAATTTCATCTGCCATTTTGTTGCCCATTCAGTTTTGTGAGATCTCTTTGTAGCTCTTCACAGTCAGCTTGGACTTAACTCAATATAATTACTTAGTTTCATCTGCACATTTGCCACTTCTCTCTTTACTCCTTTTTCCAGAAAATTTATGAATATGTTGAACAACACATGTCCCAGTACAGATCCTTTGGGGACCCTGCTGTTTACTTCTCTCCACTTTGAAAACTGACCATTTAGTCCTATCTTTTGTTTTCCATCTTTTAACCGGTTACCGGTCCATGAGAGGACCTTCCCTCTTATTCTATGACTGCATACTATGCTTAAAATCTTTTTGTGAGGGACTTTGCCAAAGGCTTTCCGAAAGTCCAGGTATATGATACCTGACTGGATCACTCTTGTGCACATACTTATTGACACCCTCAAAGAATTGTAATACATTGGTGAGGCATGATTTCTCTTTACAAAAGCTATATTAACTCTTCCCCACCATATCATGTCCATCTAGCTGTCTGATAATTGTTTTTTAATATAGTTTCAGCCAATTTGTCTGGTACAGAAGATAGGCTTACCAGCCTGCAATTGGCTTTTTTTTTTTTTTTTTTTTAAATAGGCTTTACGTTAGCTACTCTCCAGTCATCTGGTTCACAGGCTGATTTAAGTGATAAATATGAAATTGCTTACCACAGTTAGCAGTTTTGCAATCTGAGTTCCTTCAGAACTCATGAGTGACTTAATAATTGTTTCATTTATCAGTTTGTTCCAAAATCACTTCTTCTGACATCTCAATCTGGGCCAGTTACTCATATTTGTCATCTTTTTAAAAAAAAAAAAAAGGGGGGGGGGGGCTTGGATGTGGGGATCTCTGCCACATCCTCTGCAAAGAATACATTTAGTTTCTCCACAATGGCCTTGTTTTCCTTGAGTGATCCTTTCCTTTAGCACCTCGCTCATCCAGTGGCTCCACTGATTGCTTGGCAGGCTTCTTGCTTCTGATGTACTTAAATAAATATATTAGTTTTGTGTCCATAGCTAGGTGCTCTTCAAATTCTTTCTTGGCCTGTCTTATTATACTTCTACATTTGACTTGCCAGAGTTTATGCTCCTTTTTCTTTTCCTCAGTGGGATTTGACTTCCAATTTTTAAAGGATGCCTTTTTGCCTCTAACTGCCTCTTTTACTCTGCTGGTTAGCCAAGGTACTATTTTTTTCATCATCCTACTGTTTGTTTGTTTTTTGTTTGAATTTGGGACAGTCACTTAATTTGAGCCTTTATTATGGTATTTTGAAATAGTCTCCATGCAGTTTGTAGGCATTTCACCATTGTGAATATTTCTTTTAATTTCTATTTAATTAGCATCGTCATTTTTGTGTAGTTCCCCTATTTTGAAGCTGAATGCCAATGTGTTTGTGTGGCAGGAGTTCTTTGGCATTTTTTCCCTTTACAAGGATGTTAAATTTATTATATTATGGTTGCTATTACTGAGCAGTTCAGCTATCTTTACCTCTTGGACCAGATCCTGTGCTCCATTTGGGACTAAATCAAGAATTGCCTCTCCCCTTGTGGGTTCCAGGACATGCATCTCCAAAAAGCAGTTGTTTAATGTCTAGAAATTTTATTTTTACAATCCTTCCTGAGGTGACATTTACCCATTCAACGTGAGGATAGCTGAAATCCCCTATTATTAGTTCACACAGCTATTTTTAGCATGCTAATGCAAGTCTGTATGCTTAGGCTGGGAGGTTTGCTCACAGATGCAGGATACATGTATCCTTACAGGGACTTTCCATCCTGTGACAGGCCTTTCCACAAACATCCATTATAGGCTAATTCATGCAGCGAGTTCAAGCTTTTTAGAGACCATTGCCTAGTCTGGTAGGAACAGTATAATTACAGCTGTTCCAGGATGGGACCACTCTGGCAATACTACCAGCTTTGGTTGGACCAGATGCAGGTGTAAGGAGTTCTTACCCTTTGTCAACTAAAGGAAAAATCTCCTAAATAAATCTGCATTGAAAATCAGGTTACAGGTACATCATATTAAAAAAATGCAAGCAAATAGAGTTAAGGTTGCCAGTCTGATTTGAAAATTAGTATAGAGGTACAACCGATTAAATTGAATGATACTATAATCTTTCAGATTTGTGCTCCAATTCATTTGTGCCATAGTGTGAATTTAAGGACAGAGGGACAGCCTAAATTGAAATTTCCTTGCTCTTGACAGTTACTAAAACTAATATTAAAGTTTAGCATCTTGTTTTTGACTTCCCCTATAATTGATAGCTTAAGCGTGTTTAAAGGCCTCTCAGTAGAACTCTCAATCTAAATATGTGAATAAAATTACATTACATACTGTATGTATATAGTTTACTAAAGTTGAAGTGAACATTACAGTCAGGTTTTCTGTCACTTACCAAAACCTGTAGTATTTGGGGCCTCAGGAGAAACAAAGTTTCCTTCTGCTAGGGATGGTGTTCATATATCCGGTGTTGTGTCCCTGATTCCTCTATTCCTTCTTCCTATTGCTCTGTATTATTCACTATGGTAACATTAGATTTTTGGTGAAGATCAGAGCCTGTGTATCTGAAACTGAGCTGAATTTGTCACTCTAGTAATAGTTTCTATCCAAATGTAGTGGATAGGTGCTTGTCTGTCCCCCTCTGGCTCGGAGGGAGACCACTCCATCTCACTATATCATAGCGATTGCAGTCAGATAACCAATAAGAGTGATGTGCGGTTTAATGGTTCTGGTCCTCAGGCCAGGGTAGAGCAACCAGCAGTTTTAAGGGGCTCTGGTGCTAGGGCAAGGCAGTAATCAGTCTAGAGGATTCTGGCTCTCGGGCAGGGTACAGAGTGATCAGCAACCATTTCCACTCTCGCCATGACTTCAGGAGGTTCACGTGATAGATCTGGTCTTTCTACCTTTGGTCTGGTTGTTGAATTGAATTTGTAACCAGGCCCATTTGGCGAATTACTTTGTAGGAGCCCTGCCAGTAGGCCAGGAGCTTCCCCTCTTCAGAGGGGAGTAGGAGGAACAGCCAGTCACCGGACTTGAAGGTGTGAGTCCGGGCCCTCTGGTTGTAGGTCTGTTCTTGTACCTCCTGGGCTGCTCACAGGTTCTCCTTCACCAGCTCCCCAGCTTGGGCCATACATCCCTGTAACTGCAGGATATATTGCAAGAGCTCCTTGGCTGGTGACAGGGTCCGTTCCCAGGCCTCCCTCATTAGGCCTAACAGTCCTCGGGGAGTTGTCAACCATGCATTAGTTCGAAAGGAGAGAACTTCATGGAGGACTGGGGGACCTCTCTAATGGCCAGCAGTATTGGAAGGATCAGCTGATCTCACTGGTGGAGCTCCTGCAGGAGAAACTTACAAAACATCTCCTTTAGAACCCTGTTGAAGGGTTGGACCAATCCATCGGTTTGGGGGCGATAGACAGAGGTCTATAGCTTCTTGATCCCCAACAGCATGCAGACCTGGTCAGTGAATATTTCCTTGGGGAGTCTAACCTGGGCGAAGACCTTTAAGAGTTCTGTCGCTATGGTGCGGGCAGTGGTGTTCTGTAATGGGATAGCCTCGGGGAAGCGGGTTCTATAATCCATAAGGATGAGGATGTATTGAAACCTAGGACTGCTCTTTGGGAGGGGCCCCCCCAAGTCCATAATAACCCAGCCAGAAAAAATGGGCTAAGACCCAAGCCAGGGTCATCTCTTGCTCCAGATGGCCTGCTGTGGGGATGTCAAAGGGACGTTTCAAGATGGCCTGCCTATGGCACCGGGGGATGGCTAGCTGGGTCCGGGTTTCTTGGGTCTAGGGGTCCTGGTTGATGTGGTAGAGGCAGTTGCTGCCCAGCTCAAACTGGGACTACTGAGTCACTGGGGCTTGTCACTGTCCTGTTGATGCAGGCAAGCTGTTAGAGGACCCCACCCTCAGCTGGGCCTACAATTTGGTCACAGCTAAAGTTGGCTGGCAATGTCCAGTTAGCTTCTTCCTCCAGGCAATTCTGACTCAGCGCTAGGGTGGGTAGATCATTGGGGTCCCATCTTCAGTGATCCTCGTCATCTTCCTTGACAGAATGTCTCTAAGGCCTACCTGCATAGTGGAGCTTCGTGGTCTGAAGCACCTCAGCAAATCCGGCCAGTCTCGTCCAAGAATGAGAGGGTAGGCGAGTGTCGGGGCCAATTCCATGGTCATTATCCAAGTCACTCTATTTACGGCATCCTTGTGGATGCACTGGAGTCTTATCTCCCCAAGTGCCAGGTTGGAGTCAGGGGCGTGCTTTCAGTGGACAAGGGTTTGCCCACAGCCTGAGTCTGAGGCCAGTGACCCATATCCATTCCACCCCCACAGGAGTCGTTAGCTTCATGGTGGGCTGTCTGTGGATGCAGGATTCCCTCGTATAGACCCAGCCAAAGCTGCAGTGCATATCCAAGCATTCCCGTTGTAGGTGGCCAAAGGGGCCACATGAAAAGCAGGGCCTCAGTCCCAGGCTCACTGGCTGGACCCCTGTCTCTGTCAGGTGTCTAGGGGGACCCAGGTTACGCAGCCTGCCCCTATTGTCGGGATATCTGGTGGTTCCCTGAAAGCCACGTCAGGCCGGAAAAGGACATCGCTCCCCTGGCTATCCTGACCCTGGAATCCATGTTGCAAATCAGCCTTGGGCCTGGGATTCTTCTCTGGTCCTGGGGTGATTGATCCTGGGGTTGTGGTTTGGGCTTCTGCCCCAACGGGGTCTCAACAGCCAAGAAGTCTTTCATCAAATCAACTGCCACGCTCAGCGTTGTGGGTCTGTATCAGAGAACCCACGCCTTCCCTGGGGGCAGGAGAATGTGCAGGGCCATCCCTAGTGGAGTGTGGAGCCCGGGGCAGACCACACTGTGTGGATCCCCTGTCTGCCTCCCGCCCAGTCTAGGCACAAGCTGGGCCCCTGGCGGCAGCCACCACCCTCTCGCCAGGTCCCAGTGTGCAGCTGAGAGGCAGTCTGCAGCCTCCTGCCTGGTTTCCGCTCCCAGCCAGAAGGCAGGGTGCAGCCTTCTTTCCAGTTTGGCACAGGGCCCCTCAAGCTGTGGGGCCCAGGACAGTTTCCCTGATTCGCCCTACCCTAGGGATGGCTCTGAGGATGTGGATGAACTGCTCCATGGTGATTTGCTCAGCCACGTTGCTTGTGTAGCACTGCTCAGGTTGTAGCCACCACCAACAGGTGTCCTTTAGTTCCTGGGGCACAACCTGGGGCCAGGCATGTAGCGGATAGACCTTTCCCTGGAACCATCGCCAGAAGGTCTTCAAGTACTGTCCATAGTCTCAGGCCTCGTCACTCTGAAGCCCCCCATAGGCTACTTGAGTGGTCCCTCTCAGGTAGGTGGCTAAGAGGCTGGCCCACTGCTCAGGTGGCCATCCAGAAGCAGGCGACTTGTTCAAAGGTCATGAGAAAAGCCTCCGGGTCGTTTTTGGGCCCCATCTTAGACAGCCATACCAGCATCACAAGGACAGTGGGGGCCGTTGTTCCCCTGGAGCAGCGGCTGCTGGGCCCAGGCAGCAGGGCTGTGAGCTGCTGAAGGCATTTCTGCTGCTGTTCATGATGCTGGGCTCTCAGCTCCCAGAGCAGGTGCTGGTGCTGGGCCCCCAGCTGGTGCTGGTGCTGGCTCTCAGCCAGCCACTTGATGAGCTTCTCCAACTCCATCTTGGGTTTAGAGATGGTTGGGGCGCAGTTCACACTGGGCCCTTTATCACAGGGGTGGCTTCTCAGCCCACATTCTCCACTAAGTGTAGTGAGTTGGCAGTCATCTCTCCCCCTCTGGCTCCAAGGGAGGCCACTCCGCCTCGTTTCATCAGAGCGATTGGCTAATTCCTCTGCTATCTGACTGCAAGTAGAGCACTATGCAGTTTGATGGCTCTGGCCTTCAGAGCAGGGTAGAGCAACCAGCAGTTTTAGGTGGCTTTGGGCCTCGGTCAGGGAAGGGCAGGGCAGTAAGCAGTCTATGGGACTCTGGCCCTCAGGCAGGGCAAAGCAGTAACCAATACAGGCTGTTGGGCCTCAGGTGGAATGCTGCTACCTCAGGGGTGGAGTTGACAGTAAGGGGTCTGGGAACCTGAGCCCACCCTACCCCATTTGGATCCCAGGCCAGTACCCTGACAATGACAGAGGGCTCCGCCACTGTGTCATCAGGGATCCCACTAAAACACACTGACTTATATACTGACAGCAAAACTTGACTCAAGTCTGGTCTCCCTGGGCTACTTCCTACTGCAGTCTGGTGGTCAGGCTGTGTAGGTCCTCTGTCTCCTTGGGGTATTCGGCAGTCTGCAATCCTAGTGGCTCCTCTCCACATTCGGTCTCTTCTAGGGTCGGGGAACTACTCAGCTTGGTAGCAGAACCAGAGGCCTGCAGCAGGCCAGAGACATCTGTCTCTTTCCCTGTCCCAACGAAGCCGGAGGTCTGTCCTCTTGTACTTCCTGTCCTGCCTCTCCATGTCTGGCATGAGGGGCATGCCTAGCTTGACTCTGCCCCCAGAGAACCAAGAGTGGTCCCTCCCCCTCTTGCTCAGACAGAGGCCACTCTGCCTCACTACACCCAAATTTTACAGAAATTTTATGATGCATATCCCTTATCAGGATTTTTTCAACAGGATTTTGTATAAATTCTACATATAGAAATTTTTGTATACATTATATGATATTGCAACGGCTTATATTTTTACTCTACATACACAGGTTCATAGAAGTTGTAAGTGAGGTGTTCCTGGGGATACAGTTATGATTGTGAATAATAACTACAGTCGGGGTTGAACCATACCACAGATGCAGATACGAATTTGCAGCTCCAAACTATATATAGTGGGCCTAATTTGAACACCATTAACTTTCCTGAAGTTTTTCAATCTGGATTTCAAACTACCCTTCTCCTTCTGCTGCCTCCTCTTGTGCCACTCCTTTCTCCCCACCCCAAAAGACACAACCTGCAAGTTCAAGAGCATTTGGAATGAGCATTGGTTTGCTTGTTGACGATATAAGATTTGAATCTAGAGGTTTGCTCTTGGTCTATCTGTACTTCAACACACAAATATTTATTCATTTAGTATATTTTGAGTTGAAGATGCAATACTTGCTATTTGTCATGTAACTTTAAATCTGAGTTTATTCTGAGTAATTAAAAAGCAATAATTATACTGTTGGAGTATTTAGTAAGAGTGCATCTTAAAGACTTTCCTTGGGATTAACTTTTTTTTCTTGCCCCCCAATAATAGATGGTTGACCCCACTTTAGCAGAAATGGGAAAGAATCTTAATGAGGCCATGAAGATGCTAGAAGACAATCAAAGGTATCTACAAAGAATAATGGCTGCAAGAACAGCAGATGTGTGTTAGGCATGTAGATACTGATGCCAGTGTCTTTAAGCAAATGGAATGTTTTTTCTACTAATTCAAGGACAGATCATTATCAGATATTTAATCTCTGCCATATTCAAATCAAAGATGTTTCTTGACTGAGGGGGGTTTGTTGTTAATGCATATTTGCAGGACCAATCCAACACGTATTTTGTAGCATTCAGCCAAATCCAATCAACACACATTTTCTAAAGGTTTTGACTTGCTTTTGGCATGTGAATCATGGCTCCACAAGTAACTTTTACTTCAGCCTTACATGATCTGCTGACAAAGGTTTTCACAAGCCTTATAAAGCATAGTCTTCATGTTTTTTCTCCTAAGGAAAGTCAAATCAACAACTCTTTTTATGGCCAGCCTTAATTAATCCTTGTTCGTCTTGTTGGCCTATTTAAACTGTATTCAGTAATTTTATCACTTGTGAATATGCCAATATATATTTTAGCATCAAACTGCACTAGGAATTTGGTGCAGTGCAACAAAAAGTAAAAATGTAAGTATCTCTCTTTACTGTATTTTTAAATTAGAAAAATGGAGGAAGAAAATGAAAAGTATGCAAGGAAGGATATTCCTGGGCCACTTCAGGGCAGGTAGGTGAAAATGTGTTCTTCATATTCAGTGTACAAACTTTTAAATAAAACATGTTTGAATTAATTTTGCGAGGAACATATATACTATCATAAAATCTGCTCTCCTGATATATACTATCATAAAATCTGCTCTCCTGACTATTCCCATGATTGATGTATTTTATTCATAGATCAAAAAAATTACTTGCCCTATGTGAATAGGATTTTGTGTCACTGGTAGCTAATGAAGCATTAGTTGTTTGCAGTGTTGTAGCTGTGTTGATCCCAGGATGTTAGAGACAAAGTAGGTGAGGTAATGTCTTACATTGGACCAATTTCTGTTGGTGAAGGAGACAAATTTTCAAGCTACACACAGCTTTTCTTCAGGTCTGGTAAAGCCTTAGAGAAGATAATTTAATGGAGTTTTGTGTCTTTTTTACATAGCCAAACTTTTTGGAGATTTAAATCTGAAATACTGCTATCGGTGAGGTAGAGACACATATTCAAATATTTAAAAAATCATATTTTGAGTATTCCACTCTGTGTGAGGCACAAAGCACCATGTTTAGGAATATGGTCAGCCTTCACAGAAAACTACATGTCACTCAACATAACAACTTGAAAATTTACATGGTGTGATATGTGCGTAAAAGTGACTACATAGCATCTGAAAATTAAGATTTTGGCTTGCACTGTCATAATCTCTCTTCTACAAGAAGATCATTAATGAGCCCAAATGAAGACTACAGTTCACTTTCCATTCTGGTATAACATGGGTTTAACAGCAGAAGAATTTTGTGAGCACAACTTGTTTTCTTTAAAAAAAAAAAAAATAATAATAATAATAATAAAACTGGTATGAATCTGAGCTTGAACAGACTTGTAAAAAGTTGAGAATACTTTTTATTAGTGTAATTGTTACCTTTTCCATACTTTGATTATTTTTCATTTTATTAATATAGGTTTTAATTTGATACTATTTCAAGTTGAATTGGTGTGTGATGGCTTTTATTTTTGCATTTCTAGCTGTTTTAAGGCAGCATAGTACCAGAAATGGTTTCAAGAAATACTCTCTGTTCAATAGAATAGATATTTGTAAGTAATCAGTCTATTTTAGAGATAATCATGATATTACTGAGAGATGTGCTCAATTTTTTGAGCTTGTGATTGGATCCTCTGAGCGGGACATCTACTGGCAAAGTCTTTGCTACCATCCAGCACTCCAGTGCTGAACAATTGCTTAGTCAAGCTTGTCAGTCCAAATCCTCACATTTCAAGGGAGCGTCTGTGTGGGCCAGTTCCTTAGGCCTATTGAAATGCCCCATGCGTAACTCAGAAGGGCCTGGACTCATTGATACAGCATCTTTCCCACTATGATCCTGCTGTGTCTTGGAGATGGGTCGGAGACTCCTCCATTGACACCTTTCCCCCACCACCCCAACATTCTACAGAGCAAAACCTTTGTGTCTTGTTGCTAAACTGTTGTAAATTGCCTTTTCATTAGAATCTATATCCTGAGGTACTAGAATTGTTCATCTACTTATGGTTTTTCCTTCCCTAGTGGGCAAGATATGGTGAGCATTCTCCAGTTAGTACAGAACCTCATGCATGGAGATGAAGAGGAGTCATCATCACAGTCTTACCGGTAATGCTAATTTGCATTGTTCTATTTGGAAGATTACACTTGTTAACTATATTTGCTGTGATAATTTTTGAAGCTACAAATTGTTTGTACTTTTTGAAATTTTTTTATTAATTTTACATTTGCAACTGTGTTAGCTGTTTTAACTAAACCTTTGTTACATTATAGACTGAACCAGGAGAAAAAGTAAAATGTGGAACATATTGAATAGGAATTTTTTAAAATCGTCCTGATAGTAAATACTAAGTTAAACTTATGTAACTATCCATGACTTGGTGTTTAATGTTTTCCTCAGAATAGCCATACGCCTTACTGAGGTGAATTATTAAAAGCAGTTGCATGTAGCAGGGAATTATTCCTGGCCCGACAACTCAGTTTCTCTAAATTGTCCTCAACTTTATGAGCATTGCTTATGTTGGTTGCATTCTATGGAAGCCTAATTTTTTGACTGATTGTCAGAATTTTTAGTTACATCAAATATGGTATATTTGTAAATTACAAGTTGCATAGTATCTCTGGGTATGGATTTTTTTTAAAAAGCGGGGTAGTCTGAGCCCAGGTCTGGGAGCCACTTAGGTTTAATCCTTGCTCTGGCAGTGACTTATTTGTGGCCTGGGGCAATACATTTAACCTCTCTGCTTCCATTTCTCCATAAAATGGTGATAATATTTGCCACCATACCTGCACAGGAGTGTGGAAGATCAATATTTTGCAAAACAGTTTGAAGATTACAAATGTTATGTAAATAATGATTTTGAGGAAAGATGTAGTCTAAGCTTCCAAGTTTTGTAGTATCTACTTTCTTTTTTTGTGTAGACAAGGCCTAGGTATATGTTTAATGCACATTCAAATCCTAGTGTAGAAGACGTAGTTCTAGTTTCAACATGCTAGTAAGTTGAGATAAACTCTAGACTCCCCTTTAGGGTTTACCTCAAGCAGCTAAAAGGTTTCAAACCTACAACTGCTGTATCTTCAACAATTTAAATATGTTGGCTAAGGTGTTAAAAATTCAACGTTTCTCCTAGTTTGAACATGGCCCTTTTGTACTTCATTCTAATGTATATTTGAAGAAAATATTGCATGTCAACAAGTTCTATGGCAGTCTGGGTATATCCAGCAAAAGGGGAAAACATAAACCCATCATAATATGCATGACTTCTATTAAAGCTGACAGTTATTTTGATATGATGTTTCTGGTTTACAGACTTCAGAATGTTGGAGAACAGGGCCACATGGCTTTACTGGGACATAGTCTGGCAGCTTATATTTCAGTGCTGGACAGGGAAAGGCTAAGAAAACTTACAACTAGAATCCTTTCGGACACTACTCTGTGGCTTTGTAGACTCTTCAGGTAAGTCATGAATTGTTTATCATATACAATTAGATAGTAGAAATGGGTTTAAAAAAGTCTGAAATACAATTTATTATCTTTATAGCCTTATGCCTTAAATGAGTGGTATAGTGAAATGTCTTAAATACAGCATGCCTGTTTACAGGGTGGTGTTCTTGAAAGCCAAGAACTTGTCAATAATATACCAGTCATAAAAGTAGTTTTATAAGGAATTTACAGTGGCTTTAGGAGCCAAAGTACAATAATAGGTACACAGATGGTTGAATATCCATTTATGTAAGCATATATATGCTCTTGAGTTTTGTAACACCTTTTTAAAGAAGGTCTTCCAGCTAGCCTCTCATTGGTTCTGCCCTAGATTTAATTTAGTCTTTAAATATAAAACAGCTGAGGAATTTTCAGTGTAACGAGTATTTTAGCTGAAGGTCATCCTGAACTTGTAATTCAGATCCATAAGTGGAGGGGAAAGAAAAGTACAAGAAATACTTCAGGTGACAAGAAACTTGGTCAAACAGCAAGGTTATTTTCTTGTATGGCTTATTTTGGAGTAAGACTTACTCAAAATGCCTTAGTCTTGAAATATGCTGTATTGTATGTGAAAACAATGCATATCTTGTGCCAAAATTGACCACCTTGCAGACTAAAATTGAAATCTGGTTTCTGCTAGTATGGGAAATATTTCCCATTTGGTAAAGGAATAACTTTAGTGTGAAACAAAGCTTCACTGATATGTCCTTTAATGGTAATCTAAAGGTATTCCCCATCTCCACAGTTCTTGAGACCTGGATTAAATTATCAATCTTTTTTGCCCTCTGGACTAACTTGTTTTGGACATGTGAATACGATATGTTAATTTGCAGACAGCAAGAAGGGAGAAAGGGATACCACGTGGTGTTCGGTGGGACCCTTGACAGAAAGTTATGTTGACTGGTTCCAAAGAGAATGGCTTATACCAGTCCTCTGCCATGAAAGCATTGGCTAGTATAGTATATAGCTATTATATGCTGTATACAGTGGACGGCTAGATAACTGTTCTCTGCGCTGATGGACTTATAGTCTAGAGCACTGACAAAGACAAATGGTGCAACAAAACAGACCTATGCAGAGGTATGAGAAGCCACGAGTGTCTGCAAATGGAGTTTTAAAGTATTGAGATATTATAAAAGCCAAGGCAGCAAGGTTAGGGAAAATGAATGATACCTCAGGTTGTTGATAAGAACACACACCAAAAATCTGAAGGGAGCTTGAACTTAAATCAAATTTAGTCCAGAACTATTTCACTTTAATATCACACAATTTCTTCAGGTTTTGCAGGTTCCTAATGGGAATCTTTTTCTTATGTGAAAAGGAGATATTGTCCATTAGAGTTCTCATTATCAAATCATTTGAGCCTTCCTGTAGGAGGAAGGAATGGGACAAGAGCTTTTCAGTAAATTAACTGATGAAGAGGTAGAGGAAATAATGTAAACTGATCCAGCCATAGATCTGTTAAAGTTACAGATTATCCCCCTCTCCATATAGTAAATGAAGGCTTGTTTTAGCTGTGTACCTACAGTGACAAATGGACCTTCTGTAGAGCCAATATAATCGGAACTCTAGCTGGTAGAACGTAAGATGAATGAATATCTGTATTTAGCTATTTAGTAAACTCTTGTATGAAATTTTTTAAAACCTTACATGGATACGTGTCTCAAAGATGAGATGCAAATGGATTAAGCAGAAATCCATCTATTTGACAGTTTATGTATTGGGGGTCCTAATAGCCAGGCTTAGAGGAGCAATTGGTCCCATTCTGACACCTAGTATGCACTGCAGCAGTGATTTCATATCAAGCATGAACACCTGCTGGACCTTGAAACAGGTGTGTAGGGTAAGGTGAGTGGTATATTTGGTTTTACAGCTCCTATATGGTATATCTCAGAGTCTATGAATAACTTTTTTTTTAAAAAAATGTGCAATACTGTTTCTAAAAATATGTTAAAATTCAGCTCCAGCAAATTTTCATGGCTACCATAAAGCATGATGGAATGTCATTCATTAGGAGTCATTTGGGTAATTTATGGTGGGGCTAAATGCAAACTGAGGGATAGACTGAGCAACTCTTAGGTCATTGAGGGCTGTTGACGTACATGTTGGACATAAATAATGTAGCAAAAATCCACTTCCATGTCACTTAATAAATCCAAACCTTACTCCTGTTGTCCCTTCATTTTAGTTAGGTGGCTGTATCTTCTTACAGTGGAATTATCATACCTTTGTTAGATACCTAATTCCACTATTGTCACTTCTTGGCTATTAAACATTATTATGCATATCGCTGCTGAAGCGGAGTTCAGAGAGAGAGAGAGAAAATCAAATTAACTGCAATACAGATTTGTAGTCTGGTAGTCCAACTTTCCAGGAATTAGACATGGCAGTGTACTAAATAAACTGCACTAAATGGCAGTCTGTATTTCAAGAGTGCTAAAATAGGATATGAGTAACCTTGGGTATTACGGATTTGCTTGGTAGTGGCTTCATGCTAAAGTTTGCAAGATCCTGTCCACATTTAACTCTATTTAAAAAAAGTATTTCATTCTAATTTTACAAGATTATGCTTTGAGACTGCATCATATTTGCATCCTCCTCACTGATTCTTATGATTCTTGCAGATGTGAGCCATACCCACTTGTTGAGGTTTATTTATAATGGAATTTTTAAAAAGTGAAAAATCTTTTCTGTTCCTCAAATGTTTCCAGCTCTGTTTTATGATCTGGGTGGGGGCTGCACTCAGTGCCTGTGCATATAAGTGGAGAAAATATCTTTGCAAACTTTGAGGATTTTAAAGAGTGGTTTTCTTGCCCATGCCCCCTCATCTACTTTGTTGTAACTGTAAATAGAACTGGAATGTAAACTAGGTTTCCATAGTTACTAATCTTGGTTTGTCCCAGCATAGTTTACTGTGCTCTCTTTTATGCTTGGTAAATACATTTATTCTTATCTTTTTTTCCTTTAGCTCTCCAAAAAACAATTCCCCTGTTTATTAGAATCATGATCCACTGAATTTTCTTCTTTTTCATTATCTTTGTCTCCTGGAGTCACAAACTCCTGTGATAAAACAATGTCTCTAGATTGGATAGGGGAGATCAAATTAAAACCCTATAAAACTAGAATTAAAGATTTTCCCTTCATCTGATTTCTATTCTTGGCTTAGTTTTATTTGTAAGTAATGATCTGGGGTTGGATACAGCTTCTAATATAATGAGGAGCTAGAACATACTAACATATAACAGCACTTAGCTACTCTTGTTTCAGATGCTATTTAAAACAATAAATGTAATACAGCAAGGACAAAGCAAAGGATTGGAAGCAAGGACTTCCTGAGGCCTAATCCTGGCTCTGGCCTTGGGCAAATTACTTAGCCTTTCTGTGCCATCAGTTTCCTATGCCTGATGGTTACACTGATGTACTCTTCATAGAGTATTTGAGATAGAAAGCACTTTTATAACTGTTCAATATTACACACAATCACTAAACTAGGGCTGTTTTTGTTGGTATATATTTAATCTATAGTTTATCTTACAGGTATGAAAATGGGTCAGCTTATTACCATGAAGATGATCGTGAAGGTCTCTTAAAAGCCTGTAGGCTTGTTATTCACTCTTGCTATGAAGACTACACAGTAGAAGGATTCAATGTGTTATATAATAAACAGCCTGTTATATACATTAGTTCTGCAGCCAGAACAGGCTTGGGTCAAACTCTCTGCAATCAAGTAAGTGGTTTAAGTGTAAAGTTTTGAGTCTTTGCTCCATGTGGAATCTTGCAGGCATCATGATGCCTAGTGGTAGCTCAGACTTTAAGACTGCAATCTAGAATCTCACAGACAGAAGCTGGTATGTTGCAGTAGCAGCACACTTTTGTGTGCGTTGTTAGGGGTGGGTAGTGAATTGGTGGCAGATTGCCTTTCCATCCTTGTTGTAACTGGAGGCTCCTTCACTTGTCTCAAGTCTAGAGCATCCACTCCGATGCTCTCAGTGAGGCTTTTCTCCAAGTTTGCCAGTGATGCTTTGTCAACCAGAGAGGATCTTTTTGAGCAAAATGAGGTTCTCTGACTCCCAGATGGCTGAGCATGCTGTGTCTGCAGCATTCCTATTTATGCATTCACATGGCCCTCATCATCATGGTATCTGAATGTCTTCCAGATTGTTAAATAACAGAAATAACCACCTCCCCTCTCTCTTCCTTCCCAACCTGTAGAAGAAATAGAGTTTATAGAATTTGTGCGTGCATGCGTGGTGTGCACATTGAACTTGAGTTTTCCCATACTCTCCTAATGGTCCAATGTTTTGGCTTTTTTTTTAGTTTTTTTAAGAAAAAGTTCCTTGACTCTTCTAAATATCATCTTTTAATCAGAGATGATAACTGCTATATGAATAATTGATGAAAATCGCAAATAAGGTTGTCCTGAAGCCAGCCAAGGAAAGAGGAGAAACCATGCCCTGAAACCAGCCCAAAAATTGCAAAAACAAAATACAAAACATAATGTTAAAATTAATAAAGCAGTTTTAAAAACTATAAGATTCCAAAGCAATTTCAAAACAGAAAGAAGGGAAGCAAAGCCATACTGGGAATAACTAAAATAGCCCAGAATGAAGCTATAAGGGTCTAGTTCATGGTATTCATCTGGACAGCAAGATGTTGTTCTCTGATTGCACACAGTTTATGTATTCCAGCAGTGATGATGAAGAGTTCAGAAAATTCCTCTCTACAACTCTCACATCTGAAACAATTGCCTCTGTTCTTTTTTAAGGGTGATTGTTCCTGGTTTCATGTAGACATTTAAGTATAACATTCATTTTCTTTTGCACAACCAGCTTCTTGTTTGAAATCTTATCACTAAAACATTACTGAAAGATGTCTCAATTTACTGTTGAACTTGAATTTTTTCAAAGAACTTGGATGCAGAAAAATATTCCTAGGAAAAAGTATCTCACTGAATTTTTACTTGGAATAGCAAACTTGCAGGTAGGGCAAGTAAAAGAAACTTGTGTTTTTAAATTAAATCTTTTTAAAAAGCCCACATTATTTACAACAGCATGTTGTAAAAATACATGCAATATATTAGATAACTTGCATGATAATTTCTTGGCTTAACTCTGCTATGCAACAATAATATTGCATAAGTGAATATACATACCCCTTCAATAGGATTACTCATGTGCTTAAATGTTTGCTGGATTAAGGCCAAAGTGCTCTGCATTATGCAGGATTGGGCCCATTGTGAGCAGCCTCATTTCCCTTGTGAACTTTAGTGTTTTATCTGTGCCCTAAATGACACTTGTAGTGCAGCCCTATAGACAAGATACAAACTCTGAATAATGTCCAAATTTTATTTATTATCTACTTCCCCTTACACACATTAAAAGCTAACTGTTATTTTACAACTGTTTTGTTGCTTTACAGTGGTTCCACTTTCTTCCTTTTCTCCACTCTTAGTCTGATCATAAGTTCTAGCAGAAAACACATATTTAAAATGCAAAGAAAACAGCGGTGATAGAGCCTCTGTCACTGTGTTTGCTTCTTTCAATGGCTTTTTTTATTCCTCCTTGTATTTCTGTGAGCAGTTTAAATAAGTAAGATAAACCATGTGAATTGTTCAAATTCCATCTTTCTCCTTGCAGCTTGGGTTGCCCCTTTCGTGCATGTGCCAAGTGCCTTGTAACACCATGTTTGGATCCCAACATCAGATGGTAAGTTCTGGGTGCTGTCTTTTTAAACTGACATTTTCTTTTTGCTTTGCAGAACACTTCTAAAGGAATGATTGAGAATGTTGTTAGGAAAGAGTGGTGAATATTTGACTTTTTCATCCTCTGAGCTTTCTTGATGTAGATGTAACAGTACGTTGGCTATTAATTGGCCTTAATTATTTCTTAAAAGTAATCAAATCAGAAATACAGTGTAGCGCTAGTATCCTGACCTCTGTATTTGTCTGCAGTATGTATTTTGGTGCGGTCAGTAAGGGCTTTCTAGTTTGAGACCCTTGAAATATGTAGATCCACTAAGGTAAATTTTTAAAGAAGAAGTTTAGGCGTGAACACTAAACTTCTTTTTGTTGCTTTGTGTGATATTGTGGTGAATGATTAACGCTTTCCTTGTGTTTTAATAAATTCACACAGATGAAAGTCCATGGAAGCTTGTGTTACAGTAGCCTGATTTTAGAGTTCAAAGATGAACCCTAAGTATATTAGAACCCAATATAACTCCCATTGAATGCATGGAAAGACATTCTTAGCTTGTAGTATTGGAAAGTACTGTTGAGTCCATGCTTCTTATGAGGAGTATAAATTAGTTTCTTCAGCAGAATTATATTCAGTATAAGTTCAAAACTCTGAATTTACAAAGCGTCTAATGTATTTGTGCTGTATTTGACTTTTTACGTCATGGGGGCAGGTGGAAATGGGGAAACAGGAAATTCAGACAAGAAAGTATTAAGAATTTAATCAGTGGATCAGCTTTTAAAATGTCAAGATACTATCCTATGCTACTTTTAGAAACCCCAATTTTCCAGCTCAACAGAACAAATTATGTCTGTCTGTCTGCTGTTTTATATTTTTTTCTTATTGGTGACAGGATGTTGCTTTATTGGACAGACTGATTAAAGATGATATTGAATCTGGAAAGCTGCCACTGTTGTTAGTGGCGAATGCTGGTAAGTATCCTGAGCAGCTAGTAATAAAACTGTATCTTAGGATGGATGGATATTTTTTCTATCTATCAACTAGACCTTGGATTGTAGGTAAAACTGATGACTTGTGTTAGAGCAAATCATCAGTTTCTTGATACAGAATATCGTAGTGACTGCATAATATATAACTCTCCAAGAAGTTATTTAAATAAGTGACTTAGGATGAGATTGTACAACCTTTATTAACACTCATAAGAACTTACTCATAAAAATAGCTCTATTTATGTTAGCGGAGTGCTTGCATGACTTAGAGCTCCATGGTTTGTTCCTTAGTGAGCACAACTTTGCTTTTGAAAAATGGGATTCTGAGGCTGACTAAGAACCTTTCTATGGTGTTGAACATGACATTAACTTAAAAAATTTAAATGTTTTCTTAATGATTAATTGAGCAAAAATATAGTGAGGAAAGATTTATTCTTTTTTAAGTGGAGGTGGTAAGAAAGTGTTGTGCTTGTTTTTTGTCTTTAGAAATAATAGAGATGTTAGTTTTGGTTTTCTTTATTTTGGCAGAACTGTTCTTTGATGAATTAGCTGTATTGAACTTTTTCAGTTCTTAACAGAAATGCCTGAGTTTTTGAATGCTTACAACATCTAGTCTCCCAAGTACTTTTAATTAAATAGATATCAACAAAACACAGAGCTGTAAGTACCATGAATACCCACTTAATCAAGCTGAACTTCCATGGTATCAAATGTCCTAAGTGCACTAGCTCTCTCTCCAGTTTTTCATGAGTCCATCACAGAAGACAAGATCTGAATTGCCAATTTTTTTTTAAAAAAAAAAACCAAAAAAAAACCAAAACAAAAAAAAAAGACACCAAACTATTCCCCAACTCCCCCGCAGGTGACCTTTAAACAGTATTTGGAGTTATTTACTCACGTAGAACTAGAGTTATAGGCACAATAAAAGTTTATATGCTTGCAGACTTGCACATTTTATACTTAGACTGACTTTCCTTTCCTTTCCTTTAAATTCAGGTACACCCGGAGCAGGGCATACAGACAAACTTGGGAGACTGAAAGAACTTTGTGAGCAGTATAACATGTGGCTACATGTAGAAGGGTACAAAACTTGAGTCTTCTTTCTGTATAATTATGTTCACCAATTGAAACTTCTGATAAATGATGAAACCCATAATTCCATAGCTAACATACTCTAATGTCCACAGCCAACTCTGCATATTTTGCCATTATTAAATGTTTTATATGCTACTGTAAGTTTGCCACTCTACAAAATGTAGAGCCCTGCAGACTTACTTTTTGTTGCAAAGTTTATTCCTGTATATGTAATTACTCAGCATGGAGTCAGTATATGGATGTGAGTAGCTTGCCCCTCCTTTGAAGTGCTTGGAACCTAATTGAGACAAGACCCAAGATAACAGTTCACAGAGATTATTGAAGAGGTGAAAGGGGGATAGGGTGGTTAAAGAGATGAAATTTAGAGGCGAGGACATGGTGGCTAAGAAAACTGGTGCAATGGGCAGCATGATTGATGAGTAACAGCATAAGTAGTGTTAATGGAGAAGCCCATGCTTTCAGACAGCAAGTCCCTCAGAGCAGAGCCTGTTACCTATTTGGCCCTGACTTACCACTGTACATAGCTGTGTACCATACATTTAGGGCGTGGTATGAATTATTGACAGATTGTTGCTGATGAAGTATGTTTAGGACATGGTGAATTAGTATCTCCAAAAAGTAAGACTGATATGTAGACTAAAATTAAATTTTAGTTTTGTCTTAATTCTAGAATATTAAATTGCAATGTCTGCTGTACGTGCAATAAAAAATACATGGACAAAAATGATCTTTTTATACATGCATGAAATATTTAAAATGAAGATTAAAATGCTATCTTTTAGTTGAAGAAAAGGTGTAAATAATTAAATTGTGCTAAGACTGTTTTCCTTTGCAGAGTGAATTTGGCAACTTTGGCTTTAGGTTATGTTTCCTCTTCAGTACTGGTAGGTACTGGTGTGTCATAAGTATAATGCTCTCGACTTTGAAGTTGTTACATAAACAAAATGTAGGCAGCCCATAATAAACTTGAATGTTTCCTCTTCAGGCTGCAACAAAATGTGACAGCATGACTCTTACTCTGGGTTCCTGGTTGGGTCTCCCAGCAGTACCTGCAGTGACACTCTACAGACACGAAGATCCTTCTTTGGTAACTTTGACTTTTTTTGAATGAACATTTAGATACTAGAGACTTTAAAACTGCAATCGTGACATGATCCTTTGTTCTTTATAGATGCCTAAAATAAACAGTAATTTGCAAAAGAGCCTTTTGTTAATGTTGTGACATGTTTTGTGTTTTTCTAGTTTTAGAATGAATCGGGTTGTGTTGAAATTTTAGTTATTCTTTATTTCCTTTAGTCCTTAGCTGCAGGCCTGACATCAAGTCAGCCAGTAGAGAAACTCCGTGCCCTGCCACTGTGGCTATCCTTGCAGTACCTGGGACACGATGGGATTGTTGAGAGAATAAAGCATGCATCTCAGCTGGTAAGAAGCAGTTTGTCTTCAAATGATGTGCTAACTTTTGCTTTTCTGAATTTGGGCAGGGGGATCTTATTAAGGATCTTTCTACTATCTTATTTGAGTAAGTTCATTCTCCAGGTAGAAAGTTAGTTTAAATGGCGGTCTGATTTGGTAATTGTCATGTGGGCATCAATAGCACTATATAATTGCTCACTTTTTTTTATTTAAGAACACTTTGATGATGATTTTTTAATAAATCTCTCAATATGATGAAGCAGCTCAAAAACAGAGGAATGTGAAATAAAAGTGAGAATTGTTGTCAAATATTCCGAAGGTGACACATTGTGCATACTGTACTGAGACTAATCACATTGACAATGACAGTACTGGCACTTTTTTAAGGCTTTGTCTTCTTTGCAGGGGAATGAGGGAAGTTAGCTATTGCAATGTGAAATCCTAGTGGATACAGGTCACAGGTAGTTTTTACCTTGACTACATCAAGGTAAAAAACCCAGATGAGGAGTGTAGGGTAGACCTTGACTAGATACCTGAGATAAAAACTACCTACGTTCTGTCTTCAGTATGATTGTGCATTGAGATATCTATCTTAAAGTAAAAATGGGGTGAGGGGGAAAAGTAAGATATAGCCTTAGAATGCCCACCAGAAAAAGGACCTAGATAGGAGTTTATAGGTTTTTGGGTTTTTTTTGCTGTTGGACATTGATTTAAGAAGCAGTTGTCAATTATCACAACTATTTAAAGGAATCTTGAGACATAGTGGGGTCCTATCAAGCTGAAAACTTATCCAGAGAATATGGAATCAAATCAAATTTTTAAAATTAATTGTAAAGTTTAATTTCAAGGAAGACCTTGAGTATTTTTTACTTTTAAAGGAAGGATGGCCTTGTTTTTAATGCACTGAATTGGGACTTAAAAGAGCTGGGTTCAGGGCCTGGCAATGCCGCTGACTGACTTGCCTAAAATCACACAAGAACTTAATCTCTCTGCTCAATTCCCCATCAGTAAAATGAAGATAATTCCTTTCCCCCGTCCTTTGTCTTTTCTATTTAGAATGTAAACTGTTCAGGCCATGGTCTGTCTCTTACCACGCTATGTACTGTCTCTTACAGGAAACCTAGAAGAACAATGGGGCCTTTAGGCTTACTGTAATGTGAATAATAAGTAGTTACTTATAAATCACTAAGACAAGGGGTTCCAAATGGAAGTACTGAGGGTTTCTTAGATATAGTGACAAGAACTGTTTTGAAGTTATAGTTCTTCAGTGAAAACTGAGATGCACAACCTTATGTGATAGTCTTTCTAAATGTACCCGAAGCATCACTTCTCTCATGTGTACAGTGATTGACCATAACCAATAGATGACTATAATCCTTCTTCCTCTATTCTTCACATAGATGCTAATTCTTCTCAAGTGTTTGGTGCCCAGTTGAAGTTAATGGGAGCGGTTTACATGCACCTAAGGGCTGACAGTAGTCCATAGATGCTAATCTTTCCCATTATTATGTGGGAATTTACACATCCACAGTATTTTGAACAGATTAAATAAAATGTAAATTTTATCTACAACGCTTAGGTGTATGTATATGTGCACATGCTTTGAGTCCTACAATAAAACATTTTCATAACTAATATTCTGTTGAAATACCAGGATATTGATAATATTGATTAGACAGAGATTCTTGTTTGTACCATCTGAAATTTAAACTTGTAAATGTAAGCTCACACTTATAGATGTTGTTAGTGTTGACTGCCCGTGAAAGTAATTTTAAACAAGAAAAACCTTTGTTTTTTATCCTTTGTTCTTTACAGAGTCAGAGGTTGCTGGAAAACTTGAAGAACATGGATTTCATTAAAACTTCGGTACAGCCTGCCTTTAATACTTGGGTAGTTTAGCAACTGATGGTTATTAAATACCAAAATTCTTGCAATCCAAATTATCCAAAAAAACCCAAAACCCTGTGATTCTACCCACAGCCATACTGGTGTTGGTATCATTCTGACTACTGAAATTATCTCAAGTGTCAATGGAATTGTATAAATTTAGTTGCATATAGCAGGAATTGGTCCCTAGATTGTATTCCTTGTCCCGTTGCTATTTCTCTACACACTCACACACACTCACTCTCAAGCTAAGCATATAATGCCCAGAGGCTGCCTCTGTGTTGCTGCATAGCACTTAACGCATTAAAACTTGTTCAATATTCTTTACGGTTTACTTTTTTTATATTTGAAATTAGCAGAGCTCTGGCCAGATTTTGATTATCGTGTGGGTGTTCTGACATCTGTAAATAAAATAGTTGTCCTGCTGTGAGGGCTTTATGATATGGGAGATGGATGTTTGTTTAAAAAAAATTGCTTTTAATTGAAAATTCTAGTTTTTAAATTAGTTATGTCTAATGCAGCTGCTTCTAATCCACTTGAATTAGAAAAGTGGAAAAGATGCCCTATTTAACAGATATTTTTATTGCATCTGACTCTTAGTGTATTGGAATAAATACTGTATTCACACTAGTTTTCTTGGGAAATGAATCACCACAGATCTCTGTGAGTGACAAAGTAATTTCATTTGTGAAAATAATCTTTCAGAATTCATGAGGTATGGAGATCCATTGTGGCCATTCCCCCTTTCCCCTACATATGTTCTGGATAGCTTCTATTTATGTCATTAAACAGCTCAATTATCTATTCAGAGAGATTTCTGCAAGAAACTTTGCTTCTGGAACACCAAGGAAAACTTAAATCTATTTTTTTTTAAATATTAAATGCTTGTAAATGAATGTGTTCACATTTTTCACTTAATAGTGCCCAAAGTTCAGTTGTGTATAACTGAAATTGAATAAAATCCCTTTTTATGTGAAGGGCAGTTTACTTTGCTATGTTTGTCTATATGTTGAGAATATAGGAGTGGCCACACTAGGTCAGACCACTGGTCCAACTAGTCCAGTATCCTGTCTTCTAACAGTTGCCAATGCCAGATGCATTCAGAGGGCATGAACAGAACAGGACGATTATCAAGTGATCCATCTGCTGTCCAGTCCCAGCATCAGACAGTCAGAGGCTTAGGGACACTCAGGGCGTAGGTTGCATCCCTGACCATCTTGGCTAATAGCCATTGATGGACCTATCCTTCGTGAATTTATCTAATTCTTTTTAGAACCTAGTTATACTTTTGGCAATGAGTTCCACAAATTGATTGTGTTGTGTGTAGCACTTTCTTTTGTTTGTTTTTAAATCTGATGCCTATTAATTTGGGTGATCCCTGATTCTTGTGTTATGTGAAGGGGTGAATAAAACATTCACTTTCTCCACACCATTTTTGATTTTACAGATCTGTTATATTCCCCTTAGTCATCTCTTTTTCAAGATGAATAGTCCCAATATTTTCAATCTTGCCTCATATGAAAGCTGTTCCATACCCCTAATCATTTTTGTTGCCCTTCTCTGTACCTTTTCCATTTCTAATACATTTATTTTTTGAGATGGGGCAGCCAGAACCATACACAGTATTTAAGGTTTGGGCATACCTTGGATTTATATAGTGGCATCATGATATTTACTGTCTTATTATCTATCACTTTTCTAATGATTCCTAACATTCTGTTAACTTTTTTGACTGATGCTGCACATTCAGCAGAGATTTTTCAGAGAACTATCCACAATGACTTCAAGATCTCTTTCTTGAGTGGTAACAGCTAATTCAGACCCCATCATTTGTATGTGTAGTTGGGATTATGTTTTCCAATGTGCATTACTTTGCACTTATCAACATTGAAATTCATCTGCCATTTTGTTGCCCATTCACCCAGTTTTGTGAGACCGCTTTGTAACTCTTTGCAGCCTACTTTGGAGTTACCTATCTTGAGTAATTTTGTTTTGCCTGCAAACTTTGCCACCTCACTGTTTACCCCTTTTTGCAGATCATTTACACAGTTTTATGAAGAGCTAATTTTTTGTTAGTACTGAGTCAAAACATTATGGTAACTAGAACATTGTTAATACTGACCAAACCAAGTTATGAGATGGTCTCTGTCAGTTTTGTACATACAAAATAAGGCTGTTTAAATGTTTTTATAACAACATGGATTCTTTTATTCCATTTTTAAGGTTGAAGATGAATTTAGCTCTCCTGTAGTGGTATTCAAGTTTTCCCCGGAACTTCCAAATATAGGTGTGTAATTTATAGACAAAATGCGATAATTTCAAATCTATTAATTCAATAAACTAGGTTTTATTAGGTACATTACATTGTGCATTTTTTCTAAATCATCTGCACATAAAACAAGTTTTGTTTATACAATAGTGGTTTGAACTACCTTTCATAAATTATACACTTGTTGCAAAGTTTCATTGCATTGAGACAGTGGAGGATGATTACAAATTATTGAAATACATTTCAACTTTATAATTGCCTTGACATCCTTTCTTAATTTTTTACAGTTGTATAAGCAGTTGCATAGCTTAGTTTTATATAAGATACCTGTGTTTACTTTCCATAACACATCCTTTTTGGGCCTCTTGAATGAAAGACACAGACTGTTCCAGTGTTTTTATTGAAACTGAATACTCTTAATTTCTTCAGTGTTTTAATGGCAAGCTACAGCAACTCTTCTGTATTTCATGGATTTCATTTTCTGGCAAACTGGTTTTAAAAGTTGCAATATGAAGAAATAGTGTCTGAATGTTGTCTATAATGTGTCTGAATATTGCCATGTGACAAGGTATCAGGACTCTTCTCTTGAATTCTCTTTGCAACATTTAGAATTCTGAATAAAGTGCTGTGTAAATTCTTCTGACTCATTGTGGCAGGTTCACTTCCACTATGGACCCAATCCAGAAAAGTACTTAAATCAGTGGAACTACTCCTATGCTTAAAGTTAAACATGTGCTTAAATGCTTTTGTGGGGTAGGGCCTAGGTTAAGAGGTGGGAGTGACTCCCTAGTTAGAGGAAACTAAGGCAGAGATAGGGAGGTCTTGTAAGAAATTCTAGGAACAGCCAGGCTTGCAGAGAACAAGCTTTTTTGAGGTTTATGTTCTGTTATCTGAGTTACTAATAAAGCCAAACACGAAGGAGATACAGATTTGACCTTGAACAAGATGTGCATATGTAGCATAATGGAAATGCCACCTGCTCACATGCAACATGTGAAAAAATATCACCTTTTTTTACTTTAATACTTCATAGGTCATCAGAAATGTTCTGGCTTTTACTTTTTTAAACATAAAGAGTTCACTGAAATATTAGCTTTACAAAATCTGTATTTACTTTATACAAATGTGTTTTGAATCTGCTCATGCATCTCAAAATGGATGTTTCCCATATTTGTGTTTTGGCAAACTAAACATAATACCAACATAAGCCCTTCAGGATTGATTTGTACATTGATGCCTTTGTTTTACAAAAGACGTTGAGGAATTTTACTAGGAAAAATAACCAACCTAAATTATGAGCACATAACCTTTTACAACAACAGAGCTCTATTTAGGGTATATCTGCTCACTTTGTGAGTATAATATGCTTATAAATCATTCAAATTATTTTGGTGAATGTGTAACAAAGCATTCAAGCAATATTATTAAACTTAATGAAAAATTTTGGTTCTAGTAAATCAAAGGAATGACAATACAACCTGCTTACAAAAGTGTGGTTTTAGTAATGGAAAAAATAAGCATTTTTCTAGTAAAGTAGTTGAGCCAGTTGAACTGCTTAAGTAGTGTAACACAAACTATCTCCTTAAATGTTTGCTTTTTTAAATGAATAGAGGAGAATTTTTGCCATTTTAATATTAGTATTTGTTACTGTCAACACAGCTTTCTTTTTTTTAATCCCATGTTTGCCCTTTTGAGGTCAGTTACAGTTTAATGTTCCTAGATTTCATAAAAGTTCATAAAAACGTTTTGTCTAAAAATTAGTGAACTGTCTTTTGCTTTAGTTAAATGAAAATCTGTCTCCAATTCTTATCTCTTTGGGTTCAGATCAGATGCTACATGCTGGACAGACATCCATAATTCAACACCCCATAACCAGCAATGAGAGACATATTTATGACACCTTCAATCAGTGGGTAAGATTGGATGTTCATTTCTCTTAAGAACTAAAATGAATGTTCTGTAAAACAGAGGATTGGGTGGCTTGGGGAATTGGTAATGTATTATATAACCTAGAACAGACTAGGTCAGTAATGACTTGTAACAGTTGTCAACAAATGGCTATTTAGTATCCTATGTGAAATGAGTGTGGAGAGTGCTTTGAGATAAAAAAGATGGTTTTGGTCTGAAGCACTGGTAACCTGGATATATATTTTAAGGTACAAAATAATTACACTGAATTTTAAACTCTGTTGAAAACATTGATTCCTTTAACTCTTGCATACCTCAAAAGGTTTGGGTTTTTTTAGGCCATTGAGACTAAATACATTTGAAATTTATTTCCTCATGCACTTTAAAAAAAAAAAAAAAAAAAAAAAGGCAAATCTGAGAGTTATGTTGCAACAGATGTCTCCATTTTAATTTGGTACTTTTGGGAGATAGTAGGAGCCCCATATCCTAGGAAAGAAGTGTCTCCTCCTTCTTGCCACAAAAACTTGTCTAGGAAGCTTCTGCTCAGAAGTGGAGTAAAGTAAAATTTAAGGTGTTAAACTGCTTACTGGTAATTTTGACACATCAAGAACCACTACAAGATCAACTGATTTACTTTTGACATCCATTTGAAATGTCAGTTTCCACTTAGTTTTTGGTAGTCTTGTTTTCCCTTTCTCCAGTGCTTGTATAATAAAAAGACTCATAACCCTAAACTGGAGTAGGGAGGTAGATACAAAGTTCCAGTGTGTCAGGACTCTCTTTCCCATACCCAAAACATTCATGAAATGCCTCTTCTTTTTTTCCTCACATTCAGAGTGGGAGCAAGGATTGCATCATTGTGTTAAGAAGATGCATCTCTCTAATTGCATCAAGTATGCATACTCTAATAATTCTTTGAGCTGTTATGAATTCCCAACCTGCTTTGTGACACCAATACCCAGGGCAGCCCTAGGTACTGTTAGAGATCCTATGTAAAGGAACACATGTCGGGGGGACTCTGTTCAGGAACCTTTCCACCTGTTACTTTGTCCTTCCACTTCTATGTACTCAACCTCCCTGCCTATCTGTAGTTGCTTCCATAATCATTTTTAGGCTGTAAGCCACTTGGAGACCTAGTTGGACTAGGAAGTCCAGGGGCAGAGCTAAAACATAACTTTCCAAGCTGGGAAACCTGATAATTGAGAAACAGGATAGCAGGAAGGAGAAATTATGTTGCATGTGTCTCACACTTTCCTATAACACGTAATACCATTGATTGATGACAGCATTAGTGTGGGTTGAAAAGGAGCTGACCTTCTTATTTTCAGTAACCCATTTATGCTCAGGGTCAAGAGTGGCATGAAATTCAACTTAGAGATCCTTGGCAAACACAATTTCTTCAAAATCAAAATAATAGAAAGTACCTCTGGCATGAACTGCCAGAACAGGCAGAAATATTGTGGTTTTGCAACTGATTCTATGAGTGAAGGATTTGGGTATCTTCAGGAAGAGGAAAGAGACCTTGCCATTATAAATGACAGTGAATCTTAGTTGTCCTAACAGGTCACTGCCAACTTAAAAATTACTCTGTTTTACCCCTACTATTACGAATAAGACCAAAAGATGAGGACAGATAATCCACTGTGTTTTACTTGATGCATTTACTTAAGCAGCTTATGTATAATCAGTTCCCCTTGTTTGTGTAAAATTTTCACAGAGCAACAGGGAGAGAGAAACATTAAAAGAATTATTGTAAAACGGCAAAAATTGGCAGGTGGACTCAGTGGCAGCTTAAGTATCTGAAACTACTTTTAACTCTTATTTTTGTTTTTTAACTGACTAGGATTCTGGTTGATGCTCTCCCTTTATATACTGCAATTTCAGTATTTTTCTCCAGCTGTTACAAGTAGAACTCCTACTAAAGTGTGTTTTTTAACAGTCAAGTGCATGATTTTGTTTTTAAACTCATTATTTTGGAAGTAAACATGTTCCTGCTTTATTGGAGAGAAGGTAACCATATTGCAATAACCACTGATTAAATAACACATCTTGTGGTTTGCTTAGAAACTGTGAAATAGTTTTTCATTTAGTTAAAACCAACAAAAGTCACATACTTGTATTATAGATGGTGCAGTGAGCTTGCTCACAGCTAAAATTTTACTATACTTCAGGGAATAATGAATAGGTAACTTTTAAGAAGTAAAGAGAGAGAAACCTTACTAGGAACAATTGAACAGACAAATGGTTCATTGAAAGTAATGTATGTTGGCAATAATGAGAAATGAATGCTCCATAAATTTCTCTAACTTTGCCTTGTCCCTTCAGCTAGGTGAACAGTTGGCACAGTTAGTGCCTGCCAGCGGAGTTGATGTGGTAGAACTAGAAGATGAAGGCACATGTGTACGTTTTAGCCCGTTAATGACTTCCGCAGGTAAGAGTCACTTAATTTAGCCACTTGCATAGATATTTCATTCTGAGGTGAAAAAAATTGGAATTTGCCCTTTCAAATTGTAAATATCCTGGATGTGTAAAAGATCTGTATGTTTAAATCTGTTCTCCTTGGGGTTGCTTTTTTCTTAATTTTATATTGAAAGGATGCTTTAACACAACAAAAACAATTTCAATATTCTATTGTGCCTTGGCATTAGAAGTACATTAGAAGTAGCTGAATTTCCACAAGTTTAGTTATTTTATATTCCATTATGTCGCACCACATCTGTAAAGCCCTTTACTTTATACTGTCTACATTTACTAGTGAGAACAAGGTAAGAAGCCGAGTAATGTTCTAATCTAAAACTATCACAATACAGAAACACTGAAGATGAAACATCCTTGCCTTTCCCTCTCTCATCTACTTACAGAATGAAGAAAGAACTTTGCCTACTTATTCACATGGTTAGACACAGGAACTGAGCCCATGTTAACAATATAAAAGACTAATTAGAAGAAGAAATAGTATCCATTAAAGCTTGATTATTTTCCTTAGTACTGGGGAAAAAAATGTTTTTCTTCCTCTTTCTCTTCTAGAATAGTGTGTAGGCTCTGATGTTACAGAGAGAAGTAGGTAGTCAATGGGAAGAACTTTTAAATTAGAAACTAAATGACAGAGCAAGGGATTCCAGTTTGAAGAGTAACCTTACTTGGTGATCCTGACCTTTGTAATCAAAACTGAAGCTGATGCATCATTTTTGTAACCTTCTGGCTCTAAGGGGAGGAATTTCCTGTTGCTAACTACCATTATT
This sequence comes from Emydura macquarii macquarii, assembly GCF_026122565.2. Classification (NCBI taxonomy): domain Eukaryota; kingdom Metazoa; phylum Chordata; order Testudines; family Chelidae; genus Emydura; species Emydura macquarii. Next base: position 8,993,942 of record NW_027131485.1, read on the forward strand.
ACTTTATAATATCAGAATCCTTTTATTGGTATTGGAATTAGCTTATTTTATTTTCTCCTGAATATTTGGCTCCAACCATTTTGTTGTGTCAAGTGTTGTCAGTGAATGACAAGCTGAGGAAAAACAGCTTCCAGTATATAGATTAAGATAGTTCAATAATGTTCAAAAATCATATTTAGGATTTGCTTGTAAAGTAGATTATCTATAAATATAGGTAACCATGGCACCTGTCTTATCATATCTAATGTGAATATTCTGTCAGTTCAGTAATTCACATGCTAATTCATCAGCTCTTCAGTTTTAGGAACTGAAGTACAAGATGTGGATCAGTTGGTGGACTGCTTAAAAATGAAGATACCAATACTAACATGCACACTGCAACTAAGAGAGGAATTTGAGCAAGAAGTGAAAAGAACAGTAGGCCTGTCCTATATTGAAGACCTCAGTTGGCCAGGACTAGGTGTTGTAAGGTAAGTGTTAGGCGGCCCAGACATGACATTGTTTGAGCTTCATTTCATGAGATATTTGGCTAGACAGTATATTCAGCAGAGAAGAAGTGCCCTCTTCACTAGTAACTCTGTATCATTTGGACAAGCAAAATCTGGTTTATGGCACACCTGCAATTTTCTTAACTGACTTGTAAATAAATCACAAAATTCTGACATCCTTTTCAGAAAGTGTAAAATTACTTAGGCATTTGGAACTTCCTAGAAGCTAAAGACCTTTGCCAAAATAATTGAGTTAACAACTAGAATTTAAGCAGCCTTGTGGATCGTTTGTAGTGAACATTAATGTATCTGTGTACTTTATGTAACACTGCAGTCAGTTTATCTTTAAACAGTAGTAGACCTTATTTGGTTCTTTTGGCAAATAGTGTTGCTCATGTATGGGATATCATGATGATTAAGGTTCCTGTGTGGTCAGAAAATGCTGAGCCATTATCAATATAGTATTTGCAAAAAGGCTTTTCCTTTAACAGCAAAAGTTACCAAATTTCCTCTAACTTGGCTTGTTGCTATCACTATTTAAACTTCACACAGCACACCAGTTTACAGATGCATGTTGGTAAATTGTTGAAAGATGTTAGAAAGAGCAGATTTGTTTTGTTTGTATTGTAAAATAAAATGGCTTGCTGTGTCCTCTGGCTTGATTTTACAGGTATAACAGTGATGGGAAGAATGATGACAAACAAGAGAGAGAAGTAGAAGTAGAGAAAATTAACACTGGACTTTTGAAAAAATTAAATGAACTGGAATCGGATCTCTCTTTTTCTTTGGGTAACTATCACTATTTACAGAATTGACATTACCAACAATCAGGTTAATGCCCTCAATTCTTTTTTCTCCAAACTGTATTATAAATCTCACTAAAGTCATAGATCCAGGTATTATTAAAAAGTTCTGTCTGCTTCTACGTTAAAAAGTGGATGCTTTCCTAGAAATATTGTCTCTTTCCTAAAAATATTGCTTCCTTCCACACTGCTCGTTTCAATTGAGAGGACTATTAGAAAGCAGTAGTGCTACTTGACAGCAACAGCTTCAGCAGGATGAACTATGTTTGTGAACTAGATCCATTGTTCCCAGAGTACCCATCCAACTTCAAGCATGATTATACTAAACTGAGAAGTGTTTCTGTCCCAGAAAACATAAATGTTGTTATATCGCTTGGGTTGACAAAGTTCTGACTTACATTTTGTTTTTGAGGGGGTGGAGGAAAAATGTTTTCATTGTGGCTTAATTGGGGACATTAAAAAAATTACCCTTAGTTTAAGAACAGCAAAGAATGTTTCTTAATGCAGTGCTGACTGCAGGACCCCCCAACTTAAGTCTAATTTTGATTGTTACAGAAGTGACATATGCTAGATGAGAAAAAAGCATCCAGTCATAAACATGTGGGACTTGTAGCTTAAGTTTGTTGTGTAAGTAAATTACCCAACATGGGGTATGTTACAATATGTGCCAAATTGGAGGGATATCTGCCTTCGTGTGGTATGTAATGAAGCAGGATCTTAATCTCAAACTGGGCTGCTTACTGCATTCTGTGACTAGATGTTTTAGGTGACTCTGGCTATAATATACAACTGAAATACTTAGTTCACTTTAAGTAGTGTATTACAGGAGTAAATGAATATATTACAGTATGTGTTGATTGCTCTGGAGATGGTAGGAATGCTAATATGTTGCATTTTGACACATTAGTGGTTTCCAGTCTTACAGTAATTAATTAATTAAAGCCAGACTCATTTTTAATCTTTAAAAAGCAAATGGCCTAGATATCGTATGAATGTGTTAGCGAAACCGTTGTCTAGAACCCCGCTATAGGGATGCAAAATCAGTGAGCCATGAGATTCTGCATAAGCTTATACAATGGCCTTTTGCAGTGCGCACACATGGAATTTCCAGGTGAATCTTGTCTGGTCCTTGTAGTGCCACCTCTGCTTTAAAATGACTAGCCAGAGCACTCAAGATCATGCTGACAACTGCTGCTTTTCCGCTTCCTCTCAAAGATGAAATGGGAACATTAAAAACACAGCAAGTGAACATTTTGAGACGGTTTTGCCGTGAGTTAGTAATGGTAATAATAGCACTAAGGCTCCAGTCCCAAGAGGTGCAGATCAACAGGTGTCTACTGCTGATTGTAGTGGGAGTTCAGGATGTGCTATATCTCGCAAGAGGCACTCAGCACTTCACAGGATCATACCCTTACAGCTTTTAATGTCCTAAGAACTATGTAAACATTATTCAATGACCATCCATACAAGGTGGATATTTTAATCTCCATCATACAAAGAGACTGAGATTAAGTGACCTTTCCAAGATGTGAACTCAGAAATTTCTGTCTTCCAGTCTTTGACAGTTTTAAAACAAGTGGCCCCAATCCTTCAAGCTTTAGGCAAAACTAACTTTTATTTTTAGTCATGTTAATGCCACCTTTGGCCTTGTGGAAGCCACTTAACCTGCGTATGTCAATTTCTCCATCTGTAAAATGAGAATTACAATGCCTGCTACACAAATGTTGTAAGGATCAATAATTATAGACAGCTTTGAAGATCAAAACTAATAATTGTTGCTGTTACTACTTCTGTTTAAGGCAGTGCCAATATAGCATTAATTTACTATTAGAGTTTCTAATCTTCCATATTCACCTTTAAGAATAAGTTTAAATGTGTCAGTTATGGATCCATGCTGGTGAAAGATGTCCCAGAATAATGTGGCTCTTTAGTAGAAGGTACAATAAAGTGCTTTTTAAGCGTGTAAATACAGTATTGATCAGTTGAAAAGTACCTCATGGATCAATGTTTCTCAACCTTTTAAGTAGCAAGTACCCCTTAACTTCTGAAAATTTCAATAAGTACCCCACCACTCCATTTTCCACTCTGAGAAATACAATCTTTTCCCCCTTAACCACTGGATGACTGTATTTCTCGTTAAGCAGGAGAGTTCTGAGTTCTGCAATGCTGTGTGGCTGTGGCAGATCACAAAACCCCCTGCTGTTTCTCCTCTCCTTCTTCCTCCCCTTCCTCCATATAGGAGCAAAGGCCAATGCCAGCTAATCACTATGGCCTGATGGAGGGGTCACATGGTGTTCTCCTCACCCAGGCAGGAACTTGTGAGGTATGAGCAGGTACTAGCAGCCCACCAGCGTGGATAGCAGCGCTCCCCATGGTCGTCCCTAGTTAGGTGTGGGCCTAGGGCAAATCACACTGTGTTGGCCCCTCTTAAGATTTTTATACTGGTAAAATCTGGAGCTGTCATAACTATCAATTTCACTGCTCAGCTAGATCAGTGAAATTGACAAATAAGCCTGAGGGTACATGCAAGACTGGGCTAGCTGCTGGGCTCTCCGCCTGGCTTTCTGGGCACTGGGCTTTGAGCTGGGGAGGGGAGCTGCCACCTGGCTGCCAGCCCGGGAGGTGGGCGACAGCCTCCTGCTCCGAGCTGGGGTGGAGGAGGCTTCCGTGCAGGCAGGGACATGGGGATATGGGCAGGCGGCAGGAAAGTGCTGCCCATCTTCAAGCCAGAATGCGGGAGGCTGTCTCTTGGCTCAGAGCCAGGGCACGGATGGCAGCCACCCAGCGGTGAGCCCAGCTTGCAGGACGCAGGAGGCTGCCGCCGAGCTCCCACATGGGAGCTGGGACTGGGCAGGACATGGGCAGCTGCCACCCGGTGTCCCAAGATTGGGGCAGCTGCTGCCCAGCGTCCCAGCTAGGAGGTGGGACTGAGTGGGAAGCTGGCAGCTGACACCTGCCTCCCCCAGAAGCCGTTGGCTGCTGCCTTCCTCCCAGCTGGGAGCTGGGACTGGGCAGGAAGTGGGTAGCTGCTGCCTGGCTTCCCCAAAAGTCAGTGGCTGCTGCCCCGCTTCCTTTCACTGGGGTTTTTGCTGCGTACCCCATGCCTGTATCTCGCGTACCCTCAGGGGTACACATACCACAGGCTGAGAAAACAATGTCATAGATAAAGGGCCTAGAAGCATCCCTCAGAACACCACAATCTTTTCGAATAGAAAACTCAGCTGCTTAAATGCTCTGTTTTTCACAATAGGTGGTGGTATGCAGCTTTTAATGTTGCCTCTTATTATAAGCACACAGTTATATAAAATATCTACTGTATTACTTCCTGTCTAAATTCAGTTATGGTTTTCCTATTTGAAGAAGTACAATTCCAAGTACTGTAGTTTACTTTCAGTGAATTGGGCATATGCAAAGATTACATTTAAGTACTAAAACAAAAATATGGTAGGATTCCCTGGCACATAACCTTGCAACAGGCACCCTACTCACACTTATCTTCCTCTGCAAAGCCAAATATTTTCCTCTTTTTACTAAATAGACAATCTATTACATTTTGTAATTTTAGACGTAGTTGAAGAGGCTCTTAAATTCTGCTGCAAAAGTGTAAAACTACGGAATTCTCCCTTCTGTTCACAGGCCCGGAATTTGGAGCAGAGAAGAACTGTGTGTATATAGGCATGGTAACTGAGGATCTGGATGTGTCTGAGCTGGTAGAAACTATTGCAGCAACTGGCAGAGAAATTGAAGAAAATTCTAGAGTATGTATTGAAATCTTACGTATTTTCAAAATTACAGAACGTTTTAGTATTAGTTTTCTCTATACTGGTTTCAGAGCAACTTCTTATTCTTTGATGTAGAAGAAAATTGCACGTATTTAGCAATACAGTGATTTGCATCTACGTGGTGAGAGAACTTCTGACAGTATTATGACTCTCTCAAGAACCTTAGTTTAGGTTTACATTTTTGTGTTTATAACTCTTCTGCTAGCATTAGATTCCTTTCTGGCACTGAAATAGGCAAATGGAGTGACTGTACAGTTTCGATAATGGTTTGAGCCATCAGAAAGTTTTTTTTCCTTTTTGAACATTCTGGGGCAGATCATCAACTGGTGTAAATGTTCCGTTGAATTCTGTGGAATCATGCCAACACTCCAGCTCAAGAATCTGCCACTTATCTTCTTCCATTCATTTTATTCGTTAAATCAACAGCTTGAAAACTGGATTTACAATATCTTTATTGCTAGTAAAATTGTTGGTGCTTATACAGGATTACCTGAGAGGCTTTGGTTACTATCCTTAATACCTGGCCTAGTGAAGTTGTTGGAACAAAACCTTCAATAAAAAGGAAGGTGGTGGTTATTTGAACACTGCATCAACAAAATAAATAATCGTTCCAGTGTACTCTACATATTCCCACTCCTGGGATGTGCTGATGGAGTGCTCTTCTACCTCTCCCGTTCCTTCCCTCACTCTTCCTGAACATTAAGGGCGAGGCTATAAAGGAGGGCATTGGCTCTCCAGCCACCTCAGTTCCTTCCAACTGCTGCAGTGGATGGATCAGGAACTGTATCTGGACTCTTGGCCTGAATCCCTTCCTTGGATAGTGCCCATTACATTTAGCATAGATTTCGCTTAGTTTTCTTCTGTAAATAGTTAGCATTTTATGGATTAGGGTTTTTTAATGGAAATATTAAATTTTCTAGGTAGTTATTAGTTCAACTTTGGTTCCACTGTTAGAATCTGATAGTGGATATGAAGATCTAGCGACCAGCTATTAAGAGGTGCTTCTCTTGCCCTGAATATGATGCTTATATGTGATGCCTGTCATGGGCAGGGACAGTCCCTCAAGAGGTTCAGTCTGAAGTGCTTTCATCCAAAGAGTGTGGAAAGAACGGCAGAACAGACTGCAAATGGTCCTGCTGGCAGGAGACTTTAACAGACAAGCCCTATGGATCTTTTACATATCTGTGAGCAAACGCAGACCCTGATACTATTTGAGAAAAGAGGCAACAGAGACCTCTGCATAAGATGCCATCTTCAGTTCAGATATCTATGGTAACTAAAAAGGATTCAGATCCATTGGATCTGAAATAAAAAAGCAGAAATACACTGTTGGTAATGGTCTCTGAGCAAATGGTCTCTATCTGCAGGAGTGACACCCCCTTGGAACCAGGAACTTTGCTGGAGTAAAAACTCAGGGTTCAAAGGATTCTGTCAGCAGAGCTATGAGAGTCAGTGGATGTGTCTGGAGCAGTCTGTCACAGATCTGGTTGAGTTCCCCAGTTGAACATTCCACATACTACTGTAAGGGGACCCAAATGCTTACCCACATGTGCCTTTAGCTGGCTGGTGCTGAGCAGAGGTTAGGCACTGTCCCAGTCTAACGAAGCCGACAGCTGGCAATGCTGATACAGTAGATCCAGTTCTCCATTCTAAACTTCCTAAGTGACTGACAGCGGTAGCTAAGATCCACCATGTGGATCTGTAACCTCAACCTAGGTCAAATCTGGAAGGGAGCAAAAAGGGGTTGGAAAAGAAAAAGGCTTCTTCAGATCCCCAAACTGTTGCTTCTTCAGAGAGAAGGTGTAGGGAAAAGATGCATGTTTCACCATCCCTCCCACCACTTAAGACTCCCTCATAAGAACAGCCACCTTGGGTCAGACGAATGGTCCATCTCAGTCAGTATCCTGTCTTCTGACAGTGGTCCATGCCAGGTGCTTCAGAAGGAATGAATAGAACAGGTAACCATCAAGTGATCCATCTCATCAGCCATTACCAGCCTCTGGCAAATAATAATCCCTGCCTATGCTGGCTAATAGCCATTGATGTACCTATCCTCCATGAACTTACCTAGTTCTTTTTTGAACCCCGTTATAGTCTTGACCTTCACAACATCCTCTGGCAAGGAGTTCTACAGGTTGACTGAGTGTTGTGTGAGGAAAAAACTTCCTTTTGTTTTAAACCTGCTGCCTATTAATTTCATTTGGTGACCCTTAGTTTTTGTATAATGAGTAAATAGCACTTCCTTATTTACTTTCTCCACACCTGTCATGATTTATAGACTTCTATCATATCCCCCCTTAGTCATCTTTTTTCCAAGCTGAAAAGTCCCAGTTTTATTAATCTGTCCTCATATGGAAGCTTTTCCATACTCCTAATCATTTTAGTTGCCCTTTATTGTACCTTTTCCAACTCCAACATATCTCTTTTGAGATGGGGTGCCCAGATCTGCATGCAGTATTCAAGATGTGAGCGTATCATAGATTTATAAGGAGGCAATAGGATATTGTCTCTTCTTATCTATCTATTTATCTATCCCTGATGATTCCCAACATTGTTAGCTTTTTTGACTGCCACTGTACATTGAGTGGATGTTTTCAGAGAGCTATCCACAATCACTTCAAGATCGCTTTCTTGAGTGGTAACAGCTAATTTAGACCCCATCATTTTATATGTCTAGTTGGGATTATATTTTCCAATGTGCATTACTTTGCATTGATCAACATGGAATTTCATCTGCCATATTGTTGCCCAGTCACCCAGTTTTGAGATCCCTTTGTAACTCTTTGCAGTCTGCTTTGGACTTAACTATCTTGAGTAGTTAGTATCATCTGCAAATTTTGCCACCTCACTGGTTACCCATTTTTCCAGATAATTTATTAATATGTTGAAAAATACTGGTCCCATTACAGACCCCCAGGGGAATCCACTATTTACCTCTCTCCATTCTGAAAAGTGACTGTTTATTCCTACCCTTTTTTCCCTGTCTGTTAACCAGTTACTGATCCAGAAGAGGACCTTTCCTTTTATCCCATGACCGCTTACTTTGTTTAAAAGCCTTTGGTGAGGGACCTAGTCAACAGCTTTCTGAAAATTTAAGTACACTGTATACACTGGATCACCCTTGTCCACATGCTCATTGACCCCCTCAAAGAATGCTAGTAGATTGGTGAGCCATGATTTCCCTTTATAAAAACCATGTTGACTCTTCCCTAACAAAATATGTTCATCTATGTGTCTGAGAATTCTGTTCTTTGCTAGAGTTTCAACCAATTTGCCTAACTTCCTCATTTTTGTATAGTTCCTCTTTCTGAAATTAAATGCAGCCACCTTAGTATTTAGACTTCTAGCATTTATATATAAGCACTTTAAAAAATTGTCACTTTTTAGCTGTCTACCATTATGTGATGTAATTGAATGGGATTTTCCTTCATTTGACTGTTTCTCATCAGATCCTACACCCATGTTTTATCCTCTTCCATCCCTTCCTCCTTACTAGGATATAGAGAATCCTCATTACTAGATCCTCCCCCAAGGGACATCTCTATCCGAACCACATGCTCCTCCACACCTGTCAGCTTTCCCCCAGCCCTTAGTTTAAAAACTGCTTTTAATTTTACATACCAGCAATCCGGTTCCATTTTGGTTTAGATGGAGCCCATTCTTCCTGTATAGGCTCCCCCTTTCCCAAAAGGTTCCTCAGTTCATAATAAATCTAAACTCCTCCTTCCTATACCATCATCTCATCCATGCATTGAGACCTGCAGTTCTGCCTGTCTGTCTGGCCCTGCACGTGGAACTGGAAGCATTTCAGATAATGCTACCATGGAGGTCCTGGACTTCAATCTCTTACCTAGCAGCCTAAATTTGGCTTCTAGGACTTCTCTCCTATCCTTCCCTATGTCATTGGTACCTACATATACCACGACCACTGGCTCCTCCCCAGCACTACACATAAGTCTGTCTAGATGTCTTGAGAGATTATCAACCTTCGCAACCAGCAGGCAAGTCACCATGTGGTTTTCTTGGGCTCTCCTTATAAGATGCCATTACCCTTTATCTACACAAGCCAAGACCACTGATCTCTTACGCTATCTGAGTTGGATTGGCAATGACAGATATGGAATCTGAACAGTAGTCAGTTACCTTATAGAATCATAGAAGATTAGATTTGGAAGGGACCTCAGGAAATCATCTAGTCCAACCTCCTCAAAGCAGGAGCATCCCCAACTAAATCATCTGAACCAGGGCTTTGTCAAGCTGCACCAAACCTCTAAGGATGGAGATTCCACCAACTCCCTAGGTAACCCATTTCAGTGTTTCACTACCCTTCTAGTGAAAAAGTTTTTCCTAATATCCAACCTAGACCTCCCCCACTGCAACTTGAGACCAGTGCTCCTAGTTCTGCCATCTACTACCACTGAGAACAGCCTAGCTCTTCTACCTAGAACCCCCTTTCAGATAATTAAAGACTGCTATCAAATCCCCCCTCATTCTGCTCTTCTGCAGATTAAACAAGCCTAGTTCCCTCAGTCTCTGCTCATAAGTCTTATGCTCCAGCCCTGTAATCATTTGTGTTGCCCTCCTCTGGACTCTCTCCAATTTGTCCACATTCTTTCTGAAGTGGAGGGCCCTAAACTGGACACACTACTCCAAATGCGGCCTCACCCGTGCCAAATAGAGGAATAATCATTTCACTTGATCTGCTGGTAATGCTCCTACTAACGCAGCCCAATATGGCGTTCGCCTTCTTGGCAATAAGGCACTTCTTGTCCACTATAAACCCCGGGTCCCCTTCTGCAGAACTGCTGCCTAGCCAGTTGGTCTCCAGTCTGTAGCAGTGCATGAGATTCTTCCGTCCTAACTGCAGGACTCTGCACATGTCCTTGTTGAACCACCTCAGTTTCTTCCCCCCTACACTCCCCCAATTCTCCTGTTTGTCTAGGTCACTCTGTATCCTATCCCTACTCTCCAGGGTATCTACCACTCCCCCCATCTTAGTGTCATCTGCAAACTTGCTGATGGTGCAATCCACCTCACCCTCCTGATCATTAATGAAGATGTTGAACAAAACTGGTCCCAGCACTGACCCTTGGGGCACTCCAGTTGTTACCAGCTGCCAACTAGACATCAAGCCATTGATCACGACCCCTTGAGCCCAATGATCTAGCCAGCTTTCTATCCACCTTGTAGTCCATTCATCCAACCCATACTACTTTAACTTGCTGATCAGAATTCTGTGGGAGATCGTATCAAAAGCTTTGCTAAAGTCAAGGTATATCACATCCACCGCTTTCTGCACATCCACAGAGCCAGTCATCTCAATCAGGTTGGTCAGGCATAACTTATCCTTGGAGAATTCATGCTGATTGTTCCTGATCACCTTCCTGTCTTCCAAATGCCTCAAAATAGATTCATTGAGCACCTGCTCTATGATTTTTTCAGGAACGGAGGTGAGGCTGACCAGTCTGTAGTTCCCCAGATCCTCCTCCTTTCTCATTTTTGAAGATTGACACTATATTTGCCTTTATTCAATCATCTGGGACTTCCCCCAATTGCCACGAATCTTCAAAGATAATAGCCAATGGCTCTGCAATCAGATCAGCCAACTCCCTCAGCACCCTCGGATGCATTGCATCCAGCCCTATGGACTTGTGCATGTCCAGTCTTTTTAAATAGTCCTGAACCTGTTCTTTCAGCACTGAGGGCTGCTCACCTCCTCCCCATATTGTGCTGCCCAGTGCAGTAGTCTAGGAACTGACCTTGTCTATGAAGACAGATGCAAAAAAAGCATTGAGTACTTCAGCATTTTCCACATCATCTGTCACTAGGTTGCCTCCCCCATTCTGTAAGGGGCCCACACTTTCCCTGACCACTTTGTTGTTGCTAATATACCTGCAGCTAGCAAGAGATGTGAAGGGTAACAAGAAGGGCTTCTACAACTTCAGTTGTGCTTTGGCCTTCCTGATTTCACTTCTGCATGCTCGAGCAGTATTTTTATACTCCTCGTTGGTCATCATATCAGGCTTCCACTTCTTGTAAGCTTCCTTTTTGTGTTTAAGTTCCCCAAAGACTTCTTTGTTAAGCCAGGCTGGTCGCCTGCTATATTTGTTATTCTTTCTACACATCAGGATGGTTTGTTCCTGCACCCTCAATAAGGTTTCTTTAAAATACAGCCAGCTTTCTTGGACCTTATCTGAAGTCTCATCCGAAAAAGTATGCTATTAAGTAAACCATATGGAGCGGGTCCAGACCAGGCATGGATTACTGGCCAATGGGCTAAACAGTGTTTCCAGAAAATGCATCACATCTGCTATAGCAGAAAACTCTCTCTGCAAAGAGCTCCAGGAAAATTTCAGTTATCTGACCTAAAGCTTTTGGATCAGTCTACATTTCATATGAAATGAGAAAAATCCCCTACCACTGTACTAGACACCCTATCAGAAGAAGACGTTGATTCCTGAAGAATACCCACAAATTCATCCTGAACTGGAGGACCCAAACTTCTTCAGATAAGAACGTAAGAATTACAACTGCATCTTTCCAGTCAGAGGATGCAGCATCAGAGGAAAGATGTTCAAGTTACTTCCTAATCCCAAAGGAGGATGGAGATCTTTGATCTATTTTAAACTCAGATTTATAGACTACGGTCAGATGGGACCAGTATGATCATCTAGTCTGACCTCCTGCACAATGCAGACACAGAACCTCACCCATCCACTCCTGTAATAGACCCCTGACTTATGACTGAGTTATCTAAATCCTCAAATCATGGTTTAAAGACTTTTAAGGTACAGAGAATCCACCAGCAAGTGAGCCGTGCCCCATGCTACAGAGGAAGGCAAAAAAAACCCCAGAGCCTTTGCCAATCTGCCCTGGGGGAAAATTCCTTCCCGACCCCAGCTATGACGATCTGTCAAACCCTCAGCATGTGACCAAGACTCACCAGCCAGACACCAAAGAAAGGGTGTTTCTGAGTTATTACAGAGAATTCTATCTAACATCCCTTTACAGGCTATTGGCATATCTACCACCAATAGACCTGAGAAAACTCAGCTCCTTTTATCAAGTTCTGATTCCATATCTTTAATCAGGCTTCTATAATACCTTACCCCTCTATACAAGGTTGGTTTGTTGCCCTCAGTTTGAAGATTATTTCAATCAGTTCACTGCACCACAAATATCTTTGCTTCCTAGTAGAGGAGAATTATTTTCAAATCAGGGTTCTTCCCCCTCAGCTGTTCTTCTGCCTCCAGAGTTTTTACAAAGTGCCTCAGGGCAGTGTCAGCACATTTATGGAGATAAGACAACCACATGTACCTGTACTTGGATGACTGGCAAATCAAAGTGTTGCCAGAACAAAATCTATCCAAAACCATATCCTGCACCAATGCTCCCTAATTGAGTTGGGGCTCTCAAAGTTCAGGAACAGTAAGAAGGGTTAGTAGGTGGGGGTGCTCTGCCTTCATGGTCCATGTCAAAAAACCTTATTTTCAATCTGTACAGTTTTCCATTTATAGTATTAAATAAATGGCATTAGTCAATTGCTTACCTTATTTAGAAAAATGCACAAATGTCTCCATTTAAATATAATCTTCATGAAAGGGACTAAGAAGCCAGTTTAAGTGCTATAACGCATGCTTTTCCATTTTTAATTAGCTGCTGGAAAACATGACTGAAGTCGTTAGAAAAGGGATACAGGAAGCACAGGTTCAGCTTCAGAAAGCAAATGAAGAAAGACTTCTTGAAGAGGTAAGAATATCAAAATAAGCTGTTATCCACATGAGCTATCTTTGTAACACTAGATGGCTCATTCACTATAATGATCTTTTAACTGCACATTTTACAGGGGCTGCTACGACAGATTCCTGTAGTTGGCTCTGTGCTGAACTGGTTTTCTCCATTTCAAGCATCACCAAAGGGAAGAACATTTAACTTAACAGCAGGTAGGAACAAATACATCTGCAGCAATAGTACATTAGCAATAATTCTGTAAAATGTGGAAATATTTACAGAGTTGCACAGATTTCTTGTTAATTCAGATGTCTTTTATAAATCAGTTATGTGATGAAAAAGACAAAGTCTAAAGGAATGTTGTCTACCCACCTCTTCTCCAACACTGAATAAGAAAAATCTGTGCCACAAGCTGTCTAGTTCCCTTTAAATCCCTTAAAATTCTCAAGTCAAATTGAAGAGATTTACTGGATGTGGCTGTTCGTCCCTAAATTATATTACAAGAAAGGGCTCTTCAAATGATCTGTGTGAATTCCAGATGTGTAAGTTTGAAAATTAGATTTCTTCTCGAACTTCTTGTACAAAAACCAACAGGATGAGGAGAGCTTAATAGTGTCATAATAGAGCATTCCGCCAAGTGTGTAATATATACAAGTACATGCACTATGACTATATATTTACATGTGTACATCCAACTAGCCTGAATGCTGTCACTAAATCTAATTTTTCTCTTTGAGTCCTTGGTTCAGATGTCCTCAGTCCTGTCACATTCCCAGCCTTCATTAGTCTTCACAGTAAGATGACAGTCTGGGAATGGCAGGCTAGAACTAAATGGGGACTGGCTCTTGACTATGGTGGGTATACTGTGAACATGTCTATGTGGAGGGAATCCATTGCAGCGTAAAAGAGCGAATGGAAAAATTATCCTAGTTGGAGTCCATACTTCATGCAAGTCATGCTGGAGTATGTACTTGCCTAGTTTTCCCTGAGACTAAAGTCTCAGACTAGCAGAGGCTGTCAGGCCAGTCTTATGTTTATTTTAAACCTAAGAGGTATGCCCCACCTCCACACCCTCCAGTGGTTGAAGCACAGAATGGAAGATTCCTTTGGCAGAAAAAAGCAAGGTCCATGGGCAGAAGAGACAGGACAGGAAGCTAGCCTCCCTGAGGGGAAGTTTTCACCCCACCACCCAGGGCCGGGCCCTTTAAAATTACCAGGCTCCCTTAAAGCACTGTGCCCCCAGGGACTTGAAATCAAGTTTGAAGCTGAGGATATATCAAGTTTCCAGAAGTGAAAGGGAAGGAGAATGTTCATGATGGTAGAAGTTATGAAGTGGGCGTAAGAGTCATTTGATTACTTTGAGTCTATATGTAATAGTTCATGTCCCTTTCTGTACTTGAAGCATAGAATAGTCTGTTTGTGATTGGAATGGCACAAATTCATGGGGACTTGGCAAGTACAGCTTCAGGAAGAGTGCTTAGGCCCAGGTTCTAAAAGGGAGTTAGGCACCTACATATCTTTGATGATCTGGGCATAGTACGTGCTTGGGGACATGCAGGAGAGTGAGTTAAATATAGATCAACAGAAAAGTTTAAAAATTGTGTACTTAGTTGGTTCTAATTTTATTTAGCGGTGTCATTATAATTAATCTTTGTCTCTTTCCTGACTTTCCCACCCATTGGCAGGCTCTCTAGAGTCCACAGAACCCACATATGTATCAAAAGCACAGGGGACAGGGACTACTCCACCCCCCACTCCCATGTCTAGTCGAACTAAACAAAGACTTCCAGGTAAGTTTCCTCCAATTAATTTGTAATAAATGTTCAATTTGTCACTAAAGAACACTTTGTTCAAAAAGCTAGTTAGCATATAATGGAGTTTTATTGCCTAATCAGAGGACTAATCTTGTTTGTCTTGTACCTGTCCTCCCTGTTGATTTTAATGACCCAGTGCAGCAGTCCAAAAAGACCCAGACTGGAGCTAAACATTCCATGGAGCACTATTCAAATTCACCTTTTCCCATGCCCCTTTCCATAATGCTCTGAAGGAATAATTCCTGGGACTGCAGGGGAGTAGTTATCCATGTAACCCCAAGGCTTTTTCCTCTGGGAAATATTGCAGAATTGTAAGTTCTCTACTTCAAACTGATTAAGAGATACATTGAGGGTTACTGAAGTTTCCAAATTAGCAAGAAAACAACACTCACAAAAAAGCAAGGACAATGTGGTTAATTTATTTTTGCCACTGCAGTTTTGTGCTACACTACACAACATGGTATTGTGGGGAAGTAATGATATCGTATCATGAAATCACACAAGAAAAAGCTAGTAAAACTATTCAAGAGCAGCAAGTCAAGCTTTTTTTCCTTTAATGCGTAAATGAGTTTGGTTAGCCAAGCGTAGACTGGCAAAGCTCTATTAGCATGGTCTTGTCCTTTCTCGTGTGGTCACATTTAGGTTTGAATTTAGCTTGGTCTGTCAGCTTCCCCAGTCGGTCATTAATCCTCTAGAAATCGCTTTAGGGCACAGTGACCCTGTTGTTGTAATTTAGCCATCGAAAACAGTCTTATCAAATAATGTGACCCTGGGCTTGCTCTGTTTACTGAGTGTACTAGCAGTCTTTTTTTCAGCCAAGCCTTTACTGGGCTTCTGTTTACACTAGGGAAAACTAGGGGTGCAGATGATATCAGTTATACATTTGTGCTCATAAGAGTGTTTGTATGTCGAAATGAACTTAAAAATGTAGGTGCTATTTTGCACCAGCATTCAAGTGTGGCTTATAGTTTGTGTAGATTAGTCTGTACATTTACTGCCTCTGTTTTATTCATCAAATATTTCCACAGGTCAAAAGCTTTTTAAGAGGTCTTTAAGAAGCTCTGATGGGTTTAGTGAGACCAGTTCTGTTAGTCACACTGATGACTTGGAAAAGATGGAGCAACGGTCCCATGCTACGTCTATTGTACAAGAGCAAGGGCCAGTGGAGACAGAGAAAGCTGAGCAGCAGAATGAGGCAGCACAGGTAACAAATGACAAAACTGAAGACATCCAAAGTGACAAAGCACAAAAACTGGGAAATGACTGTACTAAAGTAGAGGAACAAGAAAGTCTGAGATAAAATCCAGACTTTGTGGATTAAGACTTTGTACAATAACCACATTCCCTGTATAGCAGGGAAGTTTGATATATTCAAAATGTGAACAGTGCCACAAGTTAGTACAGTAACTACTACTGTAATTCACAATTAACAGGGATTTTGCACAAAAACAAGTTAAAGCATTTTCTTCTTCTAGGGGCCAGTGAACTTGTTTTATTGTACACTTATTACAATTGCTTTAATCCTATACATATTAATATCACCAAAGTGATAGTAAGATACCTGATTTATTTTGATGACTTATAAACATTTGCCTGAAGGAATATTTTTTGGCAAAAGAGTGAAGAGTTGTATTAATCCAGGTGGCATTTTAGTGCTTAATGAGTTGATCATACTTTTTTGAGTTAGGGTTAAGCATGCACCTTGTAATATTTGTAAAATGGTCCTCATTTAAAAATATTCAGTAAGCCTGCCAGTTGTTCACCATCACTCTTAAATCAGTTTAGTCTTATTTAAAAAAAAAAAAAGGTAGTCATGCTATCTGTATTGCACTTCATCTCATTGCTTTTTTTTAAAATCCCTAATGTTCATTAGAAATCCATTGCCTCTTACTAAAAGGGTCATCAAGCAGTTGTGGTACATTGAGTGACAGGGATGTACACTTGTGTATATTATGAATATGTAAATACTACTTTTGCCATCAACCATTTTCTCTTCCTGTAGTATGAATTGGTCCATTCAGTTAAGATCCTTAATCTTACACAGCTTGTGTTAACCCTTTTAGAAAGTAATAGTGCCTCTGCATAGCTAAGTCACTGGCAAGAAGCATCAATACAGATCCATCCTTACTTACTGCTGCACACTACCTGTAACCAGATCCTATGAACACAGAGTTACTGGAATCTTTTTTGTTATGTATTTTAAATATATTTGTTAGTAAAGCTGGAAAAATCATGTTGGTGATGGTTTCACTATTCTGATTTTTGAGTAACAACTTACTTTTAGTAGATATTGTACATACTTGAAGAAATTATATAGATTGCATATACTACAGCACATAAGTTAATAGATTGTAATGGAACTGTGATATTAGACAGGAGTTTAATGTTCAGAAGTCTTTTCTCCACTACATTACCTGCAGAAACTGACTTCACAGGGTAGAAGCAAAACACACACACAAAAAAAGTATCCAGCCCTACAGAAATAACTTGCTAACACTGTCACCTGTATTCCCTTTCATAAATAGGATGTACTTAAATTACTACCTATGTAGATCATCATGATGGCTCTAGTGGTAACAGGGTTGGATAGCACTGTGATATTTTGTTTAAGGATTTTTCATTGATTTATATGTAGTGTCAACTTTTCACTTTGGGCTTATTGACTCTCTGGGGATGGGAGCCATAGTTAAAGTACATTAAGTCTGTAATTTTTGTTTATAATTTCAGATATTTAGGTACTTCTCTCAAGAATGCAATTTTTCTTAAGTACAAAAACAATTAAGTCAACTAGTGTTCCTTATCAGTTTATTTGGTAATGAAGTACATTAACATTGGTATAGTGGTGGGGGCCAAAATTATCAAATTAATTTTTAATGTTTTTAATATTTGGAATTGCTAAACTAGTGGTTTTGTTGGACTAGAGCTACACACTTTAGATATTACCTGAATGTTTTCAATAAAGATTCTTCAAATTACTGTATCTGAGAATTCAGTTACTGTTGAATGTTGCACTAAATAGTTTCCAGACATTTGTTAAATGCAAGACCTAATTTTGCGTGACATTTCAGTTTGTAGAATATGCTAACTTTAAATTAGAGCTTGTATTTAAAGGAGACACTTGTTCCAACTCTGAAAAGGGCAAATGCATATTAAATGTCAAGGTAGATTTTACAGAAGGCTTTAATATAGCTTTGATTAGTACCAAAATAAAAATGGGGAAACACTGACCCTCTGAAAACAAGAAAATATTGACTTTAGTAAACATTCACTCCTTTATGTAAGTAACATTGCAAACAAATGCACTTCTGCCAAAATATTACTTTGAGCAGCATTAAACAATGCTAGTCTGATCTCAGGGACAGCAGGGGATTTGACCAGTGTGGATTCAGAAAAACACTCTTTGCAGCAACATGACCACTCTTTGGGCAAGGCTCTGCTTTCCCAAGTGTGTCCTTCAGTGTTTGCCCCAACATTAAATAGCATCAGAACAGACTCTTTCCCATAGCCCTTCTTCAGTCTTTTTATAAAGTCGAGGTTTCCTGTCAGGAAACAAGGAATGATCTGGAAATGGATGTTCCTTTAAAAAGATCAGTGTGGATCTAAGGTGGGAAACAAAGTGGGGTGGTTCAGCCAGAGGCGATGTAGAAAGGTTCTGAAAAACAATATGGTGTCATGAGCTATTTCAAACCAGAAGCATAAGAATATTGCATGGCTACTGTGCTCCTATCTTTAATTGCTGGCTTAGATAACTGCAACCCCCTTTCAACAATGCACAGAAAATCCATCAGGATTGATGGAACACTAGCACTGTTGCATGCAATTCCAAAACACATTTTTGTTACTTCAGTTACCTGTAATATCTGTTTATCATCCTGCTCCAACCAAAAGTCCACATGGGGGAAAGGCATCCAGAAGTAAGGGCCAATGTGGAGTTGCTCTGTCTTTGCATCATAAATATTAGTCATCTGTAACAAGGAACAGACTTTCAGAGGAATTCCCTATTGAAAGCGAGGAGCAGTGAGTGAATTGAATCCTCTATCACATTGAGCTAACCATGCAGTAAAGGGGAATGAGCTGAGAGCCCACAACTACTTCCACCATACTCTCATATGCATCAAACTACAACGCCTGTCCTACACCAATAGGCTATTCTTCAGTTGTTCCCTGGCTCCTGTTCTGTTCAGCCATCTACCTCTCCACTGCTTATCTTGTTCCAGCTCCCTTGTCCACCCTGCTGCTACACACTCAACTCTCCCTCCCAACTCTGGCCTGAATTAACCAAACTATCAGACAAAACAGCTGCTGGGCACTAACACAAGAGGCTAAAATAGCCTTTTTGTGCCAGAATTCTGGGCTCAAGACCTTAAGTGGCAAACCTGAAATTGACAATTGCTTCTTCATAATCTTGGGGACTGTTAAGGGTGTTCCCATTAGTAGAGATACACAAGGAAGTATTTGCAGGATCTTGATGCGAGTATTTCTTACTGAAGTCCTTAGCCTGTCTGACCAAGTAAGTATTTGGATGAGAGCAGTCTCTTTGTGTAGTACACCTACTACTTCTAAGAGATTGTGTAGACAAAAGAGAGCTGAGTTCAATTCCCAGCTCTCCCACAAACTTACTGTGTGACTTGGGCAAGTCATTTATACCTCAATTACAGGTATGTAAAATTGGATTAACACCACTACCCTTCTCTCACCCTTCATCTGCCAGGGACTGACTGTTCAGCACCTACCACAATTGTACTCAGCTGGGATCTCCAGGAGCTTCTGTAACACAAATAAACTCTGACAAATATTCTATTTAGAAACAAGGACTAAGTTTCCCATGAGGTAGCAGCAGCTGTTAAAGTACAGATACTGGCTGGTATGCCCAGGGTTCATCTCTGATTACACTTAACTACAGACTGGCAGTAATTATATCATAATTAGAGTAATTTCTCCTTAAGGACTAACTTAGTTTCTAACACAGACAAAATATCAGGAGAGTATTTTTCTCTTAAGAGTTGTTCCCTGCTCACCAAAATATGTTTGTTTTTTTTCCACTCACTGTTGCTCCTGTTAATATACGGG
This sequence comes from Emydura macquarii macquarii, assembly GCF_026122565.2. Taxonomy (NCBI): domain Eukaryota; kingdom Metazoa; phylum Chordata; order Testudines; family Chelidae; genus Emydura; species Emydura macquarii. Next base: position 9,013,630 of record NW_027131485.1, read on the forward strand.
CTGAACGCAAATCCTCATCTGGTCCTTTATCTGGAAAAGTTGCATGGAAAATCTCTGCTGTTTTAACATTTACAGCTAGGGAGAAAATTGTTTGAATAAAAGACAGTTAACCAGCTAATGATGACATTTAAAATGTCCATCTCCCCACAAACACAGCATTCCAGATCAACAGCACTCTTTGCACAACAATAAATGTGAACTTCAGAACCTATAAGACACTGATATCAAAAACTGTGACAGAGAAACATGGCTGGTAAGTTTCACCTTCTGGTTCGCTTGTATTTTCAAAGTGCTATTTGGTTGGGTTTCTAGCAGTCCAGTGGAATATGGTCAATTTGAAGATAGAATTTGTCCAAATTGTTGGTCCTACAGTAGTATCAAGATTACTGAAAGTGCATTTAGTTAGAGGAAAAATAAGGGAAGAGAACAAAATCAACTAAACACATCAGATAGTCTAACTCACTGTAGGCCAACAGTTCAGCTAAATGCCATAAAACCAACCTTCAGGTTCTATGATCTCATTAAAAAAAAATACACATGCTCTTGACCAAGAGGAAAACCTATGATCCTTTCCACATGTATTTCCCAAGCAGCAGTACATCTTCAGCATCTAGTAAAGCCAGTCTGAGTGGTATTACCAGCAGTACTGTTCACATTAGAGCTACAGTGACCTGTGCATGATGGTATTTTATATCTCCTATATTAGCCTTGGCTAGCAAATGTGTTACCTTTACAAGTATGAACAGCAACCAGTTTAAAATAGTATACAAGTTGCATTGTACTTACCCAATCCATAAATGATTGGAAAATGATTGTCTTTTTCCTCCCTATCATTTAATTCTGTTTCAAAAAGAACAAATATATTAAATAATCCAGACATTGTTAGCATGTTAATTGCCAAGCAGCATTAGTTTAAGCTTTAGTCAGGGAGGTGCTCAGGTCTTACAAAAAAGGCATTGTGAGAGATGCAGCATAAAGCAGACACAAAGGAACTGAAAACTTGGGTTCATATCCTTGTGTAGCTCAAGTGAAATGAATTTGATGGTTTTATCTATTTATTTTTTAAACTGTGTCTATCATGGTATATAGGACAAATTCAAATAGTCAGGGTAGTTCCATCTCAGAGGAATGGCAACTGCTTTTACCAGTTTTGAATTAATCCTTATCTTTAATGGACATTTATCCACAGCACAGAACTGAACTGAACTATAGACAAACACCAAACCGTAGAAATCAATCACATCATAACAGGTTTGGGATTGAAACAGCTGCTCAGGACTAAAATGTACTGACAAGGACAGCATGGGGAAGGTGTAAACTCATCTGCCCACACCATGAGTGGCTCTAGCCAAAGCTATTAGCTCTTCAATTTCACATACAATAGACTTACAAAAACACACAACGGTAATGATGCCATGTTTCAAAGATTTAAACTACTGCCAGTGTGAAAATATGGCTCTTGTTCTCACTGAAAATGAGGCAACATCAAAAATAGATTTGAATGGGTGATGGAGGAAAAAAGAAACTGAAAAGAGGGGCAGAAGAAAAGGATAATAAAATAACTATAATTTAGAGGCATGTCTCCTCTAGAGCCATCCAGGCTCCTACACGCTTTGCTCACCTGTCTGCTACAATACTGGCTAAACAAACATATTAAGTGCAGGAGGCAGGTCTACTCATGTCATCTGGGCCTAGATGAGTTTAACAGATTTCCTTCTCAACCACTTATCAAGGACCCAGCAGAAAAACTTCTTCAATCTGGCTGGTAACTGGACCTCATGGATGAAATACTTCAATTACTGCCACAGGTTCTGTTAGCAACCGCAAGCTGCCCTAATATTTCTGGGAAGAGAAGACCTAACCTAGCCATTGCCCAACCTACTGTGTATTGTGGTAAATCACTTCTTCCAGAAATACTGACTCTGGAGACAAATCAGTATGTGAAAGCAAAAAACACTAGGCAATAAGCCCCCCCATGCCTAGAGCTCACAGACTGATGTACATTACAGGCCAGATGGAAAGGTTGTCTCTCCTAAAATGAAGAGCCTCACATTTATTTCAATAACTAACCATACTTTTACAAGAAGGAAAACATTAAAGCTCTTACCTGTCACACAGAAAGTCATTAAATGGACATCATCTTGCTGGAGATCAAATACTCCTACAGCAACAATAATAGCAACAAAGTATTAAACTGACTCATGTCAAAGCAGGTGCTGCATATAAACTATGGGGTATCATTACCATGCACTGCAGATTAGATGTGAGGCCCTTGTTACCAGCAGGAAATCTCCCAAACCATTGCTCTTGGTACGGATAATGGACCAATGTGTGTTTTCCAGATATGTCTCAATATCTTGCTCTTAAAGTCAAAGCTACTCTATATAACAGTTATTTACATGACTGGCCCCTAGCAAGGGCAGGAAGTTGTTAAAGAGAAAGCTTTGTTCTACCAACATTTTATTCCTTTTTATAAGCATTTATTTAAGTAAGTTCTGGCAGTGGGATCCCAGGTTTAGTTTGTTACACGTTTCGCAGGGTACATTTGATTAGTAATACCTATTTTATATACGGGTAAATATAGGTAGAAAGATAGAAGAGACTTGCCCAAGATCATACAGTATGTCAATGGCAGTATTCCTCAGTGCCCTGCTTTAACAGATAGGCCAGGAACAAATTACTATTTAAAAGTCTCTCTCTCGGTGTGTGTGTGTCCATATATATGTGTAATTCATCTGATAGCACCACCCCCATGTATAAACACATGCTGCACTTGAAATTCCCAGATGGAGAAAATCTCAAAGGAATCTACATTTCTTTGTACTGCATAATTGAGGATTAAAATTACACACACACTTTGCCCAAATCCAGCCAGAATTCTAGTTTTTGGACATGAGAATGGAAAAAATGTGAACTTACTAAGAAGCTGATTAGTAAGTTTTTGTGATAACTGCCTATCATCATTGAAACCTCCAACTAGGTGAACTTCCAGCCTAACAAATAGAGATGGAATAACAGGAAACAGCAATTAAAAAGGCATCCCAAAGTGAATAGCTTTGCAATACAACCCCCAACCCACACTGTACAGTGATCATTAGAGAAGGCTCATTTATTACAGTCACATGCACCAGTTGATTGTGTATTAGCTCATGATCTAATGTGAGTAACCTCTTTATTCTGGACACTATAGGGAATATCAACTGAGCAGCACAAACTAAAGGACTTGAATCTGAGAGGCAATGAACATGTGCAGCTGCTACTGATCTTGATGCGATTCATAGGCGCAGAGCTCCTCACAGGACTGGACCTTTAATTACAAAGCTAGGTTTTAAGTTTCTCAACAAAAATCAATTAAATGTACTCCAATGACTTCCTTACAACTCACTGAAACCTTAAAGTAGGGTTCTGTGAGAGGCATCTGTGAATTTGGCTCCTTTTTCACTCTATAGGTCTGCTCCCTGTGGCCAAGCTTTTCAACAGGGACTAGTGATTTTGGGGTATCCAACTTCAAATACTGTAAAGGGACCCAATTCTCAGAAAGTGCTGAGCAGCTACAAGCTGAAAATCAGGCCCTTATAAGGTGTTTCAAGTAAGACACCCAAAATCACTAGCTGCTTTTAAAAGTCTTGGACCATGTGTATTCAGCATTTTATTTGCCAACTTTTCCAAATTTTTGTCTCTACAGGTCTAATAGTAGTAAACACCAAAAGGAACTGAGCTGGATTCTTTTATGGCTCCCACAACAGCAAGAGAATTATTAATTATATTCTGAGTCAGAATCTTTATTGTTTATGTGCAAGTCAGAAAAATTCCAGATTAACAGATCCCAGGATGAGTTTACAGGACTAACAGTTTTTAAAAAAGCAAAAATATATTTGGGAAACTAAGCACATTTGAGACGAAAATGACTGACACACAACAAACATGGAACCTCACAATGGCATTTTTACAGGGACACTATTCGAAGTAGAACCATACTTAAAATCAAATCATTGCTAAGAGAACTATAAAAATAATATATTCATAAAAACTTTGATTAAATCAAGAACAAGAAAAGCTATTAAATCTGTAACAATGCCACTAGGCAAACAAATATCACTGCAGAAACAGCACCTTGTTGAGATGCATTTTCCTGTCCAGGCTTGGCAAGCAGCTAATTCTTTATCTGAGCCCCAAATGATCACATTTAGAATTTCCCACTTTACACACAGCAGTGATCCTTGTGAAACGCCATGCATAAGACATAATATAGCAGAGCTGACCTTCCACATTCTGTGTTGCTAGAGAAAGACTTTACCGCACTCATAATCAGCGACACCTCAGCTTGTGTGTCTGATCCATCACAGTGTGTCAAGCAGGTAGCCCCACTCTCTGAAAGGCAGGCAATAAGAAAACATTTACCTGCCCATAGCTCTCTCTAACAATAAAAACTTTGTCATTCTGGAAGAACATTATAAAAATGGATAAACAGCATCCAGATTTTGCAGGAGAAGAAACTGACACTAACAGGGATTAAGTGATTTATCTGATGTCACACAAATTCAGTGGTATACAGGAACAGAACCTCAGTTTCCTGATTCCCAATATCCTGTTGCAACTCTAGGTCTCCTGTGCTGCCTCCATAAGAGCAAGGGACTGGGTTCCCTTCCCACCTCTATCACTAAGGCTTATCTACACTTGAAATACAACTGCAGCTGTGCAGCAGACACTACCTACACCAACAGGAAAGGTTCTCCTGTCAGCATAAGTAATCCGCCTCCTGAGAGGCAGTAGTAGCTAGGTTGACAGAAGAATTTTTCCTTTGACGTAGTGCTGTCTACATAGGGTACTTAGGTTGGTTTAACTTCATCACTCAAAGGTATGGATTTTTCAAACCCCTGAGCAACGTAGGTAAATCAATCTAATATTTCTAGTGTAGACCAGCCCTGAGTCACTGTCTGACACTGGACAAGTCACTTAACCAATAAACCAGCCTCCTGTGGTCTAATAGTGAACATGCAGCTCCAGTTTATACTGCCGAAAGTAACACAGGCTGATAATAGCAACATCTACTTCTTAAAACATGCAGACTAGAAGCAATGAATTAGAACACCTAGTGCAAGTTCAATACATCAAATGGGAAATTCCATATGGAATAACAGTTATTACACAGCCATTATTTGAGAAACATGCATCTGGTGGTCCTGGTTTCCTTTATGATACCTGTGTGTCTGAGCACCACCAAGTGGCAGGTAGTTGCATCGTCAGACCCAAGAATGGAAACAGAACCTGTTTTAAAGAAGAGAAATATAGTAAGAATTTTGCCATCATGCCTGTTGCTTCACTAGCTAACATTATTGCATCCCCACATACCATCTTTAGGGGTGGTCACTGCAAACTCTCTTTGCTGAATGTATAAAAGTCCTTTGGGTCCCACTGTTTGGGCAGGTTGGCTTCTTAGAACTCTTGCTTTCTCCTATAAATAAATTGTACAGAGATTAAAATGGCTGAAAGAGCAATTACAGCAAGTACTAGAATGGGCACTGACCCAACCAGGCCTATGGAAAACAAAGGATCCAAGTGGCAGTTCAAGGAAAAATATGAGTGCTGGGGTTGATCATAAATACTTATATTTCATGGTCTTTTATATCTTCAATGACCAAGGGGGAGGCCAAAGACTTAGAACATGAACTGGATATCAACAGACCTTAGAGCGACTAGTTTCCACAACAATCGAGTGTTCAGTCATGAGTTTTGGCAGAAGTCTATAAGTTATTGACCCCAAAGAGGGAAATGGCAAGAAAGAAAAAAAAAAAAAAAAAAAGCGTTTTACATCATCCAGGCTCTTTCCAAACATTAACCAGTTAATCTTCACATCAACGCAGACACAAAAGGACTGTCACCCCCACTTTAAAAATGGAGAAATGGAGACAGAAAAAGAAAGGGACTTGACCAAGGCCACATAATCATCAATCAGTACAAGAGCTGAACTCAGCAGTTTCTGGCTCCTAGCCCTGTACTCAGTCTACTGCTATGACTAGAACAGTTAATTATGTCAGACCTACTAGTTTCTCTATAGTTACTGACTCGGATGCTTTTAAGAAAAATTCGTAAAAGGATAATTTTTAAGGTCCTGACTGTGATAACCTCACACACACACAAAGAAATAGCATGATGCAGCATGAACAGTCCTGCTAAAGTCAAAAGAACTCCTTATGGAGTAAGGAACTATTCAGGGTGATTAAGGTAACCACAATGTAACTCTAAAATATCTGAAGATATGAACAAAATAATCAACTTCATTACTTGTAAGTTGTTTTTATTTGATGATTTAAATAAAAATCTATTATTATTATATTAGTACTAGAAAATTAACATACATAAGCCTCCTATTTGGAGAATGAACCAAAGTCTATTGTACCAGCAAACCCTGGATTGCTCAAATGACTCTGGGTTTCCCCATTAGTAGCTGTCTTGGGAGTAGGAGAACAGAGACCACATTCATTTCTTTAGCTGGTAAGAAACTGCTCCTGCAGGCTTGAATGCAGTAGAGGGATAGATTCTAATCTAAGGGATATTTGCTCATATACCCTTCACAAAGCATTATGTAACCCTCCTTCCCATAAGCCAAACTGTTACAGAATTCTCTGTTTCCTAAAGCTGACCACATGCATCATTCAACATTGATTTACTTTAATACCCAATCACAAACTCCAGACTGCTTTGTTCTAGCAATGTCTAACTATGCATAGCCTGATTAGGGAGTGCAGGGACTCAGTGCCTGTGAGAATCTGTCCAGAAACTTAATTACAGGGGCTGGAGTTGATGATTCCATTTTTAGTGGCTAGGACATTATAGCGTTCTCTAGTATGGGAAAGGGAAAAAACTGGGCTTGGACTTTTTGGTTTTTTTGCTTCTTGATGCATGAAGACCCTCCCTCCAACGTCTACACCAGGGCATCTATGCCCCTGCACTGCCCATGCCAAAATACCCTGCATAAGGGCTTCTGGCCTCCAACACTGCCACGTGCCAGGGTGTCCATGTCTCCACACCTGGGTCCCACACCAGGATCTCTGCCCCTTCACCCAGCACCCCACAGCATTCACTTGTCCAACACCTGCACACCACACCAGGACCTCTGCCCCTGCACACCACACCAGGGTGGGCATGCCTCCAACATCAGAGCACCCTGTGCCAGAGAAACAAGGTGTATAGCTCCAGAACTTGTCTCTCTCACCAACAGAAGCTGGTCCAGTATCAGATGTTATCTCGAATCCCACCTTGCTTCACTAATATCCTGGGACCCACAAGGCTACAGCACTGCATACACTGAAAGCACCAAGGACACAGGCGTGCAAACCCCCATGTTACCTAACAACTTGCCTGCGGCATTGGAAACACTTCGGCCCCCCACGCAATAGCCAACAGGACCTGGACTAATTGCCTCCCGTCCAAAGACTGCCCTGCCACGCCCAGTTCGGGCGCTGGCACAAACCTACTCCTTCGACCCGTGCAGCTTTCCCGGTTGAGGTTGCCCTTCCTTCCCTGCAACCCTGCCCGTGCAGCCTCCGCCCTCTTACCTCCAGGTGCGGGTAGGTGCGGATCATATCCCCCGGAGGCTGGGCCAGGTCGATCCGCTCCCCGTTAATCAGCAGAGGCATCTCTGGGAAGCGCCCGCTCCTGAGAGCACACCGACACTGAGGCTGCGGGCGTCTGACTTCCTTCCGATAGCAGCCAGCTGGGAGATGAGGCTGTGCTGGACTAACATCACAAGGGGCTCTGGGAGATGTAGTCCGGATGGAGAAGCCTGGTTTAAATTTGAGTAGTTCTGTGCAAGCAGCCTGCTTGCAATGCTGCAAACCTGGCTTCAACTAACGGTGGAGGGGAAAAATATACTGATGCATGTTAGACCACTACTTCACCCCCACATCCAAGGGACTACTCTCCCCTCCTAAAATGAAACTTGCAACCCCGGAAAGGATTGAAAAAATGTGTGGTTCACAATTAGGACAATTGCAGATCTGTTTGAAGTACCACCTCCAGGGCAGAGACACTGAACTCCAAGAGGGCTGTGTTTAAAATAAACCATCTCTAATGGAAACTCTAGGGGGGATTTTAGGCAAGCAAAATATAATGACCCATCTTGGAATCCACCTATGACAGAAGGCTTAGTTCTCTCATGAAGAGTACCATCAATTACACAAGTAAGGCACAAATACTCAGATTAAATTTCCAGCAGGCCAGGAAAAAGAGGCCCACAGAATTTGTGAGCCCAGCTATTTGTATATGTAAAATATGTAAAATACTGCCTTTACATAGGACAAAAAGACACTTGCACATATAGATTTTCTTCCCCCACATCCACACATTTTGTGGGTGGGTACACTTAGATCCATGCTGAAATTTTAGCATATTATGTGAAATTAAGAGTTTCATGCCTTAAAAGTAGTAAATAATTAATTGCTTGAAGCATATTCAGAAATATTTATTTAAAACTAGGTACTTTCTCTCAATCATCTCCCACTTCCCATACATTGGCTTGGTATCTCCACCACTCACATCACAACAGCCCAAGTCATAGACTATATGGTCAGAAGGGACCATTATGATCATCTAGTCGAACCTCCTGCACAACACAGGACACAGAACTTCACCCACCCACTCCTGTAACAGACTCCTAACCTAAGACTTGAAGTCCTCAAACAACGATTTAAAGATTGCAAGTCTGAAGTCAGACCTGATACTTCCTGGGAAGTGATATTGTGGTTTGACCTATATTGCATTAACTCATTTAAGTCTTAAACAAATCTGCTTTTTCTTTCCCCAGGGAAACCAGCAGAATCAGACATAATTACTAAAAAATGAATTGATTTGGAAGGGTCCCTCAAACTTTCATCAGCAAACTGAAGTGAAGGAAATGTTGGGATGGAATCAGCCCCACTCTGAATTCTACTACATATCTCTGGCAGAGATTACTTATAACTAGCTCTCAAAAATACTTCTGAAGAAGCATTTGTGCTTTTTGTCTACACTAAATGTCATGTATTCTCAAATTAATTTCCTAGAGGTACATATACCCAGAACTCACATCCTTCTCAAAAAACACACACAGAAATGTCATATGACACATGATAAGCATTGGGCTATATATTGCTAGCTAGACCTGATTGGAAAATTTAAAGATGTCGGGAGAAACAAAACTTTCCCTTCTCATTTTCCAACCTTCAGCATTCTCAATAATTCTCACTATAATATTTGCCAAGCAAAGTATTAACACTTCCAGCAAAGTGCATCTTAAGTTTGTTAGCCAAGTGTTGTTGCCTCCTTTTGTTATGATTATAAAAACACTTATTTAAAATGGGAAAAATAAGCAAAGAGAATGTAGTGACCCTTGTCTTTGTTATCACACATCGTCTTAATCAGGGGATTTATCACAGACTATGAATATAAACACTGGGAGCCCCTACTCAAATTATTGCTTACATAAAAGATCCTTGACAATCTAACACGTTTACAGGTCTGGTGTTGATTATTTGACTATCTAGGACAACTGAATGTGCGTTCATTTTTTAACATTACAATTTTCATGATGTCCCATTCTAGATGCCCAAACTATGAGTCTAGATACAGAGCAAATATTTTTCTAGAGCCAAGAGAAAAAAAATCACACACATGCACACACGCACACGCGCGCAAATCCCCAGATCACATACAATATACAGCAATGTTAGCCAAGAGAAGAACTAGGCATTATGTTTTGGAAAAGTCCTACATCCGAGTTTGCCCAGCAGCGGCTGAGAGTGTTGACAAAGCCATTGGCGTCGTGGGGAAGAATGCAAAGTTTTCATCACTTTAGAACCATTCTTTCCTCACTGTTTGTTTAAGAAGAGTACTTTTATATTGGGAGATAAGGGAAGTCATTTCAAACACAATTCTCTTTTTATTGTTCTGGAACGACAGCAGAAGGGGTGAGATTTAAAACAAAAAACCCAGTTCACTTACAGATAGAGGAACATACATTTTGCCATATCATTCTCAAACCTCTCTCTCATCCAAAGTCTCCATCTTATTAGTATCATCACACAGTCTTTCAGATGGAACATGTCAAATTGGGTGCTTCTGAAATCCACACTACCATATCCTGTGTCATACTCCAGTGGCTAGACCACATATAGAATTCCATTTGTTTTTGTATAAGTCTATGATTTCCAAGTATCTGCATGTGTCAATTTTATTCCAATCCCTATCCAATGAAGAAGTCTTGAAAGTCTAACAATGAAGAGTCTAACCAAAAAAATCAGACCAGTGTAAGAGGAGCATTTGGCCCAAAATACTTAAGAGTTTACTGTTTCCAAAAATAGAATTATACTCATGCATTTAAAATTAAAAAAAAAAAAAAGTATTTGTAATCAAACTGAAGTACGGTGCAGATATTTCCAGTTCATTTTTCAGTAATTATTTACTTATATACTCAAACCTCTCCCATCTAAAAATGCAATTATGCAAAACAAAACATAGTAATGTTGGGGTAAAGAAATCCCCTGCAGTGACACAAGGAGAATCGCATCATTTCCTTTCTATAAACAAAGTGGGTTTTTTTTCTAGTTTCACAATTCACATTTAAATATCAAGTTCCAAAAATAATAAATATCTACCTCTTAACAGAATCCTTTTCATCCACAAAACCCAAAGAACTTAATGATCGCACATTAAGCTGCTTTCATGTCACTTTCAAAACTGACAATTGTCTGAGGTGTTGAAAGTCTGAACTTTTACACTTAAAAAATCTTTGTGCCAACAAAATTTTATGCAGTGATAATAGCACCATCCTTCTTCAAAGTGCTTTATCAAGTACCTCCATTCTGCAGATAAGAGAAGCTGAGGAAAAGAAGCTAAGTGATTGTCCAAGGTCAGAGAGAGTCAATGTCAGGTTAGAATTCGAGCTCAGGCCATGGTTCCCCATTCTATGCTCAGTTTACTTGTTAGAAAGGTAACTTAAAAACACACCCAATCAAACCACAATTAAATATTTTGAGTGAAATCCTACTTCCGCTGCAGTCAATGAGAAGAGGGGCCAAGATTTCACCCTTAATATGTAAATCCTAATGGAGCAAACATTATTAAACAAAAGGTACAGTCAAGAAAAATAACTATAAATTATATAACAACTATTTCAATATGAAAATTGTAAAATACTGCAGTTTATTCTCTAGCCTTTTCTAGCAATGTATGAAATTATCAGAACACATCTCTGTAGAAACCTGACCAAGTTTAAGAAAAAAATTAGATTCTTTCTTCTTTAATATGATTACCAAAATAAGTAAAACCTTCAAAGTGTGGAAAGTTGCTCAGAAAGTCTGTTTAACGAGTGAAAATTGCACATAGCTTTTGATCTACTTAATTTCTGCTTTTCAAAGTCAGAGGTGCCATTGTGCATATGTTACTGGAGGGGATCCTACACTGCTTGCTGGGCTCAGAATATTTGAGTCATAAGAATTTGGAGTAATTCCAACCATGCCATCATTTTGAGGTGTTTCTCCTTTCAGAAAGTCATCATCTTCATCTTCAGTTGTTCCCTACACAAAGAGAAAAATGTTAGTGAAAAAAGAAAGATATTACAGTACCTTATATAGTTTCCAGACTTAGGTTTAAATGTCTTTACCAGGAAAAGTTATCTGAACCCCACAGCAGATTTACTGGAGTGTATTATTTGGTCCAGTAAAATAGAACAGTTCTCATGAGACTCCTGGCCTCTGCTTCATTACACAGCTAGTAGATTTCACACCACAAAAAAGGATGTATCTGACCAACAAGTACAGAAGTCACAGAGTTTTAAGGAGTAAATGAAGAGAGGTGGCTGTTTGGCAAACGGGTGGGAAGGGCATTCCACACAGACAGGGGTGGCAGAAGGAAATTAATCAAAACTTAGATATTGTGGAGATAGGTGTTCTAGAAATTCTTTACATAGGCAGAAGCTGGAATAATTGGCAGAGCAGAGGGGAGCTTTAGTGACTGTAGTTTATTGTGAGACTAGATCCAAAACAGATACGAAAGTGGCATTCACAGACATCATCACAGGGGCTTAATAAGAAAAAACAAAGTCTCTTCTACTACACAGATCACTGATTCTCTATCTGGGCTGGCAGCTTAACCCACTAGCCTGTGTGTCAGCTCCTCCTTCAATCAGGACAGAGATATCATCAGTGCTTAATTTGTGCCAGGGCTGAGCCCCGGCACCCCTGGGCTTGCTCCATCAGTTATGAAAGTAAAAAAATTGCTCAAGTTCTGGCACCTCTTTCATTATAAATTAAGCACTGGGTATCACTGTATCTGTTTGAGGATTCACAGCAGTTGGCCCATAGTGCTAGCATGGGAGCACAACTATGAAAACATCCACAAAAGGAGAGATCAAACAGTTATGTGAGGGCCAGGATGATATCTCCATATAGTCAGATAAAGAATGCATTTTCTATGTACACAGAACTTCCTGAATCCTGCATAGCCGACTAATAATTCAGTGCTGGTTTCCCACTAAAGTTAAGCATTTTGTGACCTAAAAACCCCCAAATTACTCCCCAAGTAGGAGTAAGCTTCCATAAGTGTCAGTTGATGCAGGATTTAAGATTATTTTCTTTAAACGCCCCCCCCCCCCCCAAAAAAAAAAAACAAAAAAAACCCACACACACACACAAATGATTTCTGACAGGAAGGAGTTACCTTTTTAATGGGTTTCTTAAGCTCTTGAAGATCTTCAGTACTCAGTTCTTCCCATATCTGATAAATAGGATCAATGATCTTCTTTGATCTGATAACATAAATTGTAGTATAGTACAAATACGCTAAATAAAGTCACACACAAGGAGTTATGAACCAGGCACTTCATTTTAATATTGCACTATGTAATACTTTACATTTCTCTAGTGCCTTGCAAAGGATCTTATACACTTTATAGACTAATCCCCACAACACTTTCCGTGGTAGGTAAATTATCTCCATTTCACAGATGGGTAAGAGGATGCATAGAGAGGTTATAAAGAGACAGGAATAGAACCCAGATCTCCCAATTATGTATTCTAATGCAGTAGACTGTGCTCCCTCAGCCAAGTATAATTTTCTTCTAGCCTATAATCCAACCCTCAGGATTTATTGGACTTCTGTCCAGCATTTTTATTCCTTTAGAGCAAGGACTCCCTGCAGTCCTTCTTAGGCTAGGAGATAGATTTTTTCACACATACCATGTTAAAGAAGCCATATATACAAACTTGTATAGATCTAAGAATATAAGCATTCCAGGCTAGTGAGCTTCAAGAACAGCCCATCTAACTAACAAAGAAAGCCTCTGAAAACAAGCCAGATCCCCTCTCTCACATGGTGCCAACCCCAGAGGTGCAAGAAACTACCACTCAGACCTCAGTACAACGTTTTGTTACGCTAATATTATAAATGGGACTCATTAAAGAGGGGTAGATGAAAGAAAATTTGCCTCAAGTAACCTTTAAACAAATGCAGTTTGATGGGAGGGTGGACCCTTTTCCTTTCCCCACATCCCAAAACCTACAGTGTACACAAACTTCAATTCTCCAGCTTCTGGCGGTCTCATTCCTCCAAAAGCAACTTATGTGGAAGTAAAGTAAAGTAGAGTGTTTTGACTTATAATAAAACAATGCATTTTAGAAAAGCTGAACAGTCGACTGACTGTATGTGCTTTCAGTTTCGTTTTTGTAAGGCAGAAATTAGTTTATTGTATTTGAAATCTATACCTTTTGAGAATGTAAGGATCAAAGGGGAAAAAACTGTCTAGTGGGTTAGTGCAAGTCTGTACAGAATCACCCCCACTGCTGCTTCTGATGACTGGTAAAAATTGCCTGTTGTTCCTTTCAATAATGGTGTAGCAGAACACCAACTGGTATTTCCTTAAACAAACAAACAAAAAACATAGATAAGTGTAAGTATCTCTAACTACATGGAAAGCAAATAATTTCAGAAGATATTAAAATAGGTTGAGATATATTTCATAAATATCCAAGTTTTAGCATAAACTTCCATTTGACTGACAGCAGGAGTTACCAATACAATCAGAATAAGGGGAGCTTATAAATGAAGTCTATCTAACCCCTTTTACTTGGAACAGAACCTTGCTGTAAATAATATAGCAATCTGCACCATCACAAACAATGAAATAGCTCTACTTCACCACAGGGTTTCACTGTATTTGTATGAGCTATAAACTGGTCCTGCTCAGTATACAGGTAATATTTTCAACATTGAAGGGACTATAGTATGTTATACTATAATACAGACATCATACAAACACACACATTTACAAAAAATGTTTTTTAATCTTCAAAATACAACATTATGGTTATACATTCAGATTGATATGTGCCATATAAAAATTAAACTGAAAAAAATAAATAGTTACCTGGTAATGGCAGCAAACAAGTTAACAACAGAAGGTAAGCAAATCTTCAGAGGGTTTAGCTGACACATGACAATGCGTTCAAAATTTAAGTTCTGCAGGTATGCCAAACCTTCAAAATAAGGATGGTTTACAAATATTTAGGGTTTATACAGTGTTTTTCCATATTCAAAGCATTGTACAGATTCACCTTAAGTCTCACAACCCCCACGAGGTAGGTACATAACAATCATGCCTACTTTACAGATAGGGAAATAGAAAAAAGTGACTTTTCCCAAGGCCATACAACAAGTCAGTAGCAGAGTTCATATTAGAACTTTCCCAATTGTGTGCCTATTTCTCATTATTACCTTAGAGTAATAAAGGACAAAGTCATGTTTCTGATTCAGAGAATACTTGGAAATCAAATGCACAAATTCACTATAAAAAATTGAATATTAGATTATAAGCATTAGATAATCAACCTGCAAGTTATGTGGCACTTACTCATGGGGCCTACACAAACAAAGCAGCAACACCGTTTGAGTCATATGCTAGATGATGGTACAAATGTACAGTGTGTGGAAATTCTAATCTAGAGCGACTTTTTAAAATTATTCAGCATATAGATTTTTTCAGATTTTAAAAGATCACATTTTTGGCTTCATCAAGCAACATATTATTTTTGGGGAGAACTGGGATGTTATCTTGCCAAGCAGCTGCGTGTATGGCAATGAAAGAAAGCTTCCGCAGAGCATATAAAGAAGATTAAGAGAAAAAAGAAATATAAGAATGATGTCTCCAGGCCAAGCTATTCTGTCATATAAGGAAACTCCACTAATAATAATAAAATAAATGTAAGAAAACGTTTTCTAATCTGGCAGAATTATGCTCAGTATAGGACCAGGAGGCTTTATGGTCTTTTTATGTTCCAATCAATGAAAAAAAAATCAATTAAATATGCCACCTACCTCTTATATAGTGCAATTCATCAGTAGATCTCCAAGTTCTAGACCAGCCCCCAGTTTAAATTAGTGAAGCAGCAGATTGCTCTAATTTATGCTCAGCTGCTCACAGTCTTACATGGCCCTTCCCATCAGCCAGGATGGATAAGGGCATAGAGACACTCCAGCCACACACTATGCATCAGTGACTGAGGGGGTGGCACAGACTCTTTACACCAGCTCTGTGCCACAAAGTGGAACCCCCCACCAATTTACACTGATTTGCACTGGTAAAACAACTCAAAGCATCCACTAGTGGGGCCGCAAGTCTGGCCCAATGACTATCTGAATTGTTTTTACTAGTTATAAAGAAAGTTATCCAGCTTTGTATTCCAATACAAATACAAACAAACAGTCTTATGCATTTTGTTTAAAATATAGTAACTTAATTTTACCATAATTCACTTGACAAAATTGACCATTAGGAAATTAATATTTTTATAACTTGCACATGAATTCTGTTTTAATTTTATATTACTGACACTTTGAATATACTCACTTTTCCTTAAGTTTCCATCCAAAAGTTGCTTGTGGCGGAAAATGAAAGCATAAAACACAGCCTGGCATGTGGAGTAAAAAGGTCCATGAAGAGCAACATCACAGTAAGCTTTTGTCCCCGCATCCTGATTATCAATGTATATATGCAACCAGTTAACCAACAGATCCAGGCATGCTTTCACTGTACTATAATGGAGAAACGTGGTCTGTAAAAGCACCATAAACTCATGTATGAAAGATATTTTAAAAGATATTTAAGAATATTAATGCGTACTCTACATACAAATAAGCACAGAAATCATACTGTAAAGAAGTAGATTACACTGCCAGTCTCGTCTTCTGTGCCAGCAGTTACTGAACTGTCTGCAACAATACTTAGAACCCCAAGCATCAGGAAGATTAAAACATTGGGAGGAGTGATGAGTCCATGAGAAGATCACTTACAGAGTGGCCCACAACATAAAAAGTTTGGAAATCCACTTGTCTGAGTTCTGAGGCACAAACAACGAGAAGTCTTCTGGTTCCAATATCAAATTAAGTTCAACATTAAATCATTAAGCCCACTGCTTATAAAAACAGTATCAGAAATCTTGAAGACATACCCCATACTAGATAACGTTTACAAAGAAAAAAAAAAGTCTACTCATTCACTTATTGAGCGTTCAAACCATAGACCAATCTATGCAATGAATAGGAATATTTGAGCTAAATATCTCAGAGGCTTAAGTGCAACGCCTATCACATTTGAAGATGTATTTTCAAAAATAAGTTTAGGAGCTGAATGTCAGAAATGTTGAGCACCCACAATTCCAACAAAATCAATGAGAACAATAGTACCCTGATAAATCTGGCATTTAGTTACCTCATCCTCACCCAACAGGCATTAGTCCACATCCCATAAACACAAAACTTTTTGGAAAACTTAAAAAGAGAACCCCAAAAGGGGAACAGTAAGGACATTTTAGCTCAGAGTTATGGCTCACTGGCAGAGTTGTGGGAGGAGAACTGGCACAGTAACCTTTTCTATACTTAACTCTGGTAAATGCCATAAATCCTTCACTTTTGACGATATACAAAGTATAAGATATTTAAAATGATCTAACAACACTACTTACACAATTGGAATAAATTTACCCCTTGCCAAGAAGCTGCCAATATAACTTCCGGCAGTCTGTCTAATCACCGCAGGATTATTTGGATTCTGCAATTTTTTCCAAAGATGGTCTAAGAATGCTTCCGCAAACCCCTGCAAAACATGACAAAAACACATTGAAACTATTCATCCTAGCGCTGCTGCCATCTGTAAACAGACTCCTGACATCAGTGCACTCATTATTGGTATAAAAAAACAAATACCAAAAGGTTACTACAATTTACAATTTATAACTACAAAAAAAAAAAAATGCAAATACTCCTACAAATGCTGAAAGGGATGTTCTTTGAGAATTTGCATATTTTTAGTTTTTAACACTGTGCTGGTAAAGTCTGAACTTTGAAATGTGCAGGAAATCTACCAGCAGATTCAGCAGCATATTGCATAAGAAACATATGGGGAGATGGAGTGGAACAGAGTAAATGTAACGCAAATCCTGCTCAAAATGAGAGGCAGAATATATTTGCTATCTTGACATTTTTTGAAACACATAAATGAAGCTGTATTGCATTGAACCTCAGGTTCAAGATTCTAGCTGGTTCTTGTAAATAGTGAATGCATTTCCTGTCTCTCTTTAAATGGGTCTGGATTCCAGTCATTTGTGGTTTAAGACAGTACTGAATATGCAACTTACAGTGGAGAATTTGTAGTGAGGAGCAGGAGGTAGAAAGAAAATAGGGACACAAATGTGCCTTTTCAGCCAGATCTGGAGTGACACTGGGATATACCAGTTAAATTAATCAGTTTAACACAACTTTTTCAGCTCAGAGAACAAAATAAAAACATGCAACAGATATAACAGGAGAGGTGCACTTTAAGAAGTGTATGTTTCTACTCACCAATTTAAAACTACAGATGTGAAACATGAAATATTGTACATGACACGAAGCATGGGTTGGCAAAATGAGCTTGTCGAAGACAGTAACTAGATCCCGATATAAGTCCTTCGTATTGTTAACATCAAGCTTGCCTAAAAAGAGGGGGAAGGGGAGTTTCTTCAGTCACAGTGGAACTTAAGATCTTCCTCAAAGTTGCAGTGAATGTTTTAAAGGAACACTGCCAGACAGATTGGACGCCAAATGTTAGTGGTCTATAAACGCAGCATTAACAAATTCCTCCCGATATGAGTTTCAATTAAGTTTTTTTAAGGTTTGGATTTAAACATTCCCCGAGCTATTAGATATGCAAATATTGCAGTATTGTGCTAGTGCAGATAGTATCATTGTTCAAGATGAGTAAAATACAAAAAGTAAATTTGATTTTTAAATATTCTCTCTTATTTAATAATTTAGAGGTTTAGCACCATAGATATATGTTTAAATATAGCTTTCCAACAATATTCCTTTCAGATATTTATTCTTAGAAGTTTCAAAAGAGAAAAAACACAACTACTTGATTTTGCATTTCATATGATTTAAATTCCAATTTGAACTGAATGGTTGTTTGTTGTATATCTACCTTTAATATACAAAATAATCTATAATTCTAAGTATCAAAATAATACTCAAATAGAAGCAAAGGGGCATTGAGGATATTTCAGAGATTTTAAGAAATTTTACAGCACTAAGACACCACAGAACTCAAAAGTACACTAGGGCTAGTACAAAACAGGTCCCAGCATCAGGAAGCCAAAACTGGCTTCTTTGCCTCATCCTCCAATTGTAGCTATGCCCAGCAGAGATTGGTTACAGCTTGAAAAATCTAGCCTATAGCATCTTGCTGAAACAAGAACTTTACTGCTGAAAACCCACATACTAGAGGTCCAATCTTGCACTAGCAGAACTCTAATTTTTATATTTAATTACTAACAAAACAACAGGTTCAGGTACATTATTACCATCTACATGGCAGATATCTTTAATATAAGAAAACATAATGTTCATCAAAATATCCAAGCGTTCTGCTACTGGGTGGGCCATCATGTCAATCCTACTGGAAATATCTTTGTTTTCTTTTGTTTCTTCATCTTCCTCCTGCCAGATAAAATAGCAGTTAAAAAGCTCTCATATGTTCTGAACCACAAAGACACTATAAATAAATCAAAACGTACTTTCTCTGTTCAAAGTCATAAGTTTAGCACTATCAACATAGTTTAAAACTATCACCATCAACTACGTAATTAATTCTCATGCAGCTTATTTATAAGAATTACAAGCAAATATACACAGATATTGCTATGTTGCATTGATGATGGGCTTAAGTTAATTACTTAGAACTCTGTAATAAACTCTAAATGTATTTGCACATATTTTTAGTGTAAGCTCCATTCCCCTTTGAACACATGAATCTCTGACACAGTGAGAATAGGTTAACAATTTGTCAACTATTCTGGAATATTTAATTTTTATGGTAAATTTCCAATGGTGCACAAGGGAGACTGGACATGGATTTTTAATGGGAGTTCCACCAACATGAATAACCAATGGAATGTCTGCCCATAGTTTTAACTTTAACTGTAAAATTTCTTAGGGTTTGCTTTCAGATGTTCAGTGTTGTTTTAACACAAAACAATGGCAATTCAATAGCTAGAACTTTTCCTTCTAATGCTGCAGCATATCATTAGGGGGACTGTACTGCTGGAGGTACCAACTTTCAGTAAGTCTAAGACATAAAGTTGAGGCCCTGAGGTCCTTAATGTTCCCATAAAGGGGTCCTAACTAGAGGTGGTGGTGAACAGTAATTCCATTTTGCAGAGGATTTTGACATTTGTTTTAGTTCCAATTCAGAATGAAAAACAACATTTTAAATTTTTTTCCATGAAAGACCTGGCAGCCAAGCAGGCGGGGAGCCTG
The DNA here is from genome assembly GCF_026122565.2 of Emydura macquarii macquarii. Lineage (NCBI taxonomy): Eukaryota > Metazoa > Chordata > Testudines > Chelidae > Emydura > Emydura macquarii. Next base: position 9,033,454 of record NW_027131485.1, read on the forward strand.
GAAGCTCCATCTCCAGGACAATCTGCTTGGTGGACTGCCCCATAGTCAGGGACCCTGGAAACCCTAATATTACTGGGACAGTCAATTTGGCAGGTTGCCCTGAATCTAAGGACCTGCGTACCTTGGAACCCAGGCTGCCAAGAAGCCAGGGCTTTCAGGCTCACAGCTCCCTGTCAGTCAGTCAGAGGGATTTCCAGAGAGTCAGGAACCTGGGCTGCTGAAAAGCCAGGCAGACAAGTTGGCTGGTTTCCAGTGGAATTTTGTCAAAAATTAACATGGCCCTGTAGGTATCAATTTTGATGAAATTGCAAATTCTGACAAAATGTTTCATATAATTGTTTCCAATCAGCTTTACTGCTAACCAAGGTGCTGGGGTCTTGGCCAAATTCCACTTGAGTCATTACTTTCTACCTACTAAATATTACGAAGGCTAAAAACCCCAATGTGGCTGAAGATTTGGATATTTCTTGGCAATTCATTTACAACCTAGTTATAACAAAGTTAGTACCTCACACGCAAAAATTAATACAACTCAACTGTTATTTAATTTTTTTAAATATAAACATTCAATTTTAGAGAGCTTAGACAACCAACCATGTCAAAGAGTCCTTCCTCGGTGGTTTTTTCCTTGCTATCAGAATTATTAGCAGTTTCTTCAGCATCCTCAATATCTTGTCGTGGGGCACTTACCTGTAATTATAGATTTTAAAAAATCAGTTTTTTTTAAATAAACCTTGGGTGCAGGAAAATGTAACCACACTATATTATTTAAGTCAGATATAGGTGACACTATTAACTCAGTGTTCTGAGTGCTAAATTTTGTCCTTGATCAAATACATATGTTTTTAAAATACCTAACTATATAAACAAACACACACACTCACTCTCAACTGCTTAAAACTTCACTCAGATAGTTCATATACATCTATGTAAGGATTAGGATGGCAAAAGGATTTAGGGCTTGATTTGGTAGCTATGTACATGAAACTGATTTTCACTAACTTAAATTCCAGGGCTGCAAGAAGGGCCTTATCAGGTCAAGTGGCCTACAATTATTATTGACACTGCAATGATGTGAAAGGTCTTGGGTCCATTTCTGAATGGTCTCCGAATCCCTGACCAAACAGGAGTTGGAAAAGCTAAGGAGGGAGCAGACACATCTTTTACAGGGGAAGGTAGGATAATCCATTGCTCACTAGCAATCTGACAGATTTATATTGAGGTGCTCCAAAATGGAGACCCATGAAATCCTAATTACTCAAAATGCTTTGTTTCTTTGATGAGTGAAAACCTTCCATATTAAAACAACACTGACAGGTATTCAACACATGAAAAGCAGATTATAAAGATGGGTCCTTGGGCCCAGATTCTAATCTACAGTGTGTGACATGCAACACCACATAATTCAAAAAGCTTCTGTTGATATGTGACACTCACTCAACCCTGTAATCCAAACCTTATTTTGGCATGTTCAAGATTGTGCTATATAATTTCCACACAAAGTATAATAGTTGTATATCATATATGCTTGAATACCTAGGCACAATTGTACAGTTTTAAGGTGCAGCATTAGCTCTTGAGTTTTAATTTACTTGCCTTTGGAGCTTAAGACTGTGAATCCTATTTAAGTGTAATTTCTGTTGAGGTTTAATATTAAGACAATACATTGCTGGCACTTAAGAGAGAGCCAATTTCTTAAAAGATAGTTTGTTCCATACTTACATCCATCTTTAATAGCTTTTCAACAATAAGTTCCAGAATTTCAAGCCTCAGTGTTGGAAGATACACAGTAATTCGCAACAGGTTATGAACATAACATTCCTGTAATACAGCATTATCATGAATATAGATTTTCCCTTGAATTTTAAGTGACAGTCATTTCTTTCAAGGGTTTTAGAAACCACAAGAAGCAGAAGTGTAGCTACCAAAGTGCCGAACCACTAAATATCTCTTATCTAAAGATTTGAAACCAATGTGGATGTTGTACAGCTTACAATTCTGTCCTAACTTCTAAAGAGTTGCCAAAAACAAGTTAATATGATGTGCTTAAACAAGAGAATGAGGGCATCAGTAACTTCTTTGTCAATCATTTTCATGTGCATCTAAACAATATATGTGCAAAAGTGAAATCTGCTTAAAATGAACTGATATAGTGAAATTGTTTCATTCTAAGTCCCACATTATTTCCGTGCATTGTAATAGGCAATTGACAATTCCAGATACAGCAAATCTACGAGAGTGAAGTGTTGTGAAACAAGTGACTTCACCAGAGTGTCCTGCTGTTTTTAACTCCCACTTGGTTTAGAGTCAAATTGTGTGTGTACACACAAATATTTTGCACATACAAAACTACATTAAAAATCATTTTTAAGGTTGCAAAGTCAAGCACTCAAAATGAAGAAGTAACAAAACCAACATTTTGCCCTCTTGTGCAAATGCATTCTGATTCAGCCTTTAATTACATGATCACATGCATTTTTTCCATATGACTCCAGCCTCATTCACTGCACATAATGCTCATTTAATTAGCAGCTATTCAACATTTAGTTCTCTCTTCATTGTTTAATGTGTAAACCACATGTATTATTACTGGACAATATTCAAACCCTGCTCTGAAGACAGAATTATAATTTTCTCCTGGGTTGTTCTATGGTGCTTGTCACTAGTACCTGAGTGCTTCACAAATATTAATGAATTTATTTTCAAAACACCTTTGTAAGTTAAGGGTGTATTATCACCATTTTACAGACGGGGAACTGAGGAAAAGAGAGATTAAGATCAAAAGTTTCCATTAATTTTGGATACCTAACATGAGAGGCCTAAGATCTCATATTTCAGAGTTTATATAGCACTTTAAATTATTGAAGCATGGCTCCTACTGACTTCAGTTGCTGCTGTGAGTGCTCAGCACTTCTGCAACTCAAATCCCAGGGTATCATGTTGGGCACCCAGAAAACAAGTAATGCACAATTAGAGACCATCTCTGAAAAGTTTGGTTTAGCTGTCTTGCCTAGCATCATATAGGAACTCTGTGATAGAGGCAGGGACAGAATCCAATTCTCCAGGATAGCAGTCAATTGTCTTAAGCATGAGACTGTTCTCTCTCTTCTTGTAATAAATAAATAAATAAAAATGAAGCAGGGATCCTACAGACAACAGTCTCCTTCACTACACAACCCTGATTCATTCCCAGAGCATGTCCATCCTGTGCAATGACTGAGGCAAGGCTCATGTGGAAAAAAAATAGCATGTGATCATATAATTAAAGACTGTGTCATAACGCATATGCACAAAGGATCCAAATTAAGTTTGTACAAGCAACCTTAATATTGGTATTTCCTAACTTTGAGTGCTTGACTTGCAACGTTGACAATATTCTTTTAATATAGTTCTTGTGTGTAACTTCCCAGGCTTTTTAAAAAAGCAAACTGAAAAAAAACCAAATTCCATCAGCAGCAGCATTGGAATCTTTAAGTCCATCACACAGATCTCTGCCACTTGAGCTAACAATAACTGATAGCAGTTGGCAGATTGATGTTGGTCCACATAAGCAGTGACAGAGGGGACTGAGGCACTACACTAGTGGATTTCACAGATATTTGCTGACAGCAAAGGAATGGCGAGACTCAGTAAACCTGGGGAGGGACAGTATTCTCTACCAGGCAGATTTTTCAGCCCAGTTCCCCCTGCGCCCCTCCACAAATCACAATGCCTTCTGCCCCATCCTCTCCTCCCTGTTCTTGTCCTTGTCCTATCTTTCCTCCATCCCTGACTCCTCATCCCAGTTCCATTCTCCTTGCCTACCCAGACCCAGTCACCGTCCTGCCAGACTCCCCATCCCAATCTCCCCTCCCCAGTCTCCTGGCCCATCCAGACCCAGTTCCCCTGCTCCCACGTTGCTTATCTGATCTGTCTCTACCCTCAGCTGTGGCCTCCAGTCGTTACCCCTTCTCCCCACCCACATTCCCCATCCCCACTGATTCCCAATCTCAGTCTCTCTCCATGAGCTCCTTGTCTAATCTCAGTGTCCTCCCATAACCCCGCCCCAGTTCCCTCCACCCCAGCTCTTCATCTGACCTCAGTCCCCATCTCCCCCACCAACATACTGGCTACCAGTCCTCCCACCCTTGTTTCCCACACCAGTTCCCAGTCCCAGTATCCTTGTCCAGCCAATTCCAGTCTCCCAATCCCAGTTTCCCTCTCCCATCCTGCCAGCCTCCAGTCCCAGTTCCCCCTTCCCACCCCTTCCACCATGTTCCTTGTCCTAATCTACTCCACCACCACTACCAGGGTTAAGTTCTTGTCCCTTCTGCATTAGAAGCAGGCAGCTTCCTCTTCTACACTGCTTGGACCTATTGGGAGTCACTGAAAGCACAGGAGAGACAGGTTCCTGCTCTCAGTTCAGGGATCTGACCTAGTATGGTTCATAGCAGACCAAAGCTGGAATTCTGGGAAAGTACTACTCAGCCCCAGTCTGGATCATGGAATCTTTGGGGAATTTAGCTACTAAAATCTAAGTCGTCTTTACTGAGCATGTACAAACTGCTCATTTTTCAAAGGCTTATAACTTGGATAATTTGGGAAAATTTTTATAGGGATGGCAAAAGGTAGAGCCCTGACAAAAAGCCCACCCATCCCAAAGTCAAATTTCAAGACTCTGCTCCAAAGAATGGGGATGCTGGAGGTTTTCAAAAAAGTTAGCCGGGATTTTTTAACATGGGCAAAACAACTTATTTTTCCCTTAGCCCCATTTTCAGAAACAGCTGAACTGTTTTGGCTGAAATTTTCGAAAAAATTAGCTGGAGGCAGGAACCCAGAAAGAAACTGTAAGTACAAATGGTTAAAGTTTTCCAAAGTTAAAAGCAACTGAAAATAAGGTCTTATAATGGGATCTGTTGGGAAACCTTAATAATTGACAGTAATACTGCATGCTCCTCCTCCTTCTCCTCATGTGTGTGTGTGTGCGCGCGTGCGCGCACGTAGCAATTGAGAAAAAGTATTCTCTTTGTTGGAAATTACTCAACAATATTAAAATTACATTCTTCAATACAGTGATCACTAAAGCACCTGACTATGCAATGTATCAAATGCCAAACTATAGTATTTTTCTACTACTTATACAGTTTAAAAGGTTAGATAGTCTGCTGGCTCTTACCAGAGTTCTTTCTGATTTATTAATGAAAGGAAAGTTTTCCACAAGTATCGGCATGAAAAATTGTGGTGTTCTGTAATAAAAAAAATACAGGAAGTTTTACTCAAAACAGAGGAAACAGTGAATTGCAACTATTGAATCTTTCTGGAAGTACAGTCTGGTTTCAAGAGAGTTTTATTTTCATAGATGTAGGATAACAAGTTGTACAAGATGTTTCTATGGGATATTACTGTATTATATAACTTTCCACAAAAAAAAGTAAGATGTTAATTTTTTATAGAATCAAAAGTTTCCCACCATTATCTTGGGATAGGCAAGAGTGGGGAAAAAAGAATGAGAAAGCAGTCTTCCATTACTTGATTCCACAGAAGCCCCTCCAATATTAACACTAAGCTGTCACAATTCCATTATTTGGGGGGTAGAGGAGGAGAACAAGTGATCTACACAGTATGGTCTCCTGTCTACCCAGTAGATTTCGATATGGAAATCTACACTAAAGTTATTGCAACTGAGGTAAGCACATTCCTCCCACAATATAGGGTTTCTAGTGCACAGCAAGAGGAACCAAAAACAGCATGGCTTTTGAGTAAACTATGCTTCCAAGTGGTGATAGCTTATAAGAACGGCCATAATAGAACAGACCAATGGTCCATCTAGCCCAGTATCCTGTCTTCCGACAATGGCCAATGCCAGCTGCTTCAGAGGGAATCAACAAGTAATCTATTCCCTGTCGCCCATTCCCAGCTTCTGGCAAACAGAGAGTAGGGACACTTCAGAGCAGTGGTTCTCAACCTTTCCAGACTCATCCTTTTCAGGAGTCTGATTTGCCTTACATACCCCAAGTTTCACCTCACTTAAAAACTTGGGCTTCGGCTTCAGTCCCGCTGGCCCTGATGACCTTATCAAAACGAACTCGCCCCCAGTTTGAGAGCTGCTGATATATAGAGCAGTATAAATAAGCCATTGTTCTGTATGAAATTGTAGTTTGTACTGACTTTGCTACTGCTTTTAATGTACCCTGTTGTAAAACTAGGCAAATATCTAGATAAATTGATGTACCTCCTGGAAGACCTCTGTGTACCCCTGCTTGAGAACTACTGTTTCAGAGCATGGTTTCGCATCCCTGCCCATCTTGGCTCACAGTAGAGGTGGTTGCAGTTGTGGCTTAGGTGAAACTCTGGTCCTTGCTTCCCCCACCACCATCTGTCCTCTCTGAGTCCTAACTTCCTCCCACTTCTTGCTTCCCCCAGCACCACTACACCATCCCTCTGGTCCCTGCTGCTTTCGCCTCACTCTTGACCTCTCCTTGTCTGAGTCCCCACTTCTCCCATCATTTCCTCGCTCTCCCCCTATAAACCATCCCTGTAAGGCTCTTTTATTTCTGTTAAGAGTCCAGACTACAATCACCCCATGCAGAAAGTTAAGCTGTTGCCTCTAGTATGTTTAGGCAGCAGCAGCAAGGGGCAGCAGAGAAACTCCTCTGCCTGAAGCACCAGGCAGTCTGGGGACCATGATTTTCCTCTGATTCAGGCTTTTCTGTTGTTCTGATCTGAATCTAAATCAATAGAGTTGTGGTCATTGATGCTGAGAATAGTCCCTGAAACTCTGGAATTGATAAAAATGCAACATTCCAACATTATTGTGTTACAGACAAGCAAACATCATAAAGTTGAGAGTTAGAACTCGCTTTGTTCAATCAATTAGTTTACGTTTGCGAGTTGGCGAAGCTGAAACAAAGCTTTGTATTAGCAAAAAGGACATACAAAACTATGGAATGACATACTTACGAAGGAACATATTTTGCTATAGTTTGTAGTGCTCTATGACATGTGTTAAAATTTCCAGAAAGATCTATAAAAACAAAAATGAGTTGTTATAATGAATTATTTTCTTTATCAAGTTACATACAAAGGGCTACTCTAGGAGCCAGCATGAACACATTCTGTTAGTCACTCACACTTTATAGTTCACCAGCGAAACTACACTTACAGGAGTTAGCTTTTGGAGTCAATTCTCCTTATTTCCAAAGTTACTGTCCATGTGTAAATACAGTGAATACTGGACCATGATCAATCCTAATTAACCACCACCAAAGCAAGATATTATTACAACCCCCGCATCACTGATCTCACTGGAGACTAGTGTCTGACTACATGTTAAGGAAGTCACACATTTTCTCTTTTTTTTTTTAAATGTGCTAAGGGCTGAAACTAGTTAAAGGATATAGAAAAATAATCATTGTCTGCTACAGGAATTATACAGACCTTAAAGGATCAGATTACACTTTTTTTAAGATGTGTAATGTTGAGAGGAAAAAGCCCACAGATGGCTCACTTCACCCCTATAAGAAAACTAGACTTGTGGTTAGACAGCTACTAGCAGAATTTATGCAGGAGAGTCATTCTAGAAAGAGAGTCAACTGTTGTTGAGTGTGAGAAGAAAATCCATATCTTACAAATATTTACATTTGCTGCAGAAATTCAATCTGATAGAAACAAAAACGTAGCAAAGGTTTTTAAGTGCCCCTCATTGTTATTTAGTTATATTTTGTTTACCTAAATCAAATGAAAACAAACAAATATCCAAGCTAACTTGTTTTTATAACAATCATGGTTCTAAGCCTTTGAAATAAAAATGTATTTCCTATGCACGCATCTCAATACAACAACTACTGTACCAGTGACATGGATTAAAAGTACTCGGGGCCAGATTATCATGCAGTTGATTTCAATGGGAGTTATATGCATTCAAATGCAAGAAGTGCTAACCCTTAGTACTTTTTCTAAGGGATGTCTCATTTTTCTACATAGGTTTGCAATAGTGCACATAACCATTAAACTGCATTGAAAAAAAAGTCTGCAAAAAGACACAATATACAAAAATTTTTGCTAATAGAATGAATAGAGCATATGTAAACCATGCTGCATTAATACTCACTTTCCTCATCATCATCAGAATCTGAAATATCCACATCATCCTCCCTTATGGTTACTCGAGCTGATAGGAAAGAGGATTGCTATTACCATAAACATATAAAACTTAAAAGGTCACACACTCAATGGCACAGATCAAAACTATGATTAGAAGAAAGATCTCATCTGAGCTACAGCCCCAGAATTATCTACGTTATACCAAAAACATAAGATGATCACAGGGTTTTTTCCATTCTGGGAGCTGGGAAGATTTTCCACATGGCATCATAGCATTTATTTTTGCTGTGTTTTTCATTAAAATTAGCATAATTTGTAAGTTATTTTAGGAAGAGGAGTTTCTATTATCCATTTAGAACATGTTTTCTAAAATCCAGGTAAATTAAAGACATTACAGTTAACATAATTCTCTATTGCATTTCATTTGTCCAAATAAATGCACAATGTACAATGACACGAGTGATAATTATAGTAAAGTATTCTAATTTTACATACATTTTAAGCTAATATTTGGATGATGAATAAAAGATGACCAAGAAAACTTACGGGGTATAAAATGTGAGACAATCATGCGGAGACATGATCTAAGGTACACAGTCTGTGCTGACACTAGATTACCAAGAAAACCCAGATATTCTTCCACCACATCTTGGCTTCTGCTCAACCATGGCAGCTTCTGCATTATTGCAAATAGCATGTGTTATAAACAATAATGTGAAATACAGAGACATTTTGAGAATTCAACCACTGACCTCCAAATGTAATATGTGCATACTTACCAACAAAATGCTGATTAGCTGCTCAAAGTCTTTGGTCAAGTATGCAACAGAAGCCCGAAATTCATGTAGCCAATTAATGATTTGGGCATCCTTCAAATAATCAGACAAGATAGATATAACAAAGTCAATAATATGACCCTATAAGCCAATTTCAAAATCTTTAAAACCCAAATCAAACATGACAATTATAAATAGAGTGGCTATTTCCTCATCTACATGTCAGGAATTTCTAAAACTCCCGTTAGCATGAGAATGAGAGAGAATGGGAGAACAGACATTTTAGTTTGAATCTACTTGTGATTCAAGAATGAATACGGTAGCACAATAAACACACTAATTTCACATCTAAAGATGTGGGTTCAAATTTGAACCTCAGTAAGCAAGTTTAATGGTTTTATCCAAACTTGCATTTATCCATATCATTAAACCACTGTACAATGTCAAAATAGAAAATCAAAAGATTGGTGCCTGCTTTACCCCCTCAGAAGCCATGTGAGGGAAAGATATTCTGCATAGAGATCTTACCACTCCTGCAGGCAAGAGACCATCTGCATCTGCTTCCCCACACGCACTCTCCTCTTGTCCCTGTACAACACTTTCTGTAGTGTGGAAGAGTGCAAGTGTGTGTGCTTCGCTCGGGGTGCCCATATTGTCTCCCCATCAATCCCGAGGGAGTCTGCCCAGGAGTCAATAATATCTCATGCTATGTTAACTCCTAAACAGAGCTCCCATTGTGCTATGGGATCACCCCTTTAAGCAATGGGCTGGAGACTCCCTGGCAGCATAGCTCAGATGGACCTCGGGAGAGCAGCTTTGGACTCTGAAGCCAGTACAGAAGCACAAGGTCTGTGCATGATCAGTCCTGTACCTCTGACAGATCTCAGAGGACCCACAGATTCTGAGAGAAAAAAACCACACCATTTCTTCCACAGGTGGTCAATGCAAGCAACACTTTCCCACCTCAACTCTCCTCCCTCCCAACTACAGGATGAATTTAGAGGAGATTCCTTAAAGAAATCCTTAAGAATTCCTTCCCCAGGCCCCACTTAGGTGGATTTTTTGCAGGAAGAGGTAATTGGGCCTTGGAATAGTAGGGATGCTATACATTAGAATTTGGATGCAATATCAAAACTGAAAGGAAGTTTGCTTGTAGAGTGCCTCTCATCATCAAGTTTACCCCAGAGCAATTTACACAGAATTTATTGTTGTTTTTGAGAGGGGAAAACACAGCAACCCAATAATACAGCATTATGCATACTGTAACATTCATATCGCTTTGCAATATATATTTAAAAATACATTTGTCATCACAAGATGACTACAAAGCAAAGACAGCCAGGCTAGATAAAAAAAAAAGAAGCACTCCCCTACACCTGGCCAAGTGGCAATAAATCTTAACAATTCATCAACTTAATATTAAGCAAATAATATTTGTTATATAAAATGGGTGCAATTTGCCCTACAATTACATTCAGTCTCAGGGAAAAAGCCAAATCAAAATTATCGCATTAGAAGATTCCTTACCTTTATTTCTGGATCTGACAGCTGGTGCTTTAACAACTCAAAGTCAGTAGTTTCACCCTGGGAAAATAAACACAAACTGTTTTCTGCCATATAATACACCTAAACAGTTTGAAATATAAGCTTATTCTCTACACTTAACAATGACAGCTATGAAGACGATAAATACTAGAAATCCTGTGAAACACAACAGTAGTATTCACAGATTGGTTCTCAATTTTAGCTAATGATGTGTTGTAAGAAATAACTTGTTTCTGAAAAAAGATGCTTGTAAAGTTACTATTTTATAAAATGTGATCCTTTTACACCCTCAGATTAGGTTGCCCCAGGGGTGCAAATTTTCCTTCTTTGTAGCTTGTGTAGGCCAAGCATATTGCATACACCAGGGGCTCCTTGTATTCCTTTTTTCAACCTCACAAGTATCCTGTATGGCAACCACCCCTTCCCCTTAATATTAGGGACCCCCTACAACTTCCAACATCCCCCCTCAGGCCTGGGAGGGTCTGTGTGTCCCCCCATATTCCTTTCCATCATATGCCTCAATCTCCCCCTGCCAAGGGATGTTTGCACACACACCACCATTCCACCCTCCTCCCATACCAGGGTCCCCATTCTTCCCCAACATGACAACAGCTGTGCGCCCCCCATCCACACCTTATTGTCCATGCCAAGGGCTCCTCTGCATACCTCATACCATTCCCCTCATACTGGGTTCCCCAATTTTCCCCCATCCCAGGGGCTGTCTGTCTGTGTTCCATTTCCACCTTCCTCTCCATGCTAGGGTATCTGTGTACCCTTTATCCAGGGTCCCCAATCCTCCCCCACAAAGGGTTCTGTGTGCTCCATTCCCCCAATACCAGGAACCCCATTCTCTCTCCATGCCACAGGCTGTGTACAAATCCCCATTTCCCACTCCACCACCATTATTATTTTGTTTGAAAGATAAATCATGCTATGTTGGAAAACATTAATGGATACCATCAATTGATCTATAGACTACAGACAAATACAATGATGCTTGAAGTTGCAGCTGTGCTAATCAAATGGCAGGAGCGCCATATAACCCCCATTTTTGCCCTTTCAGTTTTCTGATTCTCTCCAAAAAAATCAACAGGGTTCCAGCCATTGATCCCTGGAACTTCTGGAATGTACTGGATGTGACATTCACAAGTTATGTTATAGACAGACACATGCTAACGAGTTGAAAGTAAGGTCTTCACAAGTTTGCCCAAATACCAAAAAGAGAGTTAAAAGAACCTTACCTAAGTCAAGGGGCATATACTGGTGCCACAGATAATTTGACTCTGCATGCTTAAAATTGATACACTAATATAAAAACCCAAATATACCGAAAACACTACTCCGCTGCAAGGAGCTTAAGGAAAACAAGAGCATAGTCACCTTTTGGTATTTCAGCAAGACATCTGTCAACGTCCCACCAAACCTGACAGTCTTTCTTGGCGGGGAGCTGATGAATTCGTCTCCTCCCAACATCTTACAGTCTACACAGTAGGACAGAGATTAAAACAGCATGAAAACACCCCCCTACTACTACTGGCCCTCTGGGGTTTGACACGTTAGTTATTACCTCCCATCCTGTCAGAACGTCACACTTTAAAGCACGACGCGGCCCAAGCCTCTGTACACGAGGCGTGTGAAGCAGCCCGCCCCGTAAGAAGAGCCCAGCCACGCGTCCCCAGCGTTTTTAAGGCGTGAAGCAGTGAAAACGTCCTGCTGTCCTTGGCAGACAGACTCCCCGCGGGGCAGGGAGGGGAAGAAACAAGGTAACAGGGGAAGAGACGCCCGCTGCCCGGACCCCCCAGCTCCTCCCGCTCTCACCGCTCGCCCGCCAGCCGACCCTCCCCCGCCTCCTGGCAGGGAGCTGAGAGAGACTCGGCAGCGCTCCCGCCGGGGGTCTCAGCTAGCCGTTGAGCTGGTACCGCGCGCCGACTTCTCCTCGCGCGAGGCATCCAACCGCTTCCATGCTAGCTTGGGCCAGAGGAAGGAATGGCCGGCGTCCCCGGAAGTGAAAAACCATCCCCGGGCCCTTCCCCCACCGAGAGGTTCGTTCGCACCCCAGCGGCATCGGCCAGAACAGACAGAGCGCGCCGTGACGTGGCTGCTCTAGCTCTTCTCTCGCTACTCTCGGAGGACTGGCGTGAGGAGCGGGCCCCGCCCACCTTTACAGCGGAACGGTTAACGTCCCGGCCGGTTTAAACTCGGGCAACGAGCAACCCAAGCTCGGCCAAAAGGGTCTTGAGCTTCGGCAGCGGACCGGCCCCTGGGCAGCCGCGCCCGCGGGAAAGGTGCCTGGTTCTCTGTCGGGGTTGCTCCCCTGGGGCTCTCCATAAGTACACCAGGCCTTTGAGATAGCCTTGACCGCTGCCTGTCACAAAGGGCTCTGTCGTCTATAGCACGAAGAGACACCTGCGCAAGCTGTGCAGAGGGGAAAAGCTGTTCGGTGGTTGCTAAAAGTGTAACAGAGTTGTGGAGACTACTTGACTGCAGTCTGACTGTGGTTTGCCCTAGAACTGTTACATCAGGTTCCACAGAAGTCAGGGGAGAAATTGAGGGCTCCAGTATAAATGGATCCGATGCTTCGTGGAGTTTAAAAAAGGAATTATTTATATTTGTTAGTGTAACAGGGACAACCTTATATGGTTTAGGCCCATTGTTGAGGCCTGAGTATTCTGCCTCACTTAAATCAGACCAGGTTAGAGTCACAAAGTGGCAGCTAAACTGGGGTTTTGGGAATACCAGTGCTGCCTGATTCTAGGAATTAGGTGTCTACAGTGACAGTTAAGTGCCTAAGTCCCATTCGTTATATGGGAAGCCTGAATGCAAAAACTTAAGCACCAAGTGAGTTTAGAACACTACAGGGTTCAACAGCCTATCGCCTTTGGCAAATGAAGCTCATCCATACTAGGATCAGAACTGTGCTGGCTGCAACAGTCTAAAGATTAGCCATCAACCCATGACAACCCTTTCCTGTTTCTATACACGTTTGTGTAACACTGATCATTTTTGGCTTGAAAAGTTTTGTGATACCTCCATATTATCAGAGCACAGTAGTGTTAGGCCCAAGTCTCAGGAACACTTTGAGTCTCCCTCCCTCCTTCTCTAACTGTCTCTAAGCCCAAGCTAGATTTCTAGAGATAGCTCCAGGAAGTTACTCAAGACTGTGAGGTGTGACTATATAAACCATCTTGGAATATGAGGTGTGGGCTCTGGCCTGTAGGTACTGATAAAGGAATTGTAGACATTTATTGTTTAAATAAAAACAGTTATTAAGTATAAGCCCTTGCATTACTGAAAGCAACAATACATGATGCCAGTAGTGGACAGATCTGATAACAAGCTGGAAGAATTTTCAATTCATTCCTGATCCCTGAATTGTACATATACTACTAGTAAGAATGGATGGCCTGAAATCACTGGAATTAAGGGAGGCGTGCATGAATTGTGAAAGTGCTTCAAACAGACTTTGTATGTGGATGCAGAGATGAGTGGTGCTGTTGATAAAGTGGTCTTATTAACTGGACTTGGTGCAGGACCCATAGGCATTTTTAATAACTTCCGGCTTTCACCCATTGCATGGACTGATTTTAAAGGGATCCTAGCAGAGTTTGAAAATTGTATACCTAAAAAGAATGAAACCTATGAAAGATTCCTCTTCCACGAGTGTAAAAGGCAAAGAAAGTATTCAGGAATGTTACAGAACTGAAGCTAAAGATACAGCCTTGAAATTGTGATCCCACCTTAAAACATTTCCTGAATAGAGATAGGTGGGTGGTGGGCTGCAGAAACAAAAGGTATGTGAGTATTTGCTCAGAGACTAAGAACTTTTATAAAAGCCATACAAATCCACAAAGCATCAAAACAGGCACAACTGTAAGTGCAGACTTTGAGTATGGAGGAGACTAAAGAAACCATATATGAGGTTATGATGCAATAGAACATGAAGGATGGGCATGAGAGGAAAATAGGCAGTGCAAGACACCCAGTCCTGTCCAGCCAGCAATGTTTCACCACAGAAGACAGTCTTCTTACGCCTTAAACTTCAAGAGTTGAGGAGCAAAGTAAAAGCAAATGGTTATTGCCCCAAGTTGGCATTACAAGAATGACATCAGGAACCTCTCCTAGCCTCTGAAGCACGGTCGACCTACCAGTCAAGCATTGTAGAGCAACATGTATGCTTGCTTTTGCATAATGAGTTAATTTGAATATTTGCAGACAACCCTAAACTGTTCTAAAAAAATTGTGTGGATTTAGGCATCAGATTATTATTGCTATTTTACAAATAGGGAACTGAGATACAGAGAGTAAGTGATTTGCTCAACTGTGAAATACCCCTGACAAATTAAGTCTGCTCTACCTGCAGGGTAAGTTTCCCTGCCATCACATCTGAGCTTTGCTTGGTGTGGAGGGAGGGACTTCATGTAAGGGTAAAAGGAGTAATGGTGACCATAGTGGGGTTTTGGAGGAGACTAAGGCATCCAACCTATCAACTTTTCCCATTCTGTCCTTTTGAAGCAAGAAAAAAAAAATTAAAGGTTTCCATTATGTCTTGGCCACACTTCTCTGTTTGTTAGTTCCAGTGTGTGGTTTAAGTGGGAGACAGATGTGTATAAAGTACAAATGGTATGGAAGGGAGTTAGGATGGACCAGAGTGCATAGGGAGCACTGAATACACTCTGGTTAGTATTTGTCAGTGTGGCAGGGTATTGTCATAGCAGTGTCTGATTATCTCTGGCTATTTTCTGGTTTTGGCATAATAATGCTGGGGTTTTTATATCATTATCTATGTTAAAGGGGCCTACATATTTTTCCTCTCATTCTATACATTTTTTAAAATAAAATTTTAGTTGCCTATGCAGTTGTGTGTTATGCTATTAATCCATGGCCCTTTACAAAGTTTTATTTTTCATGCTTAGTTCTATCCTTGTCATCACTTCTATGGCTAAATTCTAACATATGATGCCAACACTAAAGTTTGTTCAGTGCAGCCTAGTCACACCTCACATGTAAACTTTTCAGATTCTCCCTGAAGTTTGCTTTAAGAAAACTGTGTTCACACTGTTGTCCGTAAGGAACTTACAAGGCCACAGCTTTGTTTTAGTAATAGCTTTTGGTATGGCTTTGTGATTCCTTTCTGAACACAGAGGATAAATTATGATTTTAAAACTTTTTTCCACCATAAATTTTAAAATGTGCCATTATTTACAGTGAAATGTACATTGAAATATTATCCTCGCATAGATTTGCCATGAGTGGCAAGCTGCCTGCAGCTTCAGATAGTCTAGCTGCATAAATAACTTTCTATTCTCCATGTAATTCACCTGAAATAACTGTAGCAACATGAGAGATTCTTGGCCTTTGTCCTTTCGAACAGTTGTGTGTTTGGTTATTGCACTTTATACCAGGTGCGTGACAGACTTTTTCAGAAGAAAGAATACATAACAATATTTAGAACTGGTATGACAAGTGCTCAGTTCTGTTGCTAATGGATAGATAGAACAACAACAACAAAAGCCACTGCCTTATCTTGCATTTTTCAGGCTCACAGCTAAAGACTGAAACAACAACAAGGGCAACCCAGATTATAAATATAGCTATATTGCAAGGAGATGGGTGACAACTGTTTTACCACATAGCTCCATTTTATGAACAGGACCAAACTGTTCCTTAAATGTGCTAAAGCTGCAGGAATCACAATTAAGGTTTCCTCTTAACTATGTAATGCACGGTTATCAACACATTAGGGGGAAAATGTGTTTAAAATCAGGTCTACTAGCCATTGTTCTATTTGTAGTGCTATAGGTGAGTCTTGTACTGACTGAACTAACATCTTGCTCCAAGGTAGTCCCTTAGTGGCAGATTTGGGACGTTGATGGCAGTGTGTGGGAAAGCTTGCATTTCCAAGACCTACACTGTCACTATGTGATAAAAAGCAGACTTCAGTCTCCAGCTGTCCCACTGGAACTGTTCACCAGTAGCATTCATTGCCAAAAGCGTGGAGGAGGGGTTTAACTGCTATGAGAGTTGCCATACAGCTCTGCAAGAGTCCCACTGAAACTGTTCTCAGTGCAGGTAGGGATTACTCTTAACTGTTAGTTTGTGAAGAGCTGGCAGTTTGCAGGAAATCAAAAAGATAGTTGTAATTACAGCATCAGTCATTCCCAATCAATGTATTGATCTCACTAGAGAGTGCATAAAATACCTATATCCATTCTCAACTTTTGCCTTGAATTTAAGAATTCTTGCCAGTTCAGTTATACCAAGTTAGAGAATGCAAGAGCTTAATTAAATCAGCATTTCAGACTAAAGTAATAAGCATTTAAATTATTTTATTGAAGAATGCATCAAGATTATTTTTTATGGATACTGATAATCTGCAGATTAACTGACCTATCTTTTTGTTGCTCTGCACTCTTTCAATGACCTTTGTAGTATTAAAGATAGTTCTGACCAGCTTCAGCTTCCTAAACCAAAATACAAGGTATTTCCTAAATGGCAACAGTTCATTGTGCTTTTACCCTGCTTTTAGAGTACCCAAAAAAAATAGTTTAAAACATAGAAAGGGAGAAAGGTAATGCCTTTCTTTTACCTGTTTAGCTCTCTAAATTGGGATTCTCAGGTCAGTCTTCATGTATATTTGCTGTTTCTTAGTACACTGACAAATGTTATAAACCTTTAATCAGGGGAAAAGAAGCAATAGCTATATAGTACAGATATTTAAGTAGTATATGAACTGCCCTGCAGGGACAGGTTTTCTGAATAACAAAGCTTCCAAAACAAAAATCTGAAAAGTTTTAAAACTGTACCAAGTCAGATCAATAGAATCATATTTCTAAACTATTTAATTATTTCAGTAAATAGAAATAAATCATGAGAGATGTCAGTAAAATAGGTTCAAAGAGAAAAATACTTTGAAGTTGAGAGTAGTAAAAAAGATGGTCATGTGAAATACTATAAGGGAGCATTAAAGAAAGAAATAATCTGACAGAAAGCACTCCAACACATAATGGGAAGGGAAAAAATTAAAAATCCAAGCAGCTGGCTATCAAACACCATATCTAGAACTACAAATGAGACCTGACAGCAAAAGTCATGTAACATTATTTTATCTTCGTGTTTACACGGACTTCAGACAAATACAGTGGGATAAATTAATCTCTAGTATAACGCCACTTAATTCAATAAAATGATACCATGGATAAATCTGGCCCAGTATTTTTGTGTTAAGAGGAAAAATTAGAGAGAAGCATTAAACTGTTTGTCTCAATGAAATCTCATACAGGTTTGTAACAGTTTATAGTTTTTTTTCCACACAAATAAAATACTGTAGCTTGATTTTTACTTTAATAAAAATGTCAGATAATCATATAGAAATCAAATCATTAGAAATCCTCTTTAGATAAATAATTTTGATTTAATTGGAAATACAGCTTCCACTAAAATGAGAATTTGAAAGCCAAACAAAGAATATCAGGTTTGTGAAATCATATTGTGAAAATTCACTGCTGAGTCATATAAGCCAATATTTGACATGGGGAGAGATTTGTGCCTAATTTCTGTGAATGCTAATAGTTCAATGTGTAAATCTATACATACTTCTAACAGAAGATATCCATAAGAGTGAAACACATTAAGTGATTAAAACAGTGATTTAAATCAATCCCTCTGCTGCCTACCCAGTTGTTTAATTGTGAAATTAAAGAAGGGGATTTCATAACTATATGGTGGTGGTCTTGAAATGGAAAAGTGTTAGAAATATCTAATGACATTACCAAGTGGATTTTAACAGTGGACCTGTTGGTGCTATTATGGGTTTTCCAATGGAAAAACAATATTTGAAATGGAGAGAACTAATATTCCACTTATTTACAAGCTAATCTCTGTTGCAAATTCACAGGAAGAAAAAACATCCTCTGAAGACAGCATCTTGACATAACATTTGGGAAATATGTCTGATGGAAATATTTTTTAAAAAGTCAACATTTGGAAAAAATATACTGCAATTTAGTCACCTTTTAACAAACTCAGAAAAAATAATACCCTCAGCATGAAACTCAGTTATGCTCAATTGCTAGATTATTGATCAATCAAGTCTTGTTTAATTAATTTTCTTCTTTTCATATAATAGTCACTTAGTATTTAAGTAATTTCACAAAATGTATTAAATGTTTTAACACATTAGTGAATGTGGAGTTCTTAATATAGATATAGGAGTTCTGGCCAATCATACAGGGGAAATAACAGTTTTCTTAATACGATCACAAACATATTTTAATCATGAAGGTTAGATAAGAAATAAGTCTTAAGTCTTCAGTATAATAAATCTCAGCATAGAAAGTTAATGATTACACAAGTTTTCACATGTATGATTCTCTAATAATGTATAAAAGATGTGGAGTACACAACTGAACACTGATTTCAAATTGCTTTTATACATTTATCTATTTCTATACAACAAACTACATTAAAACGGAGTTAAGGTTGAGAGTACATACCAGTCTTTTGAGTAAAAGTAATCACTACAAAACCAAGCATTGCAAGCTCAGGGAATTCAGTGCTAAAGTTAACATGTTTCAATTTAGGTTAAGCAATGAAAATGCAGTCAAAGCACCTGAACAACCTTAACTCCACATAGTAGTGATACCTAAAAACCAAAATTAAGATTATTTGGGTGCCCTAATGTTATATTTCCATACCTTATGTTTTAATTTCTTTTAACTTTAGCCTTAATGCTAAATTACCTGAGTTTATTATACTTGATGTGTGGATAATTTCAATATCCCTGCAATGTATTGATTGAAATGCACTCTCAACCATAATTCCATTTTAATGTCAGTTTTAACTGAAAAATAGAAAGGCTATTCCCAGACAAAATCTGTGAACACTAAACAAGAAATCCAAAGAACATAATCATGAAATATTTCTAACTAAATATAGAATATCAAGTTTGATTTTCTAAATTGTATCTTTTATGGCCAGATTCATTCTCCTCCTCATGTACCTCATTCACCTCCTGCTTGCCCTCTGTGTTGACTAGATTTAATGCAAGTGGTAGATTTTTTTAAATAAATATTTAGGACTAGTGGTCATTTTTGCTGCTATTTTTCATACCTGAAAGATTATCCGACAGCAGATAGTGCATAAAATCTCCTTTAGACAGACTTGCATTTAGTGGAATCAAGTTGCCCTCAAGAAAAGGGTAGCCACCTATACCTTCAGGAGACAAAGAGAACACCGAGAAGCAAGGTCATAGAAAAGCAGCCATCTTTATTGCATCCTCAGTCCCACTGAGAACGATGAAAGATAGACTGGTAACCATTTTGAGAAGGGCAGCTAAGGACATATTGGCTTTATTGCCATTGTGAACAATGGAAGAAAACAGTCATTTTAGAGGCATTTGCTATAAAAACATGCATGAGCACTTGCTGTAGAAACTTCCATCTAAGAGAAGTAATGGCAAAAATGTCAATTAAAAATAAAAATCATCAAATCTAGCCTATAGACAAAATGTCAGTGAATTTTAAGAATACAGGAAGATTGAAAAGTCTCATTTGGTACTGAGATCATGACAGACAGAAAGGTGGCCTGACAGTTTTTTAAATTAATTTAAAAATAGGTCTTAACTCTAATTAATCCTTTACTTTGAATTTTCTGAGAATTTACCTCTATGCCCAAAGAATAATTGCTGTAATTTTGGGGAAGATAAGATGTATTCTTCAGACATTAATAGGTTGAATGCCCACTTTAAATGCAAAAACTAGAACAACTTTAGCTATGGAACTGCATGTGGCACTTCCATAGTGTGCAGTTTGTTTCTTTGACAAAAAAAAAAGTTCATATGGATTTTGTTTTGCATTTTAAGTAAGTTGATAACACTCTCATAAGACTTTCAATTCCCCAATGTTTATTAACATGTAGTAATTAATATAAAATAGTATGTTACCTACTACTAAATAGCATTCAAATTTCCATAAGACGGAATCCATCACTTAATTGTCCTCTATGAAACCATGGCTGTCTTTTCTATTTGTAAACAAAATAATATGAATTTGAAGTAGCTAACATCTCTAAATACACTATTTATAAAATCTCTGCAATGCTAACATCAGGAAGCATGTCTAAAATAATGATGGGGGTAAAAAAGCATATTGCAGTTCTCTAAAATACATTTTTTTTTCCTTTAAGTGAGAAAAAGTACTGACTAATTTCACTTTAAAAGCTTGCATAGTAAACTGTTCACAAATGCAGTTAGCACTAGTCCTTGCAACTCACTGAAGAGCCTCAAAAATCAAGCTCTGTTCTGCTCACATATGACCATCCCTATAAAGGTATGAAGTTAGGATTTATAAATCAATTAGAATTTAGTTAATAATTCTGTTGACAATCCAAGACCCATCTCCTTCTTCCCATAAATTGGTTAGTACTATAACAGTAATTAATGTAAATAGATATGACTGTCTACAGGGAAGACTAAATGCAATTATGTAAAGTCCCTAAATAGTACTACATTACTATACATCTAAGCCTTCTATGTTTTTTAAACACAAAGCAGTCCATCCAGTTTAAAGACAGAAGTTGAGTACTTCCTAGCCAAATTCAGAAGTAGTTAACTTGGCTCACAACTCACTAGTGAAGCAACAATCCTAGCAACTGCATTATTAAAATTTAAGTCTGTAAACCATAGAGGAGTTTCTTTAAAAAACAAAACAAAAACAAACAAAAAAACTGCATCTGATCCTACCCTAGCTGTATTTTTTTTTAAAACAAACCCTTCTATGACTGTTACAGATGTAGTCCTGCAAGCAGAATTTTTGTGCCTTAAACAAAGCAGATGATCTTAGGCAGGCACTAGCTGAGAGGGAAAGATCAAGGTAGCTACTGGGAAGATTTACAAGAAAAGGAGATAGATTCTGCTTAGGGAAATGGAATAGAGATAAAATCACTAGAAGATGAAGAAGTAGTCAGAAGAAAAGGAAACCTTAGCACCGTTTACAGGAGAGTATTTTTTGTGCCACTGCCGAAGTTGCGATGGACCCACATTCTTTTGTTACACTTGCATTGGATGGGAATCATTCCTGTTTGCCAATTGCAAGTTGTTAAGACCCATCTTTATTTGCCCATGGATGGAATCCCGTGCTCACTTTATTCAGCAAGGGAGATAAGTAACTCATGCAGGAACTTGTCCAAAACAGGTCTTCCGCTATCCTTAGCTCTAACATAAACCCCCTTCTTCCTTATTTTTACAACTGTTACTTTTAAACTTTAATTCCAGGAAAAAATTATAAGTCAAACCAGTATATTATGTGTACGTTAAGCAGTGCCAGACAATTGTCTTCTACCCAAGTTAAAAAAAGTTTGTAGTTTCAACAATGCTGCAATGTTAGGACTGTATTTTGGAATGAGGCTTCCTCTCATAGATCCATCCTGCTTCTTCACATTACAGCAGTTTTTCCTATTATCCCAGAAGAGAGATGGTTATATCAAAAACACTTACTAGTTTTATCTGTCCACCTAGGAGATTTAAAAACACATTTTTTTAAAAAGTATGGAAAGGAGCACATTTGTACATTAATGATTAAACATTGAGTCACAATAAATTGTGCATTCACCAAAAAACAAAAAAACAAAAAAAACCCACCCCAACTGTTTCCAAAACTGCTTCACAAAGAGATACTAACAGCACCCACTTTTTACTAAGGCATTCCACTGCCATAGTAAAGTTCACAGTACTTTAATTTGTGTGTCTTGGTAAAAAAGAGACCTTTTCATCCTACTATTCAGACATTTAAACAAGTATTTATACATGAAATGCTGAAATTATTTATGAAACACTGTCTATGATTTTTTTTAAAGTATGAACCAATTTGCTTTCACATAAGGAATCAAATATAAAATTTAAAACAGAGGAATCTTTCATATGGCTTGAAATGCTGTCAATAAATACAATGAAAATTCTCCAGTCACTGTCCAGCACTGAAATATATACATTTGGCAGAAAGATGGCTCTATAAGTCTATTTGGTACAAATTCCAGTAAGGCAATAGAGATTATTCCATAAAGAAAGAATCCTCTTCTATAGGGGCATCTTCTTTCCAGTTTTCCCAACATGGCACTACAACAGTTTTTTTCCTAAATGGCAGTAGTATCAGTAGTCATGTTTTCAGGGTATCCTGAAGAGGGGAAAACAAAAAAATAACCTGTTCATTTTATAAACAATCTGTCTTGGGGAAAAAAGTCATGCGGAAAACTGAACAATTTTTCAAACAAAAAGTAGTTTTCTGCCTACTTGAATAATTTCACTAATCAGTAAAATATCCCATTTGGGTGAACCTATAACATTCTCCATAAAACCTTCATCATGATGATGAGGAACTGAATAGTCTCATTGATTAATCTGATTTTTTTTAAACCAGAATTTATGTTTTTACCTATATTTATGGCAAATAAGTTATCCAAGGAGTTCTTCATCTTTAATATTTTTATTAAATAAATTTGTTTCTTTTCAAATTTCAAAAAAGTTTCATTTTGCTTACCAATATAGACAGCTCCTTAAAGCTTGCACTTCTTTGTAGACTTCTAGTAATACAAAGTTAATGAATAATGAAATGTCTTCGACTTCAGTGCAAAACATTCTCTGCTGACAGACTAATGGGCCCCAAATATTCAATCCAGTAAGTCAAGTTCAGGAATTTCTCCCAGGTTTGACCCAACGGTAAATACTCTTCATTTATGGGAAAAAAATACCAATTATTTCTAGGAAACAATTTTCATAAGCCTTATGAAATGGAGATTCAGTTTAATTCAGATGTAAACACCACTACCCCTACCCAAGGGGGAAAAAAGAATCATAACACACTATGCATAAGGAGAGGCTTACCACCTTGACTCTTCATACATAATTCAGTTTGTGTTTCAGTTTGTGTTCTGCATTGTACTCACCAATGCAATTAGACAAAAAGCTATTTGGAGTAGAGACCTGCTATTTACTTGGCAGAGCTCATTTATTACATAGTGCCATGTATATCTGGCTCTATAAATGTAACTAAAACTTGGCTCCGTACAGGTAACTAAAAAAATAGAAGCCACAAATGAATCCCATTTCAAATAATAGGACTTGGTGAATATGAAAGCTAGAAAAGTTCCCTGAATGTTAACTACCTTATCATTTGAAGTGACATTTGATTTAAGTCATGTTCATTAAAGATACTACCTACTTGTTTTAACCTATTATGAGTACTTCTAATCCATTTTAAACAAGACTCCTGTTAGCCCCTTCGAAAATCCTAGCCTAAATCCTTTGAGTCAGGGACTGTGCTATTTGAGACCTCTGAGCACTGTAATAACAAGAAGCCACCTTAAAATAAAATAGCCTTAACCATAAAGTTCTTTACAAGTTTTCTTTCAAAGCATTCCATTTCTATAGTGCAAGTATAAATCTAAATTTGTGAATCAGTTATTTCTTCAACTAAAAACGTGTCTATTGCCATAAGTCAAGATATTGAACTTCTGATTGTCAACCACACCCTGAAGCATACAAAGGCAAGTCATTTGATAATGAAAGCATTTCCTAATTGCAGTTATAGTTAATGATAAACTAAATGCCACCAAGTAACCTGCTGAAGCAATGCTGTGCTGTGCCCTTACCTCCTCCCATAGGTTTTCCATAAAGCATTATGCCAACACCATTTCCCTGTAAATTATCTCATCACCTACAAAGTTTCTCAGAATCCACAAAGGCCAGTACAGAGAAAGGAAATCAAGCCTAATTTCTCATGTATGCAGCACTTTTAACAAACAAAAACCTTTGCGGAGGTGGCTAGCCCTTTCAATTAGTTCAGCTTTATTTCTGCTGATTGTTAAGTTAATTGTGCACAAACTGGACTGACACAGTAAAGTAGTTAGCAGCCTGAATGTCAGCAAGTGATTATATTATAGTATAACAGCATTTTATATGGCAACTGACAGGTGTCTATAATTAAATTACTTATTAAGCATAAGTATCTCTGTTAACCTAATACCTGCATTTAAAATCATATTGGTCAAAGTTCTGAATATAATTTGCAATCAAGTGACTTTTGAAAGTGGGTTTTAGGTTGCTTAGTCACTTGAGTGGCTATGAAAATTTTACCCAATATTTAATAGCAAGTCCAGTTTAGCAGGTTAGAGAGATTTCAACTCTTGTATGTAGAAATGTTAAGCTGATCGCTGCAATTCTACTTCTAAGCATATAAGCAAGCAAGAGTGTTACAAGTAATGTCCTTTATGATTGCACTGTATTTAATTCTCTCTAGCATAGAAGTGTTCCCCTTAATTAGAAGGGGTAGATAGCCTTCTTCAATGAAGCCCACATATTAATGTTTGTTTAGCTGTTTAAGGCACTGGACTATTTCTAGTTGATATTCCAAGTTTGAACAGCTGGGTGAGAGTTGCATAAATCTTAGATTGTAAACTCTTTGGGGCAAAGTTAACCTTTGTTACATACAGTGTTTAGAGAATCATAACTTTAAGATGGAAGACACAATCAGTTCATTAATCCACCCAACTGCCACCTCAGTATCCCTTTTACCACTGCCTTGTCCAACCTAGTATTTAAATACATCAAGCAATAAAATTCCTTGGGAAATATCTCCACAGTCTAACATAACTCCGTTTTAGGGTTTTCCTGAGATGAGTAAATTTTAAAGAAATTGAGACAGACTACAAAGGGTTTTTTTTTTTGTTTTGTTTGTTTTTAAATCATCTATCTATATCGTGTGTGAGTGGGTCCATTAAGTGGGTCCTCTGTGTACACCCAAATTCAGTCTGATAAAAGAAAACCGGGTAGAAAAAAAAATCGTTAGGTTCTACCCACAAGAAGTTTTTGCTCTGCTTCCTTAACCAGTCATCGCTATTTCCAAACGACATCCCTTTGTAGCACCTTTACTGACGTTCCCTGCCAGTACCAGGGAGTTCCCACCTTCCTTTAAAGTTCTCTCTTCTGGTTCCCCCGGGAAAAGCAGTCTCCTCCCGCTACAAGCTTGTATTTCCGCTTCACGTCAAAGCCCCATCACCATCGCGGCACACGCCCGCCGTGGCACGGCTAGTCTCACTCTCAGCTCGCCCTGATCCCTGCCCACAAGCAGGCGCTAGCGCCACGCAGGCCCATCGCAGCGAGCCCCCTGCTCCCGCTCACAAACCGAGGCATCGCCCCAGAGTTACAGCACCTCCCGGGACCAGCGGGCACGGCCCGGGCCGGGATGAGGGGCGTCCCCAGGGCGGGGACACTGGCACTCGCTCCCGCCCCCCACACCGGGCGGCCCGTCCCCTCGCTTCTCCCTGTTTCTTTGACTTCGAAGCTGTGTTTGGTCCCACCTGGCGACGCGGTGCTCAGACGGGCTAGGCGCGGGTAGTGTTCCCGGCGGGCTGGAGCTCCATGGCGGCGGCGGCCGGGGGACTGGAGCGCGGAGCGGAGGAGAAGGCGGTGGAGATGCGGCTGCTCAGCCCCCGCACTAGCCCCCGCAGCACGCTGTCCCCACGGCCCTTGGGCGGGCCCAGCCCCACGTCGTCGCGCAGCTCGGCGGGCGGCACCTCCAGGTTGCCCGCGTACCAGAACACCCACCAGATGAGGCTGAGGAAGATGCCGATGCCGCCCGCGTAGATGAGCAGGTCCGAGAAGAAGAGGTCGGCGAAAACCCCCGTCAGCAGCACGGCCAGGCCCAGCGCGTCGAAGGCCAGCGCGAGCCAAAAGGCGGCCACGCAGCGGCCCAGCCCGCCCGGAGCTGCCATGGCAAGGGGACAGCTCGGCCGTGCCACCGACGCCTCCGGGCAGGGTAGGGCGGGGGCCGCCACACACCTGGGCGAGGCCACGCCCCCCACACCTGATGGGAACAGGCCACGCCCCTTTCTACTCCCCCCGCGCCTGAACGGCAAGGACACGCCCCTTTCGCTAGGCAGGCACGTCCGCCCCTGCCTGCTACCCCCTCAGAAGAGGAGGCGACGCACCTTCTTCGGGCTACAGCTTGCTCCGGCTGCCCCGCTTGGAGGGGCGCAGTGCACAACGGGGACTCCTGACTCTGCCCTTCTCCCCATCCCGCAGGGCTCCCTCACTAATCCCCTCTTCTCAGGCAGCAGCCAGCCTAATGCCTTCCAGCCACCTGCTGCAGGGGACTGGTGCGCCAGAGGGGCCTATTCATCCTCTCCCCTCTGGCAAGTCACCATCGCTGCTGCCCCCCACAGGCAGAGGCAGGCTGAGCGTACAGAGGGGGATATAGCTCCTTGAAATGGACACAACCCCTCCAGCCCCATCCTTCTCCTTCAGGATTTTGGCCCGGATGGAGCCCAGCTATTTAAAAATCTATACACAGAAACCGAGGTCAAGCCCTAGGAAAGCCAGCTCTATTGAGCACAGTTATAGGCCTTCCAACAAGATCTTGCACAGATAGTGGGGATGGTGCACCTCGCGGACCAAGCAACTTACAAGGAGTGCAATGGTACCTCAAAGGCTAGAGGGAGGGATGATTCCCAATGAGAAGGGGGACAATTTAGGGTTACAGGTAATGGCCCAACGATGGTCCCTTAAAAAACTCCAGGATAAAGGGTATTAGTATTGCACATCAACTATGGAGATTCTGGAGTGCTCCCCGGGTAACCCTGCTGAAGGTGTTGTGAATTAGCATAGGTAGTAGCAGCTCTAATTTAGGTCAATGGGTTTACTGAATTCTACAGAGAACACAAAATGGCTTGAAGATCCACTTGTTGAGGCAGAACAAATGTGTCTTTACTACAAAGTGAGGGTAAGCTTGTAGCATGGGTGTGCTAGCTTTAATCTAGATAGTACTCATAATAGCAATAGCATAAATGGGGCAGCATGGGCTTCAGGGTGGGATAGGAACCTGCCCATGTACCCATAGTCCCAGTCTGGCTTGTACTTAGACTTCACTTTGCAGTGAAGAACATACTCACGAGTCTTAATGTTTTCTCTAATGCTTTTACCTTAAGAAAAAAGTGTACTTCTTTAGAAAGAGCCGTGTGGTAGCTTAACTGATGGCAATTACATTCTGTATATTCTCAGAGGAGAAAAGTAAAGGAGTTTGGCTTAGGCAACCTGTCATTGCTGAGGAGGTCACCAAGTTATTCAAATAACAAATATCACAGGATCTTTTTCAGGGGATAAGGCAACAAGCCACGTTTATTGTGAATACAGAAATTTGGTAAATAGTATCAATAAAAAAAGGATCAACACTGTAACAACATCAATGTTGTTCTTTACTTAGTGAAATAGTATCAATAATGTAAATACTAGGAAAACAGTATCAACATTATATTAATACTACAATTACAGAGATTCTTGTTAATAAAATTTACTTTGTTGACACGTTTCAGTTGGTACTTTCATTCACACTCACACACTGACAGGCATACACAGACAGGGAGACAGACAAACATACATAGGGGTCTCACAGATGTTATAGTTACCAGCCTCTTGGTGCTCGTGGTAGTCACTGGCCAGGTGACTGTAGCACGAGGATGAGGAGTAAGGTTCTGCTGATACGCACTGGTACTCCTGGCTGCTGTGGTGATGTAGACCCGAACCTCCAGCCTTCATCTTTCTGTCCCATTATATAGGGAAAAGATCCCATATAAGTCTATGGGTTTTTGCTCTGTCATGCTGCATCTGCATTTGGTGTGATCCTTAATCACCCACATTGTTGCAAGCCTGATCAGATTTTGTTCTTTGAAGTGGGCTGACTCCAAAGTTATCAGGGTGGGCTCCTCTTCAGCCAATTGAGTGGTAAAAGTTATTATCTTTGCTCCTTTCTTCCTCCCTCAAATGTTTTAGGTGAGGCTGGTGTTTTCTTCGTCTGTTTTGACATCCCTTACTCAAACCAGTTGTTCAATCACTCTCCCTGTCTACACCCACCTCAACTGCTCAGCCATTCACACTTCAATCACTCAGTGCCAACTCCTAGCTGAAGAATTCACATACTATTTTTAAAGCAAATGTTATTTCATTTTTGCTAGTGTCTTTCACAATTAGGTAGGTATATTGCATTTCACAGTGTGGCTTATACTTAAAATAGGGTTTTTACAAATGTATTGAAAGTGGGTAAAATTAACATAAAATGGTCAGTGGAGTGGTTTTACAAACAATCTTAAAACAAATAGAATTATAGAAAGTAAAGACAGACTTGAATTATTATGCAGTAAATGGATATTTTAAAAAGGCTGAAGTGAACATTTCAAAGGGTGGAACAATAAGAGTCAGTTGAGGTTTTAACTTTTGATTAAAGTTACAATGTATCAGGCTGAAATGTCTCTTGGTAGAAAGAGTGTGTGTGTGTGGGGGGGTGTTTGTGGTTCTGTTCTTTCATGAAAACAGGATTGGGCCAACAACTGTATAGGCAGGAAGTTGTGTGTACTGTACCTACCCCAGTGAGGAGGCAGAGAGATGCGGTCTCCACCCAAGAGAGGTGACAGCTGAGGAGGTAGGTGCTTAGAGTAGGTGCCCTTGGTAGACCTGAGAGGGGAAATACAGGTGTAGTTGCCTTGAACTGTTACAGGGCATACAACATTTAATGTTGGGATGATATCCTTTCACCAGTGGCTGATTATCACCTCTGTCATCTAGTGAGAATATGCAGCATAGGACTCAGGCAGATGGGAGGCTACTATGTCATTATCTTATCTTTTGTCCTCTAATACATTCAGATTGTGGTTGGCAGGGTGCTAGTCACAGAACTATTTCTTCACTTTGACAGAATTCATAAGCCAAGTTTTAGAAGAACACCAAGTCTTCAAATGGGTGGTTTCTATTAAAGCAAGCTATATTTTGACTTTCCAAGCATGTTTAAGATAGTTCTTTGTAACTTCAGAATTACTATATTTGCATATTTAACACAGCACCTGGGTCAAAGTGGAAGCTTTATTTTTTAATACAGAAGCAAAAGATTAAGACATTAGAAACAAGTAAAATGAAGGTGATCTTTACATCCCTTTCAGTTCACCTTTGTCATTGTAGTAGTTGGCACAAAAGGTAAAAAGTTACATGAATTTGACACCATTTTATAAAACAGACAAAAAATCTCATTCATACACTGGAACTGCATATAGCTCTGGATTTTCTTGGATGCTTTTTTCTCAGCAGCCCATTATATCTGATTGTCTGTTTAATTATTGGTATCCACACAACTCCGGTAACAAGAAACATCAGTCCAATGGAAAGACAAACAGGCCCAAGGGCATATGGGACACCTACATGTTTAAAGTACAATACAATGAGAATGATATCGCCAAAAAAGACGGGTCCTCCAATGGCAATGAATGTAATGGGCTTGTCATAATAAAACCATGGACTTCTATCTCTGACCACAAGACTGGGTTCACTTGTCATCTCACTGAAACTGGAAAATCAGCAGCAGGTGTAACTATTTCTTCATTAGGGAATGGTTTTATTAGAGAATGTTTTTCTGAAAAAGTTGAATCACCTAAAAAAGGCACAAATATAATGATTCTGTTTCAAAAGAAAACAGCAGCAAAATTCCAGTTAAAGAGCTACCGTAAAATATCTGTGGTTAAATCACAAGACAAAGTCAGTGTATGTGGTCCACCCTCCCCCCCACTCCTTTCATAGATTTCCTTACATTTTTTAAACTTTAAAGTAATTTCAGGTACAACAACTGCTGATTTGGTTGTAGTGTCACATTTTCCTCTTTTTTTAAAAAAAATATTATGTCCCATACAGAGAAAACAGACAAATATTATCCGAATTCTTGAATGTAGCAAATGTCGCTAAATGACCATCACTGCATGAGTGACACCAGATTATCTGAATAAATTTCATGTTCTCCATTCCATTTGGGGAAAAATGGCTGTTGAGAACAGCCTAAATTTAGGATCATATACTTTAGTGTTTAAGTATACTTTAAGTTTAGGACCATATACTTCCACTGACATCAGTAGGAGTTCTGAGGACAGTATACAGCCATTCAAGAAAACTGCACCCATTTTGCTCAGGCCAGGAATATCAGAGTTTACAAGCTGAGAAGCCAAATTGGGTGGGGTCAGATTTTGTTCAGTGCCACAATAGGTGCTATAGAAACTGATGTGAAAAACATCAGTTTAGCCTCATGGGAAAAATAGACTAAAAATGACAGATTTGTCTCCATGGCATTTCTAAGTATAGCACCAAAACACACCCTCAGAGTCCCAAGAGCTAATAATTTGCTGAGAAAACAGTTTACATGTTTACAAGTTGTGTTTACTTCCAAAGATTTTGTTTTTTATTTGATAGCACTCAATAGATCTTTGCTTTATCTTCCCTTGGTAATACAAAAGCCCGGCAAGAACTAATCAATAGATTTACGTTCTGGTCCTTCCAGGTGCATGCAAGCACACAATCATCTCTGTAGGTTACTAAGGAAGAATATGGTTCTGTACATTTCATTGACAGATGGGTAATTCACAGTTGGAAACAATTTAAAAGGCTATGATTTAATCAGTTTTGCACCATTAACAGTTCATTAACTATTATGAAAAGCAAGATTCCCTTTTACTGCAAGAGCTGAGTATTCTTCATAATGTTGCACTATTGAAGTTAGAAGCATTAGTACAAGACTGAGAAAATGTTTATTGAACTAAAATGCTTTGTAACAGATGCAAATTGATTTGAGATCTTAAACACAGGGTTTGTCAAATTTAAGCCCCTAGTCCAATGGGCACTGATACTATTAGGTCCTCTAAGTGCTACTAGAATACAAAAATGAAAGTTTACTTATTACATATTCTAGGATCCAGTTTCATGGTTTTGTTTCTCTTGACAAAGTTGATCAGTTCACAAGCACTTGAAGCTCTTCAAAGAGTTGCATCCCTTACACTGCGTTAGGTCTTTGTGAAATCACCCCTTGAAACAGATGAAAGATCTTTGAACTCATATTCTGCTTCTGTCAAGTATCTTTTATGATCTCACTATAAATCAGAGGTGAAATCCTAAATCCATTGAATTCCATGTCAAAATTTCCAGTGACTTCAATTTCGTCAGAATTTCACCCCAGATCTTACCTGTGCAAGCTATATTTAGAATGTAGCTCTGCTGCATTTTTGATTCCTTCAGCATTGCTTGCAGAACCACCCATCCAAAAGCCAGTGTGGTTTGTTTTTAACAATTCTTGATAATCACAAAATACTATGAAGTTTAAGTGTGCTCCTCATTTTATTCACAGGAAAATTAAGGTGCAGTGAAATGAAGCAAGTTGCTCATGGTCACAACAATTTTAGGCACTATTATTTTAAAAGCATTTTTACTAAACAGTCCAATACTTTAATCAATATCAAAGTGTGCCCGGTGATTTCCACTAGACAGTTTAAAAAAGGTAACCCAGCCTTCTGAATCAGAGCTATAGGGATTTTAAGCTCTTTTTAAAATTTTGACTATACTAGGGGAATGGATTTTTTTTAAAGGTTTTATTTAAAGATGAAGGACCTTTGACTTCAGTGGTGCAGCAAGGGTAGTAAATTAGTGCAGAAATTGTCCCTGGATTTGTTTAATCGTTGCTGAAAATCTATATAATTTTGTAGTAGTCTTTTGACACAGTTCTGCCTTTTTTTTTTTTTTTTTTTTTTTTTGGTGGCAGTGTTTTACTCCTGGGAGGTAGATAACCAAGATAACTATTACTTCAGTTTAAATAGATATAGCAAAACTGAGGCAGAGAGGTTAAAAGACTTGCACAAGGATAGTAGCCATTATCCTCAATGTAGAATCACTTCCAATTAAAAAGACTGCAGTGTATGCTAGCATAGAGAAATTATATTTTGATAGTAGCAGGTTTATAATAAAGCTTTCAAATAAATGATAAATCACTATGTGTTGTTTTGGAGCCAGTTTAAATATTAAGAAAATTAACAGTCAAGTAAATAGCAGATGCTTTAACAGGAAACAGGTTGCATGTTTTATTTTATTAATTGACAACATAGGAACATTGGGGGGGAAAAGGAACACTTCAAAAATATCTGTGCTTTTTTCCAAGTATTATGAATTCATATTTAGAAATGTTCACTCTATCAAGTTTCTTTGAAGTATTTTACCCAACTAAATAGATACATTTCCAAGAGATAACCCTGCAATAATTTAAATTTAGCTGAATTAGAACTCTTAGAAGGCTTTGGAACATATTGAAAGGTCATTAAATTTAAGAGGTATTTCCAAACTACAAGCATTTCTATAAGTAATAGATGTAAAACCACATTTTTATTGCCAAAAAGAAAAACAAGCACTCACAAGAGAAAAAAACAAAACAAAACAAAACATACTTCTTACAATAGTAGTGGCTTTATTAAAAAAATGTTATTTCAAAACCAGGGTCTTAAGTCATTTGAAAGCCAGTTCAATCTTGATTAATTCAGTGGCAATATAGTGTTCTAATATTAATATCAATTTAAGACAGACATTAATACCTGCTGGTGTGCCTTTCAAAGTAATAATGAGTCTGCCCTTGGGGAGGTGTTTTCTATCTAACTCACCATTAACAGACAGTATATGGAAAACCCTCCTCTCTGTTTCATCAGCAGTTACATACAGCAGGTGAAGACATGGCTTGATCATTAGAGTTGGTGAGCGTATATACTTTATTTAGAAGCTGTGACTTATATCTTACTGTTCAGTTTTGCTACTAAACAAGGATGGTTATTAATTGTGAATGGCTTCTAAATGAAGATTTATGGTAATTAAATGTAATTAACCCCCCAGGTTTTTTATTCTAAATAATCCTAAGTTTCAAGACTAATTAAAGGAGCTCCCCTACCGACAGTAACAATAGAAAATTCAAATCAGCATGATTTGTCTAACAGCCAGGGCCTCATGTGCTTTGCAGCATAAAGAGACCAAATTCTGCTGCAGCAGGTCCCTAAATTCCATGGCAGCATTAGTTTATTCTTTCATCATGAAATATCCTTTGTGCTTTTTACCTCCCCACACACAACTAGGCAAGAGTCAGTACACATGCACACACAATTATGGCTCATAGTTAAAAATATTGACATGAAATGTATTGATTATTTTTGGTCATAATTATTTTTAAAGATGATTTTTTTCATTATGCTCTCTATGCCATCTGGCTTTATTTCCCAGGTATTGCCTCCTATCATGTTGTTCTCAGAAACTCATTTTCACGTGAACAAAGGGAGCAGAGGAAGTTTTAGGTGGCTTCAACAATTTATCTCACTGGCTCCCCACGCCTCCACTGGACTGTTCTCCAGACTGCCTAACAGGCCAGCCTACACTTCTGTCTCCCATACTCACTGTCTACAGTTCAGTACAGTTCATTCTCCTCAACTTGCTGTTGCCTAGCTCCATGGAACAGTACAGGGATCTAGTTAATTTTTCCCTGCAGGGAAAGCTGCAGAATAAAAAACAGCTTAATGCAGTCTCTGCATTGCCAGGGAAGAAAACAAAATTTCATATGCCTGGCTGCAGCAAAATGGTTAATTTCATGACAGGAATTCTGAATTCCATCATATCTTGGGAAAAAACAAGGTTACTTACCAGTAACTGATGTTCTTTGAGATGTGTTGCTCATGTCCATTCCACTATAGGTGTGTGCACACCTCAGTGCACGGTTACCCGGAACTTTTTTCCCCTTAGTAGATCCTGTAGGGCCAGCTCTGGCACCCCCTAGAGCTCCATGCACATGCTGCGGTATATGAGGCGCTGCCGGCCCTATGCCTCCTCAGTCCCTTTTTTCTGCCAACACTGGCAGCGGGGAGGGTGGATGGGTTGTGGAATGGACATGAGCAATACATCTCAAAGAACATCAGTTAGTGGTAAGTAACCTTGTTTTCTTCTTCGAGTGCTTGCTCATGTCCATTCCACTATAGGTGAATAACAAGCAATACCTTTGGAGGTGGGTCGGAGTTACCGGTGAGCTGCCCTCAGCACCGCTCTGCTGAATCCCGTCCTCTCTCGCCTGCTGGACGATGGCATAGTGGGACATGAAGGTATGCACCGACAACCAGGTGGCAGCTTTGCAGATGTCCTGCAGGGGCACTGTCTCCAGGAAGGCTGTAGATGAGGCTTGAACTCTGGTTGAGTGTGCTGTGATGGTTCCCGGAAGCAGCACCTTCGCCGGCTCGTAGCAGAACTTGATGCATGATGTAATCCATGAGGAGATGCGCTGGGTGGAGACAGGTGAGCCTTTCATCTGGTCAGCCGCTTTGATGAAGAGCTGCATCAATTTCTGGAACGGCTTTGTGTGCTCGATGTAGAAGGCCAGGGCTCATCTTGTGTCCAGCAAATACCATCTCCTCCAAACCATGAGGTTTGGGAAAAAACAAGGGAGAAAAATATCTTGATTACAATGAAATTGGGAAACCACCTTGGGTAGGAAGGCCGGATGTGGCCTCAGCTGAACTTTGTCCTTATAGAATACTGTATAAGGGGGCTCGGAGGTCAAGGCCCTAATCTCAGAGACCCTCCTGGCTGAGGTAATGGCCGCCAGGAAGGCTACCTTCCATGAAAAGATGAGCAGAGGGCATGAAGCCATGGATTCAAAGGGGGGCCCCATGAGTCTGGAGAGGACCAGGTTGAGATCCCAGGGAGGCACCGGGTCACGGACCTGTGGGTAAAGCCTCTCCACCCCCTTGAGGAATCTGACCGACGTGGGATGGGAGAACAGTGATCTCCCCTCTAGCGGCTGATGGAAAGCCAAAATGGCCACCAGGTGAACCTTCAACGAGGCCAGCGCCAGACCCTGGAACTTTAGCTGGAACAGGTACTCCAGGATCGCCTGTATAGGTGAGAGGCTGGGTGGAATACCCCGGGACGCCACCCAACAGGCGAACCGCCTCCACTTAGCCCGATACACGACCTGTGTAGAAGGTTTCCTGCTGCCAAGCAGGACTTGCTGGATTTGCACCGAGCAGGCTCTCTCTCCCTCCATCAGCCACAGAGCCTCCAGGCCATGAGGTGCAGGGTATCCAGGTCCAGGTGCAACAGGTGACCATGGTCCTGGGATAGAAGGTCATGTCGCCTCGGGAGCTCCAGGGGCGGGGCGATCGAAAAGTTCAGCAGCATGCTGAACCAGTGCTGTCTTGGCCAGTTGTGGCGGGGTAGAAATGACCTGTGAGGTGATCCGCCTCATCATTCCTCACTCCCGGGAGGTGAGAGGCAGTCTAGTGGGAATCGTGCCTTACGGCAAAGCCCCACAGATGGATAGCTTCCTCGCAGAGGGCTGAGGAGCACGCTCCTCCCTGCCTGTTTATGAAAAACATGGCTGCGGTGTTGTCCATCAGCAGCTGCACCACTCTGCCTGTCAGGAATTGGAGGAACACCTTCCACGCTAGGCGAATGGCCCTCAGCTCCTTCACGTTGATGTGCAGGAGCCTCTCCTCCCCTGACCAGAGCCCGAGTGCCTAGGTTGGCACTGATGTGGGCTCCCCATCCTACGTCCGATGCGTCAGAAATTAGGGTGAGCAACAGGACCAGTTCCCCGAAAGTAATGCCCTTCATCATTGCCCTGGGAGTCCGCCACCAGTTTAGGGAGGCTAAGAAATGCATGGATGTTGGCATTGAAGGCAGCTGACAGGTCAAGGAATATGAGGATTGTTATAATAATGGGGCCTACAAATTTACCCTAACAGTGAGCTCAACTGTGGGTAATAGTTCACAAATTGTCAGAATGACCTATTATATCAAACTGTTTAAGAAAAAGTGTGATGAGACAGAGACTGAATTAAATTTAAACAGAAAGGGTTTACTGATACCACTCAAAGAGTGTGTTAAGATTATGACTGGTAAATAAGGACAAGAAATCAATGGACCAAAATACATGCTTAGGAAATTCTGCCTTTTGGCGAGCAAATTAACAAGAGGATGGGTTAATTCCCCTCATCGCTTTTGAGGCCCTTAGGAAAGACTTTGGGGAAGAAAAACGGTTTACCATCACTGCAGCAAGGGTTGTTGCTGTGCTAGTAGAC
Source organism: Emydura macquarii macquarii (assembly GCF_026122565.2). NCBI lineage: Eukaryota > Metazoa > Chordata > Testudines > Chelidae > Emydura > Emydura macquarii. The sequence goes on from NW_027131485.1 coordinate 9,069,798, forward strand.
CCTGATAAGCAACCCAACAGGGATGTTTGACCATCATTGTTGCACCAGACAGGACCCCAGCCTGACACGTGTGAGATCCTTTTCTGTCTTCTTGCGCCGTGTTCCTTTTTGTCCCGCTATTTTCATCCCGTTCTCTCTCTGCTTATCACCTGGATTCTGAAATCAACTGTACTGCACGGCCCCAGCACCGCAAGATGAGAGCCATCCAGCTCTGCCCAGCCTAAAGACCAGTAAAGGAGAGTCTGACCGGGGAGGTGAACTAGGACCCCCCAGCAATAGCTGTTGTGGCCAACCTGCCCACCCAAAGTATGTCTATGGATTGACTAGCCTCCCTGTATCTTGAAGCTGTATTTCCATCATCTGTACTATCCTATTTTCTCTCTCTTCTGCATTGTTAAAAGCAGACAACTCTTGCTTGAAGCATCCGTTTTGCTAAATAAAGCATGAAAGTGTAGTTTTTAGTATAGGCACAGGAAATAATACAGCCTGGGTGGTTCACACAAACAAGTGTAGAGACGGCCACATTAGAAAAGGTTTATTTACATATCTCATTGCCCCACTACAAGTGATAATGATAAGTGATTAAACCTTGGTGAAGGCAGCTCCCTCTGCTCAGGCTCTCTTTTAATCAAGCTGTTTTCTCTAATTAATAGTAAATTTACTTTTTAGCAAAGCAAATACATTTAACCACCTCACTTCATAGGATAAAACAATAACATAACTGACACTGTTCAGACTGATTGTGGGACTTTCATTTTCTTGCGTATACATTTTGGTGTTTTGGGAGCTTTCTTGGCTGATTTTACAAGCTTGGCCCCATTAGGTGTCACAAAAGATTTCACTTCTGGCTTTTTGGGAGTCTTTTTCAGCACCTTTTCCTTTACTGCTTCATTTGAGGTCCTTGGCTTCTTCGATTCTTTCTGCTGAGCTCGGATTGGTGAATTTGTCTCATTTTCAGCCAATATAAGTTTTGGTTTTGGAGTCTCCTGAGCCAACGATGTCATTTTTCTCTTACCAAGGGGTGTTTTAGCTTTTCTGCTCATGTTCGCACCTTTTCCTGGAGTCTGATTTGGTTCGGTTTTCTGTATTTATGACACAGGGAAAAGTGTCATCTTACAACAAAGGAAACGTAATTGTTTTGCAAGATGAGATTGATAAAAACATAAGCACTAAAGAGAAATGCCATCCACTGAATTTATTATACTCTGCCCTAACTCAATTGGTCATATTTTAGGTAGGCTGTGCAAGGGTTAATATAACTCAACTCAACCATGAAAGGGTCCAAGAAAAAAAAATATTTTCAGTGATACTGTACAGAAAGGGAACAGACTTAAGGAGGGCACACATAGTAGTTTAAAAATTATGCTTAAAATAAAAAAATCCAAGACTATGCTGCATTTTAGAACAACTTTGTAATTTGCTTTGTTCATTTATTTTCTCTCAACTGGATATTTAATACAGATATTTCTAGCAAGTCTGCAAACAGAGCATGGTTAGAGATGTGAATACCAATACCATCCAAAATTAACTTGATAGTTTTGAAGAAATTCTAATGATATGAGCTCCATTTCCAATAATGACTGGATTGATATGAAGAGCCCATCAAGGCTTTCAATTTCTCACCTTTGGCTCTCCTAGTTTTTTGCAATCAGAAATGTAAATTATATGTATTAGCCCACAAAATATTTGACATTACCTCTCCCCTAAATGGTGATTTTCACACAGGAAGAAGGGGGCACATTTAAAAGAGATTTACTTGATTCATAACTTGACTCAAAGTTGTTTATCTCAAAAGTCAGAGTAACAGAATGAATCACTACCAGGTAGCTATGATTATCTATGACAACCAGTCCCTTAAAAACATAGAGATGTCAAAATTTGATGAAACCATATGTAAAACAGATGCATGGGCACAATATCCATTTACAGAGTGCATAGTTCTGTCTTTCCAAATAGCAGACATGTGAAAAGTGAGTTGACCAATGTAACTAAGATTTTAGACAGAATGGCAGATAAAACAAAGACTTCTGGAGTGAAATTTTATCTAAGAGAGAACCTGTTTGTGCTAGTCAGAAGTGAAATTGTTCAGAAAAATTAATAAATTGTTATTGTCCACCTTTTTTTTGTTTTAAAAGAAAAAAAGCTTCCTCTGTCCATAAGAGGCTTGTAAAAAATCCCAATAGAAAAGAATCCCTGGCTCTTGTGATACGCATAGGAATATCTGTTGCATTTCAAGTGTATTAAAACACAGTGCCCTGCAAACATTAAATACCAATGATTTAACTTGCTTGCTGTTTCCATTAGCTTATCTCAAACCTTTTCCTTTCTAAAGGTATACTTCATCCACATTCAAAATCTTCATTCAGTTAAAGCTCAACTTTAGATTTCACAAGATTGTTGTTAAATAGAATTACCTCCTGCCCCTCTATGCTGGCTGCTGTTTGAATAGGAACCAGTTGTGGAATTTCTCCATCATCCTCATTTGGTTCTTTGACTGCCAAGGTTTCTACTTTTCCCTTCTGTTCCCTCTCAAGGTCTCCGGTAGCAGCAGCATTATTATTCATTTCAACTGTCCCTTTGGCTTTAGTTGAAGTCTGTTGTGTAGCTGCCTTCGGTTTCCTTTTCTTTCCTTTTTTTTTCTTACAGGAAGAATTAAAACATCTTCAGTTATACACAAACCCCTCCCCCCTCAGTCCCACACTCACTATTACAAATATACTGATCCATTTTACTACAAGGGCGAGAATGAGCAGTCCGCTATTGCAGAACTTCTGAAATGGAAGATCTTGAAAGAGTGTTTACTTCTAAACCAACACAAATGACAATTCTTCAGTATCAGCAATTTTATAAGCAATGTTAACATGCACCTTGCAATTCAGCAGTTTAGCTCTGTCAAAAGGCAAGGAGGAAAAATGCTGTTTTACTTTTAGATAGTTTGCCAAAAGGCATAGTAATCATGTATGAATTACATATATTATTAATATATCTTGTATTAATATATATAAATTACATGATTTAGTGAATTATTATAAATTTAAAATTTAAAAAATATAGATCTTCCCTGTAAAGAAACTATATTATACCATATCTTCCCTGTATAGAAGCTATACTCTGACATCAAAATTGGCAAGTTCTCAAAGTGTAGAGGGACAAATTAACAGCTCTAAGCAAAAATCAACTATTTTAAGTACCGGGAAGTCAGTTGCAGAATTCAATGCAAAGGAATAGCTGACATTCTTCAAGTGGATTAAATTGATGAAACAGCATCCAAATAAAAAATTTTTTTTTAAATATCCCAAATGTTTTAGAGTCTATTACCCAAGCAATTTTTAAGTTGTACCTCAGCTGATAAGTAATTGACGCATCCTCCTGAGCTGCGTATGAATTTAATACAAGTATTTATTTTAATCTTTTGTATTTTCCTTATAAAAATAACTGAAGCCGCATATGCTGGCTGGTTCATGAAGATGACCAGATCTCAAGGCAAAAATAAGGACATAGAGAGGTGGAGGAATCTGCTCTCAACCTCCACCAGTTTAAGGAAGGAGACTGGCAACACTAATGGATTGTTTTCAGTTTTCCATTACTTCAAGTAGAACCAGTTGTTTCCTATTACCATGTACCGTTGTAACAGCATGCAGTGCTGGGTGAGAACAATTTACGCATCACTTATATATACTGCTGTCTGTGTACTGCACCCAAGTGTCTGGCAAAATATCCCCAAATCCAATGTATTAAAACTTTATTCCATAAAGGTAACCAAATAACCAGTGGTTATAGCACCACCTTGTGGAAAGCTATGCTGTAAATAAGTTAGTAGGAAGTTTTTACCTGTTCTCCCTTTTGATGAAGAGATGGCTGCTTGTCAAGTTCATCTAAATTGCAGATATATGAATTGAAGATTGGAAGAGCAACTGAGTTGAGTGTTTTGAGGTGAAGAACTTTAATATTTTTCCAATTCTGCAATGATTAAGAAGAGTAAATATAAACAAAGAAATGCTAAAATCAATTCCATTTCACATTGCAATTTAATCATGTGATAGTACCTTTGGCAACTTATTGGAAATCACCTCAACAGCAACAGTGATATTTTCTAGTAACTCATCAGCCTTCATCCCAGTGTGACCTATGCGTGCTGTACTGAAAGAAAAGAAAGGTGTGCTGTTTATATACTGGTAAACAGCAATCCTATAGAAAAATATCTTCTGACTAAACCGTTTGCTTTTAGGCATATCCAGAAATTAACTGAGTATTGTCTATTCACAATTATCTTAATTTTTAAAAAGAATGCTGGACTTTATATAAAAATAAGATCTATTTTAACTACTATTTTATACTAGCCTTTTCACTAATCGGATACTTGGTGGCTTTTTTTTTTCCCCCCCCTTTTTTCATTTTTTGCAAGATTCTATTGACTTTTTAAAGAATATCTATATATGTACGAGGAACTAATCATGACTGAAGAAGTTATAAACAAGGAATTGTCTCTCAAAGGCATAACGGTAACGTTTTCAAAGCTACATAAGTGACTTAAGTACCTAAGTCCTCTTGACTTTCAATGAGATTTAGGCTCATGAGTCAATTAGGAGCTTTTGAAAATTTTATCCATAAGTCTCCAAGCTGTCTATGTACTTCATCAGAATAGCTAATAAGTATTATACTCATCACAAAATAAAAATTTAAAGTACAGAAAGGAGGATTGTGTGCTAAAATATGGGAGATGACAATTACTGACTTACAGAAACAAAACTCCCATATAATAGAGTGTCCAGGTAAACTGCTTTTTTATTAATGTAGTAAATAACCCTATGCAATCAATGAAGGCACATAAAAATCCGGCAGAGTGGGAGATTAACACTAATGTTTAATGCATTGTGATGATTAGGGCTTTGATCATGTCATCTCCATTTTTTTTGAAAAGTTACAGTGAAAAGAGATCAAAAAGAAAACTCCTTGCCAAGATTTCTATCTTAAAAAAATATCACTGCTCTCTCTGTACAAACCAAAGTCCACTCCAAGTACTGTGCATTTTGGTGAACCTTTACCTCACCTTATTCACAGAAGGAAAGTAAGTAAATTAATTAATTTAGCATTGTATCCTGACCCTACTGTCGGGAGCACAATAGAATCCTTCAAGTGAAGCACAAGCCAAAAATCAATACGTACTAACAGCATCCCTTGTTGGTAACTGGAAGTATAGTTCCCTGGATATGTTTGCTTAGTTCCTTAGCTAGATTCTTGGCTTTCAGGTTTACAGATAAAGGTGCCCTAAAAACAAAAAAGGAAAAGAAAAAGAAAAAATATTAAAAACAGTCCAGCTTCCAAAAAAAATTTGGTATAAAACATGCTTTAGCTAGAGACTTACTTTTTGCTTTGATAAAAGTGTTTCCCGATATGTGAGGGCAAAAGCCTTCTAATTCTGTCATCGGCCAGGAAGAGATCAAATCTGTTCAGGAGACGACGCTTTGCTTCAAATGGTTTGTATTCATTTTTGAGAGTTTTGTATGAGATGATCTGTAATGTGAAAGTAATGCTAGGATTAAACTCCCTTGCAAGAGTGAATGGAATACTTCTGTGATTATATACAACCGAGTGGCATGAATGCCATATCCATTAAGACTTCCACATTAAAATGCGTTGTTGTCTTTTCTACTTTACTGGAAACACTGACACATTATTTATACAAAAAAAGACCACATGAAGAATACACGCCTTTTTTAAAAAGTCAAAACAATACAGATATTAGAGAGTAATAAACAATATATTACCACCAAATGGTAGCTGGAGTACATGTGGTCACACATAATTAAACTAAAACCATTCACTTCAAAAATGATTTTTATCTGCTTTTTATTCCTATTAGCACATAGGAGCCAACACAGCTGAGACTGGGTTAACTGTGAATTGTTTCAGCTTGTGTAAAAAAAAAAACTTTGCTTAACAATTCACATGTCAAATACTATAAAATTTTGTCCAATAAATGAACCTGACTATTGGAGTATTCAATTTTCCATTTATTAAAGATTGTTTTATTTAAGTCATCTGGGAGTTAATGGTGAAACAAGACTGTCCGACACTGATAAAAAGTTTCTAAAAAGGCTTTAAAAACTATTTTCAAATTTTTGCAAACTAATGGCATGTTAAAAATGAAGCAAAAGAAACTACTGATTAATAAGCCTTGCTCGGATATATTTTGCTTGCGTAATACTGAAACCAATTACATTTTTGCTCCTCTGGGTAAATTTTGAAGTTTTGAAATACTGATGTGCTGGAGAAACTTAACTGGAGGTCCTAAATTTTGAACCATCTAAAGTAAGTTAATATTTTGCATTAGAAATCACACATCCATTTTTCCTCTTTGTAAGTTTAAGAAGAAAGACAAGACACTATCGTCCCGTATCATATCCCAATGTCTTCCTTACCTGGCTGATACTTGTGATCCCATTCTGGATCAACAGTTTCTTGTACAAGTTTTCAGTCTGTTCTGCAGATAATTCAGGCTCATCTTTTGTGAAGAGGCAAACCTCAGATGTTTCTGGTCGAATACCATGAGGAAGTGGTCTATAACAAGAGGATGAGAAAGGTAGAAGCATTCAGAGAAGAAATACAAATCTCCCTTTCCAAATCTAGATCTATAGAGAAGTTCAAAATCACTAGTGATGACTGCTACAGAAAGATGTTAGGCCCCAATCCTTCAGTGACTTAGACCTGGTCTATGCTGTGATTTTACATCAGTATAGCTACATCTCTCAGCAGTGTGAAAAATCCATATCCCTGAGAAATGTAGCTTACCAACCTAACCCTTGGTATAGACAGCATTAGGTTGACGTAGGAATTCTTCCTTTGACCTAGCTACCACCTCAGGGAGGTATATTTCCTATGCTGATGGGAGAATTCCTGTCATTGGCGTAGACAGTATCTACACAGAAGCACTGCAGCAGTAGTATTTTAACTGTAGACATGCTTAAGTACCGAGTAATCCCACAGACTTTACTAAAACTACTTAATGTGTGTAAAATTAAGCCTATGTTGAAGTCTTTGCTGGATTGGGGCATTAAGTAGACAGATTTGTAACTTCTCAAGCAGCAGCTCAAAGTGAAATTTGGGTCTCACCTTAACCAATCAATGGCACACGAAAAAGAAGTAGGAATCTTTTAATAATTTGTAATAAAACTAAAAAAATATTTCATATGTCCTAAACTGAGAAGAATGCTAAAAAAACAGATACCAGCTACTTAGAAACTAAGAGGATTGGTCCATTAGATATACACAGAGATTATAGGCCAAAATCTTGATTTATGTAACTAATCTAAATGACTGTCAGTGAGTAAGGTATGAAGGATCTGATCCTGAATAGCCAATTCCTACATCATGGAAACTCTCAAGCATGCTCGGTCAGTGCTCCAAACTTTTGATGCTATTGACAATTCTTGAAACCAAGAAAACTTTTTTTTTTTTTTAAACCAAGGTGGTTTATGGGGATACTAACAATGAATGTAAATTCAGTCCAATGCATGATGCCACAGCAGATGAAAAATATTAGTAGGAAAGACAGTAATATAGAAGTTCTTACATCTTGATTACTTGTTCACGTGCTGGGATTTTCCATACCGTCACCATTAAGTATACATTCTTGTTCTCATTCAAAAGCAGTTCATCTGTTTTATCACTGGTCTTTGTGTATGCGAGCAGGGCCTGCACTGCCTTTTTAACCTGGAAAGGAAAAGCAGGAAGATAAGCTGAGGCTAGGCTGAGTTCTCCTGTTAGTGTCAACCTAAGTGAGTGATCAGCAGACACACACTGGATGGGGAGTACTGCCCGGCAGACTAGTGTCCTCTCTCCCATCGCCGGGAATTACAGCGTTACAGTTACAATGGGCTCGGCTTGCCAGCACTGGTGTTCGCCCGAGCTATGGCATAGGTCACTGCGGAACTGCTTCTGCCCCAGGGACGCAGTTGCAAGAGCTGTCGCCTCCCGCACCCAATGCGCCAACCCCTAATGCATGAGGAGTCGAAGCCAGGCAATCGCGGAGCCCCAGCCTCCCCTCGCCAACCCAACAGGGCCCAAGCGGAGAACCCACTGAGGGCTCAGGCCTGCGGCGGAGGGGCTGCCCCGCCAGGCGGCGTGCAGGGCTCTAGATCCCCCTCGGCAGTGACTCGGGCCCCCGCCACACGCACGGCCCGCTCCCCCCGCCACAGCGAACCGAACCAGGCCCCGCAGAGCCGAGCCGAGCCGAGCAGTCCCCGGTACCTGGGCGCGATCCAGCTCCTGCGCTCGCGCCGCCATGCTCCCGAGTCCCCTGGCCGCCGCAGCCCACGTGTGCGGGCCGGACGGCCTGCTCAGCACACGCAACACGTAACGCGTGCACTGTGCAGCGCGCGCACTCGTCGCAGACCGCCTCTCGGCGCGGCTCAACGTGATGACGTAAATAGCGGCCGTCTCGGCGACTTGCTGCCGGTTGGGGGCGGTTGACTATGTGCCTAGCACGTCACGGTCCCGTGCTTTCGCTTCGCGCCCCCAGAGGAGGAGAAGGCGCTCGGGGGGAGCTGTGGGCGCGGGGGGTCCGCATGGGGAGGGAGCAGGGGGCACGGGGAGAGCGGGGGGTTCGCAGGGGGAGGGAGCAGGGGGCACGGGGGGTCCGCAGGGGGAGGGAAGCTGTGGGGAGGGGGGTCCAGCGGCAGTATCTGTCAATAACCCTGCCATCCGAGCACAGAAAGTCTTGTATAGTGCAGGGCACAGGTTTTTTTAACCTGCAGCTCTGACCAGCTGTGCATGACAAAGTGGTAGAAATACTGGAGCCCTGTCTATATTAATGGCTCAGCGCCCCTGCAGCTGGGCAGTGTTGTTGGTAGTTGCTATATGTGCTCTTTTTTCTAGCATCTGTAGAGAAGGCCAGAGGGGCCAGAGAGTCAACTTGCCTAAAACCAATAGTCAGGAATAAAATCTAGCAGGCCTGACACCTAGTTTCCTGCTCTAAGCACTAGATTTAAACTTCCACGTGTGTGTATTGGGGCATTCCTTCTGAATTATTTCACCTATTATTGTATACTTATCCCCATCTGCAAAAGGATATGAGGACTGGTCTAATTAATCTAGAGGCAGATTGGTTGAAATACCTGTAAATATACTATCAGAAAATGGGTGACACCTGAAGAAATTCAGGGGACTGAGTCCATGAGAAAGAGAGTACCTGGCCTAAGTATAATAGATTGACAGGGGCAGGATGGTCTCAGAGCAATGAATTTTACTTTTGGAAACCAGAATGAGACATGATGGAGAAAAACAAATGTAACAAATCTGTATGTTTGGGGATAGATGTTCACTCAACCAGAGATAACACTGGTAAAGGTTGGCATGTCCAAAACCTGCAATCCAGTATCAATTGGAGGGATTGAGGGGATGTCATATGAGAGGTTTTTGAACAACATGGTCTGTAAGGACAGGCAAGGCTTATAATACAGTTCTGCTCTAACCCTCTCCTTCAGTTGCTCTGCTAGTAGCATGTATAGAAACAAAGGGAGCGGGGAGGCCCTGCTTGAGTACATGAAGTTGGAAGCCATGCTCATTTCCCTCCTTTATTGAGTATTGTCTCTGCCTTTCAGCCCTGCCCTCACTCCCTTCTGTCAGCTCTCCTTCCCCACAGTTTGATGCACTTGATATGCTAGAACCAATATGGAGACAAAATACTCTGGTCTCTCACATGCTCCATGCAGTCATTTCAGACAGCAGAATATTTTAATTTCTTTCATTCTGCTGGCTCTAGCATCTCCAGGATAACAAAGTGGAGTAGTTAAGGGTGATTCAAACTTTCCTCAGCCCTATTTAAGAGTTTGGAATAGATTAGCAAGGCAGCAGCTTCAAAGTTGCTGAGATCTACATATGTTACTACATGCATCACCCCTGCACATCTGAGGTAGGAGAGCTTTTAGACCATGTGGCCTAACCACCATACTCAGAACATATTTCTTCTACCCCTTGGAGCATCTCTGGCAGAGCAGGTGTAGGACGAGAAAGCTTATACTGAAATCAGAGAAAGCTTGTTAAAGCCTGCAGAGAGAGGGCAATGTCACAGCACTGACCTGGTGGTCGCAAAAGCCCTTTGCTGCAGTGCATCAGGATGTGGAAGTTGGCATTTAGTGCTAGTGAATTGATACCCACAAAATCTAAAGTCCTATCCACAGACCAGTAGAGGAGGGAGTTCTGCAAAATAAAAAGGGTAGCGAAATAAGTGACAGCAAAGAATGTGTGTATTTTAGGGGTCTTTGAAGAGAAGGAAGATAGAGACCTTAAGACTTCTGTATCAGATATTGGACATACACAGAGTGGGAAAGAAGGGGGACAGAGGAAGGATAATCCTGGAAGTTAGATCATTGAGGTCTGGTCTAACTTACAAATTAGATCATCCAAGCTATGTTGCTCAGGGCTGTGAAAAATTTCAGAATTTTTCCTTGACCTAGCTATGGCTTCTTAGGGAGGTGGATTAACTACATTAACAGAAAAAACCCCTTCCATTGATGTAGAAGGCATCTATGCTAGAGTAGCACAGCTGAAGTAGCTGTTGTGTAGACGTGGCCTGAGTCAGTCTTCTCCACAGAAGGACTGTCTATGATTGTGGTTGACAGATGAGAACTGCTCTTCTGAGTCAATGTGTGGGTAGTACATACCAAAACTAAAAGCTTAATTTTTCTGCAGTTCTAAGTCATCTCCTGGAAAAAAGTAAAATATAAATTAGGTGACAGAGAAAGAATTGGTCCTGACTTGGAACAGTTTGTAATGAGTTTAGTTTATAGAGCTGGAAAGAGCTAATTTTAATCTAGTTGATTTGATGCCATATTTGTTTCAAGACTAGAAATAGAATAAGGAGGAGCTTCAGAAGTCATTAGTTACTATTAAGTGCATTTTTATTATTATTACTGAAGTATGAAACGTAATTATTAGAAATGGAACTCTAACCTCCTATCCCTCTGTGTGGTTTGAATGAAACAAATTAGAAAAAAAGGCTAGTATTTGGTGCCACATGGGTGTAGTGTAAACTATTGACTAGACAGATAACCTTTGCAAGGCTGCTATAAAACTGGGCAGTTAAATAGGAGGCTATTTGACACTGGCTCATAGGAGTATTTTGATTTTTTTTGTTGGAACGTAGTGTGTGCACAATTTTATTAAAAATGGTACTAGCCTTCTCATGTTGTATGCATTAGCACAGCATCAGAGAAGCCTAGTACATATACGTGTGTGTATTTTCATTCTTTGCTTATTTTACTGCAGACATTTGTTTTAATAAAACAGAAGAATGTCAGAAGACTATGTGGGAAGTCTTTATGAAAATGAGCTGGTTGAAGTTTTTGCCAGCCAGAAGCTACATTTGAATAATTGAAGTCCTGTCTGAAGGATGTTTGGACCATCCATCCGTATACTATTACTATATAATCTCATCACTAAAATCAACCTAGGAAAACACCATTAGTTTCCCAACTTGTGAATTATTTCTCATTTTCATTGATAGTCATAATTTTTGTGCAAGCTTAGAACTTGACAGAGCAGTCACACTTCATTAAAAATGATTTAGCTAACTTATTGATACATAGCCAATTTCTCTCAAGAGTTGAATGATTAATGGGAATATCATTTGATCAAGACACCCAGGTTAATCTTTGGGCAGGGGTAAATTAACAAATATGTTAGAACATTAATTATCTACAGTGGAGTTAAATGTCAACATGATTACTTTTGATTTAGAAAGTTGTAATTGAATAATCACTTCCACTAAGAAAACTGAATGTCATTTTCATTCATTCTGAACACTCTGTAAAGTCAAAATTACTCTGCTCTAATCTTTGTTTTTAATGTATCCTTTATCATCAATATTTTTCATACACACAAGTGAAAATTTTCAATGTATTTACTGACCTACAATCCACATCCATAATGTGCTGATGCCTGGAATGACAAAACTGCAGAATGTTTCATTTTATTTATTATCTAAAAGGGTGCTTTTAGACCTCCCTTATTTACTTACTATTCTTTAATGAAATTAATATACAAGGAATATTAAAGGTTTCTGCTATATCTAGGAGGTCTTTGATTTTACAAACAGCTAAAGTTAAAAATATAAAATCAGATTTTTCTTCACTGTACTTCCAAATTTTTTTGAAAAGTGTTTTTATTCCCCCAGACTGTCACTTTTTCTTTGGGGGCAAATTTCTGAAATCCATGTGCCATCAGGACCATGGCTACTACTTGCCCAAAATCATAGAAGGAAAAAATATGCAGAAATTTGCAAGAAATAAACATTTTGAGGAGATATACACAAGGAAATTATCATTGGAAAATCTTGCTGTTAGATGCTAAGAGTTCATTCACTAGGTATAGATTTTCTGTGTAATCTTAGAGTACATTCCTCCCCTCCAAGAACAGGCATCTAATATATGCAAATAAGTATAATCAAGTTAGAGGTCAAGAATATGGATGTTTACACAGTGTAAAAATCGAAAACAAATGCTTCAAACCTAAGGGAAGATGTCAAACTTTATTATAAGGCAAGTTATAAATGGCTACAGAAACTATTTATAAGTAGTGTGCATATCGTCACTAGTGCAATCTGGGGTTAACCTTCCTGCCATCAACTCTCGTCCACAGGAAACCAAAAGCAGATTTTTTTTGTAATTGGTATTTGGCGCCTCAAGCCAGCACTTTTATAAGTGAGGGGAAAAAACCCAATTGCTCATTCTATTTCTATTGCTACCAAAGCCATTATTAAAATGACCTGCACTAGAAAAAATATATCCAGTTAATGCCTTTCTTCTTGAGGTATAAAGACCTGAAAAGGTTTTCAAAACAATAGTGCTTTAGTTTATCTTGGAAATTTTAGGACTAAAGCCAGTTCTTTTTTTTGCTAGTAGTTGTGGTGGTGAACCTGGAGAAGTGGATTTTGGAGTTGAGCCCTTAATTGAAGGGACACGAGTGGTTAATTTTTAACCAAGACAGCTGTTTTTCCAATTTAGGTGTATTTGTTTTTTTTAAAGTGATCTCTGTTCACATTAGTTCACCTATCATTTTATGTCACTGACATGCAAATCTGCTATTATACCACTGACTTATTTCCTTCTATCCAATCCAGCATTGACCTCTGATGCTTCTTGGTTATGTCTACGCTACAGACCTTACAGTGGCACAGCTGTACTGCAGCTGAACCACTGTAAGGTCTCCTGTGTAGCCACTCTATGCCAACTGGAGAGAGCTCTCCCACCAGCATAATTAAACCACCTGCGACAAGCTGCCGTAGCTATGTCGGCGGGAGAGTGTATCCTGTCCACATAGCGTTGTCCACACCAGCACTTTTGTTGGTGAAACCTCTGCCCCTTCTGTTGTTAACACCATCATCCAAGTCCTACAATTCTTTAAGCTTTCAGTTCCTTACACATTTTCCTCTCCCCTATAGTCACTTGTTGCTTCCCATCTTGAAATCAATGTATAAGCTTGTTAGGCAGCAACTGACTCTTACATACATTGCCTAGCAAACTAGAGGCCCAAACTTGATTACCACACTGTGAATAATAGTCATTTGCCTTAAGTAATTCGATTTCACTTCCTTGTTATTCATTCCCCAGGAGAAGGTACAATGCCTTCTTCTGTAATTGTACAGTATCCAATGCAGTAGGTCCCCATCATAGTTGGGGCTTCAGCGCACTACCATAACTACCAATAATAAATCTATTAGTTCTGCAGTGGTCCCTAGTTTCTTTAGACAAGCAGTATAAGCAGATCTGAATTTGTAATGTTAAAAGAGGAAGTACTTTAGAAAAATTCTTTCACACCTTTGTACACCATGCAGAAGCCAGATTTTTTGCCACCTTTGAAGATTAGGATCCTTCTACAGCAGTCATCATGTGTAAGTTATTTAATGCAACTCAGTGAACCAACCAGACCATTTGAAAGAGCAAATATGTAGAAGAGGCATAGTGGTGGATGTGGAAAGTTTTCTGTCCTCTCCCCTAGAGATGTTATCCAGGGAACAAAATTACAAGAACGCTGTAGACAGGCAGTGAGCATATAGTGTGTTGAGGTGAGCAGAGGTAACTTTCAACTGCTTAATTCTCCATGTTTTTCTTTAGATTGCCCTACAAGGACAGATTTAAAAAATCTGACAATCTGAGGGGTGTTTAATCAAATCCTAATACTTCTTGGAAGAGATTTTTGCATGCAGTATATTGAACCCTCCTCACCAAAGAATTGGAGGGGCAAGTGGGTGCTTTCTTCCACTCTGCCAAGCAGACTTTTTTGGCAACAGAAATCCAGCTAGTGGTGGGGCAGGAATCAAGGGTTAGTGTGAAATTTTTTAACTAGCGAAGACAAAGGCCATGTTGAACCAAGGCATTATACCCAAAACCAAAAGGTTCTCCAACATATGTATCAGCATAGGCAGAAATTATCTTTGTTGGATGTTAAGACTAGAACACAAAATCTAGGATTACACAGAAAACCAGAGATAACTCTTCTCTATAGGGGGAAAATAAACTGACTTGATAACTAAGGTCTATAGTGCACTAATGTAAATTGAGAATCTACCACTTTTCTTACCATCAACACTAGATACCTAAAGACTAACTTTGTTGGTATACTTTTCCTTAAAGGATCCACCATGGGGTTTGTAAAGTAGCAGATTAGGTCTGTTTCCTTGCTGACTGAGCAAGTCTGCTGGAGTGCTGGGTGGGAAAAAGCCATTTAGTCTTGCATGGAGAAAACTCCCTCTGCTCAGGTATCTGCACATTATCTAAACACTGCACTACCAACACCAAAAAGGCAGGGTATAACATTTATTCAGACTTCTGAATTGTTTACCAACTTTAAAAAACAATGCCTGATGACATAGAGGCCTCTGATGAAGGCTACATTTCTCATAATGACCATAATATTTAATGAGCTAGTGGCAGAGATTATTAATTAAATAATCTTCACTGGGCATCTTGTGCCATTGAAAAAAAAAATCAGTAGAGTGGCCTCAATCCAGATCACCAGCAAAGATCCCTGTGGAATAAACTCCATATAAACAGCTAGTTTTGGAAAACTCTCTCTAGTTAATGATTAGCATAAGTATGCATCAGGAAACTGGTGCCAGCAACTGTATAGCACTTTCTGCCTATCTGCAAATATGACCAAAGGAATATGGCATACTCCCAATTAGGTGGCTGATTAGCATGCCCAAGGCCCTATTTTATACGCTGTTTGTTTTCTCTTATAACTACCAGGAAAGAATGAATTGTCATTTTTCATGTTACAGAATAATCAGGACTCTGCTACTGCATATAAAGATTTTTTGCATTTAATCATTAGTACATATATTATCAAGGCTTTCAGTTCAAGAACATACAAGATCTTAATAATGTAAGATCAGTATAATAGTTTTATCTGTTGATAAAAGTTGTCATTGCTATGCACTCAGTTCAACTCTTCATGTCTTAATTCACATTATTTTGTCCTCTTATGGTTGGATAAGTCCTTTATTTCTTTCATCTTCAAAGTAGTACGCCATGTGTTTTGACAGAAGGAAATAAGGATTCAAAATAACTGTTTAAAAAAGTTTATTACATTGATGAACTTTAGCAAGTAGTACTTATTTAAAAATAAAGCAGCTGCACCGTTCATTTTTCCTTAAGGATCTAAATTCAGCCCATCAACTGTAGTAAAAACTGCACTAACAATAATTATGTGGTATGAAGATTTAATGAAGTACATTAAACTTATGCAATTTGAGGACGATTCAAAAAAATCATTGGTCAAAATAGGTTAAAGGTATATAGACATGTTTAGCTCTTATACCTAAAAATTAAGCCAATTGCCATGTACTTTTGCTTTGCATTTGCTATTAATATGCTTAAAGGTTCTAAAATATTCAAACAGAATACCTTACAACCTTATAAAAATTTGTATTGCTTTAATAGGATCTACCACCTCTGATTCAACATATTGTTAATGCACTTCAATCTTAATTCAGTTTCCCATAACATACAAGGCAGTTTTAATTAGATTTATGTAAATAGGATTCAAATACACTAGACTTACAATGAAATATATTATAGAAAACCTTGACAGTTCCATGGACCTGTTAAATTCCCATCAATCAGTTTATTTTGAGGTTCCAGTGATGAATCGGTTTTCAATCCATGATCAAACT
This sequence comes from Emydura macquarii macquarii, assembly GCF_026122565.2. Taxonomy (NCBI): domain Eukaryota; kingdom Metazoa; phylum Chordata; order Testudines; family Chelidae; genus Emydura; species Emydura macquarii. The sequence continues at coordinate 9,085,972 of NW_027131485.1, forward strand.
AATCAATTTAAGTCTTCATTATAAGTTTGCTCAAAAGTGAAAATTCAAGTATTTAGTACTTTAGTTGCATTTCAATGCTTTAAAAAGCATAACTTTACATTAGTCCTCCCTCAATTGTCACTCTCCAAAGAGAATTTTAATAAGAGAATTGCAAAAGCATAAACACTTTGCGAGCCAATTTATGTACTTGAAAAATCTTTAGTCAATCCAGAAAAACAAAGAGCTTTGCAAGAATTTCCTTGACTATTTTTTACACCGATTAAAGACTCAAAAAAAGTGTCTGTGTTTTGCTTTTGTTCATTTGGTTGGGGGGGGAAAAAAAAGGAAAAAAAAGGGGTTTTTTGTGTCTAAAGCTCTCAAATTTTCCAGAAAAATAAAAGCCCAGAGAGTTGCAGACATAATAAAATTTATTTAAATTTCATGCATTACGGTAGCTACAAGTGTAATCATATGAAACTCAAGGACAATAACTTGTGCTGTCCATACAATGTAGCCTTAAGTGAAATGAATGGGAATTCCACAGTTACAAAGAAACAAAAAGGGTAAAACTGTTTTAAATTTTGAGTTCTGTAAACTGAAACAGTCATTTGACTGTATGCTTCTGGGGAAGGAAAGGGCTCACCACTATGTAATTATACAATTGCCAAATATTTAGTTTAAGGAAAAGTATTCTGAAGCTCTGAAGTTAACCCTTTAATCTAATAATGTTGATTTCCATTAATACTTTGTATTTCTCTCATTTCCCATTCACCTTCTTTTCCACTGTTCGAACCAGGATGCCAACAGAAGATAGTCCACTTTCACCTACAACTATGTAGCTCCTTCAAGTTGTATTGAGGACACTTCATTTTAAACTAGTTTTGGTTTTACTTTAAGAAAACTCTTCACCAGTCCACACAAGCTTAAATTGGCTTGATGTGCAAAAATTTACAGACTACTTGATTCTGCACCTCAAATTTCAATATGTGCAAACACTTAGGATCTTTAATCATCTCTCTCCCTCAATTCAGACATATCTTTAAAACAGCAAGGATTATCCAGCCTTCTAAATTAACGAAAGAATGAACCGAGTAACTTGTAGAACTGGCACTTTTTAACTGGCCCAGTTTTCAGACAAAATCTAGCTTTTATAAATACCAATACAGGCATTATTGCCACAATTATCATGTTTTTGCAACTTCCATTGATTTACTGGTGGTTAGCATCTTCTGAAGGTAAGAATTAGATTATGCTGTACTTTATGAAGACAATATGTAGTTCTAACATTCAAAACCAACTTACTATGTCTAAGAAATTACTTTAATTGCCTCATTTAAAAACGGGTAGGAGAGGCTGAGGAGTTTAGAAAACTTTTAATCGAGTATTTAGACTAGTTGGAAAGTTAAAAAGCTAATGCAAGTGTTACATCTGGATAAAAAACCTTATTCAAAAGCAATTCCAATACCAAAAAGGATTTCAAATTGAATAGTTTATTAACATGGTAGTTGTCTTTGTAACATGTGCGCGCGTGCGCACACACACACACACACACACATACACACACACACACAGAGTGATCTGCATGGAAAAAAGATGTCTTAATATGCCAGGGGGAAATTAAACATTAAAAATCCTTTAGATTTTCATAATTATAGGCTATTATGTCCACATCACTTACAAAGCTATTGCCGAATCTTTGCAAGGAAGCAGAATTTGGGAGAAAAAACCAAAAACTCTTTTTGGGAAATTCAACAGTGGCATAGCAGAGCTCTCAATATGAGAAAGCTGACATAATGTGGACCTTTGCTGTGAAATTTGTCTTTGCAAAATATGGGGAGAAGTTTATCAATGGGCAGAAAATAAGAAGGCGGTGTGAAGTAGGCTTTTGCAGAGTCAATATTCCTCACAGTATTGTGCAGGGTCATCAAGAAAAATGCTTAGTCCTTCTCTGGAACCAGTTTCAGAACTTTTCCAATTGCAATGGTCTTACCTAAACCAAGAAGAAAGATGCTTGTGTTAGGTCTTTATTGATGAACACTGCACCAACCTCTAGAAGTGTGAAAGCTTCCATAAAACATACAGATTCATGGTATCAGAGATAATTATAGATTAGAGAAAATTATTTTTCATGACAGGAGTAGGGTACTGTATTAATGGGAACATAAATGCCACTGTCACAGGAGAAATCAATGTAGATACAAAGAGTGAGATTGCTCTACATCCAGCCGAATTTTTATTTGCTGAGGGAGGCCTCATCATAAAAGTGTCTTAAATTATGCTATTCCAACTTCTATGGGTTGAAGACACCATTCCTGCAAGGGTACATTCTAGAACAATGAGATACAGGGAAGAATTTAAGTAATCAATAAGGGACAGCTGTTAAGGAGCAAAACCATGTTATTTCAATAAGTAATTCCATAAGTTTTATTATGGATGAATATATTCAGAAGTCTAGAATGAATGGCAAAACAAAGATTAGATTGCTTCAAGTCATAGTATTTTGTGATCATAAGGCATGTTTTGTTAGCTTACCTAATCTTTGGTGGCAGGGTCAGGTTAGTGAAAAGTTATTTGGGAATACCACTTTTTCCTTGTTTGAAGTTCAGCTAACAGCTGGAGTATCAGTGAGCTTCTGCTCACTGCTTTACCAGAAACATCTGCTTCAATCTAACTGGAATTAAAATCATGTAATCTTAAATCACTTTTACTTGACAGAGAGGTCATCTGAAACATTTTGTGCAGGTGTTCAATCCCCAGTTATTGGCACAGGAAAACTGGAGAGAGGGAAGATGGGAACTACTTCTCAGTGTCGGATTCCAGCAGTTTGCAGAATCTTATGCCTCATTTACAAGGCCTATGAATCATGTCCCTCAGTTTGATTCTCTTGACTATTAGAATCAAAAGCTGTTAACTTGGATATCTCATCTGAAACAACACTAGATTACAAGGGGCACATCTGATGTCTTAATTATTGTGGGGGTGAGGGGAAGGGAGAAAAGCCAGAGCCAGACAGAATCATGATGAACAGGTTAGTGAACAGCAGGGATCTGGCCTAAACTAAAGCTGAAGCCATGGACAGTATATGACTATTTTTCAACCAGTTGGGAAGATGGTGGAAGCTCAGAACTCCAGCATGAACCTGCAATTTTGGGCCATTGATGATTAAATATAATGGAAGTAGTCATGCTTTCAGTCCATTTTTTGAGGTGACTCCAAACACTGCTATCAGCTAGAAGGTGTTATGGTCTAAGAACAGTTTGGTTTACCTCTTCAACTGAGAAAAAGATGTAGAAGATGGGAGAAACTCTCAGGAAACCATTTACTTTTCAACTAAGCTGCAGTCAACTCCTGACAAGGGCTTAACTCCAGGAAAAATTAATCCTTCCAGAAATGCTGGCATTTCAAGTGTCCACATTTTCCTGCCCATCATTACATTTTATAAGTGGCTGTTTTTATAAAAAGCTGAACCACAGTATATTCCACCAGTCTGATGACAATACAACAAGTAATTAGAAAGAGTTGGCTGTTAGTACAGATCCCTGTTCTTTGCATGTCCATAAGCATCTCAGGGACATATAGAAATGGATGGATCCTTTGTGCTGGACACATCCTTTTTTCAGCTTGGAAAATTCAGACTTAAGGACTTGAAAAGGGCAACAGCCGCAACTGTCCCTCCATTCTTTCCACTTAACCTCTACATCAGAAACTTTAAAGAAAATGTAGACATACAACAAGCTACAGTTACTAAGTAAGTTACCTTTCTGGTTGTGCTGTTCCATTCCTGGGAGACGGACTAGTTCTAAACTCATGTCCTTAAAAGGATTGTAACTGCTAGTTAAAGAATACAGGACTTTTCTCAAGATCTGAGGCCCAATTTAGGAGACTAATAATATTGTGAGAGTATAGAAGTCCAGGCAGCAACCTTGAATATCTCAATGACAGAGACATTTCTAAAAACATGCTGTAGAAACAGTTTTAGACCTGATACATGTATCCTAAAACCTTTGGTTATGAAAAGGTAATTGGGCTAATGTTTGGGCCACTGGCGACTAAACATACACTGGAAGTCCTATATTTGTGTAGCCCGCTAACCTTACAACCACCCCTGGAGGAACTCCTGAGTTCTACAAGACAAGAATCCTACTACCCCGTTAATTTAAAGAGGACTTCAACGGTAGTAGTGTACATAAAAACTATTTTACAAATGCATTGTTTTACAAGTAAAATAAAGATAGGTTGAGTACACACTCCAGGATGTGTGGTTGAAGAGATGAATACTGATGTATTTTTATATTCAGCTTCTTGTTTCATGATGCACCCTATTATCTTTAGTATGCAATACTTGTGAATGCATTTCTATTATTAGCAGCAACTTGTATAGTATATAGAGGGATAATACAACGGCATAGCGGTTTTCCAGTGGAAAGAATAAGGAACATTCTTCTACAGAGAATTTTCTATTAGATATCACAATTAGAAAAGGGACAGCTTGTATTACCATTTCCAATTGCTCATTTCAGTATTTTCAGTGTTTGAGATTTCCTATTCCTAGTGTAATAAGATGTGAGTATACAAACAAAAACAAAAGTTTAATAGTTGCACAAGTACTCTTACCCTCATCTCTTAAGGTAAAACGACCCATCTGAGGGAACTCTTTGAATGTCTCAAGGCAGATGGTTCCTGCTGTCCTTAAACGGGCAATGCATACTTGATCTTGTTTCACAAAACGGGGCCGTGTCTTACTTTTTTCTCCTGATTTTTTGTCTACCAAGCAGATTAAGGCCTGCACAAGAATGAGAAGTTTAAGTGTTAGCAAAACACAGTTTACTAACTTGCATCAATATTTACCAAGTCTCTTTAAAAGTACTGTCTATTTGAAATTTAGTCAATTTAAAAAAAAAAAAGCAACAGTTGGTTTACATAACCCTAGCTCATGAAAAACTTCCCCAACCCCATCATCAACGTCTGTTATTTTATAATCAAATTTTTCTGTAAATGCTCCTCTCCCTTGTTACTGCAGGAAAACCCACACAAAGAGGAAATCAACTATACCTGGAATACAGTGAAACTGACATACAAAATGAAGACAGATACATAAGTAAGAAAATTGAAAAAGGAGAAAGATATTCGCCCTCCTCCCCTTTATTGTTATTGTAATTTTAGCTATGAAGATATTCAGACAAAAGTGTGATAGTGAACCATGTCGTTTTATGATTTCAAGTTTGAACAACCAGTAGCATTCAGGACTGTCAGAAGATTTATGCTAATATTTACACATGGACGCTTATTAGCAGCTGTGTTGCATGAGTGCACTAAGGGCCCAATCAGGACTGGAGACCTATTGTATTATTTGCTGTACACACGATTGGAAAAAAAACAATAAAAAAACCAAAACAGTTCCTGCACCAAAGAGCATGCTGTCTTTAAATTAAAGCATTAATACAAACTCACTGTTATCTCGACTTCTTCAATACAGGTATGAATGTGTAGCACTGCATTATAACCAGGGCAGATGATGGATTTGTGCTCAATTATCACTATCTGTAAAGTAATACAAGAAGTTTAATATAACTGCATTCCTCACATCATATATTCTGAAGGATCAGAGACTTACCAGTTAAGGGCTAGTGCTCTCTATCACACATTTATCTAGAACTTAATACAAGTAGCATGTAACACCACTGAATATTTTTTTCAGAAAAAAACCCACAAACGCTTGCTAAGGGACCAGCAAAATGACTGAGTGTCTTATAATACAGAAGTATGTTTACTGAAAAATAACTGATCTATAAGTAGGAAAATAGAATTTTGCTTTAAGATTAGAAATTTCTAAAACTTCAGGAATATTCACATCCAGAGTACATTTGTTCCAAGAACAAAATATGTAACTCACTCGACTTTTTTTTGAGTAGTGATTTCAAATCTTGGATTAAGGTTTATGAAATCATACAGTGGCTTCACATCACAGCAGCTGTGAAAATTCTAACTAAATTTAAAATGATGTTGACTAATTTAATGTCATTCATGATCATTAGATACAAGAACCAAGGAATTACAGAACTATATTTCAGCTAGTGTACCTGGGCATCAAATGTGCGTCCAGAATGACAAAGGTTATTAGGGTCACAGAGTATAAATCCTGGAAGGATCTCCTCCTCTTCAATTCCTTTCAGTCTGATCTTCAGATTTTCACCTGGGGCTACAGACTCAGTTTCTACATCATCGGAAAGGATTCCAAGAACTTCCACGTTGTGCTTAAAGAAAGCAAGATTCGGGTTTTCTGATATATGAAATATTTTACTTAATGCATGTCACAAAAAAACCCACTTTAATGCAAAAATGTATATTAAACTTACAGAGGTTGTTAAATACATCTTTACATTAACTTCTTCAGTTTAAATACGTTACACTCAGTGAGGTATTATCAACGTCACAATTGCATGAAACCCTTGAGCATTGAAGGAAATTTCCTGGTATCACTCAGTTATTAAAATACAATCTAGCACATTTGTTCTGTCCAATATTTCAATTTATACAACATTGTGATGTATTTTATTTTAGATGTTAGTCTAAAGCAAGTTTCAAAAGGCTTCCATCACAGCAAAAGGCACAGCCACTTCCATACACCCAACATACATTTATGGAGAATATCATACACAAGAGATAAGCCTCATTCACTGTGAGGTTATAAATATGTATTACATTTTATATTTTTTTGAATATTAGAACTAGAACATAGTCCAGTTGTTCTCAGTAGTCAAGTTTTAAATTTCTTGAGAGCTTTATATTCAACAAAAGATGAAAAGTTAGTACTTGTCAAGGTAAAATTTTCTGAAATGTACCCTTTCAGCACTCTGATAAAGAGTCATAAATTAGAATAAAAGTTTAATTACGGTTCACTTTCGTAAAGTCTTAGCTCACTACTGCCACTAACAGAGGTGCATGTAATCTGAAATGTTAAAAGACTTATTGAAGTGTAATCATTTTATGTTTATAATAATTTGCTCAAGGCATTTGCAACTTCTCAACCTCTCCCTACTAACTCCCCTATAGAGTTACACAGATATCTATCATTAGCAGCTGTATCAAACAGTTTTGTCCTGAAAAGGAAATAGCTACTTAAAGTACCGTAAGCCAAAAGGTACAAGCTCATCTACAAATTGTATCTCAAATTAGTTCTTTAAATTGAGTCTTTTCCCTTTTTTCCCCCAGGGGAATAACTGTTCAAGTTCCACGGAAGGTGTATTTTAAAACAAACTTTTCTAAACCTCTTGCAAACAAGAAATGCCAGGTATAAGAGTCCAGAGAAGTGCTCAGTTTTCACCAAAAAAGGCAAAATTAAGTTTTAACAAGAAAAGTATTATATTACTAATGCATTTGACCCTTATGGAACTCTTTCTTACATGTTGATAAACTTGTCTTCTACTCAAATTTCAGGAGCAGTTATTTTATTCAGTACTGTGATGATTCATTTCTTTAGGCACCTACACCAATAGAACAAACGCTGGTAATTTGAGCCCTAATATTGATAGGATCTAACTGGCTCTCCATGCCCTAAATTAAGGTGGACTGGACATCAAATAGAGTAGAGGTTACTATGAAAGATAAGTTTGAGACACAAAATGTCTGAAAATTTATTTTTATCTTGGAATCTTAGTTCAGGTATAGACGGACTGTCAAAACAAATATGATGCAACCCTCAAGACCTTTGACATCGATTACAGAATCTACTTTCAATCACACTAATGGGTGCCAGGTCTGTTTTGCCCATTTCTTTCAGGACTATTCACCTAGATGGTAGCAACACAAAGCCAGCTCCTTTGTACTAAATGTCAATTTTTAAATCTTCTAATGCAAAAACATGCTCCATACTATTAACTTGCAGCTGCTAATTTTCCAAACGAGGTGACATGGAAATCAGTCTAAGCATCAATACATTTTGCATTAAGAAATTTTAGTTTCCAGTGTGCAAGAGATTCATCTTCTGGTTCTGGCATGAATGCTAAGACACCCTTTATTTTCACTGACCGTCTGTACGAACGGTAAAGGAATTCTCATCTTAAGCCAAGAAAATAACACTAGTTCTCTCACAGAATATATACCTCATCTTACATCTTTGGAATTTGTTCCATTCCCACTTGAAAATGGATATAGTGTGTGAGGAAGGGGGGATACTAACTCCCAACTGAAAAAAGATTCAACTGGGAAAACATACCTATTGCAAAGCAAACTATAGCTCAGATAAGCCAGCCTGATTTAATCACCCAAGAATTACTTGAGTTTAATGATGAAGTGCAACTCTACTTCTGAATGCTGAGGAAATCAAAGACATATTCAACATCCAGAAAAAAGTGAACTTCTAAATTCACAGATATTAAGCACTGATGTTTTCCCCCATAACTGTACAAGTATCCAACATTTTCAAAACATGGAGTATTTTCAGAGGCTGCTATATAAATCTGAATCCTGTTTGACACAGTGCCATATAAGGAAGCTCTTAGTTCTTATCAAATTACTTACTGTAAACCAAGCTGATTATAACCGTAGAAACTTTAATATGGAAGGTTAAAACTTGCCATACCTTATTTGGCATCATCACAAGCTGCTGTCCTTTGCAAATAGAGCCTGATTCCAGCTTTCCCAGTACCACGGTGCCCATATCCTTTGTAAAAAATGGAACACTATTTAAAAACGTATATATTTCTTAAAATACTGCTCTATTTTACTGTTTAATCATAAATGTAGTCAACTCAGATACATCAATTGATATATCAAGTGATGTTGCACTATTGCATCTAAATTACTATTTTACAATGAGAAAAGCTTCTAAAGCAAGAAAGGGTCAGTATCAGAACAAATACTAAAAAAATACTAAATACTAAAAAAAGTAATGTCACCCTTTTCAGTCAATCCAATAAATCAAAAGGTAAATGACACCATATCTGCCACATCATTTTAAGACAGAACTACAGGAATTCTTTTAAAATAGTGGAATAAATGGGCCATCTATGTCAGAGGTCCCCAAAATGTGATATGCACCCTCCTAGCGGGCTTGGTCCAGCACCCCTGGGGGGAGTGGAGGGGGGGGGGGGGGGAGAGCGTTACTCAGCCCCATGCTCCCCCCCAGCTCTGCTTCAACTGCTGCCCCACTTCCGGCCCCAGCTACTGGCCCGGCCTGGCTCCACTCCCTGCCCCAACCCTGCCCCCAGGCAGCAACTGCAGCTCCACTCCCAGCCATAAACTCATCTCCAGGCCAGGCTCCCAAGTGCAGCGAGGGGAAAGGGGGTGTGGACAGAGGTGGGGGGAGGGCGTGAGGTAAAAAGTTTGGGGACCACTAATCTATGTAATAACTAATTTCAAAATCCTAGTTTCATTTTGTACCTTATATTTATCCACAATTGGCAGCCTGATTGGTCCATCAACTGAACGGTTGAAGTTTGGCAAATTATCCAGATATGGAATAAATGGTAGTCCACTAAAAGAGTAAAAATATTTATTTAAATAAAGACATTTATTTAGTTTAAAATTTAGCCAAACTGTATGGCTTATAAAGAATAAACCAAGGAAAGAATTTCAGAGAGTCACAACCAAGGGAAAGAACTTTAACATCTAACACAATGAAATCCTTAACACCACTAATGTGTGTGTGTGTTAACATAGATCAAAGGTGGTGTACTGCTTACGTTCACACCATGTAATTTTAAAACCATATTACAATAATTTTTTAGAACAGCTCATTACTCCATTGAGAATCTTGCTAGATATGCTAAATCTGTTCCAGGAGTGTGAACATAATAGGCTAGTTTTCAAAGTGGTTTTCATTAACATGGTTTAATTGCCTTGAGCCATATAGCAAAGATAGCAATAGTATGGACACGACTCATAGCCAATCTTATTAGGGTTCTACCCACTCAATGTGAAATCACTGAAAAATTCAAGCAGCAGTACAGCACTTTCAAAATCTCACAAGGAAAGGAATATACACTGTTAAGGTCTGTGGTAACCTTTAACTCAACATATAACAAAAACAGTGCTTTTCCAGTCAATTTTTTGACAATTCCCAAATGCCTCTGCTTTGTTTCTTGGTTATATGGTTTTCAATTGCTTTTGCAATGATAGTTTTCCCTTAGCCAATGATCAATTGGACCTGACTACAAGACACCAACCTATACTTCTGCCTAGCTTTACTGTAGTACTGCCTATTAATGAACTATTACTATTTCCCCCAACATGTTAATAAACACTAATGGCTGGTCTACACAACAGAGTTTTGTACACAAAAATCAGATTTTGGTGACAAAACAGTGGTGGTGTACATACTACAATGCTCCCCCACTGACAAAACTCCCCTGCTTTGGCAACAAAAGAAAACTATCTTGACAAAAAGCGTACAGTTTTTTGCAGCAAAGTTAGAGACACGAAGCGTCAATGTACACGCTGTGTGCCATAACTGGGCGCCAGGAGCTATCCCACAACGCTCACCCTGACTGCTCTGTTCACTGTTTTGAACTCTGCTGCACTGTCCTGCATTCCAACTACACAGGCATGTGCCCCTCCCCTTTCAAAGCCCCAGAAAGTTTTGAAAGTGCTCAGCATAGAGCTCACACAGCAACTTCCCAGCTGAGCATGGCCGTTCCTGGCAATCCTGACTGGACTACAACAGAGGGGGTGGATCATTCTCCTGGGTCTGTGGGGAGACGAGGCTGTGGGAGAACTCGGAGGGAATCAGATCTGCTTTCCTATGGTGGGCATGCAGGCAGCGCGGGCTTTTGTTTGGGGAGGAAGGGGGAGAAATTCCTGATATACTATGCAGAGCCAGGGAGGGAGATGGGAGCTGATGTCGGAATGTCTCCTCTATCCCCACCCATGTACAGGTCTCTGCTGAGCTGAAGTGGGAGGGACAGGGGGACACCAGCTATCTGTGCACCCGCTTCTGCCTCAGGATTGGTTGCTTCCGGCTGCTGTCTGAACTTAAAGAGACAGTGTGTGGACAAACTCTCAGTACCCACCCCCCACCACCCACACAGCCTCTCCCCCTCATTTACACTTTCCTCCCCCTCCACTTACACACTTCTGTGGGCTTCGTGTTCAACAATGTCAGTTTGGCTGATAGACAGCACTTTTCAACTGCCCTATCCAGTAGAATACCCATGGAACAATGGGATTCAGAAACCTTCATCACATGATGCTGTGCCTGCCGGATGAAGTACTGCAAATCCTTCCCAAAGCACCCTGCGTGCAGCTGCAAAATAGAATAGCTACCCACAGGGCACTGCTCCCTGTGTCAATGCAAGTATTGGTAGTGTGAATGCACTCCATTGACACAAGACGCATAGTAAGGACATACAACAGCAGTTTTATTACAGTGGTGGCTGTATGCTGGCATAACTTCTGTAGACAAAACTCTGTAGTGTAGACAATGCTTAAGATACTTACTTGTACCAAGGACAGAAATCAGATTGCTCTTTAAGGTTTGCTCCAGTCAGTCCCGAGCAGGGCATAAAATGAATATCTTTTTTGGGATTGAAGCCAACTTTCTTCAAAAATGGCACCAGCTTCTCTTTACATTCTTCATATCTATTAAAAATTGACATGCAGATCAATCATGCTGAATTAAGAAATTCCAGTAAAATTCTCTATTTGAAAGCTAATTTTACAATAAAAATTAAACAGAAATCTTGCTGATTAGATCAATATTCTGGATTTCATCAAGTTTACTGGAAATGACTTGCCAATTAATTTGCCACATGCAGCTACTTTAGTAACGTGTGGTTAATGCCCCAAAACAAGCTGAGGGGTAAGAAAGAAAATTTAAAATAAAACTGCTGACTGCCCTCTTATCTTAATTACTGGAGTTATTCAAATTATTGCTGAAGTAGATGAAAGTTTGGCAAACTGAACTAGCTATATAAAGTCATTTGCTCCCCAAGTTTCAAGGCATTTAAAGTTCTCTGAACTCTTAATTAAGCTTGATATTGGAGCTTGTGGCTTTGTTAGATATACATGCACAACTATGTATTTTAATGGTTTGTTATCTAATTTGCTAGTGGATGTTCTGCAAGATTACACCTGTATTCTCAGGCCCACCATCCTTCCAGTCAAGGATCAAATGAGACTTTGGCAAAAACTGCATTAAGATGGAAACTATTGTAGCTTGTAGTTCAGCTATAGTTAATTACATGAAAATATTCAAAAAATAATGTTTACTTATAGAAACACTCACCTTTCATTACTCCAGTTTACAGTTGGATCATCCATTTTATTAATAAGAACTATTAAATGTTTTACACCTGCTGTTTTTGCTAACATGGCATGTTCTCTTGTCTGTCCCCCTTTTTCAAATCCAGTTTCAAACTCTCCTTTTCTTGCAGAAATAACCTAAATTAAAAAAACAGTGTGTTATAGTATTTAAAAAGCTTAAGAATTTGAGTTATTCTCAGTTATTCTGCAATTAAATCAAAGGACTATGCATGATTTACAGCCTTAAATTCAATAGTGCTTAAACCCTGAACACACAAAAAACATATCACAAATCTAACTCTCAGAACCATTTAACAGTGATGAAATTGAAGCTGGGTCACAGTGCACCTATCAGAACTGAATTACATACAAATATTACTAGATTGCTACATTAAAATTTGAACATTTCAGATACCACAACTGACAAGATAACATTTTTATATACGTAATTCTGATCAAGCTATTTGTAGATGTCCAATTTGTTTTTCTTACCAACACAGCCAGATCAGCTTGAGAAGCCCCGCCAATCATATTTGGAACAAAGCTCTTATGCCCTGGGGCATCTAGGATTGTGAAGTGTTTCTTCTCGGTTTCAAAATAGGCACGGCCCACTTCTACTGTTTTACCTTTGTCTCGTTCTTCTTGGTTTGTGTCTAAGGCCCAAGACAGATACCTGCAAAATACATTATTCTAGTTCTGCATTAATATTTACTACACTAATATTTAGGTTGTCTTAAAGACTGTTTTTCATATACAATGTTTTAAACTGCCTCAGCAACACTGACAACTTTATAACATTTCTAAGATTGTGGCAGCTGTAAGATTTTGTGCAGATGGGACACCCTTGCAGTGCTAAATCATTACTACTACAGCATATAGCATTAAACTTATGGCTGAGAAGATACAGTCATTCCAAACCCCTACTTTCCTGACTTATTTCCCCAAGTTACATTTTGAGCACATATATTTCATGCTTGGCCTCAGCTTAGAAATAAATGACTATTTGAAGAAACTCAAACAGATTAATGGACAATCTGATCATGGGAAAAGGAGCTTTAATGCTTTCTGCCTTTTATGCATAGTTAACAAAACTGGTTTTGATCTGGCGATACAATTCTTCCTAGAGAATGTGTGCTCTGTTAAGTTTAAAAAAAAAAGTTAGCCTTTAAAATGGCATCAAAAACAATCACAGAAAGTTTGATATTGTTAGGGCCTATGATTTAAATTTTTGCCCACTCACTTCTCTTTAGCACAATTTCAAATGGATGTGCAATTTTGCACACACTTTCATATAAATGCTCATCTAGGCATTCAAATGAGAATGCCAGTGCAGAGTCAAATAAATATACCTTTGCATCAACTTTCTTTCACACTCACCACTCAGTCAATATCCAAATCCCAAAAACTGTTGTCACAATATAAAACAGATTTCACACAGCTGGAAGTTCAGTTATTCTTTCAAATGCTTCAATTAATATCTTAATCCTAACGCCAGGTTGGTATCCAACATTCCAAGTGAAGAGGAGGGACAGAGTTAAAATTGCTATCATAACTGTAATTTTGTATTTTCTAACTTATGCATAAAAACAACCATAATTTCGTATTATTTATTTCTTGATAAAGCATGGAAGGGTGTGTTGACCCAAACTCTGTCATGTAATTATTAAGTCCTTAAATAGACAATCTGATCGTTTCAAATAAAGGTCAATTTGACAAAGGTAAATGAAGAAAACCCTACTCAAATCCAATTTTCATGTTTTGTTAAAGATTCCAGCTTTAGAGACAACTGTTTTTCAATAATAGTGTTTTAATAGTCCCTATTTGCTTCCTGTGATATATGTGGGCGGAACCTTGTCTTGGATATAAGCAGATTTGATGCCCTCTAGGAAGAACACAAACTATCTATCCTTTTTTACCCCTGCTAAGATGATGGAGGTTTTGAGAGACCCAAATGTGAGATGATCACTTCACCCCCAGTAATTGTGTGCCATAGCATGTAGCAGGAATTGCTAGGAACTCCTACTATACCCCTTCCAATAAACAAATGTTAACAAGAAGTTATTATTTTCTTGGCAGAAAGAGGATATCCTTTGCCATCTGAAAAGATTATTACATGATCAACCAAGGAGGCATACTAAAGGAAGCCAGATCATGCCTCTGAATCAGTTTTCTAGATCTCAAAGGTGTATGTGTAGACAGAGATTCAAGCTTTTTTGGGGTCGAGATGGGGAAAAGATGGTTACTTACCTGTAGTGTAACTGTTCTTCGAGATTTGGATGCAGACATGTATTCCACTCCAGCTTTGGTGCGCCAGGCACACACAACCTGAGTAGAATACACATCTGCACCCACATCTCAAAGAACAGCAGCTACAATACAAGTAAGTAACCATTTTTCTTCTTCGAGTGGTTGCAGATGTGTATTTCACTCAGGTGATTCACAAGCAGTTCCACTGGGCAGTGAAGCTTGTAGTCTACTTAAACAATGACTGCAGAACTTCTGTCTCAAAGTTTGCATCTAGCCTACATGATGCAGTATAGCATAATGTTTGGTAAAAGTATGCACAGAAGACTACTTAGCATCTCTGTAAGTGTCTAATATTGAAACACTGCTGAGAAATGAGATTGATGTCACTTGGGCTCTTGTTGAATGAGCCTGTAATGTCTGCCGTGGCCTGGAAATCATCTGCATGGAGACCAGATGACCTTTCATCCCATCCACATAGGAGACAAAAAATTTGAGGTGGTGAATGAAGTGCTTTAGTGGTTTCCAAATAGATGTCAGGTTGTGCATGGCATTCTAACATGTAGAGAGGTTGCTCATCTGCATTTGAGTGTGGCCTAGGAAAGAATATAGGCAAGAAAATAATCTGATTAAGATGAAACTGTGAAATCACCTTAGACAAAAACTTTGGATGTGGTCTTAAGGACACTTTGTCTTTGAAAAACTGAGTATAGGGAAGCTTGTAATTTGCTGACTTCTTGCAGATGTTATAGCCACAAGAACGTCTCCCAAAAGATAACCTATGAGTAGGTTGTCATCAGCTCAAATGGAGATCTCAATACTGTGCTGGCCGCCCTCATAAAGTCCTACAATGGGATCATTTCCTTCATAGGAGGAAACAGGCAAACTATACCTTTCAGAAATCTCACTGCCATGGAGTTTAAGAAAACCATCTTTCCTTGACTAGGAAGATGGAACTCCAATATCACTGCCAAGTGAACCCTCGACAAGCTAAGAGCCAGACCCAAGGACTTCAAATGTAAAGATAGTTGAAAATGTCATGAACATGAGCGACCATGGGTTGAATTCCTTTAGATACTGGCCAAACTGAAAAATGCATCCACTTAGCCAAAGAAGTAGATCTAATAGATGGTTTTCTCCTATTAAGCAGGATCCTCTGAACTGCTTCCGAGTATTACCCTTCTTCCTCATCTAGCCATGTACCATCTATGTCATAAGGTGTAGATTGCTCAGTGCCGAATAAACAACCTGGTCATAGCATGGGAACAGCAGGTCAGAAGGAGAGGAAGAGATTTGGGAGGTCAAACAGACAAATTGAGAAGGTCGGAAAACCAACATATTGCATTGGCTTAACCAAGACAAAGTATCAGTTGGCATGCTCTAAGTTCAGTTCGAGGATAATCTGAAAGGGGTATGGGTAAAGGCAGACATTAGGTCCATTCCCCTGTTCAGATGCAAGGCACTGGTTAGAGATCTTGGACCAAATCTCCTCGGGAACCTAATTTATGGCTCTTCTGGTTGTCCTTTGTTGCACACAGATTGACCAACGGGATGCCCCAATCCCTTAACATGGGCCTCACGATGCTGCTCTTTAGAAAACACTCGTAGTTGTCAGAGCAAGTCCTGCTGAAATGGTCAGCCAACCAGTTTTGAGAGCCCAGTAAGCCTGCTGCTGTGGGTATGTCGTCTTCCTTGATGCAGAAGTGCCAAAACTTTATTGCTTCCTGACAAAGCTAGCTGGAGCAGGCTCCTCCCTGCTTGTTCATATAATACAGTGATACTGTTCATGTGTATGTGAACCACTGCTCCCCTCATCTGATACCGGAAGGCACTGTAAATGACTTGAAGATCCACTACGTTGATATGACATGATGCTTCCTGCTCAGACTGCAAACCCTAAACCTTTAACATTCCTAGATGTGCTCCCCCACCTATTGTGGAAGCATCAGCTGCTGACTAGTGCTGGTCGTCAGAGGATGGGCAAAGGGAATATGCTCGTACATATTGTTCTGATTTGCCCACCACTGTAGAGTGTCCAGTATCTCTAGAGGCACTTGGACAAGCCTGTCCTACAACTGGCAGCTCACGATAGACCAACTTCAACCATGACTGAAGAGGACAAAGACACGATCTCACATGTTGAACCACATAAGTGCATATAGCCATATGGCCTAGTAACTTCAGGCATATACCATTGAAGATTGGAGATCCAGACAACACACAGAATTGCTTGGAATCACTCATGGGGGAGAAAGGCCCTCAAATTCAGAGAGTCTAGTAGGCCCCACAGAACTCGATTTCTGAGCTGGAGTCAAAGTCAACCCCAATCAATCTAAGAGATCCAGTGTGAACTGGATATAACTGAGTACTTGTTTCTCAGAAATGCCTCTCACTAGTTAATCATTCAGATACTGAAAGACATGGATTCCCCTCCTTCTGAAATAGGCTGTTACAATTGTCATGCATTTGGTAAAGATGCACAGGGATGATGACGGGCAAAAGGTGAGAACAGCGTACTGATAGTGTTGACCAGCGACAACTAATATCAGGAACTTTCTGTGGCCTGGGAAAAATTGCTACATGGAAACAGGAGTCCTGAAGATCAAGAACAAACCCATCGTTGTGATTCCCTGTGGGAAAAACAGTAGCCAGGATAACCATGAGGAATCTCATATACTTGATTTGTTGAGACCACAGAAACTGAGGATAGGTCTCACCCCTTCTTTGGACATCAGGAAGTACTGAAAGTAGAATCCCTTTTCCTGATGTAGAGGAACCTCCTCTAAAAGTCCCAGAGCGCACAGAGTCTGGACCTGCTGAAGAAGCAGTTGCACATAAGAGGGGTCCCTCAAAAGGAACGGGGTATGGGCATAATAAATATATAGTAAAGCTGAAGACATACCTCTCAATTTTCAAGCCTGTTAATGTGTAGCAAGCCACTGAAATATCTGATCACTGACAAAAACTGTTTCACATTTCAGTTGCACATCCTGCCATATTTTAAGTATAAGACTTGTTTTTAAAGCATGTTCTATCACTGTATGACTCAAATAAACGATTTCTGAAACAGGATATGGACAAAGGAGAAGGTCTCTGCCCAGATTACTCATGGTTTTGTGGAGGGTCCTTAAAGGGTCTTACCACAGGATATTAAGGGAGAAGGTGGTCCCTGCACAGGCTTACCTCAGTACAGTTAATTAATGCCACCTTCTATCCCTCTCCCATGTCCAAATGCAATTAATTCAGGTCGAAACCTACTTCTCTGCAATGCTCCATAGCTGTTGCCTCTAACAAAGTCCTCCACTGCTGCGCGCCCTCTCCATCCCTTCCAAGAAGGAGATGCACAGCTGCCCAGGAACTGTTGGCCACACAAGGAGGCAGCAGGGTGGGCTGCTACATTTTCACAAGAGGCAACACCACAAATTAAAGCAATATTTTGTATGATATGGAAGCAAAATCTGCTCCAGCGTGGAATGCACTGCATAAGTGGCACACATCAAAGCAGGAGAAATTCTAGAAAAAGCAGGAACCAAATACTGTAGGGAAAACTTCAAAACAGTTTCCACCAAGGTGTTAAAAAAGATGCCATGTTATAGTGTTAAGTAAGATTCATACCAGGTTTCTCTGTTTTTCTCTTTAGCTTCTCTTTCATATTTTTCAAGTGTTCTTTTGTCAACCATTCCCGTCAAGTACCTGGAGATGGGGGGTAGGGGGAAAGACATTTTATATTAACTACATGGCAGATAAATTTCTAATGGAGTATATGATCTGATTACTCTGTAGAACTGAGGTACGGTCTGAAAGGGGTAACAATGGAATTTCTGCTCTCAAAAGAGCAATTCCACAATTCAAAAAGTAAGGCATGGCTATCAGTTAACTAAAGTGTAAACAAGGCATAAGCCTACCTATTATATTAGCTCTGCTATTTAAAATGTACCCAAATGACAGCTAGTCCATATTGACGTATCATACTTAAAAAAGAAAAAAATGGAATGTTCTATAATTCTATTGCATTTTAAAATGCTTCAATTTAATAAATTTTAAAAGCATACAAAATCTAACATATTCTTTTCATAGCCCTAACCTCCTAAGGAACTGTCTTACTTTATTAAAAAATTCTAAATGCAGTACTATTTTTCTGGATTTTTTTTAAAAACAAGTGTTTAAAGGAAAATATACACATATACAGAGGCATCCATAGTTAGAATAGAATAGTTACAGAAGATTGGATTAGTCAAACATCCAATTTATTTGTTAATCTTAAAACAAATAAATATTAGAGACAATAGTTAAATCATGTACGAGTTGCTCAAAATATAAAAAGAGACAAGAAAAAGAAAAGAGGTATCAGCAACTAAAAGCATAATATTCTAAACCAAACCAAATCAGATCATAAGGGACTGAGTCACTGCTCACGGAACTACAAAAATGGCAATACAAATCAGAAACCTTGGCATATGATAAGTTTATATAAAGGAAAAATGCTAACAGTTGGGTGAAGGTTGAAGACCGGTACTTTTGATCAGTGCCTTCTTAAACTTGACAAGGAAAAGAAAATTGCCACTTTTCCACAGATCTTTTGCATATTAAAAGCGTAGAGATCATATTAGATATTCTCTTTGTATAATACTAAGATATCCCTTATCTTGCTTTTCTTTAAGGCTTCAATCTAATCTTGTAATGGTAAGAATGGGTCTGTTTAATTTAGAGAGGTAATTAGTAAGTGGTGAAATTATAGCAGTATTCAGAGTAATTAGTGGTTGAGAGAAGGTACAACAGGCATTATTTACTTTTTCACATAATAAAAAAGGAATATTCAAAATTGAAAGGCAAAAAATAAAACTGAAAAAACATAGCAGACTTAGCTTAATTACTTCCATAACAAAATATTTTAGCAGGATTTTTTAAAATTAACACCTAAGTAGATAATGAGTACTTTGTTACATTAGATATTAAAATACACTCTTTTAGCCTAAGAGATATGACATCAGGTTGCACGGTAAAAGCCAACTTCTAAAAGGTTGGCCTTATGAAAAAACTTCTCCTATGGGAAAGTTACTCAATATTTGTTCAGTGCATGTTTAATTTATATAAAGAAAATTAACAATTTACAATCTGGTATGATTTAAAATCGATATCTGGATTTCGATATATGAACGATAATGCTAATATCACAGGCCGAGCATATTCAAATTAAAAAAGTTTTAAAAAAATCTCAAAAAACAAAATTTAACATGAGATATGAATCAATCTGAAGAATTTAATGAACAGCACAGAAAAAATGGAATTTGATATTCTAAAGAAAACAAAAAATAAGTTTCTATTTAGTAAAATATGCTTCTGTACAGTTAAGCTTTCATTAAGTAAAATACTACTGTCACAGCAATAAGACTGGAATGCTGAAGCTAACAAATCAAAGACAATGAGTTACCAAATTAATAGAACTAGAATGGTTACGGTACTTCATTAAAAAACAGTCTATGCTCACTAAAATCAGTCATACTATATACTTCCACTTAAGTATCATAATTCACATTGTAAAAGATTGTAACAGTCTAAAGCAATCTTATTTTTAAAAAAGTTACTTACATTATTTGTCCTCCAATGGTTGATTTACCAGCATCTAACGAACAAAAACAAAGATATTTTACAAAGTCATTTAGTTTTAAATAAAAAAAATAAAGAGAGAAAGTTAGGTCCATCAAATCCATTCCATGACAACATAGCATTGTTTCGTAGAGTATATTTTTTGTAATTTGTCTTTAGTTTTAAATAGCCCAAGTAATGGAGCTTCTACTACTTCTCTTGAAAGATTATTCCTCAATTTAAGATTTCATTACCAGGTAAACTATATTCAGTCTACATTTCCCCCTATGTATCATCTTTGATAATTCTTCTCCATCCTTCATATTTTCATCTTTTAAAAACACTTGGAATGGGACAGTGGCCTATAAGTGTTTCTCTCAACTTCTAGTCAACTCCTCCATTTTTGTTGCTTCTCTCAAATTTGTTAATATCATTTCAGTTGTGCAGCATCAACATTCCAGGTGTGGTTTTGTCAGAAATGGACAGAAAGAAAACATTTTCCAGCAAGGGATTTTATGGTTCTTTGCAGGAGAGCTTTTTATTAGTCTTCACCTAAACTACCAACCCAAAAAAAATGCCAAGCAGATCTTCATCTGCGGTACCGTGAGTATGGATGTTATTTTGTCCATGAGAACGCAGGCTTTCTACTGACTCTTTTTTAGATGTTAATTCACTATTTCCAAAGCAGCACCATTATTAGAACAAGATGCTAGCACCACCTCAAAGCAGGATGCACACTTGCATTTCCCTAGAAGGAACCAGGATCAACTTCTGGCACTCCCAGCTCCAGCCAATAAAATGATCAAGAGACCAGAAATTGCTCTATATTTACAGCACCAGCTATGCAGTGGGCCAAAAGGCCAGCTCTGATCATTCTAAAGAATGTCATAAAATTGAACAACAGCATTTTTGTAAAAGAAAGAAAATGTTATTTCACAGATATCACCTTTTATATTAAAAAGTATCAGAATATGATAGCTCTGTCTATCAATGATCTTTCCTATATGATGGGGTTATTATTGCAACCTAATTCTTTTAGACAAGTAAAGCCTCTGCCCTAAGGATTCAAATCTGCCAAAATTGTAAATAGTTTAGTTTATTAGATCCCAAAAGATAAAACTGACAAATATCAGTAATGTATCTAAGAATTATTCTGCCAATTCTACTAACCTACTACCTTAGAAAGTGAGAGTGAAAGCCACATTTTGGATTCACTAAAGGGGAGAGTTATACAAGAACACATAATACATGTTATCAGAAATCTCTATCCCTTACCCTGCAGTTGTTCATCTGCAACTTACCTACATGCCCAATGAATACTACATTTACATGTTCTTTTTTAGGAGCACCTGGCGGTGCTACTACAGATTTAGGTGTTGGTATTTCCTCCTCTTCCTCCATCATTTCTTGAGTACTCTCCTCAGTATGCCCTGCATCTCCTGATGGGCCACCTCCTAGCTCTGCTTCACATGTTTCTTCTTTGTGATCCCATGATTCTTCAGGGGACATTTCTGTTTCTCCATTTTCTACTGGAAGTTAATAAAACAAGGTACATTCAAATAAATTAAGAATGTAACTCAGAAAAGCTAGCCAATACTTTTACTCTATCAATAACTAATTAAAATATTCTTTTTATTTTTCACATCAAGATGCAACTTTTCTGCTTTACAGATATTCACTTTGTGGATCCCTGCTATACAATGCAGATACACTCTGTGTGGTTTGAAACGGATATTATTGCTATCTTTCAAGCTATCTTGGCTGCTGACAGCAAAAAATTATGACTCAGGTACTGGAGACTTCTATTTTAACAAAGCAGCATTTTTATGGAGAAAAAGAAAACCTGAACATAGACTTAGAATAGCATAATGGTCAACTACAGACGAATACCTGTACTCAAGACTACACTAAAAACTACCACAATTTTAGTAGGAAAAGGGGAAGTTGAGTTGAATTTACATCTCTCAAAATGCATACAAAATCAGGAAAAATATGCCATCTTTAACATGTAAAAGTAATAACGTGGAATGTAAACAAAATGCTAGCCTACTCAACAGTGAGTATGTCATGGCATGAGATATTGACACTATTTAGTAATTTGAAATAATGTGTATTGAAGAAAAGAAGTTGAGAAAATGCAGAATATTCTTAGTGTTCAAATAATCCCATTTCATCTGCCATCACAAAATTTACTGCAGTGATATTTTAGCATCCTATTAACTCTCTATTCGGATTCAGGCACAAAGCAGTGATACTGAGAGTTTTGTACCAACCAAAACTGCAAAGGCTAAATTGAAGGCTGCCTTAATTGGGCTAGCAACAAATCAACCCAAGTGATATTAGAAGCTGTTTATGGCCGTGTCTTACCAACTGGTTCGGAGACTTCCATACTAACAGCAACGTTTGAACCTAGAGAAAAAAATTGAAGCATTATGTACATTTGTTTAATGTGAAGCCAGCAATACCAATTAAACAACTTCGGAATACCACAATGAATACTTTATTAAATATGTTTTCTGAAATTACTAAAAAAAATATATATTTTTCTTAATCACATTTATTGGAGCTACAACAAAAGATTTTCAAACATGAAAACCCATTACCTTCACAAGATGCTGTTTGCTCCTCTTGAGACGACTCTGTAGTTGCTCCTTAAACAAAAAATTTCACTTTTAAAACTAGAATCAGATGTAACTAATTTCAAGATAATCCCATAAAGATCAGAGTTTGAGCAAATTTATCACGGCCACAAATGAAGCCATATCTAACAAAAATGCTCCCTCCTCCCTGCAAGAGGAAACTAAATACAACCTTCTAATATGAAAGAATATTCCATTTTAAGAACTATGTTACATATGACAGTTTGAGGGAAAAGTGTCCCATCCTCATCTAGACGCTAAAGCGAATTTAAGGAAAGCAATTTTTGGACACATGCATTTTACTTCACCATTCTTTTTGTGTATTCTAGCTACTTTAGTTATTTGGGTTTTGTTAAGAGTTTAATAACTTGGAATGTAACTTCACTATCTGCAATGAAGTAATCTTTTGTTTCTGATGTCTTTCTATTGTGCAGAAAAATCATGTAAAATTCATCTTATAGAATTTCTATAGTGCCCACCACCACAGTATCTGGATGTCTAATAATTTCACTGCAGGATCAATTGAAACAGGGTAGGGAATGAGTGAGCCCTTGTTTAAACAAAGATATGCCATAATTACCAAATATGGTAAAAAATAAAAACAAGTGACTGGTAAATTCATTTTTTAAGCCTAATAAATTTGAAGGTTCTCCCTCAAATCAAAGCTTCTCTCTAATGTCTTTTCCATATTGAAAGAGTTGAACCATTTGTAATGGGACCAGATTAAACAGAATGATTTATTGCATCCACACGTTGAACTGGTTTAAGATATTTTCCTCTAATATTCACTTCTGGTGTCTTAAGTCATTTTAGTTACAATAAGTTCTACCCTACAAACCTCAGTACAGTTCTAAAAAAAACCAAACAAACAAAAAAACCCAACATTCTAGCTTTCACAGGGCCACCAGTAGCCTGGGGGTCAGTTCAACCACTGTTCCAAGTGGTCTGCAGTCACGCTGCCACTAAACTGAGTCATGCTGAGCTGTAACTAATTAAACCTACTCAAAATAGTTCATTCCAACCAGCTACTAGATCATTTGACTCTTTGGGACATTTTTACAGGATAATACAACATGTTCTACAAGTGTTCTGGGGAATTTAACCACTTTAATTTTTCCTAGGGTAAACCAAACCTCAAGGGTCTCAATGAAATGACATGAGCAACTCCTCACGCATGTCAAAAGCAATATCTCCATCCACATTGTTGCTTTACCTTTGGCCAGTCCCTTACCAATCCTATATTCCTTACTTGCCTGTGTTGTCAGCTTCCCCTCCCTCCGCATTCTGCAAACAGCCTGGACTCCTGTACTACTTCAGTTATTTGAACTATATTCACAAAGGACCTGAAAACTGAAAATTTTCTCAAAACATCACAGGAAGCAATGGAGAAAAACTGGACCATCAACCATTTTGCTTTAGTTCTGTGTCATGTGTTCATTTCAGGCTGTCAGACTGCAGCAGTACTGGAGAAATTGGCAGAGTGCTAGAATATAAGGCTTGCAGGCAGGGGGGACACAGTTCAGGCATAGCGAAGCACCCTCTGACCAGCAATGACAGGAGAGGCAAAAGCAACCAAGAAAAGGAGCCTGTTCAGGGCAACAAACCAAGACTCTAAACTGATGCATTATACAAAATATGAGGCTCATTCTATGGATTCTAGAACCCCAAGAATGAACCTCCTTGAGTAATAATACTTTGTGCTTAAAGTATGGTTCAGACTTGAGGATCTGAATATTCTTTATAAAGGTGGTTAAGACTCCCACTTTACAGATGGGAAACCAAGAAACAGAAATGCCTTATTCATTGAACACTGAACAGAGAGTGGCATAGCTTGAATAGAACCTAGGTCCAACTTCAAAACCCTTTTTCTAAATCCCATCACTTCCCAAATTTCAGCTTGCAACTTAATAATGCACACTCTGCATACTGTACATTACTGCATAGGCAGAAGTATATCACAGAGCTAGGAGGTGGATGTACACATTCTGCTATGACTGCAGCTAGACAAATCAGTTCTGGGCACCTCAGCACTCAGGAGATGAAGACAAACTGGAGGAACTGTCTTGGAATAAAAGACTGAAAGATCTTAATATTTATAGCTCCACTAGAGCAGGAAAGGGATAACACAAACATCTGCAAATACATAAAGAATGTAAACACCAGAAGAATTTAGTATGGTAGAAGATATAATTAGAAATAAAGGAAGCTAAAAATGACCTATCCTACAAAGGAAAAAGAATAGAGTTTGTGCATATTGACTGTGAGATGTAAACACCTTTCAGAAAATAGAATGTTCATTTCTGAAAAATGAGGTGCTCTCTACACTGGAACTTTATGGATTACTGGTACCTAGGAGGTTGGTAACAAACATACAGGAAAGCAAAGTCTGACTGAGGGGAAAAGTCTGACAGACTTTCACTATGTCCTCTGTATAAAAATGAAGAAGTCCACTGGAGGGAAAAAAAAATCCTTTAAGACAGACACCTAAGAAGGTAACTGGGTAACTCAAGGAATTCATAATGGAATAGACAGCATCTCATTTCTAAATCATTGTTACGCTTTACAATCTCCTCTGATGTACTCCAAACAATTCTCAGGCAAACTGTCTGAAGACTCAGTGGGGAGATATGGTATGAAAAAAGTTGAAAGCCTATACTGACCCTTTTGAAGATATGTTCAGAGCAGGTTAATTCAGCTGAGGTAACCAAGTTCAGACTTCATCTGCTGGAGCAACTCTGAAGTAAAGTGAAGCAAAGGAGGAAACGGAGAAGGTCCTAAAGATATTTCCTGTACCTCACGTACTCCTGTTCTCTCCAACAATATTCTAGCAGATATCTAAGGTGTCTCATACTTCCTGAAGTTTTCCACAAACCACACAAAGTGTCTAGACAACGCATTATTAAGTTTACACTTTTTATAACAGTTTACTAAAGTAGTCATTAGTGGATTATGTGTAACCTCTGCTATCATACATCATGACTTAAGCAAGCAATATGATTTTTTTATCTACACTTCTAAATTCTGCTAGAAAATTTTATCTCTTCGAGTCCTGACAATCAAGGTGTCATCTGCTTACTAGGCAATCTAATTTTAATCAGAATGTCAATCTTAATTCACACCAAGTGTTAC
Organism: Emydura macquarii macquarii; assembly: GCF_026122565.2. Classification (NCBI taxonomy): domain Eukaryota; kingdom Metazoa; phylum Chordata; order Testudines; family Chelidae; genus Emydura; species Emydura macquarii. The sequence goes on from NW_027131485.1 coordinate 9,111,789, forward strand.
AGAAGATCACATAAAACACTGCAAAATTTTGCAGTTACACAGTTTAACAGAACAGAATTTGGTAATATATACCATCTTTCACATTCCACCCATTCTCAAAGCACATTACATTAGGTATTAAACATATTGGTAATACAGTGACTAAGGAATATGGCAGCAATAACTAAACAAACTGTAAGTCTTCCTAGATGTTAGAGATCTGGAACATTATTCAGGATAGCTTTATCATCACCTGATCTTTCCAACAATAGACACAGGACCTTTAATTAAAATGGTGGACAATCAGAAAGGATTTAGTTTATTGCAGTGTACTGTTTGCATTAGGTAAGAGCTCAGTTCCTAGTGTGAGATGCAACTCTGGCAAAGAGTTAGTGTGCTCAGATTGAGCCTGTATAAAATTGTATTACAACAAAATGGACCATGTATTGTAATGTTTTTAAGTGTTGTTCTAGTGTCCCAAATAACTTTGCAAGAATGCACCATGTGGCCTATATAACCCAAACTATCACAGCTGACATAGATCTGTAGCTTATTTATATTGCATTTCGTGCTTCTATATATTTTTATTGTACAATAGCTCCAAGACCTTGGCATACTGAAGGGAGAAAGGGGTTAGGGCTCTAAAAGCAAGTTATGCTCCACTTTCTGAAGTACCAACTTATTATTTTGTTCCTGTTGAGAAAGATGAAAACTATCTGAGTGACTGTTAATCTGCTAATTACTTTAGCTACAAAGTCAATTTTAGGGTTCTTGACTATACCTTTTCTGAACTGTTCTGTTTTTATGAGGTGGTTCTGGAATTCCTATTCTTCCCCTTCATTTTACTTCCATCTGCCACTTTAAATGACCTGCATGACAACAAGCCTTCCTTTGGCTGAGAAGGGCTTGATGCAGCTCAATAAACAGACCAAAGTTGCCTCTTCAATAGATAGGGGGAAGGGATCAATTAATTTTTCACTTCATCCAGTAAATGAGGGCCCATTTCCACAGTACTCCTGGTCCCTTCTGGCTGAGACTGATTTTGGTCCTAAAGTTGATGCCTCTAGACTACTGGTATAACTATCACACTTTTGTCTGTCTCCTCTCTATTTGATTGAGTCATACCCATTTCTTACTTCCCCCCTTTTATGGCCTTTGCAGATTTTCATCCTACATCTCTGCTGCCCTTGCACGAAGCGCATAGCCAAGTTGACCTGTTTTTGGTTAGTTTCCCTCTGCTGCTTCAGCAGCAGCACAAGCACCATAAACTTCTTCACAGCACTTCTTGAAATACTGGGGGATAAGGAAATGCAAGATGCCCATACTGAATATATAAACTGAATAACCTTAGGACTGCATCATTGCTCCATGTTTGTGATTTGAATATCTGATTTTAGTACTGTATTTACACAATAACCATGTTGTCTCAGCTGTTCTCCTACAATTATAAGAGATGTTTGCCCTTCTTTTAAAAAGGAAGTGGAGAAAAAGGAAATTAAACCAAAAAAGAGATTAAAGGTCTGACTTAAAAGTATAAAAGCAGAAGAATCAAAGCCAATAGCAAAAATTGAGAGATTAGAGCTGTTCAAAATATTTCACACGATCAATATTTAAAATTATATAGAAAAATTGAAACATTTTCAAAGAGTTTCTGGAATTCACTTTGGGTGAATAAAGCTGTTTGTAAAAATATCACTTACACTTGGGCCTTAAATGATTTATTGAAAGTCTCTCTCTCCAACTCAAATCCTCAGGCCTTAGGACATAGGAAAAGAGATGTGTTCTTCATACGTGGTAACACACACAAGGTAATCCCAATGAAGATAAAGCAGTTTTAAATAAAGTAATGTAAATTGGCAGATTGAGGTAAAAAAAACAAAGGCTCCCTCTCCGGCCCCCCATTGACTCTTACCCACCAACCTGTGGAAAAACTACAAACTGCCTTATCCTCATTAGGATTTTACCTTATGTTAGTTACCTTGAGTTAGCTAGTATGTGGTAAAACCCCCATTTTTTGCAGTGAAGCATCTTACCTGTTTATCTAAAACCCACATGTTGCTACATAACTAAGCCTTATGAAAGCCTATGTGGCTTCTCAAAGAATAGCACCACAGACCCACCCCCCCACAAAGATCAAAAATCAAGGCTCAATTGGCAGCACTCTTGCCTTTGAGACAGATAATCAAGGAATCAAGCTTAGCATTACACAGTTAAGGGTTCCAACCTTCAAATAAGACATTTCATATCCCTGGTGGATTATGAGACAAATTTAATATTTCATGGCACTTAAACTAGAATTAAATTCAGTATCTTAACACTGACACTCACAAAGTTAGTTCTAATGTCCAAGTTATTACAAAGAACATAATACAGTCTATGTTTATTTGCTGATACTGATTTATCTGTTTTCAACTCCTTGCTTTACACAACTAAATAAAATACTCAGGGTATGGAGACACTGTACAACTCCAAATTATATTCTAAACTTAAGCAACTACATTTTGATGTAGGCATAAAGGCCTACTTAAAAACTTGTCAAAAATATATCTATAAGGCAGCATGAGGTTATTGCAGACAAGTTAAACTCACTGCCTTTTAACCTAATACTGTTATAAGTAATACGCAACATTACCATTAGATTAGAGGGAAAAAAATTCTCTTCATCTTAACTTTGTGCATTTGGCAAAACTCTGTATATAGTGAATTTCACTGTTTCGCCCTCTAAGCTTCTTCTGTTTGTATTGATAATTCCCACAACAAAGCTGGGGAGAAAAAAAAATTAAAACTAGGAAATGAAAATGTAAATATCCAAATGGGCAAGGGGGACTTAGGAAGTATCCAAAACTTTTTTGACTTTGTTTTTTAAACATAAACTTCAAGTTGACAGAGTCCCATTAAGTACCCAAGTCTGAAAATGCTGTCCTAAAGTCAATCAACATGGAACTGGACTTGAATCAGGTGATAACTTGAATTAATCTAAATAGCAAGATTCCATTTCGTGCTAATTGAACATTTTTATATTCCACACAAAGAGATGCACTTTTCACAAGTAATGTGGTACAAATTTGCTGCCACGTGATCCTCAATAAGACCTCACAGATGCTGAAAATTACATGAAGTACATTAAAATTTGTGTTATCAATTCTGCTTGTGAAAGACAGGTATGTGGATATTTTAAATGTACACATTAATGAACTGTATATAAACTTGTGAGCCATTATATAATTTTTATTTGAATATTGAACTGTTGGTCTAGGGCAAACATATGATTTATCTAAAACGCAGAAGTGTTAATCGCCAAAGGTGTAGAATAGGAATTAAATTGAACAAAGACTGGCTATGACTATGATAATAATTTTGGAGAGATGCTTATGTGAATATTAGGCCATCTGCTCTATAAGTTATACAAAGTTGGAGAAAACAAAACATGCCAGACTACACTATTTTTGAGAAAGTAATACAACAGATAATTTACCATCTTATTTCCAAAACGATGGCCTTTGACAGAAGACAAAAGATGTGTTTCCTTGAAAACATCTTACTTAGTGTCTGGCTGAGTGCAGCATGAATGATCTCAGGGCTAGCTGGCTGAGGGTGGTCAATACAGACAAGACAATTAGTGTTGACAGGTTAAGGAAACCAGAAAGATGGAAGTTATATCAGTTTCCTTGATTGAGAGAGGATAGTTCATTTACAGTGTTTGAAAACTAACGGTCTCCAGCTGCTCCTAGATAACCATCTCCGAAGAGTGTCAAACTAACAGCAAGGGTATGCAGAGAGCTAAGCAATGTAAAGGGTGCTGACTTTTGACAGTATTCAACTTATCTGCAAAACAGTACTGTTTGGCCTACTTGTTGAGTATTTGCTAAACAAATTCAGCTATTTGCTAGAAGCTACCAAAAGACATTGAAAAAACTGTTAGTACTAATACCACAAAAAGTAAGTCAACATTTTGGCTTGCCCTACAGCTTTCCCCTTCCAGTTTTTTGTTCTCATCATTTTTGTATATAAAATTCTTCTACATTTTACATACCACAATCACTGCAATCTTTAAAAGCCATTTTAAAGTGAGTCACAAAATACAATACACACAAGCTTCAGGACTACACTGACTAGGTTTTATAGAAAATCCTGTGAAACTCAAGTACTATAATAAAAATTACTCAAGACAGTCTTAATTCACTTTTGTTCTACAGTTTCAAAATACTTGACTTATCTCCATAACCATTTGCCTGATAAGATAGTCAAACAAGAGCTAGATCAGTGGTTTACAACCTTTTTCATTTGTGGACCTCTAAAAAATTTAAAATGGAGATGTGGGACCCTTTGGAAATCTAAGGTATAGTCTGTAGATCCAGGTTGAAAATCACTGTCCGAGATAAAGCATTTTCTTTTAACTGCTTCCTGACTCCTTAAAGCATAAGCATCTCAAATTCTCTATAGATATAGAAAAGTAAGGATCAATGCAAGAGCCCACAACATCACTTTTAAATGTATTTAGGAAAATCAATAAAGCATGATGGGACTTAAATAGGTGCTACAGAATGGTGAGACTAAAAGTAGTGATTACTGTGTACAGAATTGTTTTGAGGCCCATACACCATAAACTGTAGTTTTATGATTTACTTTCAGCTCAAATTAATTTAGTTCAGCTTAACACTTCAGAGATGGCTGTATAAAATACGTTTCCCCAAAAGCATAGCTTGTCTATAATATACTTAAACATTTAGTGGAAGGTAGTGTAGGACAGCATACAGTTTTAGATGAAAATGTTGAAATGTCCTCAGTCAAAATTCCAGGTGGAGCCTCATGAAGTATGACTTTGGGTAAGTCAGCCTTCTTGTACCTCGGTCAAACTTTTAGTTGAACTTGATAAAACCAAGACCTCATGCAAAATTAGATACTGCATTTGGAATAATTCTTAAAGGAGAAAAATGACATTTGGGTCAAAGAAATTAAGTAAAATGCCCTTTTATGTATAACCTGAAGGTGATCTTGCTTCCAAAGTCAGGCATGTTTTGAAGCTATCTGAATGCATGTTATTGTATTTATAACAGCCATATTAAGCCAAACAAAAATTCTAATCACATTAAAAGTAACAAAGGAAAGTGAGGAAATAAAAATTATAGGCACTCTCCTTAGTGGATTCAGTTGCAAACAACAGAATACCATTTATAAAACAAAGGCATAATAGTGCAAGTATGGCATTTAAACCACAGTTTCCTGGATTTAAGAAAAAGACAATTTTTAGAATTGGCTTTCCTAAATATCTTCTGTGAAAGATGACTGAGCACTCAAATGGCTATTTAATCGAAAGTACCATTCTAGTCTATTAAATACACTTTAAAAATATGATAAGTAAATTTAGTATTTATGAAAGGAACCAAGATTGGTACAGTGTGGTCGGTCCTGTGCAATTTTCTCACTCCAGTTCTGCTAATATATCTTGTTCCTGACCTGCACCATCCGTTTGAGTCAGACTCTCCTCCTGAAGAGACTGAATATGGTGTTGTTTTATGAAGGAGTGTTACAAGAACCTAAAATGTTAGGCCACTTAACTCATTTTCATTGACAACTAACCCTTTAATTTTCGTTCAAAAAGCCTGGCACATTAAACATTAATACTGCTGCAGAACATCACACTTAGATTGTAAGCTCTGTGCAGCAGGGACCATCTTTTAGTTCTGTGTTTGTACTACACCTAGCACAGTGGGGTCCTGGCCCACGACTAGAGTTTTAATGTGTTACTGAAATGCAAATAGTAATTAATACTACAGATAACAAATGCAAATCAAATTGTTTCACAAGTTGGCAGCGACTGCTGCAGAACACTTAATTGCCTGAGGAGATGGGGAAGGAAAGGCTGTGTTGCTCAAAGAACCTATTCGACACCGTTCGCTAATCATGAGCTGTACTGACCAATTTCTAGGGCAAACTCCACCTCCTAGCCAGAGTTGTCACAGATGTTCATGTAAGTGGGAGGCAGCAGCTTGAGGGGTAAATTATAACGATAGAAAAGAACCATTTTGATTCCATCAACATTTTGGTCATCAATTACTTAATGTGACCAAGTACTTCCGGCCTCAAAGAGTCACGGCAATGATGGCCAGTTCCAGGAATGAGATAAGAAGATATTGTTTGGAACTGCAAAAGCCTCATAGTGAAAGAAAGTTGCTCCAAGATATACAAAAGTACTTTTAATAGACAATGGCTTAATATTATGAGAACTCAAGTAAATATTTAGGAATGTACTGGTCTAAACCTTTGAAACGTCTAGACAGTATGAATATTATACAAGCTAGGAACTCCAAATCAGCCACAGACAGTAGTGTTACATAAGCAATGGGCTCCACAACTGGGAAGAAAGGACTGAAGATTGTCCACACTGAAAGACTAAGGCCATGTCTATAGTAGGGGCTCTATGGCTGCACATTTGCAGCTATGTTGCTATAGCATCAAAGTACCAATGATTCCACTTGGATAGAAGAGGTTTTTCCATCAATGTAGGTAATACACCTTCCCAACGTAGTCACACCTACACTGGGAGTTAGGTCGACAAATCACAGCACTCAGTGGTGTAAATTTTTCACACCACTGAGCAACATAGCTAGGTCAATTTAATTTTTAAGTGTTGACCATGCCTAAGAAGCCATACTCATTGACTCTCAGTTGAGTCTGCTCTGGTCTTAACTGGAAATATGGAAGCTGAGTCCCCAGGCCTTAAGAGTGGTGAGGTGCATAAGAGGGGTAGCATATAGAATAGGAAACGAGGGAGGAGGTTAGGTGAGGGAAAGGATTATCAAGCCTACCCAAAAAACCTACCAAGGAATTGCCAGCCTCATATAAAGAACTAAGGAAAAATAAGTTACTGGAACATGCCATTATTCAACTATTGGTAACAATATTTCAACCACCAATGGAATCCTTGTTCACAGTATGGAACAAAGGTCTGATGATTATTCCTTTAGGAGAAGATCATTTGAGTTACAGAAACAGAAAGGATCAAAATAAAAAAAGCTAAATTTATCTTAAATGTCTATAATTCAGATGGATTATGCACAAGATGTAAAAATATTTGCTGAATTTTTTTAAATTTTAATTCCAAGTTTCATACTGCAGTAAACGTCAAAGATTTTTCCAGGGTTCATAATACAAATTCTGATACAACCTCAACTATTTACAGCACCTTTACAAATTTATATTTACTTGTGAACACGAAAGTGCATAGATTATTTGAATAGGAATCAAGGAGTCTCTTCAAAACTTATCAGAGACTATTTTAAATGGATTGCCCAAGGTCATGCGTATTGTCAGCTACCCACATAATATATGTCCTGAAATTTACAGTAATATCAGAAAGTAGTCAGTGTAACACGAAATCAGACTTAGTAAAAAGAGTTTTACACTTAATTTTTAACATAAGGAAATTAGTTTTTAATATGAATATTTTGTACACTTTTCTACAAATCAGTAAGTGAAAGTTTGGTTACTGATTTAAATTATCACATGGAAGTTAAATATTAAGGGGATTATGATATTCATTTAGATACTAAATCAGCATGCAATAATTAATAAGCCACAGCCAGCAAGAGATCATGACTTATTAAACACTCTCTAACAAATTGGTGACTATGAATTACTGCAACCCTGATATCTGAAATAGAGGGCTCTCTCACATTATCGATATGAATGAAGACTTAAAAAACAGATAGTGACATTTTAAATGTCATATTGAAACAAGTTTCAAAATCCTAAATCACAAGAGTGACCTTGTAATCTATGAATATGAATCTATGAGTGACATAAAAAACTGCCTGAAAATAAAACCACGTTTCTGACATTTGGAAAAGCACTCCTTAAATTTGGAGCAGGTATTAATAAGTAGCTGTTGTTTAATTTCACATAGGTAAAAAGTGAACCCCATGTATATGTCATTCGCAAAATACTCTAAATCCTTTGAAATGAAAGGCAACATAGAAATTCAAAATATTAAGATATCAAGCACTGCCAGCTAGATAAGTCGCCTCCCCAATCACCTCACAAAAACTGTCACAATGAAAAGATTATTAAATGGTTAAAGTGATCCTCTTCATAGAGACATACATGATCTCTCTGAAACTGTTGGTAGGAGTTGGTGGCCAATCTCCCAATCATGTCATGTCTACCACCACCCAGATCTGTGACTTATCTCCCTTTTCTACACTTAGTTTCTTTCCCTCTATCCCACCCACTATGATCTCTCAAAAGTGTAATTACCTCTAAGGGGATTTTTGACTCTTCAGGATGAAACAATATAAAAACAATGTAGAGAGGGTTGAGATACAGTTAGTATATGAAACATGAAATTAATTAAAACTGAATTACCCCATTCTCTATCCATAGCTTCTTAACCAGAATCTCTCTCTTCTGTGCATTCTTGTTCAGACTCCAAAATTGTACCCTATTGTCTCCTTCCTAAATCTGCTCAGCACATTGCTCCAGTAACTAAACTGTGCCACAAAATGCCCTTTTGCCCAATTCTACTATTTTTCACCCTAACCTGTGTGGCTGTATCTTAAGCCACAATAAACATTTATATGCTATCCTAAGGCTCCTCTAGATAGATTCTGCAATGTTATCCTCAGCCCACCCCTTTCTCTCCAAACACACCAAGGTGTTGTTCAAGTCTCCCATATACCACCAACCTCTCTGATAGCCTCTTCTCCTTCTACAAAGTTTATTTTCAAAGCTCCCTCCCGACTCCAAATCATCCTCCAAGACTCCAACCCCATGCTCCTAAATTTCACCTCATTAGCCTCACAGTCCATTTCCCTCCCACAGGCCCCACAAGCATTAGCCCCCAGTCTCTACAACACAGGGTCCCTGCGTCTGCCCCTCGTGTTGGCCTCATACCCAGTACGGCCTTTAACCCCTCAGCAGCGCCCACACATCCCACTTCCAATGACGCCTGTCAATGTAATTCATAAACCCTCCCATAAAGCTTTGCCTCAGGTCTCCAGAGCCAACTTTCCTCCCGAGGGCTTCGGCCCCCTCCTCTAACGCTGTCCCCCCATCATCCCTATGCCCCCCACAGTCCAGTCTAACTCCCCGAGCCACTTACACTTCGTACCTGAATGCTCCAGGACCCCCACTCACTACCAGACACCCCCCCACACACACACACGTTTCCTCTGCGCCCCCCATCCGGCGCACGTGGCCCTCCCCCGATACCCCTCCTTCTCCGCAACGTGGCCCGGCGGCGGTTACCGTGGGGCGGGGAGGGCGGCGGCAGGCCGGGTGGGGGGGAGGGCGGCGGCAGGCCGGGTGCCGGCCCCCCTCTCAGGAAAGACGGCACGAACTCGGCGGCATGGACATTGGGCACGAAGGGCTTGGCGTTCACGTTGAGCTGGCGGCTGAAAGCCGCACCGAGGTGGAGCTGCTCCTGCTCAGCCTGGGCCTCTGCGGCCGGCGGGGCAGACCCAGGGTCGGCGCCGCTGCCCGGCTCGATGTCCGCCTGGTCCCAACAGTCGGGAGCCGAATCGCTGCTGCTGCCGCTCCCGTTCGCCTCCATTTTGTGGCTGCCCCACAAATCAATGCGGCTCCGAAGCCGTACGGGAGAAGGCGGCGGCGGCGGCAGCACCGACTCAGCACTCCCTCGCTCCAGCGACTCCGCGTGTGCCCCGACGCCCTGCGCACTGCGCCGTATGACCTGCCGGAATTCCCGTGCCTCCTCCCGACAGAGTCATTCGCCGCCACCTTGGTAGTTAGTTCTTCCGCGGCTCCCATTACATAACATGGACGTGCTGAGGGGTAGGGACTACGATTCCCATCAGGCTTTGCGCGCGCATATTTGCTGCCTCCCGGGAGAGCTGGAAAATGTAGTTCTCTTGGCCATCTAGGTGTGCAAAAGTGTGAAATTTTTCCCCGTGGGCTTCAGGCGCCATTCTTTCGGCTCTGCCTCTCTTTCTCCCCCGCCCCCGCTTCTCCCCACAGAGAGATGGAAAATGTAGTTTGCGGGAGCCATGCTGAAGGAGAACACCAAATCCCAGCAAGCATTGCGTGTTAATGCGCTTTGTTCAACTTTTTTTGCCACCCAGAGAGGGATGGGAAATGTAGTTCTCTCCTCTTGACTAGGGAGAACTACCCCCCCTCCCCATAACTAACTTATGAGAAAGGAGGGTGGTTAACTGGCCCCGCGGGGATGACAGTATCAAAGAGCTACGTCAGACCTACCAAGTTGGGGCTTCAATTTCCCCACTCCAGGTTCAGGTGAGCATGTCATATGCAGTAACCTCATAGCACAATTCTATAGATGTTCATGGGGATGTGGGACCTTCACCCTCTAGACACAAGCCTTTTCCAGTCTATCTTCCCCACCCCACCCTCCAGTTAATTGGCAGTGTGAAGCCCTCTGTCTCCCATTGACTTAAGCTGGAAGGAGGCCCAGATCTCCTGAAAAAAGATCAGGACAGTGATGCCAATGCTAATGATATTTATAGCTAGTCTCATGTTATTTGGTGTTTTTTCTTAAAGCTCCAGCTCCTGGAGTCAAGTGATTACATGATAATCTCAGTTTTCATTAATAAAAACAACATAAGTTAGTAGCTCTCGGTTGCAGAGAAACCAAAAATGTTTAAAGGGGGAAAAAGTGATCAAATAGATCAAAGACTTAGAACCTGGAAGGCAAATGAAAAACTCAATATTTTTTAAATGTTTTATGATATTTAAGGCAATTTCATGGTTGGTTTTGGTTTTTTTAAACATTTTGGGTTGGGAATACTTATAATATATAGTGTCTCAACTTAGATAACTATACTGGAAGCACCCAGAAATCAATGGCTCCTTTTGTAGAACAGGTATAATACTGTTTACCAACCTCACTGTGTTATGGTTGTGGCTTAATTCATTAAGGCTTGTTAAGTACTTTGAGATCCTCAGGCTCTATAGAAATATGAAGTTTTAATACCATCTATACTGTACTAGTTTAAGTAAACAGAAAAACATTAGAACCAGAGCAAAAGTTTGTGACACAATGTTGTATCACACACAGACCACAGTTTCTATCTCACAGACCCCTCATATTTTTTCATAACTTGCTAAGTGAAAAATTCCTCATTAATTTATCCATCAACATTTATACCTTGACCAGAAAAAGTCCTCTTCCTTTTCAAACTGCCTTCTTGATGTCACCAGATTCTGTATCCGCTGCTACCATCATATTCTCCTTGCTGTTATGAATTCGAACCCACGCTAAGGATATGAGTACACAGCAACTAGACATCCCTGGCTGTTCCGTGCCAGCTGACTCAGGCTATGGGGCAGTTTCATTGCTGTGTAGACTTATAGACTCTAAGATCAGAAGGGACTAATATGATCATCTAATCTGACCTCCTGCACAACGCAGGCCACAGAACCTCATCCATCCACTCCTATAACAGACAGCTGACCTATGACTGAGTTAAAGTCCTCAAATAATGATTTAAAGACTTTAAGGTACAGGGAATCCACCAGCAAGTGAGCCATGCCCCATGCTACAGAGGAAGGCAAAAACCCCCCAGGAGCCTTTGCTACTCTGGCCTGGGGGGGAAATTCCTCCCCAGCCCCAAATATGGTGATCAGTTAAACCCTGAGCATGTGGGCAAGACTCACCAGCCAGACACACACAAAAGAATTCTCTGTAATAATTCAGAACCCACCCCATCTAACGTCCCTTCACAAGCCATTGGCATATCTACCACCAGTAGTCAAAGATAAGTCAATTGACAAACTAGGCTGTCCCATCATACCATCCCCTCCGTAAATTTATCAAGCTCAGTTTTGAAGCCAGCGAGGCTTTTTGCCCCCACTGCTCCCCTTGGAAGGCTATTCCAGAACTTCACTCCTCTGATGGTTAGAAACCTGTGTCTAATTTCAAGTCTAAACTTCCTGATGGCCAGTTTATATCCATTTGTTCTTGTGTCCACATGGCGCTGAACTTAAATTATTCCTCTCCCTCCCTGGTATTTATCCCTCTGATGTATTTATAGAGAGCAATCATATCTCCCCTCAACCTTCTTTTGGGTAGGCTAAATAAGCCAAGCTCTTTGAGTCTTCTCTCATAAGGCAGGTTTTCCATTCCGCGGATGATCCTAGTAGCCCTTCTCTGCACCTGTTCCAGTTTGAATTCATCTTTCTTAAACATGGGGGACCAGAACTGCACACAGTATTCCAGATAAAGTCTCACCAACTTCATGTATAATGGTACTAACACTACTTATCTGTACTGGAAATACCTCATCTGATGCATACAAGGACCACATTAGCTTTTTTCATGGCCACATCACATTGGTGGCTGAAGCCTGGGCTCTAGAACCCTGTGAGGTGGGAGGGCCTCAGAGCTCAGGCTCCAGTCTGAGCCCAGAAGTCTACACAGCAATGAAACTATCCCACAGCTTGAGACCGGTGAGCCTGAGTCAGCTGACATGGGGCAGCAGTGGATTTTTCTTTGCTGTGTGTAGACATACCTTCAATGGCTAATTTTCTTGGCCAAATGGTTAAAAAATATTCATTCACATTTTGTGAGTAAATGGAATGGAATTTGCAAGGATTTAAATTACTTTATATAACCACTCTCACTTTAGATATATAGTATATATTACTCTATATAACCATTCACCACACAAAGGGCCAGCTTCCTCCAAGACACAACTGACTTCCTCCAGAAACTCCATAAAATTAACAACCTCCCTCAGAACACCATACTTACCTCCCTGTACACCAACAATCTTCACAATGACTGCATTGCTGCCTGCCTCAAATATCTACAAGACAATGGACAACACTCAGATATCCACCCAATATATCGCCATACTCATCTATAACAATTTTACATTCAATAGCAAACACTTTGTCTAAACCATGGTAACAGCCATTGGCATTTGGGGAGCCATCCTATACCCATTTCTTCAGGGTTACTTTGAGGAAGAATTTCTGGGCAAATGCACTATGAAACCAATCATCTGGCTGAGATACATCAATGATATTTTCATCCTCTGGACAGAGGACCTAAACATCCTCATAGGTTTCCACAAACTTCACATTCATTAACCCTCTTTAGAACACTCTCACACTAGGATCATTTTCCTGGATGCCACAATCAGCTCCAATAATGGAATTCCACAGATACTAAATACAAGAAAATCATGTATCAGCACACCACCTTCACAGATCCAGGAACCACCCCAAACACATTAAGAAATCAGACTTGGTGCAAAGCTCTCCCTAGCATGCAAAGGGTCATCAATTTCTGAGGAATCTAGACTTAATTAAAAAAGAGTTATGATTATGAAAAAAACATCTGATTGTGATCTAATGAGTGCAAATAGGCATCTCCAGGGCTGCTGCTCAGAGGTTTCTTCAAGAGTGAAATTAAGGAGACTCCAATCTGTTTCACTGCTGCACTAATCAGAACTTTGTAAAACTCACAAGTCATCTCAGTTTCTGAGACTCAGCTGCCATTTGGGAGGGTTATGAGCAGTAGATTACTCCTGGTGCTGACCCTATGAGAGATGGACCTGAAAAAAGGCCCCCACCTGACAACAAACAGAATTCTGAGGAAGGGCAGAGTAATGGAAGTCACCTATGCTTTCTTTGAAGCAGTCAAAAGTAGTACCACCCCCGAACAGTCATGGTATCTTTGGGTTGGGAGTGGGAAAAAAAAGCGATCCTTCTTTTTCCAGTACTCATAGGAGTGGGGGGAGGCCCGCAAAAACAAGATACTTAACAAGCAGAAAACATATGAAAAACTGATCACCTAAGTAAGAAGTTATGGGAGGAGCATCCTGAAAGAAGTCCCAACACCTTCCACCTGGTGGGAAGGAAGGTTTAGCTTCCTATTGGGACTTTTCTGGTGCCCCAGCTTTCCATGAATCTTTTTATTGGCCTCTGATTAATAGATGACATTTTCTGGATAGTTGGTATCTGGTAAATATTTATTTTATGGTTTCCTTTTAGTTGTAGATAAGCATTTATTGGCTCAGTTTTATAACAATCACATTACCATTTGATAAGCCTATTTTATGTGAATTCTCATTCTATCGAGAAGTCAAGCAAGCTCTTACCTTCAACCAAATACCATACATAAAAAGGGTTTTCTCAGTTCCTTTGCCCCATTTACAAAGGCTTCAGCAGTTTCTCTTTTGTTAATACCTTGGAGATGTGTCCCTTCTGCTAGCTACCTCCTGCATGGGGAAAGGATTTTAGCACTGTCAGTGTCTGCCTTGAGATTACGGGCACACAGAGCTTGTGGGCAGCACTGTCTTATTACATGTTTTGGCATTCATTAGAAAGTTGGATTTCAAAGCATCTGAAATACAGCTTGGTTTTGGCAGCCCTAAGTACCTCTGAACTCTGTTTTTGCCTCTTCTTCATTGTTCATGATTTTTTTGTGGGGGGGAGGGGACAGGACACAAATGCAAACAGGTTTGATAAAGTTTCCAGAGATCTATGTTGCCAGAAGTCTCAGAGACTTCTTATATGGAATAAAAGTTACTTGCAGTGTCTGTCAAGCCTGACACTTATGCCCTAGATACTGTGATCCTCAGACATAATTTCAGAAGCTCTTGTGGCCCTCCCGGATGTTCCTAAGGGTGTGCAAACCTGTTCTGCAGGCTTCTCCACGCATAAGAGTTGAGTAAAGTGAAACCCTGAAGTTTTAACTGACCTGGTATCTTCCAGTGTTTTCAACCTGGAGTATCAGGCAATACTTAAAAACAAGAGCTAAACAGACAAGTAGAAGCATGATCGCTTAACTGGCAAATATCTGTTGGAATATAGCTAGTGATGTTCTCTTGAGGTGTCTCAGCATATAAAGCATTTTGCTTTTTCAGATAGTCCTATTGTATCATCCAGCCATTTAAAATAAATTTGCAAGTACAAGCTCCTAGAGACTTATATATTTTTGTTGAAAATTTTTTTATTTTAGATCCACCCATGTTTGCTGCCAAAATTCTTGTAATGGACTGATGCCATTCCTCAAATTGAATTAGGTTATTGATTTACATACATATTCTCTCATTATTGCAGCATGATTGCCTTAGGTTTTCTTCCTGAATGTAAAAGGACCCATAATTCAAGGCAGGTGAAAAAGTTTAAAAGGTTTTTCAGTAATAATTAGTGTGTATATATCTATAGTATGTACTTATATAGCCTCCAGTACCATAATATCTGAGCACCTCACAATCTTTTAGTGTTCTTATCTTTGCAACAACATGGAGATAGTGAAATATTTTATTTCCAATTTACAAGTGGGGAACTGAGGTACAAATTTATACTGTATTCAGGAGGTGTGATCATAGCATGTGTAGATCAAAGCTAACTCCAGTAATAATAGCAATGAAACCTTTGTAGCACAGTGTCTTTGTATATACTTGAGCTGCCAGTACCCATGCTGCTGGGGCTTCACTGGTATTGTTTTGTGAGCTAGCTACGGAAATTATGGTGGAGCAGAGAATTGACTCTGGTTTGTGGGTTCCCAGCTCTTGGAGATGAGAAATTCATTCTATAGCAATCAGCTAGACGACACTGTCCTTGTCATATTAGTAATAATACTTGGCACTTCTGTAGTGTCTTTCATCCAAGGTTCTACAAATACTTAAACCATTAAGCCTCACTTAGACACAGCTATGATACAATTATGTAAACTGAGACAGATAAGGCAAAAGTATTCAACATCCACATTTAGGTATTTAAATAAGTAGCCTGATTTTTAGAGGTGATTTCAAGTCAATGGGAGTAGTGGATCTGAAAATAAGGCTAAGAGAACATGCCATTTACTCAGCAAAATGAACAGTTAAGGGTATTTACTAGTAGGAAGAGAAAAATGTAGTAATGAGATGCAATATGGCTACTTTAGGACTGCAGCAGTGTGTCTCAACCAAATGTAAATGGTAAGCCCCAGAAAGACATGCTGGGAAAATAAGTTTACCATAAAAAGAGCCAGGGGGATTAGTATATAGTAAAATTTGTCTGGGGATGTGGGGGAAGGAGTTGCTGTTTGTTGTTCATAGTCCTACTATCTTATAGTGCCTAAATGTAGATTTTGATGTCTGTCCTTAGGCAAACATGTCCAAAAGTTTTGTTCTAGGTGATTTTCCTAAAGTTATACAATGAGTCTGAGGCAGAACCAGAATAGAGTGGCTAATATTAATTTAACTTAATTTGGTTAAGAATGCTTATACCAGGGCTTTTAGAATCAAATCTACGTAAATTGATGTAAAGTCAGTATTTAGACCAGCCTTTAAAGATATCAGCTGAGAACGGGGACAACATGGAGATGATATGTCATGATACTGATTGAACTTCAGGGTATTAAGAGTTGATCCTACCCTAGAACTCTAATTGGCGTTGTTGGAAATGTAGGTATATCAACAGGAGACTTGGTGTGCTTGAAGCTGAAATATCTTGATCTGGAACAGTCCAATTTTAGCTGAATATTGTACCTTCAGCTTTTTCCACTAAATAATATACAAATGTAATGTGCACCATTTGTTGTTGACATTTGCTTTTATTAAACAAATGTCATAGATACTACCAGAAAATTCTACACCCAGATGAATTAGCTGATGTTTGTAAAGGAAGCTGATAAATGCCCCTTCTCTTAAAAACAGGACCATAGAAATTAGTATGAATTTATGGCTAATTTCAGCTGTCCTGTTTTTGATGAGATAAGCATCCTAGACCACCCACTTGTGCTAAGATCTGTAAAGGAAATGGACAATGTGGCCTGAAGCCATCATTGAGATATTATGTGGCTGTCTGAATCTCTCCCCGGGACTCTGTTCAGAAGTCTCCCCCCCATCAGCTTTCAAATCTTCTGTGGAGTCTGTTTCAGTGACAGCAGCCAGAATGGTGCTGCCTTTTAATTTAATTCAGTCCATGTTAGTTTCTGTCATGCTAGGAATTTTGGCCCTGTCAGTGAAGCTTTGGGTTTCTTTTTATTTTATTTCCAGTGTTCAGATCAAATACAAACTGACTTCTGTTATACTAAAGCAATATCTTCAGAACAGTGCATTGTCACTGCTGATGAAAATATGCCTTCTGGATAGTGTTTGGATAAAGCATATTGTGAGACTGAAGGTGCTTTCATTCTGCAGGCAAAATCTCAGGGGCAAAAATTGCACTGTTTGAGATTATAGTAAGAGACAAACTATAGATTATAAGAGGAAGTAAAACCTTTTTTTATTATGAAGGTGACAGTACAGGACTCAGCCTAGGGTAAGTTAACATTTGTGTCTTGGAAGAGACATATATGGAGCGTCCAGACTAGCCTTGCTAGCTAACTCAAGTTAATTGGTGAGGTAAAAAGCTGTAATGTAGACAAGACCCAGCACAATTTCAGAAGTTTTGATCTGTGTATACAATGCAAGGTGCTATGAGGTATTTCAAGTCATGTTAGCTTTTAAAAGCATCTGTCTTTCTTGTCTGGACATTCCCTATGAGTGTCCTCACTGAGGTTGGGGAGCAAAGACATGGATGGAGGGGAGCTAATGGCTGCATGACTCCTGAATGAGCCCTGCTGCAAGATATAAATGGGTTTCTGGGGAGCAGGATGGGATGGAGGCCTCTCTAGGTTTCACTGTATGTCCTTAAGATCCATAGGGCTTCCAGGTATACCTTCTGCCTGAACATGAGAGCTCAGTAGCCAAAACAGTAGGCACCTTTATAGACTGCAAACTCTTCCTTCTGAGGATGGGATGCAACACTAATTCCATGCAGACATATAGGAGCACATTCTCTCCCTTTCATCCCTCCCAGAATTTTCAGTAGGAGGGAACATTTTGCCAATTGGAGATGGAGTTGTATTAGGTCTTTAATGCATGCCACTACAGGATTGTTCCCTACTGTACACTGTCTAGTGTTTTGTGCATCTTAATTTAGATATTTCAGTTCCAGATCTGATCTTTATTTTACAAAGAAGATAGCAACAATTTCCCAGAACAATAGCAATTCAGGCAACAAACATTTTAAAGGCAAATGGAGGTGTGTGGGTTTTTGGTGATAACAGAACCAAAAATACAGGAAAGTGAGATTAATTATAAAAGTTTAGTGGTAGGATGAAAATTGACAGCTATTGTGACTCATTGTTCATTACTGACCCAATCCATATTTCTTTAGTAGGCATCTCTATTTCATGCAGATAGACATTCTGTCTGTGGATTGTCTGGTAACATATACTTATGGCCCTTCCCCGTCACTATAGTATGTAAGCATCTCACAAACATCAATTAATTTAGTCTCACAACACCACTGTGAGGTAGGAAAGTATAATTATCCCAATTTTACATTTACAGATGGAGAACTGAGGTGTGGAGGAAGGAAGGATTTTCAGAAGCAGTTAGGCACCAAACTCTCTACTTCCAGAAGAAAATATTTGAAAGTCAGTAGGAGTTTGGTGCCTTTCAAATATTTTCTTTTGTAAGTAGAGAGTTTGGTGTCTGATTACTCTTTATGTCTTTGAAAATCTTCCCCAGAGAGACCAGGTAGTCGAAAGGGCATGGTCACAAGGTCTGTGCCCAAGGGAATCTTTGGCAGAGCTGGAAATTGAACCCAGGTCTCCATAGTCCCAATCTGGTGCCTTAATCATAAAACAGTGTTTCTGAGAAGGACAGTATCTTTCCATCAGGAAATTAAGAGGATTAATGGAACTCCCTTATATAACTCATCAGGAAAGTAATCTTTCTAGTTCACAAATGAGATCATAGTAATAATTATCTTTAAATGTTAGTTATAGCTTACATTTAAGTAGTGCCTTGCTTCCCAAAATGCCTTACAAACTGATCCTAAATTATTATAATTTGTGTAACATTTTTCCACCCGTGAAATACAACTTATTGGGTTAAATGCATCAGCCGATGAACAGTACAAAGCAATAACACTTTAGGGAAAAAACAGGAGACAAATTCTATATTCAGCTGTCAAGGAGAGAGGAAGTTTAGGGAGCCAGAATGTTCCAAATTAGATTTGGCCAACATGCTAAACTTTTTTGATAAGTACCACAAGTGATCAGGACCTTGCTTTTGGGTCTCATCTGAAAGATAGAGTCCTACAGTTTTTCTTTATTTAGTGGTGGCAGTGTTTGGGAGAAGATAGTTTCTCAATGACATGGAAAAAAATACAGAGTGACAGTTTTTTACATAGTGAACAAATTCAACAGCATAATTTGCAGTTTTCTGTATGTGGCAAATCAGCTTGAAAAGAGTAAAAATTTCTTTGGTTCTCAGAAAAACCTCACTTACCAAGTATTTAAGTAGTAGAATTTACCAGTTTCTTTTGGAATACTATAGTGATTAGGGCCTATACTTATACAAGTAGATAGATCCACATATAGAGAGAAGACACATTCAAATGAACCACATGTGGGTTACTGCAATTTAACTCTCCTTAAATTGACCTATCTGGCTATGTAAATTGACACTAAGCTAAAACAGAGTTCCTTTAATATACATTAGGCTTTGTTCTGGCAATTATCTTTATTAATTGCTGTGGGAAAGTGTGTTACAAGAGATGATCAGAAAACACACTTAAGCAAGTGATAGGGAGGTTGAACTGATGCCCAGAGCCTCAGGACAGGATGGCAGTTAAAAATTGGAGACACCTGAGGGACCAAGTGAACTCAATTGTAAAACCTCTCTGATAAGCCAGAGAAACTGTTTTTACCTCCGAAAGGATAGCAGATGCACAAAATGCTATTGGAGGTTCAATTGTGAAGCTCTAAGAGCCAAAAAGAATTGTTGCTTGGCTATTTCTAATTGAAACTCTGAACAGAAAATCCTATCTAGTTAAAGGGGGCAATTATCAATACTTACTGGCACTAATTTTGTTCATTTTCTCTTGCTTTAAGCACAAGCACAAGCACATACATGACTCAGAGTGAAAGAAATGGATTAGCAAAATTAAAAGTTAAAAAGGAACTAGTTAAAACAAACCAGGGTATCAGTGTTTATGCTAACAAACCTACTGGTGCTTCTTATTTTAAAATGTAGCTGTGTTTCTTTTGCAGGAAGGAAGTATACAGCTGTGTTCCAGTCTGTGGAGAGGGTCTGGCTGAAGGTCAGTGTTGGAGTAATGCCCAGGTCTATCAGGGCAGAGCCCCAATAGTTTAATGAAGATCCTATGACAGATTAAGTGAAGTCTGTTAGAAATCAAATTAAGTGAAAGTGAAGCTAAATTTCAGCATTTCAAAAAGATGTTTAGAATGTAGAAGGCATAGATTTAATTTTTATTTAGTATATAATGGAGTAGCTCAAATATTAATTCACAATGCAAGACAATAGTTGTTTATAAAAATGACTGTAAAAGCATATAAACTGCCTGGATTAACTGGAAATGGGTCACTTCAGTCTTTTCATGCTAGTGTTCATGATGCTGATGCCATTCTCTGCTTCATCTTCTGGACTCATGCTCTTACCAATTAATTATGCTATGTGATGGAGCAATGGCACACTCTGAACCTTTATATGCAGAGATCGAAGTAATCTTTTAATGACCCAAGCAAAATGAGATTATTGTTATGAAGGAAGAATGGCTCTATGGCAGTGGAGTCTTAAGTCTGCTTTTATCTAAAAAAGTGGGGATCAAGATTTTGTACCCCATTGCTTGCTTAGGTAGCGTTTCCCAAACAGTAGGCCCTGAAATAGCGGTGGTTCATGGGAAGGTTCTAGATGAGTTGCAGGCCTGATGTGGAGATGAAGTCCTAGGGAGATGGGTTGGACAGTGGCCAAACTGTAGAGGTACTGTGACCTGTGCTCCAGGTTGCAATGCATAGAGTTAGGAGCTGGGCCCTGCTCCATGGGACAGGAGCCGCTACTGTGGGATGAGTGTGGTGGGGGCTCGCTTTCCAACACCCTCTGCCCCTGGACTTCTCCTTGGGTTGGGATGAAGGTTGCAGTGTGGGGGCAGAGGTGCTACTGTGCGTGGTTGGTGTCCTGAAGGAGAAGGATGGGTCCAATACAATTAGTGGGTCGCCATAATAAAAAATTTGGGAACCACTGGCCTAGGGTGCTGTGAGAGGGACATAGAGGGAGCAAATGTTTGTTCAAGAAGATATAGGTTGAAACAGAAAATGTGCATACCTGAGGCCACTGACACCAGTGGGAGTGTTGGTTCTGTAAATTCAAGCACTTTGTACCTAAAACACTGAAGAAATTTTTTCAATCACAGTTCCATTATAGCCCGCATAAAACTACTCGAGCTACATGTCATAATGTTCTGGTGCTTAAATACTAGTTGCAAAAAGTTTTAAAATAGTGTATACATTTCTTTGAATCATTTCTCCTAGACTTCTGAAAACATGGGAAGAAGAATACAGTTTAGCTGGCTCATTTGACAACCTCAATTTCCTTTTGGACGTGCTTTCCTATCCTTTGCATACTTGGCAAGTATTCCATGATGGCAAACTACCCAGGGTTTGTCTACACAGAGAAATTGACCTGAATATCTATTGCAGAATAACCTATTCTACAACAGCTATTCCAGAATAGCTCCCCATGTGGACACTCTATTCAGAATAAAAAATATTTTATTCCAGAATAATTAATGTGCCTCCAAAATGGATTAATTATTCTGGGGGGAAAAATCACTTTTAATCTGGAATAGAATGTTTGCACAGGGAGATATTCTGGAACAGCTACTGAATCTGACGAAGTGGATTGCAGCCCATGAAAGCTTATGCCCGCAGAAATTTGTTAGTCTTTAAGGTGCTACAGGATTTTCGTTGTTTTTAATGCAGAATAGCTATTCCAGTCAATTGCCCTATGTAGACAAGCCCTTAGAGAGAGAACATTGGTCTAATTTAAGGAGATTGTGCAGGAGAGTTTGAAATAGCGCTCTAAAAATGCAGATGACCTGACTCTTGAAACAATCAAGTTGTTAATCTAAATCTCACTGCCACTCAGAGTTGGGCTATTAAAACAGATCTGAAGCGGAGTAGTTAAATGCTGAAGACTTAAAATTAAATTATCTAAATCTGTTATCAGGGCTCAAATTTAAAATAGAGAAAACCCTAACCACAAGTGCACAATAGTTAGATATTTCTGCTAAAATGATCATCAGTAAAATAGATAATATTGACTTTTAAATATTTATCATTAATCATTAGATGAAGGGGGCACTTCACACCCTCAAATCGGTTGAGTCAAATTAATCTCTTGTGCAACTCCATTAACTTTGTAGGAATTGCACCGGGATTAATTTAGTCTATTGTATCTATTTGCAAAGTCAGTAAGAAAGCAGTTCATGGAAGATTATCTTTGCAGCCACAAGGCCCAATAACTTTTTCTTTTTCAACTGAAAGCATACATTCTGCAGAAACTATTGTAGCCATCAGAAAAATGTGGTTTTAACATTCTACCAAGTACAACTCAATCCAAACTTATCTGGAACAACTACTGTATTATTCATTGTTCTGCAAAGTATAATACTATTGGGGTACTTGGCACTTTTCAGATAAATGAAAAGATGATGTCCCTGACCCAAAGGCTTACCATCTATGAACACTGCTTTTTCCATACCATATACCATTGTTTTCTGTAATTCAATTCCTAGTTAAATAAGGTTGAAGTGTGATGATTGCAGGAAGTTTTCTGATGTTTAGCTGACGAGTGTTCGCACCATTGTTATTTTAATTACTATGTTTAAAGACATTTCTGTATCCAGTTGTTTTGGCCTTTAATCTTTTTTGAAATGCCAGATGTAGCAACATTGTACAACAACATCACTCTCTTCTAAGCAGTGCTCTAAGGCCTGGTCTACACTAAAAAGTTAGGTTGACCTAGCTATGTCATTCAGAGGTGTGAAAAAGCCACAGTCCTGAGCAACATAGTTAAGCCGACCTAACCCAAGGCATAGACAGAAATAGGTGGATGGAAGAATTCTTTCTTCGACCCAGCTACTGGGGACCTCTCGGGGAGGTGGATTACCTATGCCAGTGGGAGAACCCCTCCCTTCGGCATAGGTAGTGTCTACACTGAAGCGCTACAATGGCGCACATGGGGCATTGCAGCTGTGCCGCTGTAGTATTTCAGGGGTAGAAAAGCCCTAATAAAAATGTGCTGAGTCAGACAGGTAGAAATCATGCTGCTCTTGATCCCACTGAATGCCTGCGTGACATATTATACAGTGTTGTGCTTGGAGAAGGGCATTGGTCTTTATTGTATGTAAGAATTAATTAACATAACAAAATCCTTTACACAGTCTTTTTTCCTTGTTTATAACCAAGGTGTGTCCCATCTCCCCACAAGATACAATTCACCCCTCTACTCCCAACTACAGAGTTAAGAAATGTGTGGTTGTCGATAAAGGAAGTGAGATTTCTGAAAACACTTATTTAATCAACGCAGTTATAAGGCTTTTCAACATATTACTGTAAGTAGCATGTCCTGCCTTTCACAGAGCTTTGCTAAAAAGGCCACAGAAAATGTGGTAATCTTTAGGGAGAAGGAGAAAAATTAAAGATTTTACTGGCCTGTTGTCAAACTCACCTAGTTTTTAGGACTGCCATAATGATGGGATTTACCTGGGGCTGTATTCCTGGGTACCCTCTACAGTTAGATTTACACAATCTGAAGCTGGTGTAGTATGCATCAAATTCAACCCCCATATATGAGGCCAATACAAAGCTCTATTTCTGAGGGCCTAAGTGATGCATAGGCCTTCTGCTATTTCTCTGTGCAAGGGTGAATTTCAGCCTGCATGTTTAACTGCTGATATAATACACTTGTTACTCTTTTGGATTATCCATTCAGAGTTTGTAAAGCAGAAATACATGCCTATTATTTCAGGGTTGAAGCTCACAATAGCTTCTTTTCACACTTTAGCTAACTAAAGACTAATTTCTCCTCACCCTTGTCATATGACTAAGTCTTTTTGACATCAGTGGAATTGCAGACATAACAACATGAACTGGATTTGGAACCAAGACTATGGGACTGAGTGTGGCAACAGTGGGTAAGGACAGAAAAAACATTCTAGTTTCAACCCACCTGATGAATTAAAATGGGCATGAACACTGGGATTTCTGCCAGTGCTAAGCTTTCCCAGATGTCAGAATAGACCAATGGTCATAAAATGAGATCGAGGCTTACAAATGTGCCCTATTTGGGCACTAAGAGGAAATGTCATACACAGTACTTTCATGTTACTTATGTTCTGCCAATGAAATGTGCCATTCCAGGATCTCTGGCTGTACTTTAAAATGAAATATGAAGATGGGCATCGTCACAGTTCATTACAGAAAAAAATGACAAAAAGTTTGAATCCATTTTATACATTTGATAAACTATAAATCTCCTGTAAAGGCTTTTTTCATGTCTAACTGAAATAAATATGTTCTCTGAATGGTATCATGCTAATACACAATAGTTCATTAGCACTCTCATTGACTTCAGGAGCTGTTGGTTCAGGCCTCAAAGCAGCACCTTACAGCCAGTGCATCAGGAGGAGTTTTGAATAGAAACTGAATAATGAATCATTAGGAACAATTGAGCACACCCAGAATAAAAATTCTTTGTAAATAAGCAGGTGCATTCAAAGAAGGATATTCATCAAATCGAGACTGAACCCATGATTTCTGCCAAATAAAACTCTACAACAAAGAACCATTGAAAAATCCTACTGATGATACATATATTGACATATTTTAGTGTATTTATAATACATGTGTCAATATCAAGCATAATAGCAAACCCACCTCTTGTGTATGCATGAGTTAATAGAAGGAAACAGTTGGCAAAAGCTGAGGACTCGAGGTATGGTTATGGGCTAATGGTTTAGCACAGTACTAGGACTCAGCTGTCCTGCAATATATTCCTAGCTCTGCCCCTGATTCATCTTTTATGACCTAGAGCAAGTCACCTAACTTTTCTGTGCTTCATCTGTACAATGAGAATAATAACGCACAGGGATGTTGTGAAGCTTAATTAGTGTTTGTATAGAGGTACAAAGTATTAATTGTTAGCTCTCTGATGTTATGATCTTTTCCTCCTCTACTATCTTTCCACACGCACCCACACACCCAAGTTGAAAGGGGTTTACTGTTTCTGTAGCTCTCTGGCTGCCTTCCTTTAACACTCCCCCTGTTCAACTTTATTCCTTTTTCAACAACTGTAATATTTCTGATTTATAAGTATCACCTTTCTTGTAAACCATCCCAGAACACATCATAATTACCATATATATTTAGTATTTGGTTTTCTTCTAATGGTTTTATAAAAGTATATGTAAAAGAGTTTCTTATTTAAAACTCAATAGCTGTTTTCTTCTTTAGATCTTTTGTTTATTTAAAAAACAGAACCTTCCCCAATATCAGTAGCTGTGCTTTCCAATGATGCAATAGTATAGGCCTGGTAATGCCTTTTGCAATGTAGATTTTGCAGTTCCTTTCTTCTTAATTGTTTGTGGGAATGGAGTAGGACAGACACCCTAAATTTTTTGGGATGGCCTGATGATCTGAAGAGGCTTTAAACAATGAGTTAATGGGAAACCAAGGGCCAAATTCAGTTTTGAATTACACTTGTATATTCCCATTGGCTGAGTAAGGACAACATCCACGTTATGTGTGCTGCATTTCAAGTGGGATGGCGAAGTCATCCATTTACACTGTTCTGACATGAAATAAATTGCCTTCAGATTGCTACCAGAATGTTTATGTAAAACTCTACCCTTTTAGTTTGATTAATGTTAAATTGATTGACATTCTAGCAGTGTTAGAATGTCAAGGGTTAACACTGTGTTTTGCTTCTTCAGCAAATAAATTTTTTAGATATTGTTGTTTCTGGGTTATAGAGATGATTAAGGGGGAAAACTCCATGTTCTTCTGACAATAGGGGAATAAATACAATTATAACCTCATTCCCCAAAATGCACTTTTCTTGCATCTCAGGGAAGGAGCAATTATTTGGTTTCTTGAAATGATGTTTGTTAAATTGCTGTTACACTTGGCACCTTGGTAAAATTTCTACCAGGGCTGTTCTTTTAAGCAAGTGACATATCATTTGCTACTTCCAAGAAGGGTCAACTGTAACAACTTCATAAAAAGATGAAAGAAACAATTTCATAAAGTATAATAAATTGTCACTGGGTGTCACTCTTGAGTCACTTTACAACAGTTTCAGAATAAGTTTTATTCTTTACAAAAAAGGTGATAGCTTTGCTTCTTTCCTTTTTTGATGTATTTATTTATGACACTTTTCTGACTAATAATATAAAATATTCCCTCCATAGGAAGGCTGAACTGAGCTGCACTGAGAAATCACACCACATTAGCTTGACTTCATGGAATTATATTATTCAGAGAAGCTGAATTAGGGAGATTTCAAAGTTGGTCACACCAATGTTGCTGCAGTGAAACCTCACTGACTTCATTTTCAAACATCTACACTTTGATTTGCAGGTAAAGATTTTTTGGAATATATTGGCCCATTCATTCTTCAAACTTTTTATGTAATTCTATTAACTTCACTATCATCCCATACAGTAACTAAAGAATGAAATCCAATGCGATGAAGGTATTGTTTTTTAGGAATGAAATTCACCCCTTTGCAGAAGACCAGTATGTGGCCTATGCACCACTTAAGCCCTCAGAACAAGCTTAAGTAGCGCTTCAGTAATGCATAAGCCTTGGGATGCTGCTCTGCACAGGCATGAATTTACCCACAGGAGAAAAATCAGTGTCCCAAAACTTAGTAACTCATAACGCTAATAATGTAAAATAGATGTGTCTGTTAGTACTAAAACACTTTATCTGGCAAATACACATGATCCCCAAAGGAATAGTTATCCCACAGCAGTACTACTAATACTGACTGCAGCAATCTGATGTTCAGAGGATAAAAGCAAGCACATCTTTGTTGTGCTGGCCAGCTTTTGTTTGTTCATCTTAGAATAATCTTTTACGTTACTTTTGGAGGGGAGCACACGGTAACTACACCTTTTCTTGGAAGGCAACTTCCACTTTTCTCACATAGTAGCTAGGACATGAATAAATACTGTCCATCACGCCTCTCCACACATACATCATATTCCTGATGTTGGAAGGGACCTCAGGAGGTATCTAGTCCAACCCCCTGCTCAAAGCAGGACTAACCTCAGCTATATCATCCCAGCCAGGGCTTTGTCAAGCCTCATCTTAAAAACCTCTAAAGATGGAGATTCCACCACCTCCCTAGGTAACCCATTCCAGTGCTTCACCACTCTCCTGGTGAAAAACTTTTTCCTAATGTCCAACCTAGACCTCCCCAACTGCAACTTGAGACAGTTGCTCCTTGTTCTGTCATCTGCCACCACCGAGAACAGCCTAGCCCCATCCTCCCTGGAACCCCCTTTCAGGTAGTTAAAGACTGCTATCAAATCCTCCCTCATTCTTCTCTTTTGCAGACTCATCAAGCCCAGTTTCCTTAGCCTCTCCTCATAAGTCCCATAAGCCTCCTAAGCTCCAGCCCCATAATCATTTTTGTTGCCCTCCGCTGTACTCTCTCCAACTTGTCTACATCCTTTTTGTAGTGGGGGGCCCAAAACTGGACACAATACTCTAAATGCGGCCTTACCAATGCCAAATAGAGGGGAATAATCACTTCCCGTGACCTGCTGGCAATGCTCCTCCTAATGCAGCCCAATATGCTATTAGCCTTCTTGACAAGCAGGGCACACTGCTGACTCATATCCAGCTTTTTATCCACTGTTACCCCCAGGTCCTTTTCTGCAGAACTGCTTCCTAGCTCGTGGGTCCCCAGTCTATAGCTGTGCATGGGATTCTTCCTTCCTAAGTGGAGGACTCTGCACTTTTCTTTGTTGAACCTCATTAGATTTCTTTTGGCCCAATCCTCCAGTTTGTTTAGGTCCTTCTGTATCCTAATCCTACCTTCCAGGGCATCTACCACTCCCCCCAGCTTAGTGTCATCCGCAAACTTGCTGAGTGTGCAATCTACCCCATCTTCCAGATCATTAATGAAGACGTTGAACAAAACCGGCCCCAGGACCGACCCCTGGGGCACTCCGCTTGTGACTGGTTGCCAGCTAGACATGGAGCCATTGATCACTACTCGTTGAGCCCTATGCTCTAGCCAGTTCTCTATCCATTTTGTAGTCCATTCATCCAACCCATACTTCTTTAACTTGCTGATAAGAATACTGTGAGAGACAATATCAAAAGCTTTGCTAAAGTCAAGATATATCATGTCCACCACCTTCCTTACATCCACAGAGCCAGTCACCTCATCATAGAAAGCAATCAGGTTGGTCAGGCATGACTTTCCCTTGGTGAATCCGTGTTGACTGTTCCTGATCACCTTCCTCTCTTCCAAGTGACTTAAAATGGATTCCTTAAGGACCTGCTCCATGATTTTTCCAGGGATTGAAGTGAGGCTGACCGGTTTGTAGTTCCCTGGATCCTCTTTCCTCCCTTTTTTGAAGATGGGCACTATATTTGCTTTTTCCAGTCCTCAGGGACCTCCCCCTGTTGCCACGAGCTTTCAAAGCCAATGGCTCTGAAATCACCTCAGCCAACTCCCTCAGCACCCTCGGGTGCGTTGCATCCGGCCTCATGGACTTGTGTATGTCCAATCCTTCTAAACAGTCTTGGACCTGTTCCTTCAGCACTGCGGGATGTTCACCTCCTTCCCATTCTGTGCCACCCAGTGAAGCAGTCTGGGAGCTGATCTTGTCTGTGAAGACAGAGGCAAAAAAGGCATTGAGTACCTCAGCTTTCTCCACATCCTTTGTCATTAGGTTGCCTCCCTCATTCTCTAAGGGGCCCACACTTTCCCTAATCTTCCTCTTGTTGGCAACATACCTGTAGAAACCCTTCTTGTTCCTCTTCACGTCCCTTGCTAGCTGCAACTCCAATTGTGCTTTGGCCTTCCTGATTTCATTCCTGCACATTTGAGCAGTATTTTTATAATCCTCCCTAGTCATCTGACCAAGCTTCCACTTCTTATAAGCTTCTTTTTTGTGTTTAAGTTCGCCAAAGACTTCTTTGTTAAGCCAAGCTGGACGCCTACCATATTTGCTATTCTTTCTGCACATCGGGATGGTTTGCTCGTGTGCCCTCAATAAGGTTTCTTTAAAATACAGCCAGCTCTCTTGGATTCCTTTCCCCCTCATATTAGCCTCCCAGGGAATCCTGCCCATCAGTTCTCTGAGAGAGTCAAAGTCCGCTTTTCTGAAGTCCATGGTCCATATCCTGCTGTTCTCCTTTCTTCCTTTTGTCAGGATCCTGAACTCAACCATCTCATGGTCACTGCTGCCTAGGTTGCCACCCACTTCTACTTCCCCTACCAAATCTTCCCTGTTTGTGAGCGGCAGATCAAGAGAAGCACGGCCCCTAGTTGGTTGCTCCAGCACTTGCACCAGGAAATTGTCTGCGACACTATCCAAAAACTTCCTGGATTGTTTGTGCTCTGCTGTATTGCTCTTCCAGCAGATGTCAGGGTGATTGAAGTCCCCCATGAGAATCAGGTCCTGTGAACTGGAAACTTTCCCTAGTTGAGTAAAGAAAGCCTCATCTACCTCATCCTCCTGGTCTGGTGGTCTATAACAAACACCCACCACGACATCACCCTTATTGTTCTTGCTTCTAAGCTTAATCCAGAGACACTCAACTGGCTTATCTCCAGTTTCATACTGGAGCTCAGGGCAATCATAGTGCTCTCTTACATACAGTGCAACTCCTCCACCCTTTCGCCCCTGCCTGTCCTTCCTGAACAGTTTATATCCATCCATGACAGTGTTCCAGTCATGTGATTC
Organism: Emydura macquarii macquarii; assembly: GCF_026122565.2. Lineage (NCBI taxonomy): Eukaryota > Metazoa > Chordata > Testudines > Chelidae > Emydura > Emydura macquarii. The sequence continues at coordinate 9,141,522 of NW_027131485.1, forward strand.
CAGTTCACCTCTGATTCCTGCTTCCTTCAAAGTCTTCTGAAGATTTTTATTTTAAATGATCTGCTAGGTGTTTTGTTTAATATTGTTCATCAGTGGCAGGTGCTTTGCGCCTATTTCATTCTTCACGATAAGAGCTTAATATTTTGCAGAATGTGTTAAATATTGTATATAATTCAAATGTAACACTATTATCTATGTTGCCTATTTGAGATTTCCAATAATCATGTGGATTTCCAATTATCATGTGATACCATTAGGTTACATTCTTCCATGAAAAATCTTCACTAGGGTCAACAACCTAAACCTAACTATTACTTTTTTTCTACATAATGTTAGAGAAGTATGACTGAATATCAGGTACTATCATTTGTGTAATTAGTGAAATCTTTCTGTTGAAGGCAGCTAAAGAGCTGTAAAGAGCAGTAAGGGTAATTGTATGCACTCTCTTCAGTCTCCAAGCAAAGCCATTGACATTGCTTTACCTAACTGTTTGGGGGGTGAAAACTGTAAGAAAAGCAGCTGAAACAAAGAAATATACATTCACAATTGCTATTTCCCTACCCTTTCCAAATTATGAACAAAGGCGGGAAACTGTGGTTAAGGAACTGTGCTCATTCACCAATTATGCTGATTTTTATGTGGTTCCCCTAGACCACATTTGCTAAAATATGTGAAAAAGCACTTGGCAGGTGTGAATATAATTTAAGAGTTTGTCACAGGAATTTTGCCAGAGTAAAGACTGCAGGATGTGGTCCTTCCTGTTAAAGCCCTCTTCACTTACGTGTGTAATGCTATGTTAGAACATGCTGCAAAGAGCTATTGAAGAAAGGAACTGACTGACTAATTACTAATATTTACTGGTACCAGAAGTGCTGATGTAAGTAAAGCCAAAAACAATCATAAAAAGAAAGCTACAAAAAAAAGATGAAACACAGGACAAGATAAAAGACAAATATTATCCTTTTACTTGGTTTAAAATTAGGATCAACTCCAGTTAAGTTAGTGGAGTTACACTAGTATAGAACTGGTGTAAGGAAGGGCAGAATCAGGCCCAAAATGTCTGTGCTAAAAACCACTCATTCTTTAATTGTGGAGGCTAGCAGGTTTTCTGCCTGAAAACCTTAAATGAGAGGAAGGCCTTAGTCCTCTGACAGTGAGGATGAGTGGGAGGCATCCTCAAAGTTAACACCAAAGCCTCCTGAGAGAGAAACTGGCTGGAGTTGCTCATGCAATGAGCAATATGAGCAACTCATATTTAACTTGGTAAGCAAGTTTGTCTTCTCCAAATACTCATGAGATCCACCAACCCAGGGAGTGATATATCAGTCAGTGTATCTTGGCTCTTCTGTACTGCAGCACAATATGTGAGTCATTGGGTCAGCTGTAAATTTAAGTGATTTTAGAGTCTTGTGTTGCATCTCATTCCCCTTCCTATTTTGTTTTTTTTTTTGTTGTCTCTTTAGACTCTGAGTCAGGGAGGCATCCCTATTCAGGATGGCACTTAAGCACTTAATGCTTAAGTTCTATTAAAGTTAATTCACATAGTGCCCACAGTTAGTCACTGTCCCAAACAGCTTGCAGTTGAATTCAGGAAAGAACTAAAGCACATACTTAAGTCCAATAATATTCAGGACAACTTTTAAGAACTTGCTTAAATTTAAGTAGATACTTTAGTGCATTGTCCTTTCTTGAATCAGGGTTCCTGTTTATTTACAAAACAAATAGATCAGAGGGCGTTGCAACTGCAAGTTTCCCACACTGCCTTGTCAGTGCCCTTCAACTTTATTCTGGAGGGATCATCTTTACTGATGAGAGAGTAGTTCAGTTTCCATGCCCATTGAGTCACTGACCTTTTCACTGACATTACAACCAGGATGCCAACTAATATACCATGGTAGGGATATTTGTGATAGACACTTTCACCACTTGGAACGGACTGAGATTCACCAACTTATTTTACACAGGTCATTGAAGCGCTATCTGTAGAGGTTGAATTATCTGGTGCTCCATGGTACACTATGCTAGCAATTCTCTTGTGGTCCCATGATTTTCTGAACCCCTCAGGGAGTTACAAAATTATCCTGATTCTGGTATATACATTTTGGTTTACCAAAGAATATCATGTGGAGTCTTAAATAAAAGCCAGGGTCACACTGATCTTTAATGTCATTGTGAAATGTATGCACTAATGCTATGTAAGGAGTCATGTATGTACACTGAAAATATGTTCTTAGATTCTGTATCACAGTAGAGGGGGAGAGAGAGACAAAAGATGTTTATTTTTCTGTCTCTCTGTTGGCATGTAGAAATAGGATTATAAGCCAAGACAGTGGTGGCACACTTACAGAGGAAGTCAACAGTGATATGAAATCAATAAGAAAGTGCACACAATGGGGGAAGAGACTTTTATCTTGAGATACATTTCAAAGGTCTGGTGGACTATATTTGGGGAACAAAGAAGACACTTTGTCATCCTGCATTACTTAATTGTGGTCTTGATTAATATTAATCTGACTTGGAATCACTTAAAATCTTTCTATAGTCAATAAACTTATTTATCTAAAACAGTGCATGTGGATTGAGTATGTGCAGAGACCTCGCTTAGAGTGACAGAGCTGGTGCATATCAATTTCTTTGGTAAAGTGATGGACAAATGTAAATGAGCTTGCAGGATGCAATGTGCAGCACTGAATGCTGCAAAATGGCAGTTCCCAGGGTTGCATCTGGGATTCGGGGTGTTTGCTTGGGGGAAGGGAGGAAGGGTGTCTATCCCATGAGTGGCCGGCCAGAAGCGCTCTTGCACTAGGCCAGGGACCGATTACTTGCAGGAAGCTGGGCATGGGTTGAAGGAGTTTGTAGTTCACATGGCAAAGCGGGGTAAATCGGGGCCCAGGAGTGAGGAATTGGGGTGACACAGCTACACACCAGTCCAGATTGTAGGGGGGAAATGTCACACTGAGATTGTTCTGAAAGCCAACAATTTGTCTTGGGCCCTTCAAATGGCTCCCCCCAGCGTATTAGGGAGCCCCTAGCCTGCTGGGCAGCTGGTGCTTTCAGCCAGGCTCTGCACCCCACAAACAGGCAAAAACCAAATGGACTCCACTTCCTTGTCACACCGTCAGTGGCGGGCCAGCCTTGTGGGGCTCCAAGGGGTGCCCAGTGGCCAGGCCGGTGCCGGCATGGGGCCTAGAGTCACAGCTCCCTCCTGGATCTCCAGCCAGGCTTGATGTTCGGCCCGCCTCAGGGGCTGCGGTGAGACTAGCAGGCCCCAATCCAGCAACACTCGGCCCTGCCCCAGTGCAGGACCGGAATTGGGACAGGCCTCGCTTGCTCGACCTGGCTCGCCAAAGTTACCAGGCCTCGCCCGTGAATGGGGGTGCGGGGTACAGGTAGGCGGGGCGGTGGCGCTGCTTGTGCGTGTGGGAGGGAGGTGGAGGTCCCTATGAGGGGCAGAGGCAGGGCTGCTCGTTCCCGCAGTGGGGGAGGGGAAATGAATGATGCAGCCTGGGCCCCGCCTCCTCCCGCCACGCGCGTTGCTACTAGGAAGACAAGCACCCGGCCCGTGAAGTTATTTGTCCCTCGGCCCGTCCCGTCCTCCCTGATGCCCTGCCACGTGAGTGACTTTCGTAGCTTCCGCCCCACTCACGGAAGTGCCCAGCCCCTGGGTTGTCATGGAGAAGGGACGCTACGCTCCGGGCATGGCCGGTGGGGTGGCCCAGGAAGGGGCGCGTGCGGGAGAAGACGCCCCGGAGCTACCGCAGCAGAGGACTCCCGGCCCCCGGGGCTGTCCCCAAGCGCCCCGCCTGGTCCGCGCTGGTGGCCCCACGGTGGCGATGTCCCCGCGTGCCAGCACCCACCACCCCTGGGGACTTTCAGTGGCAGGTGAGACACGCCTCTGCCCTGTCGGGGATGGACTAGCTAGTCATGGCAGCGCAGGCCTGGCGAGAGGGAGCTGGGAGCTCTAGTGCAGCGCCGCGCACTCAAGGCAGGACTTAGACTCCGAGTCTGCCATATCGAGATCCTCCCTGGCAGGGCTGCTTAGCCCTGCCCTGAGTGCGGGCGACTGGGCTAGAAAACATCTTGCGGTCCCTCCCTCCAGCCATGCACTCTGCCATGCTTTGTCGGAGGCAAGGAATTGAATCCTTCACTAGTCAATTTGGCCCTTGGACCTAACTTCAGACAAAAGTAATCCCTGGTTAGTTCAATTGGTGCAAACCCTAGTTTGCCATTATCTGCCCTAAGGAATCAGCACTGGTGCTGCTACACTGCTTGCTGGCCACCCGTGTGCAGATAACACATTCAAAGACAACCGCATTACAGCCTTCGCTGTTGCTATCATCCATGGAAGATTAAGGGTCCCAGTTTTTCTCAATGGAGGCATAGTCCTGGAATCTATTCGTGGGTCTGCTGCTAATCCACTGCATCACTTTGGTAACATTGGTTAGGGCGTGTCCAGAGTAGGATATATTTTTCTAAAATTTCCCACCATTGCTACCACTGGTTCAACTCCATTGGAGGTAGCAACTAGTAGTGTAGACAAGGTGCTGATGGCCACTGGCATTTTAAGCACTGTGTTGTGTAGACCTGCTCTGAGCAGAATAGATAACTCCATGCTCAAAATGCCTGTAGCTGCCTGGAGTCTTAGCTATACTATTACTCCTATAGTTGCTACCACTGGTGGAGCAGCACTACTCTTAGCGATGATGGGAAATTTTAATGTAGACACAGCCTTGTAGTCTTAAAAATGGCAGTGCACTTAAATTGTCAGCTTCCTGAGGTAGGGACTGCCTTTTGGTTCTGTGTGCAGCACCGAGCACAATGGGGTCCTGCTCCAAGGCGCCTTGCACTATCACAGTACAAATAATGACTAATAATTCATAACTAAGCATAATGCAAATCTGGGGATGGAAAGTCTCACTTATTAAAAAAATCCCATAATTTGAAATTTGGCTTTCAAGCCTCATCACCTTGAAGAGTATCTAGTACAACAGCCAGAGGAGTTATGAAAAGTTTCTAAGAAAAGAAAGTCTGATATGTTTTGCCTCTGTTTTCAGAGCTGTATATAAATCTCCTAGTAGCTCCTCAGATTGCAACTGCACCTGTTGGCAGCACCAGCTTCTTTCTTTTTTTTCTGGCCACCAGAGCCTTCAGGTGATATTGGTGTAATCGGGAAGATCCGTCTGAGCCCACAATGGGGGCAGGATCTCAGTCTACATACTTCCTGGTCAGGAAAGGCCATGTCTGTAGCCCCCGCTGGGGAAGGGTTTGCCTTTAGGTATGGTGGAGTCAATGCTTTGCCTTCTCTTTTCTCTAGCCTCCTCTCTCTTTCATCATGCCAGTTATCTGCTGGGCCTGTTGCTGTGGCACTCTATTACCCTAAACAGGGAGCAGGAGGAACACAAGATCCTTCTATGCCAGCAGCAGTGCTGAATTGGGATCATTTGGGTGCAGGAATTATCTTTGCCACCTGGTCTGTGGAGGAAGGGAAGAGTAAATCCCTCCATCTCTGGAAGCCCACTGAAGGGTAAGGACAATAAATCTCTTTGTTTCTGGCAGACTGGGACCATTTCTCTGTTCTGCAGTTCCTTACCTTGCTGCCACTCTCAACTGCTGTGATACCTTCAGGATCCAATATTCCATGTGTCTCTTAACAGGGCCTTCACCTTCAAACTTCTTTTCCTGTTTCACTAGCCTAGATCCAGAAAAGATTGTCACTCAAAGGGTCGCTGTTGTTCACTTTTTAATAAGCTGATTCTTACCTTCACAGGACTTCCAGCCCACTCACTTTGGGGATCCAGGGTGCAAGCCTGGCATTAGAACCCTGCTCTCATGCTCCAGGACTTGCCTGCTTGCTTTATAGCTATTTTTTCTTTCCCACATGTTCTTGTTAACTGAGACATGAGTTCCGAAAGCTGTGACAGCCCCCATCATTGTCATGAATGGTCCCCCAAACAATTGCCTCTGCTCTTTCCCTGTCTGTGCTTAGTTTCCAGGAGCTTTTTGATGGCAGAGCCTCAGCATGAGCTGTCTTCTCCAAGACCCTGGAGCTGCTGCTGAGTGTGTTTTCCAAAGGCATGAACGTGACTCTCATGACCTTTGGAGAGTTGGACTCCAGGAAGTGACATTTATTTTCTGGTGACAGGAGTGATCGCTTAGGCCTTATCCCTCTGGCTATCAATTACCTCTTTGGGAAGCAGTTGACTGAGAAAAGATTGGCAGCTGATGATTTTGGAGATTTGAACAGAGCACCAAAGAACTTGGAATAATGTAACTGCTCCAGCAATGAACCAGTTATCTGGGTCCCACCCAGCAAATGTTCCTATTCAATATGACTGAGTCCAGCAAACACTCCATTGTTAACAGAAAACGCAAACCCATTTGCAAATGCAAAGAGGATACACATTATTTTCAGAATTCCTTCTCATGTGTTCATAGGGTTTAGGTGTGTGTAGCAAACTAGGTCAGAAGAAAAGAGCAGGGAGATGGGTGCAGGCCATGACATTTGAATGTAGATTTCAAACACTTCCAAGTTTGTGCTAGGGTGCCTCTCTGAGGTTTTGGCTCAGTCCATTGTAAGGGGAAGGGCCATTTGCAAATTTCACATCTATATCTGGGTTTGAATTTTTATCATCTCCTCCCAAAAGTTTGTTGGTGTTCTGATCAAAGATTTTGATTTGAAACTACCTGTAAGTTTGAAAAGACTGTAATTAAAAGCACAGTGCAGGAGGGAAAGCCCAATAGGAAAACGTAGCTTTTAGCTCTCGATAGGGAGAAAACACATTAATTAGCTTTTTTTTTTTTTTTGCACTTGAGAGTGGGTGGAAATGTCATCTACAATTAAATGTTGAAATGCTCTGTCTACAAAGGGACACATTCTGCCCTGATTTACTTCCTGTGGTGTAAATCAGGACAGTCCTGGGTACTGTGCTAATACAAAAATAAATAATAGTAATAATAAAAATAATCTTCTCACCTAGTATTTAACTGTCACAATATACCAGTTCACAAAACTAAGAAAGAAATTACTTAGCACAGTTGACAGGCAAAACCATTTGTAAGGTCCCTGGAAGCTCAGTTAAAAGGTTTTAAAACACATACAGTTATTAAACCCCATGATACATAATGTCTGTGTTTTCAGCGTTATGCCATTTTGAGGCATCAGTGACATAAAGCAAAAACAAAGAGATCTAGTTGAACCAGAAGCATCCAACCCAGCATAAGTGTTAAAGCATTTATGAAGTAGTTTGGTGAAATTGTCTTAACTGGTGGCACTATTGGCTGTACTGCATAGGCTTGAGAATCTGGTTTCTCAGAATACGTCTACAGTGCAAAAACACCCCACCCAAAACCCCGCTGCAGCAAATCTCAGAGCCTGGGTCAACTGATTTGGGTTTGCATGGCTCACGCTAGCTACGGGGTAAAAATAGCGCTGTAGACATTCCCACTTGGACTGGAGCCTGGGTTCTGAGACTTATTCCTCTCAGAGTGTTTCAGACCTCAGGCTTCCATTCAAGCGCAAACGACTGCAATTTTTAGCCCTGTTAGCATGAGAGCAAGTCAGTCGACACAGGCTCTGAGACTTGCTGCCAGGGATTCTTTTTGCAGTGTAGATGTACCTCAGAGGCTGAGGATGTTGGTGCTTTTATGTGGATTGTGCAGTGATTGGAGGATGGGAGCGGAGTGTTAATCACTTGAGCACTGATGTGGGAATGAAGGCTTCATACGCATCCCAGAATTGGTATCTGGGTATGTGACTCTGGACTTGTCCACACTTAAAACGCTACAGTGAGAGGGATTCTCCCATTGGCATAAGTAGTCCACCTTCCCAGGAGGCAGTAATTAGATTGACAGAAGAATTCTTCCATCAACCTAGTGCTAGCTACATGGGGATTCAGGTCAACTTAACTGCACTGCTCAGGAGTGTGGATTTTTCACACCGCTGAGTGAAGTAGTTATGACGACTTAATTTTCTAGTGTAGACCAGGCCTCTGATTATGCTCAGAGGTTGGCATGAGAATCCAAGGCTATGTCTACACTACAAGTGCTACAGCGGCACAGCTCCAGCTATGCCGCTGTAGCATTGTAACATAGACACGTGCTACAGCTGCGGAAGGGGTTTTTCCATTGCTGTAATAAATCCACCCCCAAAAGAGGTGGTAGCTAGGTTGACAGAAAATAGGTTGCTTATGCCGGGACTTTGGTCGGCTTACCTATGTCTCTCAGGGGTGTGAATTTTTCACACCCCCTGGTGATGTAATTAGGTCAATGTAAGTTTTAGGTGTAGAACTGGACCAAGTATGCTTGCAGGATGGAGATGTGGGTCTCATCATTAGTGCACAGAATCACCCACTGTCACAGCTTCTTTATATCCCAGTACTAGTTTGTGTGTATGTGTATGTGGCTGTAGGTGTGAAGAGACTGAATTCTTGTCACTGTTGTAATCATCTTATAAAATCACTTCAGTGGTGTCAGTTGTTTCTGCAGAAGAAAAAGCTATGATTGCATGTTTCATTAGGTTCTTCCTATAAGCTGCAGAATGGCTCTGCCACTTGGTCCCTTTCTATTACTATGTAAGAAATCCTCAGTGAGGTGCTGAACCATCTTCTCCAGCAGCCTGGACCAGATGCCACTAACATAGAGCTGGCATATTCTGCTCAAGATGGAGCCTACATCAAGGTATCCATCCCTTCCCTCTTCCTCTCTTTTCTTCACTCCCAGTCATTTTGGGTTAGGTTTGGACAGACATTGAGAAGTTGCTCAGACTTGTGGCTCTCTCAGACAATTGTATTTTATTACACATGAGACAGCTTCTTATCTAAACCCATGTGACCAACAGGAATAATAAATATGATGAAAAAGAACACAAAACATGGGGATTAAGAACTTGCTTTTCTTTAACTCTTGAAAATCACCCATCAAGTTCTCCCAGATTTAACCCTCATATCTTGCACTCCAACTTTATGGTCTCACATCACAACCTCCAATCTGATTTAAGTATCATCCCAACTCAGCCATTGATGGCCAGTAATCAGTGTAACTGTACCAGGTAGACACGGGCAAACCAGATTTGGCACCAATTGAGTTAATCAGGATTTATCTCACTTATATCCATGGGTACACACTGACTAGCTCAGTTGGTGGAAACTCTTCATGTCTTTGTCTACATTTAGGAGGCAGCAACAATGCCTCTTCATTAATGGCTGAACTGGGGCTGTTCCTGAGTGTGAATAAGGGCTGAGACGGACTGGAAAGGACACCCTTTGAACAGCATCACTAGTCAAACGGCTGTTGGGCAGTGGAGGGCCTTCACATCTCCTGGGTCATCATTTAATTTGGGCAAGTAAATGGCTTTCGGAAGAGCTAATTTCAAAATATGTCTTACTTAAGAATTTGGCAATCTTTCCACCCCTCGGCTCAGCTAGAAGAAGATAGGTTTGGGAGGTTCTCTCCTAGCTATCAAAGTGGGAGAGAAATAAGTAAATTTAATATCCCAGTAAACAAACAGCAAGGGATACTGTCCCAGTCATACCGGCCTGGCCTGGAGTGAGGACAGTCATGGGGGATGCCTTGTGGAGTTAGAACTGTATGATACTGGGATTCCTGCCACATAATTTGGGTCAGATGTGGTTCAGAGGACTTGGGGGCTATGATTCTAGCCCATGCAGTTACCAGCACTCCAAGACCAGCTATGTTGATCAATCGTGCTTTCTTGATTGTCAGGGGCTGTCCCACATGACGGTGTCCTCAGCAGCAGAAGCCAGCACAGCATTCTGCCAGGGCTGGGCATGCAGAACTGGGGCTATGAGCGACTATGAGCCGACTTCCAACCGCTTCAGCATCATCACTTACTTTAACCTGCAGGTGGTGAGTGTGGACCTATGGTTTCCTTGTCTGGGTTTTCACATCTGTGTCTTCGTGTATTTTCTCACGTTAATTTATATGGGACAAAGAAATAATGTTCAAATGTAGCCAACTTACCATTGCTAGATGTTAATCAAGGAAGTGCTAGGATTAGACATAGGCATTGCACTGGTTCAGACCAATTGTCCATCCACTCCAGTATCCTGTGCCTGACAGGTGCTTCAGAGGAAGGTGCAAGAAACACATCTGAAAACTTCACTCTTTTCCTTTGTTCCTGATGCTTAAGCCTCTCTTTAGACTGTGAGCCAATTCTTTGTCTACCTAGCTTCTGGTAGCAGAGTCTATAGAGTCAGATAAGGACCTTCCTCTGCATGACTGGAGACTCTCAGATCCTGGTGCCTCAAACTTACTGCCTCAGTTCTTTGTGTTCGGACTGACTTTTCCTGTGTCTCTTGCAGCATTTCCATAAAGAGCCTTATCCAGTCAGATCCTGGCTGAAAATTGTGGATCTCCCCAAAGCAGAGAACCTGACTGAGAACCTGCGAGGTGGGGGTTAAAGAGAGAAGCCTCTGCTGAAAAAATCCTTGGTGACTTTCTACCAGGTTGTGAATAAGCTAGCTGGTTCCCCATATTCAGATCGAATGATCAACTACAGGTGAATGTTTTCTTAGTGGCCATGTTTCTTCATTCAGGGCCAGTGTAACTCCGTCCTAGTCAGTGGATTTACACTAGTGTGACTGAGCTGAGAATCTGGCTCACAGATTCAAGCTGCATCGTGCAGGCCTTTACTATTACTATGGTCTGCATTAATGGAATGCCCTGCATTTATTTAAAGGGCTGCATAAGCAGCATGAGAGGTGTCATACAAGCAGTTTAAGTAAAAACTCGTGTCTGGTCTGAGGGCCTAGTGAGTAAAGTATTGTACTATCTTGCAAAAGGCCTCAACTTAGGAGCAATATATTGCCTGTTCCTTGAGAGGCAGAAACTAGGGGTGTTGTGAAGATGACACTTAGGAGAGGGTGGAGGTGAGAAGGCAATCTCCCTCAGACCAGCTCCGGAGGATGCTGCTGGAGTGTAGCCAGAAAGACTTGGGATAACACATGTGCAGTGATGCAGCTAACTGAAATGGGATAGGAGAGATTAAATAGTCCAAAACAGATGGACATAAATCATAAAATAGGTGTCCCATTCAGACAAGCTGGTTGTTTACTTAGGCTGGGATTGTCAAAGGAGCTCCAGGGAATTAAGCACTAGAACTGGATGGGAAATGGTTTTCCCATCCCAGGAAAATATTTGAGATTTGGAAAAAAAAATTCTGTCTCAAATCGGGATGAAAATCTCAAAAAATTTTGCAAACCGAAAATCCAGAAAATATTTTGATTTGGGTCAGATGAAATGTTTCCATTCAATTTTGACCTATTGAATTTTTTTAAAATTCTTTTTACTAGGATGAATTTCAATTTCAAAATAAAAATGCTATTTCGAACCAAGAAACCTGAATTTTACAGGACATTTCGACAATTTGGAAACTTATTTTCAGTTTTTTTCCAAATGGGAAATTTGTTGAAATGGACACATTCCCACAAACGGTTTCAATTTTGACAAATGGGCATTTTTTGATGGAAATATGCTCAGTCAAAAAATTGCCAACCAGCTGTTAGGCACCCAACTCCCATTAAAGTTCAGTAGGATTTGGGATTTCAGACATCTAATTCCCTGAGGCTTCTTTGAAAAACCTAGCTTTCATCACTAGCCCTGGTGTCTGAGGTCCTGCCTAACACACACCCATGCTGGGGGCAGTGAAATGAAGGATTCCCTATGATCTGATGTCTGGTGATATATGCTGCTAGAAAGAGACAAAGGAACAAAATAATTTATTACATTTTCACAAGTCAAATGAGTGCTGATGATCTCAGCTCTGGAGGTGAGAGTGGATCTTGCCATCTGACTGCCTTTAGTTGGCACTAGATGAAACCTTCCAGTTCATTTCAGAAATGGCAGGGAATAGATTCCAATGTCAGTTTTATTTTATTTTCCCCACAATGATTCCAAGTTGACCCACCTGCTGGAAGAAGCCCTGGGTGGGAATAGCAAAACCAGGTTTTATTTGCTGCCTGTCTCCCACACCAGATTCTTGGCACCTAACTGCTGTGCTGAAGACCTATATAGCTCTCTTGCAAGTTAAGAACTTCCTTGTTTTAAATGACTACTTTGGTACAGTGTAGATCCCAAATCCCCTAGATTCTGGCTTCAGCTGGACCTTTTCTGGGAGGAATCTAGACATTTAATAGGGCTAGACTGTTGAAAGCTAAATATTAATGGCTGTTTAAACTGCATTATCTAGGTTGATATGATGGTAGGGTTCATAATATGGTGTTCGTTGAGTTAAAAACGGGGCTGGCTTAATGGTCACCAAAAGATACAAACCTATGTTCAACCTGCGGGATTCGTATCAGCCAAACTAAATTCAACCACTGGGTGTTTGAGTTTGGTAATGTGGTGCCTGCCTTTTAGATCCTCATGTTGTGATGATGACCTGGGCCAGTTTGCACTGTGGGAGACCAGCGCACAGAAAAGATGGGAAGGTTGGCTACTTTCCCCCTGCTGTGCTTCCTCTCCTGCCACTTCTTCTCCATCCCAAAAGCCTGAGCCCTGCTTGGAGGGCACTGCTGTGTGATCATGTATAATTTGAATTTTCTGAATTTAGCAGATAAGTCCAAACCTGAACCCAACACCTTTTGATATCGCCCACTGCCCAGCGTTAATGTTCTCAGACCAGCAGGGGCTGGGAACATTGGAGCTGATGCTCTGTCCAGAGGTAGAGGCAAAGCTCTTTTCTACCCCCTGGTGGCTATTTAATGGAATAGCATTTCAACCTCCAAAGAATCCTTTCGCTTCCAGACACAGGGTTTACTTTGTATATAGGGAGGGGCTGGAGGTACTTTCTAAAGCAGGGAGAACAGTATTTTCAGATTAGGGGGTGGGTGAGTCCCCCTCATAATAAATATTCTGACTCACTCCTTCGGTGTAATGAGAGTCCCATGGCATATGCTTGGCAACCAGCAAGGGCCAAGTAAGAAGATGGAATGGATGGGCAGTCCCAGTTTTGTATGTGTCTGTTTAGCCTCATTTCTCCAGATTAGTACATCTCAGTACAGAATAACTTTTGTGTTCCACTGGTTCTGAAGAAGTACAGGGGAAATGTTCATCTTCACACTGAATTAATCATGGGGTTCTAAATTTCAGGAATGACATGCCTCTAGGATTGGTCTGTGAGTGAAACCAGAATGCAAATCACTTCCTTGAGACTGAAGCAGCACAACCCCTGTCTTTGTTGCATGTATAGATTGCTGTCTTATCCTTGCCCAGTAACAGAAGGGTTACAATAATCTGACAAACAACATTTAATTATTTAAAAGAATATGATCATATAGGAAGACTACAGGAATGATACAATAAAGATACAAGTGAGATGTTTGTATTGTTCATTACTGAGACCCTGCTACAGCAAAGAGGATGACCGGTTGAGCTTTCCTTTGAAACCTCTTGTATGTGCCATTGCTCTAATCAGGATACCAGACTGGGTGGTCATTAATCACTTTCTCTTTGGCAGTTCCTATGAGCAGCTGCAGTCATTTGCTCCACCTCATAAACAAGGTGAAAACCACACCCTCTAGCAACCTGAGTTGATAGCAACCCTGTTTGTGCTATATATAGAGGAAAGAACTATTGGCAGATATTTTGGTCACTAAGATCCCATTTCTGGTTCTTTCTTTGCTCCTCAGTCATTACTTACTCAGTACCAGGCAAAGATCCGGGCCCTTCAGCACCGACCATCTGAGCACATGGATCTTGCAAGTGCCAGGGAGAGTGAGAGCATAAGCGCCCTCAGAGAACAGGTCCACTGCCTCACCAATGAAAATGTAAGTGTGAAATGCAAATTTGTCTTCAGTCCCTTTCCTGCATACTGAACCAGGATTTTTGAAAACTTGGTCCTAATCGCAGGCTGAAAATGGCAGCTGACAACCCGCCTTTCCACTCTGTTAAAGCCATTGTATGCAGCAAGCTGTATTCTCATCATGTAAGCTGTTTGTTCTTCCCTTTCCCCAACTTGCCTATCTGTGCAGTGCTGTGTACAGAGGAAAAGATATTGTCTCTGTTCAGCAGAGAGAGCCATGGAGTTGTTTTGTGTTCCCAGGTGCAGCTGCAGGATAGGAACGAAAGGCTTTATGCAAAGCTTGGAGAATTGCAGGAGAGGATGGGGAAGTTGGCTGGTTCCAAAACGGACTTGTCATCCAGACTGATTTTCAGCGAGGAGGAGAAACTGAAGGTAATGCATGCATGTTGGAAGCTGGAGATACCTGAGCTATTGAACCCCACTGAGCCCAGAAGCATATGGGTATGTAGAATCCTTGGGAAAGGAAAGGATATTTTCCCTGTAGGTCTGTAAAGACGTGCACTCCCCCAACAACCAGAGCTATTATATTTATTCTCTATATTTACTTCTTTTGGGGAACGATAGGACTGGTGCACTATGTCAACTTCCAGATAACCAGTATCTCACACCACTTCCTTCTGGAAAAGGCTGAGACATCTCAGACTGTGTATCACTTAATTTTACAGCTCTCACTTGCCCTTTATACTTATCCTCTTTAGGGTTAAAGGGAATCCAGACTTGGGCATCTCCACAGTTCTCAGCTGATGTGTCTCATTGTCAGCATATTTTAATAAGATCACAAGGTGCAAAACTCATCTCAGCTTTAACTATGGAGCCATGGCCAGTGCCTCCATTATAAGCTGGTGCTCAGATTGCAAGGGGCACATCTCTTGCAGATCAGTTTTGTGCTTATATTTTTTGGTCTAGATCTGTTGGCATAATTGGTAACACAGAGAACCAAGTGTTGGCCTCAGTGGCAGTCCCTGAGCTTTAACTGAGGCTCCAGACCATTGCTGGGGGCTTGGCTGCTTTTCCTTGGTCAAATCCTTAGTCCCAATTGAGTCACTGCTCAGGCAGCACTCCCATTGTCTTCAGTGGGCATTTATCTTAGTGAGGACTGAATAAAGACTGCAGGATTTGGCTTATAGTTTGGAAACAAATACGAGGGCTTTTCTTTTGCAGAAATCCTTGTCAGGCTGGCTAGTCTGACATTACCCTGGCAAACTGGGAGAGGCATGTACCACCTTCACGCTGAAAGGGGAGTCAGTCTCTTGAACAGACTCTAGAGTAAAAAACTCTCATTTCAAAAGTAAATTTTGAATAAATTTTACCTCTTTTTGTCCCTGAAACCTCACTTATGTTCTGTAGCCCCTAATGTCAGGAGACTGGAATTTCCTATTGTGGAAATATGTACCAAAGATTACAGTGTAGTCTCATTTGTCTCTCTCCTAGATTTCCAAGGACCTCATTGATCTGCAGATTGAGACAAACAAAATAAGAGAGCAGTATGAGGCAGAGAACTTTGAACTGAAAAATATGGTATGTGGCACTATAATACTGCGTTACAATTCTGTATGTATTAGCTCATCCCTGCTGCTCTTCATGCTCATCCTCTATCAGACACACTGATGCCAAGGCTAGAACCTAGAACCTTTGGTTCACTTCATACCTACAGTTCATCCCTTGTTCTTGCTAGAGCTGTCAGTCTCCCTTCACTTCATGAGCATTGAAGTTCACCCCCAAACTTGTCATTTTATGCGCTAAGCCTGATGAGAACCGGTTTTGCCAAATTAAAATCTAGCAGTATTACACTGCTGTTATGGAGTCTAATTGTGCCTCCTGCACACTGTAGATCCTGACCCTGGAGAACCGTCTTCTGGAGCTGGAGCTCCATGATGAGAAGGTCACTGGAGAGCGTGATACCCTACGGGAACGCCTGCATGCTGTGGAGACCAATCGCAAGGAGCTGGCGGACCAGTACATCCTTCTGAAAAGCGATTATCTGGCCCTGGGCAAAGAACATGAACGGGAAGTGAGTGAGGGTGCTAACCCGCTAAGTTTTCCTCACAGTGCAGGCTTTGCTGTCACTGTTGCTGCCTTCCTTCTTTGTGCACATGCCTGCCTTCTGCCTCTTTAATTGCCACTTTGCTGCTGCTGATGAACATCCTCCTGTAGGGCCTGGGAAAGAGTATGGATGTGAGCTCCTCAGAGCAGTGTATTTTTTAGTGCATGAACCAGGATATGCAATGGACCATAAACAAAACAGTGCAACTAACTAGACATAAAATACTGTCTACGTAAACATACTGAACAAATGGAGAGGGATTTTTGGCTACTTTCTTTTAGTAATCTTAATTGTTTTTTACCCATAGGAAGTATGCAATTTTCAGAAGGAAATGTGATTTTCAAAATGACAGTGTCCCTTTAAAATTTAAATGATCATTTTAATAGTATAGTAATAATACTTAGTACTGTTCCTCTAAGGATTTAAGAGCATTTTACAAAGGTAGGTAAGTATCAATAGGCCCATTTTACAGCTAGGGAAATAGAAGCATAGAGTTTAAGAGCTTGTGTACACTCGCAGTTGTGCCAGCAAAACTTTGTTGTTCAGGGGCGTGAAAAAGAACATCCCCTGGTTCCCCCAGCAATATAAGATTTACCAGCATAAGCTTGAGTGTGGACAATGCGATGTCGGTGGGAGACGCTCTCTGCAGAGATAGTGGCCACTTCTTGTTTAAGTGGTTTTCTTATGGCGGCGAGAGAACTCTCTCCTGCCGACATAATACAGCTACACTCACTTATGCCAGAAAAATTTATATCACTCGGGGTGTGTTTTTTTCACACCCCTGAGCGACAAAGTTTTGACGACATAACCACAAGTGTAGACAAGTCCTACGTGATTTGCCTAAAGTCACACAGCAAGTCAGTGGTAGAGTCAGGATATGAAAACTAGAGTGAAATCCTGGTTTCACTGAAGTCAGTGGGGCCAAGATTTCACCTGTAGTCTCTTGACTTCCTGTTCCCTACTTTAACCACTGGACTCAGTGGACTTGCCGGTAGCAAGATATTTTGAATCAGCAAGTTGGGACTACTCACATTGTGTGCTTTTGCTCATTATTTTCTCTGTACAGATTTTTCAAAAGGAGCCTAAGATTCAAAACCCCAGTGATCTCCACAGGAGACACTGAGCATCTGACACTTCAAATTACAAGCTCTCCTTGTGAATTTGCCAATGTGTTGTCGTGGCTGCTTGGCCCAAAAGCAGCTCTGTGAGCTCATTCATGATTCATTGTAAAATAATAGTCAGAGTCTTGGAAGCATTATGAAAACAATTCTGTGTTTCTATTCAGAAATTGCTATGTCCATTCAAGGCAAATGAGATCCCCGGCCCTGATCACAGGCCCCAACCGTGGCTCCACTCCCAGACGCAGCCCCTGGCCCCAACTATGGCCCACTCCCAGCCCCAGCTGGGGGAAGGTATGGAGGGGGGAGGTGCTGACAGGGATAAGGGGGGTGCAGGATAAAAAGGTTGGGAACCACTAACCAGATCAACAGGGCCCAATCACAGTACCTCGCTTGGTCTGGCGAGGCTCTGGGCTCAGTCCTTGCTTGGCTCTGCAGCCAGCCAGCAGCTCCTTCTTCACTCTCCCGATCTTCAGCAGCCTTCTCTGAGCCCAGTCCTGCCTGCACTGAGCTGTTCCTGGTCCTGCTGCTCTTCCAGCCAGTCAGACCAGTCTTCCTTCTTCCAGCTCCAGGCAGTAACTGATTGCTCTGTCTGCCTCTGCTGCTGCTTTTTATATGGCCAATTGGCCCCTGATTGGCTGCTCCAGCATCCCCTCTGACTGGCTGCTTCCCCTGCAGCCACTCTAGGCTTCCTCTGCTCTTTTCTGTGGCACAGTGTGGCAGTGCTCTGAGGCCTCCAGCAGGGGGGTTTCTGGACCCTAGTCCTCCCCATCTCACCATCCCTTAAGATGTCAGCTACAGTCATTTTGTAGCTGTTTTCAACTTATTGTAATTCCTCCTCTTTCAGGTCAGTTACTCTGTGACCGGCACTCAGCCCTACCCTTCTTTGCAGATGTGGGATGTAGATTTTGATGTTGCTGGTATGCAGATGCCATTGCAAGGCCCCCAAATCATAGAAGATTAGGGTTCAAAGGGACTTCAGGAGGGCATCCCTGCTCATGGTCACGTAAACTGGCTCCATACTGAGCCATCCACCCTGAGATGGTCAGGACTACTGTGGAAGGGAGACAGGGAGGAGCTTCCGTTATGATAATTGGGCCTACAAATGTACCTTATTTGTGAGATCAACTGTAAAAAAAATAAATGAAAGTTCATAAGATGTCACAAAACTCAATAATAACAAATGATGATGGGAAAAGGTGCAAAAGGGAGACAAAAAGACTGAATTAGTTTAAACAAAAAGGGTTTCTGATATAGCTGAAAGACTGTGTGAAGATCATGGTTGGTAAACAAGAAAATGTGGATCCAGAAATCAATGAACCAAAATTGATGTATTGTATATTAGGCCTAATTGGTGAACAAAATAATGGAGGGAAATAGGTTATTCCATCCATCACACCCTTTGTGGATCTTTGAAGAAAGAGACTTTGAGAGGAAAATATGGAAGAGCAGATGGGGGCTACTGGAGTGAGCTTCACCTTCATGGCTGCCATCCCCACTGTCTCCTGGGACTCTGGACCTTCTCTGTCCTAATTCTCGGAGAGGTCCTGACCAGACTGGCCAGAGAGAGAGACTCAGATGATATTGCCACATCTATCAGTTCCAGATGAATCCCAAACACCACCTGGACTGGACTGTAACAACAACAGCCTAGACTGCACCAGCGCTTATACTGGCAAAACTTTTGTTGCTCAGGGGTGTGAAAAAACACGCCCTTGAGCAACATGAGTTTTGCTGGCATAAGACAAGGCCAGTGGCAGCTCCAACCCATCTCAACTAACTTATTTTTTCTCCCAAAGGGGCAGTATCTGTAATACCCCTAGGAGACTGTGAAACAAGGCAGAGTTGGCATTTCTTCGAAAACTGTCACCAACTTAAGGGAAAGAGAACAGGCATGCTGTTATGATGAAAGCCTTATTTAATACTTTACATTTCAAAGGCTGTACCTGGTTTTCATTCTTTTCTTTATCTGTAACAAAGGTGAAAAGGATTTTGAGTTGTGTGTTTGCCAGGGTACTAAGCCGTCTGAGGTCTCCAGATACCGAACCTTGTTTAACACTGTTAATGTTGGATAGTGACTGTGTTAACACCTTTGGCCCATATATTCCATCTAAATAAATACAACACTTCTGATCTACCAGAAGGTGCTGGGTGGGTTCTTCAGCGGCAGTGGTGGGTTATGCAACTCCCTCAAAATAGCCCTGTGCAAATTCTGGACCTATGTTTTCCTGTAGCTATTCACATAAAGCAAGATCTCATGTAGCTGCTTTGATCAAATTGTCAGAACTGACAGAGATGCAGATGGATCATTTTAGTTAGAGAACAAGATGTCTGTCCCTTGGGAGCTCCTGTCAGCTTTTAAAGGCTGTATCTCTCATCCATTTGTCAGTCTCTCTTTTCTCCTCCCGTCACTGCCTCAGCCCACCCTATGCTATCTTTTGATCACCCATTATTTAAATGGATGACTAAGGTTACCAAAGCGTCACATCCTACAGGATTCAGCGCATTGATAACAATTACTCAAACTTCTCCCCAGTCATAAGCCCTATCAAAGCTTAGTTATTTACACAGGAATCCTCCCTTGAGACATGAATTCCCTCAATATTCATTCCAGATCACCTGTAGCTGAACCTTTCTAGTTGAGATGCTGTTTATCCTTCTGAAATGTGTCAACTTTCCCACTGGCACTGCACTGAATCTGAATGAGTAGGTGGTGCTGTGGGTTAATCTATTTAGAATTATAGAATCATAGAAGATTAGGGTGGGAAGAGACTTGAGGAGGTCATCTAGTCCTACCTCTGCTCAAAACAGGACCAATCCCAACTAAATCATCCCAGTCAGAGCTTAGTCAAACCAGGCCTTAAAATCCTCTAAGAATGGAGAATTCACCACCTCCCTACATAACCGATTCCAATGATTCACCACCTTCCTAGTGAAAAAAGATTATCCTAATATCCAACCTAGTCCTCCCCCACTGCATCTTAAAAACATTGCTCCTTGTTCTGTCATCTACCACCACTGAGAACAGCCTAGCTCCGTCCTCTTTGGAACCCCCCTTTAGGTAGCTGAATGCTGCTATCAAATCCACACTCACTCTTCTATTCTACAGACTAAATAAGTCCAGTTCCCTCAGCCTCGCCTCATAACTCCTGTGCTCCAGCCCCCTAAACATTTTTGTTGCCTTCCACTGGATTCTCTACAATTTGATCACATCCTTTCTGTAGTGGGGAGCCCAAAATTGGACACAATACTCCAAATGTGGCCTCACCAGTGCAGAATAGAGGGGAATAATAACTTCCCTTGATCTGCTGGCAGTGCTGCTACCAATGTAGCCCAATATGCTATTAGCCTTCTTGTCAACAAGGGCACACTGTTGACTCATATCCAGTTTCTTGCCCACTGTAACCCCAAGGTCCTTTTCTGCAGAACTGCTGCCTAGCCAGTTGATCACTAGTCTGTAGCAATGCATGGGATTCTTCCATCCTAAATGCAGGATACTGCACTTGTCTTTGTTGAACCTCCTCAGATTTTTTTGGCCCAATCCTCCAATTTGTCTAGGACACTCTGTATCCTATCTCTACCCTCCAGTGTATCTGTCACTCCCCCCATCTTAGTGTCATCTGCGAACTTGCTGGGAGTGCAATCCACCCCATCCTCCAGCTCATTAATGAAGATACTGAAAAAAGCCTGGCCCCAGGACTGACCCCTGGGGCACTCTGCTTGACACCTACTTCCAACTAGACATCAAGCCATTGATCACTAGCCGTTGAGCCCAATGATCTAGCCAGTTTTCTGTCCATCTTACAGTCCATTAATCCAACCCATAGTTCTTTAACCTGCTGATAAGAATACTGTGGGAGACTTTATCAAAAGCTTTGCTACAATCAAGATATATCATGTCCACCGCTTTCCCCACATCCACAGAGCCAGTTATCTCATCAGAGAAGGCAGTCAGGTTGGTCAGGCATGACTTGCCCTTGGTGAATCCATGCTGAATGTTCCTGATCACTTTCCTCTCCTGCAAGTGCTTCAAAATGAAGTTTTCAAAATGCTTTCTGGATTTTCTTGCACTGTTGTAGTTCTGGCAATCTGTGTTCAGCTATAATAAAGATACAAAATGAAATGACTGGGGTGCCATCAGCCTAGTTCCTAGAGGATATTTGTCCATTTTCTGTGATGCCATGCAGTTTGGCACAATTTGATGTAGTTGGCAGCTTCGTCCATGAAAGTTCCAGGACTGGAATAATAGGGGGTGCTGCGGGTCAGAAGTGAGGGGCATTGGCAGTGTTGGGGGAGACAGAAGGATTAGCAGGAAATCCTGAATGAGGTGCACTGGCAGAGGTGTGTGAGGAAAATATCACACAGCAACTCCTCTGCTATCTCTAGCTGGTTTTAGTCAATGGCACCAATCCTGCCTTTTCATGAGAAATAAATAGTTCACTAGCATATTCAGACGTGAGAGAAAAAAGATGCTATCCAGAGGGATAAAAGTGTATGCTTAGTGGATATAAGGAACTGCATGTGCATGCTGAATAATACATACAATAGCTGGAGAGGGAAAATCTTAAGAAATGAAACAGTTCCCTTCTTGTTTTACTTTGCAGGTTGCTAAGAATGAAGAGCTGAGCATAGAGCTGCTAAACCTGGTCAACACCAGGAGCTCCTTTCCTCAGCCAGGGAATAGCCACTCCCTGTCCCAAGCTCTGGCCAATGAAACCTCGGCTGAGCTGGAAAGGGTGCGGGCTATGGTCCACCGCCTTTCTGCCAAGAAAGTGAAGGTATGGACTTGTCTGGCCTCAGTTAGCCTGATCTCCACGCTTCCCCCGAAAGACCAGAATCTGACCAGTTCCTTGTTCTCTGTTTTTTTAAATCAGCTGGAAGATATAGTTGCCTCTGAACATGAACGTCGAAAACTGGAGAGACATGTGAGTGTGCAACATTGCATGTGTATCTGAGCTGTGTCCTTGATTATTTATTGTGTGGGGCTTATCCTCCTTACTGGCCCTTCCCCCATTTCTTCTCCCATGCAAACGTGTCTCAGACTGAATTTGGTGAAGGTCTACACCTAGATTTCTTGAAAGCTGTGTGGTTATCAAATGGCACGTACTTTCTCTTTGGGTTTTTTGTTAGAAAACTGGCTCTGCATTGTTTTATACAATGACTCCTGCAAAGAGAGGCTGTGACTGGAGGAGCTGGGAGCTTCCCCAAGCCATTTCCACTGGCCAAATATAGGCAAGAGTTTTAAAGGAAGTGCCTGTATTACCTACTAAGTGTACATTCACCTTAATCTTCAGTGGTAGCACCTCTGCACTGCTGTGCGGGACACTTGGGCTCCAACCTCTGTCCCATTCTCTTGCCCCAAGGGCTGGGAGAACTGCACAGTCAATCC
The DNA here is from genome assembly GCF_026122565.2 of Emydura macquarii macquarii. NCBI lineage: Eukaryota > Metazoa > Chordata > Testudines > Chelidae > Emydura > Emydura macquarii. The sequence goes on from NW_027131485.1 coordinate 9,163,892, forward strand.
ACATAGTACCCACTGGGGAAAAAAGAGCAAGGAAATCACTGAGGTCAACAGAGCTGTCTATGCCCGCTTACACCAGCAGTATATTCTGCTGATGTCTCAAGTTGCTCAATAGTGATCTGTCTGGCTAGTTAAGGGAATATTAACCTTCATTCCTTGGCTGAAAGGATGGTGTGAATAAGACAGATCTTGAGAGCTTTGCTAGATGACCCTCTGGAGGTGGTGGTGATGAAGCAAACCCAGATTGGGGGCTGGGATAGTCTCTTGCCTCAGGTGCATCATCGTCTATGTGATATTGACCAGTGCTCCAATACCATCCTTTTAGTTTCTCATGATAATCTGACCCTCCTATCCACATCTCACCCGAGTCCACACATAGTGTGACGATATCTGTGCAGCTATAAAATCAGAGAATATTAGGGTTGGAAGGGACCTCAGGAGGTCATCTAGTCCAACCCCCTGCTCAAAGCAGGACCAACCCCAACTAAATTATCTCAGCTGGGGCTTTGTCAAGCCAGGCCTTAAAAATCTCTAAGGATGGAGATACACCACCTCCCTAGGTAACCCATTCCAGTGCTTCATCACCCTCCTAGTGAAAAAGATTTTCCTAATATGCAACCTAGACCTCCCACACTGCAACTTGAGACCACTGCTCCTTGTTTGGTCATCTGCCACCACTGAGAACAACCTAGCTCCTTCCTCCCTGGAAACCACTTCAGGTAGTTGAAGGCTGCTATCAAATCTCCCTTCACTCTTCTCTTCTTCAGACTAAATAAGTCCGGTTCCCTCAGCCTCTCCTCATAAATCATGTGTTCTAGCCCCCATAATTTTTTTAGACTTTCTCCAATTTGTCCATATCCTTCCTGTAGTGGGGGGCACAAAACTGGATACAGTACTCCAGATGTGACCTCACCAGTGCCAAATAGAGGGGAATAATCACTTCCTTCCATCTGCTGGCAATGCTCCTACTAATGCAACCCAATATGCCGTTAGCCTTCTTGGCAAAAGGGGCACACTGTTGACTTATACGCAGCTTCTTGTCCACTGTAACCCCCAGATCCTTTTCTGCAGAACTGCTGCTTAGCCAGTCAGTCCCTAGTTTATAGCAGTGCACTATAGATTTAATGGGACCTTCCTATTGCTTTAGCTGTATCGTATGTATTAGTTGCTCCCTACTCAGTCTGTTTTTTCCCTTGTGTTTCACTTCACCTCCTTTAGCACACTTCTTCACAGTGAGTGGCAATCTGTTAGGTATCTGGTAATTTCTTCTCAGTCTCTGTGAGCTCTCTGGAGTTCAGTCATTTTGTTTGCAGGGCCCTTTTCATCTTCCCATTCATTCCTGTCTTTTAGTTGCTTGGAAACCAGGATCACATAAAAGCTGAGATTGAAAAAATGAAGCAAACATACGACTCTCAACAACAGAAGCTGGAAGAGAGAGTGTGAGTGTTTGAGGCCATCACCCCCCAGTACAGCTGGCTGGCTGGGTATCTCTCCAGTACTCCAGTACTGGAATACCTCGGCCTCACCAAAAGGAACGAATTTACCCTCATTTGGCAGGAAATGATTATCATCCCCATTTTACAGCTAGAACCCGAGGCACAGAGACAAAGATGGGAGTCTCAAGGGACCCTGTGTGTGTTAGGCGCCTGTCTCTTATTGAGAGTCAGGGGAATTTGGGAACCTAAATCCCTTATGCCCCTTTGAAACACTGAGCCTAACTGACATGCCCAAGATCACACACAGATTATGTGGCAGAGGCAGGAATTGACCCAGGTCTCTTGGATCCCAGTGTCTTGAGCACATGATCATTCCTTCCTCCAATAGGCAGAGAGTGAGGGAGCCTGGGACTAAAGAGGTTTGCACTCCCCATCACATTAGCAGGCTTGGGATGAAATTTGCCTTTGGCTTCTAGTGAACTGAGTTTAATGGTCTCAGCTTAGCATATAGTGGAGCACAGTTGGAAGCATCTGCCTAGGAGATCCCTGTACCGGGAGATCAGGCTTGTTTGGGCTGGTCAGCCTTGAGGATGTACATTAGCAGAGCTGCATGCCATTGTGGGATAAGACAGGTGCACAGCTCCTGCCTGTGCTTTCTCTGCCTCTGATCAATACTATTGGTTCCTTGCCTTCTTAAGCACTATAGTATGCCAAATGGCCTGGACTGTGTTCTGGGCCAATGGAGTAGCCATTGATGGAGGAGCAGCCCAGTGATCGAAGTAAACATGTGCCCCATTCTGTGTATTCAGGGTGGTGATGGGGAAGGAGCTGCAGGAGGCCAAGAGAGCGATTCGCAATACTCAGCACAAACTGGCGGAGCAGTCAGCGGTAAGATCTCTAGGACCCATCCCCTGACACTGACTCGCCTAGATTGTCAGCTCCTCCGTTGGTTGTAAGCACCACACACTGGTAGCTTGGAGCCAGGAGCAAGACAGGTGAGGCTCTGACCTGGAAGTCTCCCCTCCATGACGGCCTTGTCAGCATATGTCATTCTTGATCAGTCTCGCCTGCCGTTTCCCATAGCAGGGTCAGACTGTATCAAGGAGAAACCCCTGTGTCCAGCACATTTGTGTCTGCAAATGCAACACAAGGGAGCAGGGCCAGCTCCTCTTTCATGGATGTGTCAAGTCTTGTGATTCTGTCTCTAGGAAGCTAGAAGCAACCAATTCCCTTGGATAAATGAGCCCCATTAGTACCTGGAAGATTTGGCTCTTCAATCCTAAGGGGCCATGTAAATGAGTTGCTGAGTCTGTCCAATTCTTAGTCGCTGAACAGTTCTGTGCATCAGTTTCCCCATCGATAAAACAGAGGCAATAAGAATTTCCTCCCTCACAAGCTTATGAGACTTCAGTCCAATGCTTGTAAAGTGCTTTGAGCTCACCAGAGGGAAGGTGCCAATGAAATGCTCAGTTGGGGCTGAGATTCTTTGGGGAATGGGCAGCACAGAAATGTGTGCAATAAACATTTCCCGGGGTGTTCTTGGATGACAGCAGAACCTTTCGTCCCGCTTTGCCCCCTGTGAACGCTCTCTTGTGATCTCTTCTGCCCTGTTTTTAATGGTGACTTTTTCCTGGTAAAGTGGACTATTTGAGAATAAAGTTTCTACGTTAACCTTCCTTTTCCTGCTGAGTATTAGTGATGAAAGCTCTGCTGGTGCATCTAAGGCCCAGAGAAGAGTCTGGCTCCCTGGGGTGATTGTATGTTTTCTGTGCTGTAGGTGCTGCTCACCTCTCAGAGCCAGCTCAAAGAGGTGGAGGTTGAGAATTCCCAACTGCAGCTTCAGCTGAAGGAGCTGAACGAGGAATATCGCTGCCGTCTCACTCAGTACATCAAGGACCTGGCGGTGAGTGAAGATCCCTGTCATCCCAGCTGCATTAACGTTTTTGGGTTTGGTTCTTCCTTCGGCTTTGACGGGGCAGACAGTTGAGTTTGGGCACTGTCCACTTCTCTCAAACCACTACTGTTTCCCTCTTTGCAGTGAAGGTGAGTGGAACATGCTGCTATGCAGTAATACCACTCTGTCTGATGGCTGCTAGGGGATCTCTTCTCCCTCTTTATGAAGCCTAACTGTGTCCTGCATGTGGTCTGATTGCAGCCCGTGGGTCTGGGGGCAGGAGTACCCAAATCATTCCCTACTCCAGATTTCCCATGTGACAGCCTGGAACAATCACTGAGTCTCCATCATGTCTCTCTCTCTCATGGTCAGGTTATTTTCATTGCATGTTCATTTTATTTACTATGGCTACTTTGCAAGTGGCTTCTAATCCCAGTGCCCTAGAAGCCTCTCTCAGCAGGCCAGGCTGTACCATTTTTGGCTCCATGTTCACTGCCAACTCAGTATGCTGACTCCATGGTCTGTGGTAACAGAATCCTCCAGCAGAAAACTCTGACACCCATTGCCCCTTCACCTTGCCTGCTGTATCACAGAACCTTGTAACATGAGTGGCCTGAGGCTACTATAGGAATATACTTCTCTGCCATGCAGCCAGTAGTACAGAGGATCAATGAGGACTCAGTGCACTGCAGAAGTGTCAGACTTCACGGCACAGGACCCACACTGATCCCTGAGCACATTCTGCAGGACAATTCACTGAGGAAAATTGGCAGTAGCGTGGAAGAAATCTGTTAATCTCTCCACCCTAGATAGCAGGACAGAGTCTTTGCCAGCAGCTTCAAGATATTGCAGTGTGGTGATGGATCAAGAGAACAGTCAAAGGGGAATCTTAGCTAAGAAGAAAAGATCAATTTCTAATAGAGCTCTGCGATCCCCTGAACAAACAAGGAGTCAGAGATTGTGTGGCCTAATGGAGTGAGCAAAGGAGTAGAGGCCAATACCCCCACCTCTGCCACTGACTCACTGTTTGTCCAGGGCATAATGTCTCTGTTCCTTGTTGTCCCCATCTGCTGGCGGCTAGTTAGTTTGTACTGCACTTAGAAATTGGAAAGTGCTCTGAACATTAAGCATTCTGATGATGATTTCTCCTGTGTGCATCCAGGCAGGAGAGGGAGTAGCCATCCTAATGCATTGGTTGTGTCTTAAGAAACGGCCATTTTGTGTCCAGCAGTCTGCTTGTGCTGATTTCCTTCCTGTGTGTTTAAAGGAATATATGGACAGCAAGTCAAATGCTTCTAAGGGGCCTAGCAAAGCAGCAACTGACCATGCTCACATGAAGCGCTTTGTGGACAGCATGCTGAAGGACATCCGGGCTGCCCATAAATCTCGGGAGGAGCAGCTTGCTGGAGCTGCACGTGGTTACAAGAAGCGCATGCAAAACCTCGTCAAGAGGCATGAAAACCTGCTGATTGCTTACAGGTAGGTCAGGGGGTGTTAAGAGTCTTTTCTGTAGCCATGAAAGATCATCATCCCTCTAAAGCACCCAGGTAAGAAGGACTGGTTAGAACAACTTGGACTCTATAGCCCGTCAGTACAACACTACACCATCTTCCACTAATGGTGGAGAGGCAGCCAGAGGCTGGCAGTTGGAGCAGAGAATTTGCGGTCTGGAGACTTGGGTTCTGTTTTTTCTTTACTAAACACTCTTGAAAATCAGGAGCAAGGTTCTGAACTTGTGCACCCAAAATTGGGACACTTCTCAAAATTCAGGCCTTCTTTGTGCCTTAGTTTCCCACTATGTAAAATGTGAATTAAAACACTTGCTAAACTTTTTGTAAAGCTCTGCGGAAAAAAGATGCTGAGTAAATGCACAGCTCTTACTTTAATTCTTCTTAACCTGGGTTAAATCATGCTACATAAACCTTCCATGCAACACTCGCTCCATACTCGATGCTGTGTCCACTTCATTTCATACAGCCCTTTCTGGCAGTACTGACAATCATGCACCATTGTCTTTCCTAGCAGATGGGGCTGTAGGGAATGGCTGAGATACACCGGCTGTGGTGGGACTCTGAGTTCCTCTAGTCCTTGCTGTCAGCACAAATATGCTAAAGAGTAGTATGAATGCTTCTTGCTGGTTGACTCATCTCAGGGTTTGGGTTGGCCACTCATTGGTGTCAGATATGCAGAAACCAGTGGAGAATAATTTACCGAGCTGATGCTGCCTCCATAATCATTATTACTTGGTTGACTAATCCTGCTGGCTTGTTTTCAGGATGCAGCGCGTGCAGATCCAGTCTCAGGGCAGCAGCGAGATGGACCCAGGCCCTCCTGAGTTCCATTTCACCATCACCGATTCTGAGCTGCTGACAAGCACAACCCAGGAGCTAAACCAGCTGCGAGAGGACAAAGCAAAACTAGAGGCCCAACTGCATGACCTGCAGGCGAAGGTTACCACATGCTTCACTGCATTGCTGTTGTGCAGGGAGTAGATGTGTCAGGTGGAGGGGAGGGTCAGTTGGAGCTCTCATTTCCCCTTCTTGATCCTCAACCTTTTTCTTTCTGATTTCCCCCCTTTCTCCCCCAACATGCTATAAAAACCTCTAGGGCCCAGCGGGAGTGGGCGACTCAGGCATAGGCATAGTTTGATTTCTATTCTGGGGGAGCATGGCCCAGCAGGGCTCAGGCCAGCTCTGCATGGTGGGGCCTAGGGAGGAAGTATCACCCCCACTCCAACTCACCTCAGCAGGCCACCCAGCCTGTCTGAGTGTGTGTGGGGGCGGAACATAGCCAAAAATTATAACTCAAAGGGGGAGAGCTCAGCTCACAGATCTTGAAAACCAGTCAAGATGCAGCAGGGGCTGTGTGCCAGGAGGGTCCTACAGCCCCCTGCAATTGCTACTCTCTGAGGGTTCTGCCATCCCCCCAGAGCCTGGTCCCCCCACCCAGGCAGCTCTTATCAGCTGCATGAGCAGTCAAAGGGGGTGGGAGCTGAGGAGCAGGTGCTACCCCACCACTACAGGTTGTGGACAAAATGGACAGACTCCAGCAGAGAGCAATGAAAATTATTAGGGGGCTGGAGCACATGACTTATGAGGAGAGGCTGAGGGAACTAGGCTTATTTAGTCTGCAGAAGAGAAGAGTGAGGGGGGATTTGATAGCAGCCTTCAACTATCTGAAGGGGTTCCAAGGAGGATGGAGCTAGGCTGTTCTCAATGGTAGTAGATGACAGAACAAGGAGCAACAGTCTCAAGTTGCAGTTGGGGAGGTCTAGGTTGGCTATTAGGAAAATCTTTTTCACTAGGTGAGTGGTGAAGCACTGGAATGGGTTACGTAGGGAGGTGGTGGAATCTCCATCCTTAGAGGTTTTTAAAGCCCGGCTTGACAAAGCCCTGGCTGGGATGGTTTAGTCAGGGTGGGCCCTGCTTTGAGCCGGGGATTGGATTAGATGCCTCCAACCCTCATCTTCTAAGATTCTAAGAACCCCAGGCCCAGTAGCCACAGGAGATGGGGAACGCTGCAGCTGTCTGCTTCATGGCACCAGCCAGAGCAGCAACTGCCCCACACTGCCTATCTCTGTCTTCCTGCCTCTGATCTGGCCAGGGGCAGGGCCTGCGGAGTCTGGGGGAGAGAAGGAGGTGGAGGGGGGGTGTAGAGCTACCCCTGGACTTCCCTGCAGTAGGTAAGACAGTGCAATTTGGGGGGCAACACCCCTGTTCCTCCCCAACTTCACCCATGGTCTTCAGGCTTCTGCCCCACAGAGAGTGCTGGGGCTTGGAGCTCCAGGATTCAGCCCCACAGGGGCATCAGTTCTGGTGGCTCTGGGCTTTAGCTCTGCAGGGGGGCACCAGGGTTCAAGGCTTCAGTGGCAGAGCTGCACGGCCCCCCTGAAATGGCTTGCAGTGCCCATGGGGTTGCAGACCCCTGGTTGAGAATTGGTGCTCTAGTGCTTGTTGTAATCCAGACTGCCTCTCCTTATGATATCTGTGAAGAGTCAGGACACCCGACCACAGCTGTCCTGTCTAGTATAGTAGCAGCTGCTGGACCTCTGCGGTGTGTAGGCTTGCACCCTGGGGAGGAGGTTGTCAGGATGAGTTAAATACTAGATTAAAAAGATGGTGAGATATATGGGAGACGGTTGTTTATTTTTCAGTCTGGGGATCCTGGAGGAAGGCAGAGAGTGACTAGGATGGGGAGAAGGAGCCAACTTCAGTAGCAGGTACTGCTGCTCTCACAGGAGTTCTGTTGTGGTAGCAGTGAGACCTGCTAGTCCACAGCTTCCATAAGGATCCTGTAGTTGCAGCCTCACTTTTTGGAGGAAACCCAGGGAGGCAAGAGAGGGCAGAGCAAAGATTTCACTGTCCATGGAGTGGCAAAAAAAATGTTGTTCTTGTCTAGGCAAAATAAAATTATCCCAGGAGTTGACTGACAGACGATACCTGGCAAGGGTCCCGTTTATCCATTTCCTCCCCTTCCTTCTGCCCAAGAGCAGTTGTGTCCCATTGGTCTTCGTTCCAATGAGCTATATTTACTGCACAGTGGAGAGGAAGAGCGCCTTGCAGAGCAGGCCTTGTTAGTGTCGGCAGGGCCATTTGCAACACAAAGAGAAAAGAACAGGGACTCCATTGAGTTAATGCTCACAAAGATGTTGTTCTTCCTTTGCCTACAGACAAGACCGAGTGAAAGCTCTGCACTAGGGCTATCTCCGCAGCAGTAAGTACTTCCATGTATTGACTTGCTATTGTAATCTCAGTGTCAAAGATGGCTGCCTCCTTCATCTCTCTGCGTTACACAAAGGATTCAGGAGTTGCTTCAGCTGTTTGGGGATAAGGTAATAGACAGGGACAGGAGAGTCAGCATTGGCTGAAATAATTTAATATCTACAAAAGCGTATGAGAGTGGGAAAGTTTGTTTTGTCAGGTGCAACATGTTGGTCTGGAAATGAGTTATCCATTGATCTACTTGTAGTCCCATTGATTTAAATGGGACTACCCGTGTCCCTAAAGTGAAGCACGTCCCTAAGTGCTTTGGTGGATCAGGGACTTAGTTGAGCAAATTGAACAGAATCAGGGCATTCTTGTTTCTGCTTCCCCACAGTACATGGACATGCTTGTGAGTTTTGAGTAGAGCATGGGCTGGTTCAGGTGAGCCACAGCTGTGTCTGGTACCTCCTAGGTTTGGCTTCTTGGCATGTATTATATAGTTTTGATCAGTTATTTTTCTTTTCTCGCTACTCAGTTATTCTACTGAGCTTTTAATTTCCTAGGTCACAGCGCAAGAGTACATTAGTACAAAACTGTTAGGGCTGAGAACATGATAGGCTAGAAACATGCCTCCTGCAGGTGGCAGAGTAATTGTAGGAAACACAGAGCCATGTGTCCTCAGGGTCTAAAGAAGACACTGCCCTCTCTTCACTCTCAGGGATCCATCTTCCCAGGCAGTAGTGGTAGGAAGCAATAGTGACTCAGGAACAAAGAGGAGATGCTGCAGTCAAGAGCAGGGAAATATACAGGGTGGGAAGGGTTGGCCATTGCCTGTGTCCCCAGGACTGGCCATGATGTGGGAGTATGTTTAAAGATACTCAATATGAGGAACTTGAAGAATCAGTAGCAACTCTGATGATAGGCAGTTGAGGGAAGAGGGAGAGTAACTTGGGTGGGACTGATTTTTCCACCATGAATAACCTATTCATTTCTGGTAACTTCACCCTGATAAACATCTAAGCCTAGAGGACTCCCTTCCCCACACAGAGGGCTAGAAGTGTATTTCTTGTTCAATGAAAGCTTAGATTACACGTAGTGGAGCTTGGACTAGATCCCGCACAATAGCTATTACATAGCAGACCAACAAATTCAGGGCCTGTATTGCTGTTGTCCTGTTCCTCATGCAGTCTTTGACACTAGAACAAAGTGGGTGTAAAACATTCTTCCTCTGATTTGGTACCATTTCCCATGCCCTCGGCACTTGCTGTGAACAGTGTCCATGGTGGCACAAGGGGCAGGGCAGTGGAGTATCAGGTTCTCATTCTCTAATGACTAACAGCTTTTCTGCTCCAGCTTGTTCAAGGTTCTCACTGCAGGTTAGAGGATAGCACCAGCAAGAAGTTCTTTGATGAAGTTGCTTTGGACTTAAGAGTGGACAAAAGAAAGTCAGAATAATTTTCAGAAAAGAAAAAAATTCCCACTTCTTCATTGCCTCATTACTGTAAACCCTACCACAGCAAATCACTCCACTGCACACACAGTTCTCCTTGGGGAGAGGATGATAGCACAGACGTACGTGATAGATGTTGGTCACATTTCTTAATGCACTATTGGAAAGTGCTCAGATCCTACAGAGATGAGGGTGGGATATGAACCTATAGCAAACAGAATACTTGTCCAATTAACCTGACAGTTTCCAGAACAACTCTCTTCTGGGCAGTGACTTCACATGAGCTATGTTAGGTGGAAATCATTTCTCCTCCCCAGGAAATTGAGGTGTGTGAATGAGAGAGAATTCAGTTTATAATTTAAACTATTTTAAAGCCTTGCCCATGGAGTCTCTAGTGTGACATACTTCAAACCGAAATCCAGTTTTAAAGAGATCCGAACCTGCCACCCTTCTGAATCAAAGTCAGACCGAAAGCTCCAGCTACCAGGTGGCTCTAGAATGAGCGCTAGCTGCATACCAGATTCTGCCACCATTTCCCACACTGAGTAGTGCTTTAACCCTTGAGTACATCCATTCATTTCAGTGGGACTTTTGAGGAGTAAGGGACCAAAGTAACAGAATCTGGACCTTGATGATGCCTCTCACTGTTCAGTTTCTTATCGAGATCTGCATCCTATCCCCACTTGTAATGACATTATTCTCTGTATCTTGGTGTGTTAATCCTTGCCATGCTCTCCCTCCTGTTACTAGATTGACAGTGCATATTGTTAGAGACAAGCTGGGTGAGGTCATATCTTTTATTGGACCAACTTCTGTTGGTGAAAGAGACAAGCTTTTGAGAAGTTGGTCCAATAAAAGATATGACCTCACCCACCTTGTGTGTTTCACATCCTGTTAACAGAATTGTTTCATTGAGAGTCATTGCTGTATTTCCCATTACTATTTAGACATATGTATTTTGCTGTTATTTTTGATCTCTTAACTATTTTACTTCTATAAAACTACAATTCCCTTCTTCCAGAATGTCATCTATTTTCCCCAGTTGTTAACATAGGCTTTTCAGTCCCAATTAAGCCTTTATCTTACATATGGGCTACAGAGTTTGAACACAATGCATTCCTCAGTTCATACCATTCTTTCTATACAATCAAAATTCCCTGAACATCAGATGTGACCTATATTTTGCTTATTCAACCCAGGACAGAAGAGGAAGAACTTTCCCACGGTTTGGCTGCATATTTCTTCATAATTAGCTAACCTGTCACCATTTTTTACACTCCACATTAGAATGAGTGGATTTGTGCAGAAGCACAAAAAGAATTAAGTGCTGGGGTCTGGCATTTAGCGTGCCTCGCACCTCTTTTCCCTAGTGTTCAACCCTGCTGAGTCAGGTTAATGATTATTTCTGCACTGAGTCCCTTCCCCCATGTGTCTGATAGTGTAAACTCTGGACAAATCCAGCCATACCAGCAGAGATCCAGGTGGTAGGACCTGTGACTCTCATTGCCCAGGCAGGTGAAGAGCAGATGTGTGCTCTGCAGCTGTACAGTAAATCAGGCTGGAAGAGGGTCTGAAGTTTATGCTTTCTTGCATGCTGGAAAGGCAGCAGCCTGTCTGGCGGCCGTACAGCAACCCATGGCTTAGGGATGGTCTGGCTTTGTATACATGATTGTAATTAAAATCTGCTGCTCTGTCCTAGCAAGCTGGATGAAGAGGGCTGGGCAGAGATCAGGAAGCAGCTCCGGGAATTCACACATACCACCCAGGTAAATGCTCTGTTCTGAGGCACACTGAAAAGGGGGCTAAGCCCACCTGCTCTAACGGTAACTCATGTTCAGTCCCAGCACTTCAAACATGCTGCTCCATGCTGGAGCTCTTCCATAACATTTCCCACTGTGCACCAGCTCAGTGCAGCTCCACTGGGAGATAACACCCCTGGGAGCTCCAGTGTGGACAAGCTGCTTGTGGCCAGTGACAGTTTTACTATCACGTTGTCTAGATTTGCTCTGAGCAGGGCTGATTGACATGGCAGTTAAAAACACTAGCACTCCCTTTATTGCTACCACTGGTGATTACAGAGGAGGGAAACATTAGGGAAGAAAGGCTGTTGTAGACACCCCAAGCACAGTTTCTGAAACACTGTTGCCTGCCGCACTCTAGCACTTTGCTGGGTTAGGGGGAACCACTGCTAAAAGCGTTTTCAGCAGGGCTTCAGTTTCCTAGACTAGATTAGCTATAGACACCAAAGCAAAAACATGCCTTCCTATCATGATTTCTTCTGTCTGTACAAGTCAAGAGAAATCACATAAGAATGGCCATACTGGGTCAGACCAATGGTCCATCTAGTCCAGTATGCTGTCTTCTCACAGTGGCCAATGCCAGGTGCTTCAGAGGGAATGAAGAGAACAGGTAATCATCAAGTGACCCATCCCGTTGCCCATTTCCAGCCTCTGGTAAACAGCAATCCCTGCCTATCCTGGCTAAAAGCCATCGATAGACCTATCCTCCATTAACTTATCTAGTTCTTTTTTGAACCCTGTTATACTCTTGGCCTTCACATCCTCTGGCAAGGAGTTCCGCAGGTTGATTGTGCGTTGCGTGAAGAAATACTTTATTTTGTTTGTTCTAAACCTGCTGCCCATTAATTTCATTTAGTGAGGTGACCCCTAGTTTTTGTGTTATTCAGTAAATAACACTTCCTTTTACTTTCTCCACACCAGTCATGATTTATCGACCTCTATCATATCCCCCCCGTTAGTTGTCTCTTTTACAAGCTGAAAAGTCCCAGTCTTATTAATCTCTCCTCATATGGAAGCTTTTCCATACCCCTAATCATTTTAGTTGCCTATTTCTATACTTTTTCCAATTCCAATGTATCTTTTTTGAGATGGGGTGATCAGATCTACATGCAGTATTCAGAATGTGGGCATACCATGGATTTATAAAGAAGCAATACAATATTTTCTGTCTTATTACCTATCCTTTCCCTAATGATTCCATTCTTCATTCCCATTCTTTTAGCTTTTTTGATTGCTGCTGTATATTGAGTGGATGTTTTCAGAGAAATATCCACAATGACTCCAAGATCTCTTTCTTGAGTGGTAACAGAAAATTTAGATCCCATCATTTTCTATGTATAGTTGGAATTATGTTTTCCAATGTGCATTACTTTGCATTTATCAACATTGAATTTCATCTGCCATTTTGTTGCCCAGTCACCCAGTTTTGTGAGATCCCTTTGTAACTCTTCGCAGTCTGCTTTGGACTTAAACTACCTTGAATAGTTTTGTATCATCTGCAAATTTTGCCACCTCACTGTTAACCCCTTTTCCAAGATCATTTATAAATATGTTGAACAGCACTGGTCTGAGTCCAGACTTCTGGGGAACACCACTATTTACCTCTCTCCATTCTGAAAACTGACCATTTATTCCTACCCTTTGTTTCCTATCTTTTAATGTCACTGATCCAGGAGAGGACCTTCCCTCTTCTCCCATGATCACTTACTTTGCTTAAGAGCCTTTGGTGAGGGACCTTGTCAAAGGCTTTCTGAAAATCTAAATACACTATAGCCACTGGATCACTCTTGTCTACATGCTTGTTGACCCCCTCAAAGAATTCTAGTAGATTGGTGAGGCATGATTTCTCTTTACAAAAACCATGTTAATTCTTCCAAAACAAATCATGTTCACTTATGTGTCTAATAATTCTGTTCTTTACTATGGTTTCAACCAATTTGCCTGGTATTGAAGTTAGGCTTACTGGCCTGTAATTGCCAGGATCGTCTATGGAGCCTTTAAAAAAGAAATCGGCATCACATTAACTAGCCTCCAGTTATCTGGTACAGAAGCTGATTTAAATGATAGGTTACATACCACAGTTAGTAGTTCTGCAATGGCACATTTGAATTCCTTCAGAACCCTTGGGCAGATATCATCTGTTCCTGGTGACTTATTACTGTTTAATTTATCAATTTGTTCCAAAACCTCCTCTAATGACACCTCAATCTGGGACGGTTCCTCAGATTTGTCACCTAAAAAGAACAACTCAGGTTTGGGAATCACCCTCACAGCCTCAGCCGTGAAGACCATTACAAAGAATTCACCATAACATTCTGTGGTCACATGGTTGGTATTTTTTAAATTTCATTTAGACAAGTACTAAAGGAGGGAGATAATGTGGCCTAGCAGATAGAGCATTGGATTAGAACCTCTGGAGACATAGACAGCTTGGCCACTGGGTGACCTTGGGGAAATCATAGTGCCACTCTGTGCCTCAGTTTCCCCAGCTATAAAATGGGAATAAAGATACTCCATTATAAAGCACTTTGAGATCTACTGAAGAAAAGTGCTAGAAAGAGCCAGATATTATTATTAAAAAGGGAAGTTCTTTTTAATAACTCTTGCAGGAGGAGGGGATGGAGGCCAAGGTTGTGCTTCTGGAAGCCACACTATCAACCCTCCAGTGCCCTAATGGAGAGAGTAGGTTGTGGGGTAACTGGTGTGTCTTAGGACAGGCCTTAGCACTCTTTCCTGTTGGTCGTCTAAACAGAGGCTCTGGTATTAAACAGCACGTCACCTCCCAATGCACCTGACTGAATGTCTCAAAGCTGGCTGCTCTGGCAGGCTGCCATGGCTTTCTGGGCACTGAACCCTTGTGGTTAGTCTCTTTGGAAGGTCCATGTGTCTGAATGTTGTTTTGATTTTCAGTTAACAGGCAGCTTATCTAGCTCAATGCCCAAAAATCTCAGGGCTGGGAATTGGAGGGCCAGGTGATGAGTGCTTGAGAAATTCAGGAGCCTCTGCTTTGATGACCATTTCAGAGGGTAGACGTCAGCACTAGTCCAAGGCACTCCTTTATCACACTTCTCATTTCCTCCTTGTTCTTTCTGCCCCCCAGGAGGATCTGGAGAGGGAGAGAAGCCAGCTGCTGACTCGGGCAATTGTGGCAGAGGAGCAATTGCTGGAGCTGCAGGAATACGTAGATAAGCATCTTGCAAGGTGAGAAAGCCTTCATCTGCCCTCTGTACAAGGCTCACCTCCAGGGTTAGTGCAGAGAGCACTGTGAGAACTGCTGCAGTGTGGACACCTGACCTAGCTGCTGCATTCCCAAATGCAGCCCAGCTAATGTTTGAAAGTGACTCCAGCTGTGTGAGCAGCTGGCTGTAGCAGTAGTTCAGCCTGATCAAGGGAGTCCAAAGACATATTTCCTTCCTCTGGGCTACAGCCCACCCTGGTGATGATGAAAGCTGTGTAGGAGGCTAAGGAGGGGTGAGTGGGGAAGACTGCCTAGAATTCAAAGCCTTGCACTCTGCAAATTATTTAACATGTCAGCTGTCAACCACTGTTCATTACATTCAGAGCAAGGGAGAAAAGTTGCTAGTGTTACCACTACCAGGAGGTGCTATTACATGGAAATTTAGCTTGTACAACTCCAACTAATCACTCTTAAATAGAGGGCCAAAATCACACCTGGCGGAACTCCTAGGGTTGTTGCTGATGGAATCCTTGGGTGAGTTCCTACGCATCAGTTCACAGGAAGGGCTGGGACAAATCTAGCATTGCCCTTCGCTGTAGTTTTCCCTTGGATTAATAGTGTTTGGGAACTTGGCTACAGTCTTACATTGGCTTTAGAATCTCAGTGCCCAGTGGGGTTCTTATGACCACAGCTGATGCCAGGTTAATATTGCTTTTCTGTGATCTATGTTCTTTGCAGGTACAAGCAGGAAATCCTGAGGTTAAGGAAACTTGTAGGGAGCGAGGCACCACGAGCATTCAGTGCTGGGGCTTCTGACACTCAGTTACTGCAGAGATCCAAAAGGACCATCAGCCATGAACTTTAGCTGTTTGGCACAGGCCTGAGAAGCAGCAGCCATTAGTTTATCACAGGAAAGCCAAGGATGTAAACCTGATTGGCCGCCTGGGTGTAGTATTGTGTTCTGTCACGCCCAGAGAGAATCCAATTCAGCAAGTGCTCTTCAAACTGGGGTCCAGGAAGGCAGCCATATACATTTGACCCTATAGAGGTGAATCAAATTTACTAAAATCAGATATAAACCTCTTGCTCGTTTTGTCAGCTTTCCCTCCCTCCGGCAGGCCAGGAATGTTTCCTGCTCACTGCACACATGCTCCGTAGCAGCACAGCACGGTTGCTGGCACCTCAGGATGGGTTGACCCCAACTGCAGAGCTGCTGGACTCAGTTTACTGTGCACCTGAATTAACAGGTTCCCTTCACCTTCTGCTAGACAGTTGCTTTTAGCATTGTAACAGCTGCAAAGTGCTGTGCTTCACAGGTGCAAACTGCACCCCTCAGCCCCTGCTGAGCTGGAGCAGAGGAGAGGTAGGGTTCAGGTTAGGATTTGGGCTCAGTGGGCTAGAACCCTTCCACCAGGAGCTCAGTTGCTTTTATGCACAGGGCCTTGGGGAGACTTTAGTCTCTGCATGCATGGACAGTTTCCATGGAGAAGGAGCCGCTGGGTGGGGATTATGTGAGGAGGAGCTAAAGGGAACTGATTATCAGGGAGCACAGAGAAAGCGGGAGACGCTGCATTACTGAGCCTTCCCCACCGAGAATTATGAACATGGCCAAAGACAGGAGCAGTTGCTGCCTCTTTCTGGGAATGGCTCTGGCTGCAGTGACGGAAGCACCCCACCCCAGGAGGGCTGAACCGAGTCCCCCAGCCCTCTGATTGGTATAAAATGAGTTGCAAATACATTAATAAAAGAAATGAGTTATTTGAAACAGGACCCAAGGATTTAGCTCGTCAATCTTGTGACGGTTCTTCAGGGATTGCCAGCCTGACTCCGCAGGTTTCTGGTTCTAGGGAAGCCAGAGCACCTGGGGTAAAGTCTGACAAATCATTACCCCCTCCCTGTGCCTTTCAGGTGAGCAGTCAGCCGGGCTGCACTTGTCCTCCAAAGCAGTTCTGAGGGGTGACAAAGCCTCATCCGCAGAGGCTGATGCTGCGGTGCCTTGTAAAGCCCAGGCTGCCATGCACTATGACTCATTCTGGGCTTCTCTCCAGTTTGTTCCGTCCTGTTTGCCGGATAGTCTTGATGTCATAGGCCCAGCTTCTATTTAAACCCTCTCCAACAATTGTGGTTGGCATCCAGGTGGGAAAGGGGACACGTCCAGACACCACACGGGCCTCGTCCGGCAGTTCTGCGAGCAGCTTTGTGGCTAGCTGAGGTAGCTGGGGAGAGGAGAAGGAAGTTGTGCGTGTTGTGCATTCTACAGACTTTTTGCAGGTTTGCCACTGGTTAGCAGGGTCGCTAGTTTGATTATTGATATTGAAGCAGCATCCAGTGGCCCCAGTCAGGACCTGGAGCCTGTCATGGTGGGCATGGTACAGACAAAGCCCCTGCCCTGGAGAGTTTGAAGTACAGGCACCATTCACTGATGTTTGCTTTTATGTTAAAAAATTCATTTTATCTCACCAATAAACACTCATGGCCCAGCAGAAGGTGGGGTGGTTCCATGGAGTTGAGACGTAAACACCCTAAACCAAGCCAAAGACACCAATGCCAGCAAGATCTACTCTCTGGTAGTAATAGCTACATGGCAGAGAAACATAGCTCAGCACTGCCTGGGATGGAGGTCCGTGGGCCCGTTGCAAGATACTGACTGAGGAAGATATTCTAGATATTGCCCATCTATCACATGGGCAGGGCTTCTGCTTCTTTTTCTCTCTGAACTGGGGCTCAGATGTGGAGAGGGGCTGAGCACTTGCTAGTCCCACTGAAATAAGCAGGAGTCACAGGTGCTCAGCAACCCAACATATAGGAATTTTGACTCACAAGATGCAGACTCTGCTGGATCCATCCGTACAGCTACATGGTGCTGACTGCGTTCACCCACCTCCCTTAGTCACGGGGAGGGCCAGTTTGTGGCATCTCGCAGGGCTGGCTGGGACTGTCCTCACTCAGCACACATGGGCAATTTCTCAGCAGATCCAACATTTGGGACTATCCCGATGTGCAGGAACAGAGAGAAACTGCTCCTTGTTCAAGGAAAGCTCCCACTAACTATGACAGGGCCATAGCAGGTGTTCGTAGCACCTTGTTACGGCAGATGCACTATGATTTGGTTGGTTATATGCAGCACACATAGCTCTAGTGCCATTTTCTTAAGGGGCTTTGGCCAACATTCAGGATGGTCCCTTTACTCTGAGTATCTTCCATCCTTGATTTGCCCAACGAAGTAGGAAATTGGCAACCGGCCATTCACCCGTAACCTCCTGTACTGGTCCCTGGACTTACCACACTGGGAGCTAGGAACACAGACACGTTGTAGCAGTCAGACAGGTTCACCTTTAAGAGGACAAAGTCAGTCACGGAGAGAGAAGTAACGGGACAGTGCAATGTGTGCTGGGGAAGGAAGATCTCAGTGGAGTCTTAGGTCTGTGCATAGACTTCACTTGTCCACATACCAGAAGTTATTCTAAACACCAAAGAGGTCAATAGTACCGAGCAAGTGGGATCTTGGGGGTGGGTTGTGTGTTATCAGAGGGTACTGAGAAAACCCTGTTACTAGACAAGGGGCAGGTTGTGTCTCTTTAATAACGGATTAAATAAAATCTTAGGATCCCAAAACAGAGATGGGACTGACCTATTAGCTCATCTAGTCCATCCCTGCATGTTTTCTCCGGCCTAGTTTTAGATGTCTGGAGAAGCTCAGCTTTTGCTAACAGATCTTTAGGAGGCTTGGTGCACATCTACAGCCCCAGGTATAGATGGTCAATATTAGAGGAGCATCTTCATGCCTGCCCTCCTGCTGCACCAAGAAAGGACCCTTGTCCCTCTTGTAGGGCTTCCCATGTCACGTAATGGAAGGCTCCAGACCTCAGTGTTTTCCACATCACTTTCAGCTATGTGGTAAGAAAGGCCAGGAGAAGGAAACCAGATGGGGGATCCAAGCTAAACAATGCTGGGCTCTCGGCTGCAGGTTGCAGGCAGCTGCTGCCTGGCTGCGAGCCTGGGAAACTCCCAGATTCCCAGCTGGGGCATGGGAGACTGCTGCCAAGTTCGCAGTGGGGCATAGGAGGCTGTAGCCCTGCTGCAAGCCCATTGCTGGCAAGCTATGGGTGGCTGCCACCCGGCTACACGAGGTGCGGGCGGCTGCAGCCATGATGAGCTGGGACCAGGCAATCCGCAGGGTCTGCAGCTGGCTCCCGCCCTGGGTGCAGGGAAGTCCCTGCGTCCCAGCTGGGATTGGTGGAGGGAGGACAGCCCACAGGGTGCCCGGAAACTGAGAGATGGCGTCCTTAGATCCCCCCACACTGCTCCTTAGGTCAGCGAAAGTGGTCCTGGTGAGTACACGCCCCACCGAACCTAGGATAGCAGTGTGGACGTCAGCCACCACTATCGGTGGCTGAATGTCGACATATCTTAGGTCGATAAATTTCTGTAGTGTAGCCAAAGCCCCAGGATACAGTTTCTAGCACACAAAGGTTTGGATGATCAAATTACACCTAAGGAAAAACCCAACAGCCTTGCCCCTAGTCAGCAGGTTGGAGGATGTTGAATCTTTTGCCTCCCCTGGCTGAAGCCCTGATATCTGTGTTTGGCAAATAATGGAGACTGTCATGCTGCGAAACCCGGAGTCCTGACTACACACAAGACGTTACCTTCCACAGATCTTGCTGTTGGTAGAAAACCTTCCCATAACACCCAGCCCTCCAGGCACGATAGTTGGAGAGTCTCAACAGCCACGGGTTGAGTTCATAGCCAACAGCTGGGCTGAAGCCTCGTTTATATGCTTCTAATACCTGGAGAAAGGAATTGAAACCACAGTAAACCTCCATGTTTGTCCTAAAAATAATCTTTGGGGCAGTGGCTGTAGGTCAGCTTCCAGCTTCTCCATTCCCAGCAGCAGGCACTGTGGGGAATGGGTAAGAGTGCTGGCCAGAAGAAGCATGTTTCCCTGCACTGCATTCTTTAAGCAGCCCTTGTAGGAAATGGGGTAGGAAGGTAGGGAATAGGTGATTAGTGAGCAGATGCCAGTGTGGGAGGTAGCCAGCAAGGCTCAACATGGAACTTCCTTGGCATGCATCAGGGAGGCAGTAGAACAGAGAGAAATTGAGGAGTTGATCCTGTGAAGGGCTGAGTTCTCATCTCCACTGAGTTCAGCGTGCTCAGAACCTCTCAGGAGGCAGGCAGCACCTTGCAGGCTCAGACTCACAGTAAGGAAAGGAGGAAGGGACAAGACAGGGCTTGAGCATGGTTGTCAGAGCCAGTCTTATCAGAATTTTTTTCCTGACAAGCTAAGGAGATTCCCTTCCAGTGGCTGAGAGTTACTATAGTTGCCCCAGCAAGAGTTGTTCTAGGAAGATGTGCAGGAGCAATAGCTGTGAGGGGCTCTCACCTACTCCAGTCCCAGATTCATTAAGGAGTTCAGGTCTGGGAAAGGTATGTTGGCAACACCCCTTGTGGAGCAATTCACAGCTACTCCAGTCCCAAGATGAGTCTTTGCAGGGAGTAGGTAAGAGTTTCCAGGCTAAGGGGTAAAGCTTGTTGTTACACTGCTGTAAGGCCACTGCAATCCCAACTAAGTTTCTCTGGCTATATGTCGATGCAACAGGGAGCAGGATTTGGCCCAATGGCTCTGTGTAGGGGATGCTCCTGCAGTGGGAGATCTACCTTTAATACTATTAACTCTTCAAAATGCACACAACCAGCAGCTGTGAATATCAGAGACAAAGACTTTTCCTCTCTTACAATTCTGCCATCTCCTGACCCTAAATCCACCATCTTCCCGGAGCGTCCTTTCAGCAGTGACATCACATTCTCAACTTGTTTGGCACTTGATGGTACATATGGCACCTGGTTGAGAGAAATGAGAAACAAAAACCCATCAAACCCAAGTTACCTTTACGGTGGACCAGCGGTGTCACAGCATTGCAGGATTTAGTAAAGCATCCTACAAAGCATGGTGTTTTGGGACATGTAGGGCCGTGCAGGCTGCACATCCATTACAAACAGGCCCTAATCCTGAAAATGGATCTATACAGAAGAACACTTGTTATGGCCCAGAGCAATTGACTTCACTAGATTTCCATATGGGCACAAGGGTTTTCCCATATTGATTTGACTGCAGGATCAGGGCCATAAAGTGAAGTCAAGGGTGGCCACAGGCTGCACTTTGGTCACCTACACAACAAGTCTCTCAGAATAGGAGGAAATAGCATGAAATAGTCAGGAGAAGCCCAGCTGAAGTAAGAAAGCTGGGGCCTGAGACCTAGAAGAGCTAGGCATCTCACTGTTGCTGTTTCAAGCTCCTCAGCCACAACTGGAAATGAAGACCCCGCTGCACAGCTGGGGAAAATTATTTCAGTGGCACCGCACCCATTTCTCCAAGCTGAAGGTTGGATCCTAAGCACATTTCACAGAAAAGAGAGCTGGAGTACTAAAAACGAAGCCTATCATACAGATCTCTTCATTTTCAAGCAAAACACCTCTGCAAATATTAATTTGTGATGTAGGTCAACATTGATACCCCTGTTTTACAGATTAGGAAATGGAGGCACAGAGACAAAATGACAAAGCGGACACTGGCTTCTAGAGCTGCTGTCTCATGCCACAGTTACCTAGCATGGCACAATACTAGGCTGGGTTTGTTCAAGACATATTAACAAATGGCAGTTCATCCATAGCTGCTCAGAAGATTGCCACAGGGGAAAGGGCGCATTTAACCAGGTTCAAATCTCAGCAGGCAGGATTCATGCTTCATCCTTCTGAAGCAGAGAAACTGAGCACAAGGCTCACAACCAGGGCTTGGGCCCAAGTTCCCTGGACTCTCACTGACTCAAATGGGAGCTGAGAGCAGCGAGTCTGTCAACCCACAGGGTGCCAAGATCCTACATAAACAAAGAGCTCATTGTGCTTTTCATAGGAAGACACGGTTGGGCTGACATCATAGGTTCCCCCTCTCCCCCACTCCTGTGGGAAAGGCCTGTTGGTTGCTTCCTCCTCCACCCCAGAGATGGCTGCATGTCAGTTATGTTTCAGGTGCAGAGCTTGTAAAGTGCTTAGGGAGCCTTTGAAATGACACATCTTACAACAGGAGATACTGGCAAGGTTGCTACGAATGAAAAATGTGACCTATTTTTTCTCTTGTGTTGGTTTGAAAAATAATTCTAATGGGGTTTTATGTCCCACAGCAAATGCCTCAGACATCCCTGTGCCAGCAGCCCAGAGTTCACGAGTGACCTTATAATAACAAACCAGTGGGTATGTGTGACAGGAGAGAAACAACACAGTAAAGAAACATTTCATGTACCTTCCAGGGTGCCATTATAAACCAAATGGGCAGTGGGGGAGGAGGAAGAGGGAAATCATATTACAAAGAAAGCCTGGTAATACTCAGTCACTCCCACCCCCATATACATTAAATACCCCTTCTCTTAAGCCAGAATAAATCCCCATTACAAAGCACTGGCAGACGATCTACCTGTAACCTTAAGGGCACCCTGCGGAAGCCAGGCATGAGAACTGCCGCCCACACAACGTAGGCAGCAAAACCTGTGCCGGCTGCGAGCTGCACCAGGCCCCAGCCACCAACGGTCTTTCCTTGCAACTCCCCGGCCAGCTCTGCCAAGTCATCAGGATCCATGGCTGGGAAAACAGAGACGGGAAGGAGACTGTGATTCGGCTAGTCACACTTGGCACCTATGCCGCATGCTCCTATGGAAAGCACTGCACACGCACAGCTGGGGGCCGCAGAGATCCCCCCCCCACACACACACACACGTCGGGGGGGGGGGGGGGCTGGTTTCCCAATGAGGGAGAAAGATTAGGATGATGTAGTCCCCCCGCCCCCCCCCGACCTCCCACATAACCCCCGTGGAATAACCCCTCCCACCTGCCCCCGACCTCAGCCCTCCCCCCAGGATAACCCCCTCACCCGCAGCATCCCCCCGTATCCCCCACTATTACCCGCTCCCCGAGGGCTCGGTTACCTGGTCGGTACCCATATACGCCCCTCCCCCAATAACCCTTTCCACACCTGGCGGGCGGGGGGGACTCGGCCAACTGCGGCGCGGCCCCTTTAACTCAGAACAGCCCTTGGGGTGAGAAAAGACACCCCTGACCCACCCGCGTTCTAGTGACCGTCACATACATATGCATACGCGCCCCACAATGCACCGCGCGCACACCGCTGTGTGGCGAAGAGCAGGGGGCGGGGCTCTGTTCGGGGGGTGGGTCTGGTCTGGTCCGACAGGGTAGGCGGTCCGTGCGGAGCGTGGTCCCGGCACCATGGTTCCGGCGCTGAGAGCCTCGCCAGTCGGTCGGTATCTGTCACCCCCGCCCCCCTGGCACCCGGACGAGACCCACCTAGGGAGACTGCGGGACCCCCCCCCGCCCGACCACAGACTCGGAGATTAAGGGCATAACCCCGGGCAGTCCCAGGGTAGGAGGGGGCACTGCGGGAGGTAATGTCGGGGTGCTGGGGTACTAGGGGGAACTGAGGAAGGTTATGTTGTGGGGTATTGGGGTTGGAGGTGGAACTGGGGAAGGTTATGTCGGGGGGTCCCGGGGCAGAAGGCAGTACCGGGGCAGTAGTGGGGGAGGAGCTGAGGGAAGGGGCGCTAATCAGTGGCATGGAGCGGTAGTGCTCCCCACTAATCCTTTGAGACTGGCACCCAACAGACCCCACGATTTTGGACCCTGTGCATTCCCCTTTGTGCTGCAGGCGGCAAACCCCGTCACTCTATGGGCCACCGGTGCAGGCCCTGCCTTGGCTCACAAAGGGAGTTTTGCTCAATCACGTTAGCGAAACATGAGGCAAAGCCTTCTCAGACCTTGTCTTTACTAGGAAAAAGGTAACTCGTGTTGTCGGACACGTGTGACCAGGCAATTGTCCTTTTAACTTGTGTTCACTGGTCAGGTCCTCCAGCCCACTTTTGTTTGTGTTTATGCACATTTCTCAATTGTCAACCAGTTGCTGCACTGTCAGCATTTTGAACAGGCTCCCAAACTTTGTCCAGGGCTTGAGGAGGTGTCTGGTGATGATGGTTGTAGGACAGAAAATTATGAGGAAGAACTCACAGTAGGCAGATGTAGTATAAGCAGCCCCTCATGAAGGCCTTATCTTACTCTCTAATAGTTTGGCTCAAACCCTGAAGCAAACTCTGCTTTTGCTAACTGTTATAACCCTGGATATTTTTATCTGTAGAACTGTCCAGTCCCTCTTGGTCTCATTGACATTCTGTGACAATGAGTTGCATAATCTTATATGTTACTTTTTCACCTATTTTCCTTTTATCAGTTTTGAATTTACTACCTTGCAATTAAATTTAACGTCCCTTTGTTCTTGTATTGTGAAACAGGGAGAACAGATGTTCTTGAGCTACCTTCTTTATGTCAGTCATTATTCTACAATATCCATTTGAGATGGGCTGACCAGAACAGGCATAAATTACCGGTATCTTCTGAAAATGCATTAGTTGTGTTTTTTCCCTAAAACTAGTTAGGAAATATATTTCTGGCCAGAAATCCAAAGAACAAAATCTTGATCTTTATGTAGACTTGAGAGCAGCCAGCCAAACTGTCTCGGGCTTAGGGCTGTATATGCTTCAGCGATGTCCAGCATAATTAATCAACTCCCCCACCCCATCCATTGTTCTTTTTCAGTCCTCTTTGCCCCTCTCTGTCCTGCACTATCAACAGCTCACTCACACCAGCTTCTCTCGAATCAGCCATTTATCTTCGGTTTTTGTGTCTGGTGAGTCTCATCCTGACATATGTTGAGATTCAGGCAGAGGTTTCGGAAGCTTCTGTACAGCTCGAAAGGGTCCCTTGAGAGAGGATCAAAACCCTCATTAGTTTCTGGCTCTCTATGGTATGCATCGGTGGGTGGGTGAAACTCAGACCCCATTTCAGGAGGGCCTAAAATTCAGTCTGGGTTTCCTCTGTGGTTGTCCCAGTTGAAAGACGCTGGCTAATAGCCTTTGGACTAACAGCAAACAGACCGTCTTTCAGTCTTCATTCAGCGGTGATGAAAAGCAAAGTCCTGACATGGATCCTAGGCCTACATTGAACAGGCGCCAAGCGCTGTGCAGCCACTGGGAGGAGAAACACCCACAATGGATTCTTCCAGCCACTGGACATGGATTCTAGTCCTGGCTCCTGCCTGGGCGATGGAGCTTTTGCTCCATTTTAGTAGGTCAGAGCCCAGAGTTTCCTGGCTTTCCCATCTGCACTAACTTTACTGACCTCTGAGCCTTGGCTACGCTGATATTTAAACAGTCAGCTTCAGATTACAGTATACACCGCAAAAGCTGAGTGGGGAGATTAGCCATGAGACAGAGAGAGACCAGGGGCTTGGGAGGCAAAGCTTACATAAACAAGAGTGTTAGGCCCTCCGCCTGTGCTGGTAAAAGCACCACTCTGTCTTCTGGAGGTTGGAAATGCAATCCTTACAGACTGATAACTGCAGTGGGGAAAGATCCATTACCCTAACGCTTACTAGACAAACTGGCTCAGCTTGAAGCCTATCACTCACCATATACAAATAGCTTTACAGCACACATACTGTACAAACAAACCCGGGTGGACAGGGACAGGGGAGGCTACAAGCCGGGTCTTCAGCTGAGGGCTCTGGGGCAGACTTCCCTGGGGGAGCTAAACTGAGTCAATCTTTCCTTAATGCATCATCTTCTGAGAGTGAGTGGGTTAGGTTAACGTCTCTCTGTCCACAGCATGGCTCTAGCTCCTGTCCAAGGAACTGGCCACAAGGAGGCCTTCACAAGGTGCCCAACTTCCTGGTCATGGAGAGCAGAAGAGCTACCTGTTAATCCAGAGCTAATGTAGTGTGTTGTGTGTGAGACCTGTGAAAGGGGAATGGCTGGTAACAGTGTCATATAACTATAGTGAGCTGCGTCAATGGTGAAGAATCAGAGTGAGTCACTTTCTTCTAACACTGAACAAGGAACTCTCTTAAAATAACAGATAACAGAGTTAACTCTAAACCTACTTTGCATGGATCTCTGCCTGAAATCTTCCCCAGTCCCACTCCTTCTGGGCTTCCTGCTGCGGATCAAAAGAAACAGTTCAGATCAATATAGATCTAGCTATATAGATCTGTACAAATGAAAGGAGATTATAAAGGAATCTCTGATACCTGCTGTTTTGGCTCAAATGCCCACTTACAGAGTATTAAACACCATGTTAGGACAGGAAGCGAAGAAGAATATTATATTGATTGGAAACTGCGGAAGGAGTTCAGGTAGGTAGAATGGAACCACACAGTGTGGAATTTAACTAGAACACTGGATTAACACGGATCTCTAGTGAACAGCTTTCTAATGATCTTAAATGACTGCAAGTCATCAGGAGCACTCTCTTTTTTAAATCTCCCCTGAACAATTGGACTTCCAGCAGCAACCCTTTAGCTCTGTACTGACATGAAGGGAAGAGCACCGTTAACAATGTTGCCAACTTGCGATTTTGTATTGAGAATCTTACAGTAGTTGGGGTGTGTAGTTTTTTTCCCTTAAAGCCCTTCCTTTTGGAGTCATGTGATTAGATGGGAACGTCAGCTTTCATAAAAATAAAAGTAAATTTCTAGAGCTCATGATTGTGCAATTTTAAATCTTCAGAACATGACTCTTAAAGGCTTAAAACCCAGAAGGCAAATAAAAGAACCCAACATTATTATTTTGAAAAATCTCATGATTTTTGGACATGTGGAGTTGGCTATACTGCTCTACTGAATAACCAACCCCAGCACTGCGGGTGTACCGTAGAGGTCTCCAATCCAAGTACTGACCAGGCCAATCTCTGCTTAGTCTATGAGAAATGAATGCAGGTGCTAGTGGATGTTTTCTCATTTTATTATTTGTATTACAGTAGTAACTGGAGACTCAATTGTGCCAGGAGCTGTACAAACACATGGAGGGAAAAGTCTGTGCCCCAAAGAGCGAACAATCTAAACAGACAAGATACAAGAGAAAGGAAGGATGTTATCCTCATACTATAGATGGGGAAACTGAGGCAAAGAGCAATGTTATGATCTGCCCAAAGTGAAACAGGGATCTGGGGTGAAGCAATTAATTGAGCCCAGATCTCCTGAGTGCCAGGCTAATGACCTAACCACTGGACCATCCTTGCTCTCTAGGAGGGAACCATGAAAGAATTCTAACTATGGGTAGTTCACTGCTACTCCAATCCCAGTTTGGGTCACTGCACAGGCACTGGTTGTGGGGAAGAAAGGAACTATTGTTATTCCCATTTTACAGATGGGGAAACTGAGGCACAGAGCAATGAAGTGAACTGTGCAGAATGAAATAGGAAGTCTATGGCAGAGCCAGGAAATGAACACCATCCCCTGAATGAACACCATTTCTTAGCCCAGTGCCTTACCGCCAGACTTCTCCACAACACCAAACTACTGCAAAGTTTGACTGACTGGCAGTCTCTTGGGGGTATGCAAACTAGAATTGAGCTGGTTGGCCATTGATGCACAGGGAAAGTGTGTACAACACCTGCCTACATTAGCTGGGGCTTTGCCCAGTCTGCCCCTCTTAGAGCCCTGAAGTGATCCACTGTAAAGCACATGTTTCATGCATCTAACAGACCATCAGCAATTCTGACCCAGAATAAGCAGGTGCAGCTCCCATCCATGTCAGCAGGGGCTGGTGTGCCCCCCCTTTCACTTTGAGTGGTTCAATTTACTTATAACCTCATCACTGCTGGGAAGCATGCATGCATTACAGCTGCCATGTCAAAGCTTTTCATGGGACATTCTCTCAAAGAAACAGGAAACTGGGATGTAAAATGGACCTTGACCCAAACTGCATTGGTTAAAATTAGTATTGTGGGTTTTTGAAGGGCTGTGAAATTGCTACAGATAACTGATTTGTTCTTGTTGCTGCTTGTGATTTTTAGTCTCTAATCTTTGTGGCTTTGTAGCCCGGGTTCTGTCATAGTCAATGTTAAGGCAACTTGTATGGATGTTAAATTGTGCACTATGGAGTACTGTTGTAGGGAACTTCCTACGGCTGGTGTGCTACTCTGCCTTCTATGGATGGAATCAGAATTGTTAAGTGTGTGTTACAGCTTCCCTGCTGCTTACAGTGAGTGGCATTCCCCATTAGCTCAACGGGCAAGAACTTGTCTGATTCCTTCTGCTGCTGTGCAGTGATATCTGTGAAGCTGGCTAGAGATCTGTCAGAGCATTATGATGCAATTGGGTGTACATAGCTTTGTTTCCTTTCTTTGGTTTCTGTAATGAAGAAGATTTATTTAAAATACTGAATTGGAAGGGGAGCTGGCCTCAAGGCTTTAGGGTGGCTCGAGACTTGCTTTCACTCAGAACCTGACTGTGAAAGGGAAGAAAATCAGTATAGTGAAGGGGCCAACTGGGAGCAGATTGCCATGGTCTCGCTCTTCCACAGTATCTGTTACAGCTCTGTGATGTAAACCAGCTGCCGAGATTAGCCACAGTGTAACCTCGCTCTGCAGCTCCCCAGGGAGTGCCTGGGCAATGAAGGCTGTTCCCTTGGAATCTCATTTCCACCTCAAAACCCCCACTCTTTAGCAGGAAGGGACCCAGGCAGCTCCACTGAGAAAATGCAGTGATGTCACAGTGTTGTCAGCTCTGTTAGTTTTATTGTGAGTCTTAAAATCATAGAAGATTAGGGTTGGAAGGGACCTCAGGAGATCATCTAGTCCAACCCCTGCTCAAAGCAGAACCAACCCCACTTAAATCATCCCAGCCAGGGCTTTGTCAAGATGGGTCTTAAAACCTCTAAGGATGGAGATTCCACCACCTCCCTAGGTAACCCATTCCAGTGCTTCACCACTCTGCTAGTGAATTTTTTTCCCCTAATATCCAACCTAGACCTCCCCCACTGCAACTAGAGACCATTGTTTCTAGTTCTGTCCTCTACTACCAATGAGAACAGCCTAGCTCCATCCTCCCTGGAACCTCGCTTCAGGTAGATGAAGGCTGCTATCAAATCCCCCTCACGCTTCTCTTCTGCAGACTAAACAAGCCTAGTTCCCTCAGCCTCTCCTCATAAGTCATGTGCTCCAGCCTCCTAATCATTTTTGTTGGCCTCCTCTAGACTCTCTCCAATTTATCCACATCCTTCCTGTAGTGGGGGGCCCAAAACTGGACAAAATACTCCAGATGAGGCCTCACCAATGCCCAATAGAGGGGAATAATCACTTCCCTCACTCTGCTGGCAATGCTCCTACTAATGCAGCCCAATATGCCGTTAGCCTTCTTGGCAATAGGGGCACACTGTTGACTCTCATCCGGCTTCTTGTCCAATGTAACCCTCAGGTCCTTTTCCACGGAACTGCTGCCTAGCCAGTCAGTCCCCAGACTGTAGCAGTGCCTGGGATTCTTCCGTCCTACGTGCAGGACTTTGAACTTGTCCTTGTTGTACCTCATCAGATTCTTTTGGCCCAGTCCTCCAATTTATCACTCTGTATCCTATCCCTACCCTCCAGCGTATCTACCACTCCCCCCCCAGCTTAGTGTCATCCGCAAACTTGATGAGGATGCAATCCACCTCCTCATCCAGATCATTAATGAAGATGTTGAACAAAACCGGTGCAAAGACTGATCCCTGGGGCACTCTGCTTGATACCGGCGGCCAACTAGACATCAAGCTGTTGATCACTACCCACTGAGCCCAATGGTCCAGCCAGCTTTCTGTCCATTTTATAGTCCATTCATCCAAGCCATCCTTCTGTAACTTGCTGGCAAGAATACTGTGGGAGACCATATCAAAAGCTTTGCTAAAATCAAGGTATATTACATCCACCGCTTTCCCCACATCCACAGAGCCAGTCATCTCATCAGAGAAGGCAATCAGGTTGGTCAGACATGACTTGCCCTTGGTGAATCCATGCTGACTGTTCCTGATCACCTTCCTCTCCTCCAAGGGCCTCAAAATGGATTCCTTGAGCACCTGCTCCATGATTTTTCTGGTAACTGAGGTGAGGCTGACTGGTCTGTAGTTCCCTGGATCCCCCTTTTTCCCTTTCATACAGAGGCGTACTATATTTACCTTTTTCCAGTTGTCCGGGACCTCTCCCGATCGCCATGAGTTTTCAAAGATTATGGCCAATGACTCTGCAATCACATTAGCCAACTCCCTCGGCACCCTCAGTGCGTTGCATCGGCTCCATGGACTTGTGCACGTCAAGCCTTTTGAAATAGTCCTGAACCTGTTCTTTCAGCACTGAGGGCTGCTCACTTCCTCCCCATTCTGTGCTGCCCAGTGTAGTGGACTGGGAGCTGACCTTGTCTGTGAAGGCAGAGGCAAAAAAAGCATTGAGCTTTTTACACATCATCTGTCACTGAGTTGCCTCCCCCATTCTGTAAGTGGCCCACACTTTCCCTGACCTTTTTCTTGTTGCTAACATAGCTGTAGAAATCCTTCTTGTTACCCTTCACGTCCCTTGCTAGCTGCAACTCCAGTTGTGCTTTGGCCATCTTGAATACACACTTGAGCAGTATTTTTATACTCCCTGTTCATCTGACCAAGCTTCCACTTCTTGTAAGCTTCCTTTTTGTGTTTGAGCTCATCAAAGATTTCTTGGTTAAGCCAAGCTGATTGCCTGCCATATTTGCTATTCTTTCTGCACATCAGAATGGTTTATTCCTGCACCCTCAATAAGGTTCTTTTAAAATACAGGCAGCTGTCCTGGACTCCTTTCCCCCTCATATTAGTCTTCCAGGGTATCCTGCCCATCAGCTTCCTGAGGGAGTCAAAGTCTGCTTTTCTGAAGTCCTGGGTCCATATTCATTTGACCATCTCATGGTCACTGCTGCCCAGCTTGCCATCCGCTTCCACTTCCCCTACCATTTCTTCCCTTTTTGTGAGCAGCAGGTCAAGAGAAGCACGGCCCTTAGTTGGTTCCTCCAGCACCGGCACCAGGAAGTTATCTCCAACACACTCCAAAAAATATTTTGTTTCTCGAAAAGCTCCATCTCCAGGAGTCATGTGAATATGTGAAAATCTGTTTTCATTGAAAAACAATCAAGTTTCTAGGCCTCTTGGTTGTGCAGAAAACCTTGAAAAGATTCAAGAATCAGAAGGCAAGAAAAATAACCTGACTTTTATTGTTTTTTAAAATGTTGTGATGTGGGGAGTTGGGTGATAGTGGGTGTGGCCTTGTCCTATGCATTGTCACTGCCAAGGAGCCGAGGTGTGTAACAGATGGACCAAGGAGGTGGGGTTCAAATCTAGGCTAGGCTTAGGCCAGACTTCCAGGGAGCATTGAGGAGTGGTGCTGTGTTGAATCCATAGAGCTGGGCCTCCCAGAGAGCAGGGCCATGTCAAGGCTGGGGGGTGGGTTTGCTGGTGCTGTGATCTTATGAGCTGTTCCTGCAAAATTTTAGCCTCATGTGAAGAAGCAGGTTTTGATCCAGGGACCCGGATCAGAATCCCAGCCTGGAACATGGAGGGGGCCAGATGAGAGTTTCTTGGTTTGGCCCATCTCCATTCTTTGTGAATTGCAAAAGAGTTTGGTAGCTTCTGTGGTTTTGGGCAGCTTATACCATGGTGTCTGGGGTCCTGTTGAAGGGGCTGGAGTAAGTAGGCAGACAATGTCATTCTGACTCTCGGGTTGCAGTCTCCAGCTGGGACAGAGCTCTGGGGGCGAGGGCCCCTAGCAGGCACCACCTCCCTCCTCCTCCTTTTTGCCCCATAGGCAGGGGCAAGCTGGTGTGGATAAAACAAGAGCTGAACTGAGCTTTCCCCCAGGGTTTGAGTCACTCTGTGAAATCCCAGCATTAAATCTTGGGACAAAACCCCATGCTGACTCAGGTCCTGTCCAACCTCATAAGTCTGGAGAGAGGGCTGCCTGGTGTGGATGTCAGCACAAGATTTGGGGTTTTCCCCATCATGAGTCTCAGTGTAAACTTGATGCAACACCACAGCGGATTACTACTTTGCTTTGCTACATACAGGGACATTAAGGTCCTGATCCAAAGACCCCTGGAGTCAATGAAAAGACTCCCATTGACTCCAGTGGGCTTAATATCAGGCCCTAGATCTGTCTGAACTCCACTGCTCTATTGGGTCCCCTAAATCTCCATGGCCCCTGGACCCCACCTGTCTTACGCTGCCCCTCCTGCTGTGGTTTCAGTGAATGGAAGAGGCCATGACAGCTGGAAGCTCTTTGCTCTCAGGGATGCTATTACATAGATGAGAACGGGGGCCCTGGGCGCCGGCAGAAATAAATCAGTGCCGCTCCACTGCAGTCTGTGGCTGAGGGCTAGGCCCGGAGGAGGGTTAAGAACTCCTGCCACTGGGCTGGCGGAAATTCTTCGCTTCCTGGCAAATCTCTCTGAAACTGCTGGGCTAATGCGTGGTGGATGTGGCTGAAGTGATGGAAATTACAGCTGCTACGTATTAACATTCCTCCGCTTCTGGAGAGCTAGTGGGCTTTTTTTTAATTTTAAAGTCATCCTTCCCCCAAAATAGAAAAATCTTCTGTCGGCAGGAAACCACACCCTGTAGCTTTGAGGGGCTTACGGACTTCCTCCCCTGCCTACTGCGGTCGCTTTCTCATTAGAAACAGATTCTGAACTGGGATGGGTGACTTTGGATTTCACTTTCGGCTCCTGCCGGGGGGGTGTTCAGAATTGGCATGGTCTGCTGGAGTCTCAGCTGGTGGAAGCAGGAGACCGCTCTGAGGAGAGCATGGGCATCACCCCAGGGAGGTTTGCGCTGCGGCTCGGAAGCAGGCGGTACTGAGAGCTCACAGTGCTGGAGCTGCAGACAACTCTCTGGATGGTCACGCTGCTCACGTGCAGGTGGCATTTCTAGTGCGCTGCTGGGAGGACTCTCACGTCTGGTGCTTCGGTGCAGGGCTTGAAAAGGGAGCCGTGCTGTAAGCCAGGAGACGGTGTGCTGCGGGTTCGCAAACGGCGTGGTTTCATTTAGTCCTCTCTCTAAACTAGACCAGATTTCAGGGGCATGAGAGAAAGCACAAGAGACTCCAGCCAGCTTGGGAGGGCTGGGCTGTTTGAAGCTGCCTCTCTCATGACATGCCCCTGGTGTTCTCTGCTCCCGGGGCCACTTGGCTGTTACAGACTAGTAAAGCTGGGGCGGATTATGGCAGGATTGTGGAATCTGGGTCCTGCGGCCGGGGGGGGACCAGCCAGACCCATGAGTAAGAGACAGGGCAGCCGATGCCTGCCAGTGCAGTCCACAGCTGTCTGGTGCCACCTGGCTTCTTGCTGCGGTGGGCTGAGATCGAGCGCGTATTCAGGAATGGGAAGGGGAATAATCCCTTGGGGGGGAGGGGCGATGCAGGGAGCTGGGCTACAGAAGGACAAGTCTGTCTGGTGTGTGGAGAGTGTAATTTGGTGAATCCCCACTTAGTCCTAATCCATCTGCATGTGCCCACTGCCCCATCCCTCCTGCCAGTTGTCAGCAATTGGAGGATACAGACTACAGCTGGCAGATAAGGCTTAAAGGTGTCATTTTTTGTGGTGCTGAGCACTTTCCACTCCCATTGACTTCAGCAGGAGTAGAGAATCTTCAGCACCAAACAAGACTGGGCCCTATATGATGGACAGATCTTAAGCAAATCTAGTCACATCTGTGACTGAGGGAACTAGGCTACCATGTCCAGGAATTGTACTTCCTCCTTTCCAGGTAGGGCAGCTGAGCAGAATGCAGACAGGTGGCACATCCTCCTTGTTGAAGGAAAAGGCCCAAGTATGGACCATCGAATTGTGGAAGTAAAATGCGTGGTTATGTAGGTAGTGTTGGAGAGAGGGCTTTTGATTCTTTGACCATGGGATGCTGTTCCGAGAAAGATCACTAGGAAGAGACGGGATCCACCTAATGAAGAGAGGGAAAAGTATCTTTGCAGACAGGCTTGCTAACCTAGTGAGGAGGGCTTTAAACTAGGTTCGCTGGGGGATGGAGAGCTAAGCCTGGAGGTAAGTGGGAAAGTGGGATTTCGGGAGGAAGCACAAGGAGGAGGGTGCAACAAGGGAGGCCTCCTGATTCATACTGAGAAAGTCGGGCAATTGGCTAGTTATCTTAGGTGCCTGTACACGAACGCAAGAAGCCTGGGAAACAAGCAGGAGGAATTGGAAGTCCTGGCACAGTCAAGGAACTATGATGTGATTGGAATAGCAGAGACTTGTTGGAATAACTCACATGACTGGAGCACTGTCATGGATGGGTATAAACTGTTCAGGAAGGACAGGCAGGGGAGAAAAGGTGGAAGAGTTGCACTGTGTGTAAGAGAGCAGTATGATTGCTCAGAGCTCCAGTATGAAACTGGAGAAAAGCCTGTTGAGAGTCTCTGGGTTAAGTTTAGAGGTGAGAGCAACAAGGGTGATGTTGTGGTGGGCATCTGGTATAGACCACCAGACCAGGAGGATGAGGTAGACGAGGCTTTCTTCAGACAACTAATGGAAGTTTCCAGATCACAGGCCCTGGTTCTCATGGAGGACTTCAGTCTCCTGGACATCTGCTGGGAGAGCAACACAGCAGAGCACAGACAATCCAGGAAGTTTTTGGAGAGTGTTGGGGACAATTTCCTGGTGCAAGTGCTGGAGGAACCAACTAAGTGCCATGCTCCTCTTGACCTGCTGCTCACAAACAGGAAAGAATTGACAGGGGAAGTAGAAGTGGATGGCAGCCTGGGCAACAGTGACCATGAGATGGTTGAGTTGAAAAAAGGAGAGCAGCAGAATACAGACCATGGACTTCAAAAAAGCAGACTTTGACTCCCTCAGGGAGCTAATGGGCAGGATCCCCGAGAGGCTAATATGAGGGGGAAAGGAGTCCAAGAGAGCTGACTGTATTTTAAAGAAACCTTATTGAGGGCGCAGGAACAAACCATCCCGATGAGCTGAAAGAAGAGCAAATATGGCAGGCAACCAGCTTGGCTTAACAGAGAAATCTTCGGTGAGCCTAAACACAAAAAGGAAGCTTACGAGAAGTGGAAGCTTGGTCAGATGACAAGGAGGAGTATAAAATTATTGCTCGAGCATGCAGGGGTGAAATCAGGGAGGCCAAAGCAAAATTGGAATTGCAGCTAGCAAGGGACGTAAAGTGTAACAAGAGGGGTTTCTACATGTATGTTAGCAACAAAAAGGTGATCAGGGAAAGTATGGGCCTCTTACAGAATGGGGGATGCAACCTAATGACAGATGCTATGGAAAAAACTGAAGTACTCAATGCTTTTTTTGCCTCTGTCTTCACAGACAAGGTCAGCTCCCAGACCACTGCACTGGGCAGCACAGAATGGAGAGGAGGTAAGCAGCCCCCAGTGCTGAAAGACAGGTTTAGGACTCCTAGGGCTGGATGCAATGCATCTGAGGGTGCTGAGGGAGTTGGCTGATGTGATTGCAGAGTCATTGGTCATTATCTTTGAAAATTCATTGTGATTGGGGGAGGTCCTGGATGATTGGATTTCCCATCTTAAAAAAAGGAAGAAGGAGAATCCAAGAAACTACAGACCATTGAGCCTCATCTCAGTCCCTGGAAAAATCATGGAGCAGGTTCTCAAGGAATCCATTTTGAGGCACTTGGAAGAGAGGAAGGCACCTGCAGGGACCGACGAGCTGGATGTAGCAGCAGTGTGCCTGGTTCACGGTGGATAAAAAGCTGGATGGAGAGATCCAGATGAAGAACAGTCAGCATGGATTCACGAAGGGCAAGTCATGTCTGACCAACCTGATTGCCTTCTCTGATGAGATGACTGGCTCTGTGGATGTGGGGAAAGCAGTCAATGTGATATATCTTGACTTTAGCAAAGCTTTTGATATGGTATCCCACATTATTCTTGCTAGCAAATTAAAGAAGTATGGGTTGGATGAATGGACTATAAGGTGGATAGAAAGCTGGCTAGATCATCAAGTTCAACGGGTTGTGATCAATAACTTGATACCTAGTTGGTAGACGGTATCAAGCAGAATGATCTGGGGGTCGGTCTTGGGGCTGCTTGTGTTCAACATCTTCATTAATGATCTGGATTGCACCCTCAGCAAGTTTGCGGATGACACTAAGCTGGGAGGAGTGGTAGATACGCTGGAAGGTAGGGATAGGATACAGAGTGACCTAGACAAATTGGAGGAGTGGGCCAAAAGGAATCTGAGGAGTTCCAACAAGGACTAGTGCAGAGTCCTGCACTTAGTACGGAAGAATCCCAGGCACTGCTACAGACTGGGGACCAACTGGCTGGGCAGCAGTTCTGCAGAAAAGGAGTTACAGTGAACAAGAAGCTGGATATGAGTCAACAGTGTGCCCTTGTTGCCAAGAAAGCTAATAGCATATTGGGCTGCATTAGTAGGAGTATTGCCAGCAGATCGAGGGAAGTGATTATTCCCCTCTATTCGGCAGTGGTGAGGTCACATCTGGAGTATTGTGTCTAGTTTTGGGCCCCCCACCACAGGAAGGATGTGGACAAATTGGAGAGAGTCCAGCGGAAGGCAATGAAAATGATTAAGGGGCTGGAGAACATGACCTCTGAGGAGAGACTGAAGGAACTAGGCTTGTTCAGTCTGCAGAAGAGAAGAATGAGGGGGGATTTGATAGCAGCCTTCAACTACCTGAAGGGGGGTTCCAGGGAGGATGGAGCTAGGCTGTTCTCAGTGGTGACAGATGATAGAACAAGGCGAAATGGTCTGAAGTTGCAGGCGGTGAGGTCTAAGTTGGATATTAAGAAAAATCTTTGTCACTAGGAGGGTGTTGAAGTACTGGAATGGGTTACCTAGGGAGGTGGTGGAATCTCCATCCTTAGAGGTTTTTAAGGCCTGTCTTGACAAAGCCCTGGCTGGGATAATTTAGTTGGTGTTGGTCCTGCTTTGAGCCAGGGGTTGGAGTAGATGACCTCCTGAGGTCTCTTCCAACCCTAATCTTCTATGATTCTATGATTTGCTTTTTGGAGAGATTGCTCAGCTTTTTGAGAAGTGTCTCTTTCCCAGCAGGGCTGGGACAAGGTCAGGAAAGGGAAATGTTGACTCTTCTCTCAAACGGAGGAACTGTTCGTAAAGCTGGTCCCTAGTAAATGTGCACAGATATCTGGGGGAGAGGCTTCAAAAGGATCTATATGTAACCCAGTGGGGAAATTCCAGGTATTGTGTGATCTTCTGCAATCAACCCTTAGTGCCCCTCCAGTCTCAGTCCCGTGGCTAATGTGTGGGGAGAGAGGGCCTTTTAAGATACATCTTGCAATGTACTGTGCAGATTGCGTTCAGATTCCCTAGCAAAGACTGTGAATTAATGTCAAAGATGAAAACAATTAAAGGTGTTATAAAGTTTCCACTGTCCAACATAAAAATAGTGATACAAAGACGTCTGGTGTTTCGTTTTGTTTTTTTATACAGAGACCTTGGTGTAATCAATTTTGTTGGTAGACACCCAAAAGCACTCATTGTAAAGCTGATAGTTTATTGATCAGACACAAGAAAGAAGAAGAAATAAAAACAAGCATATATACTGAAACTGAGTGATTACGTAAAACAAATGTAAGCAAAACCTTTTAAGTCTCTCCTTTTTTGAGGCAAGACATTAGTCTCTGATTTTTAGAACAAGCTTTGAATAAAAGGAAAAGACTAATTTTATTTTCAAGGCTGATGTGTAAAGGGTATTAGTTTCTCCTGTGTCTAATGGACAGACAAGGTGTAGAGAGAGATGGCTTTTCTTGATGTCTTTGGAATGCTGGACAGCTGGTCAATCACAAATGGATACTTTGGCTGGCAGGTCAACCATGACACCAGTTGGTTGCACCTTGGGTCAGGGACATCATCTGGTTGGGTGTTTTCTCCTTAGGCAGGCAGGGTTGTGGTCATCTCATCTTGCGGTGTTGATGTGCAGTGCAGTCTATTTTCGGATTTGATGAAAAGCCAAGAGAGTGAGGTGTTGGGGGAGATGGAAACACAAAAGGGTGGGAACAGAACCGGAGCTCATGTGCCTCTGAGATGCTGGCAATTGGGTATCTCCCCTGATAGGCTGAGGGCTGGATGATATGATGGTTTTCAGGACTTTCAAGTTCCTGAAACAAGAGCAAGGCTCTCTGGCCTTCTTATTGGGAAGAAAGTCTTTCCATCTGGTCTGCTCCTTCTATCTTGGCCAGGGAAGATGAGCTGAGCTGGACGAGACAAGCAGTGATGTAAGGCTGGATGAGCAATGAGAGGTTTTTTCCAAGTCTCTTTTTAAGAAACCCAAAAAGAGGGAAAGTGGGCAGCATAGTGTATCCACCTTGTTATTGTCTCCATCAGTTAGGCTAATATCTGTCACACCAGCTGTGGTCCATTAACTTCTGGTTCCACATCTTCTGTTTTTACCATGCATGATTTCAACATAGTCCTTGAATCATCTCAACAGGGCCTTTGTGTTTGGACTAATCTAGCTTCTTTGTCTGGGTCTCTTTGCACTTGTGTGTAATATTTAGTTCCTGAAAACAACTTCACTTGGTTTTCAGGGTTCATTTCCAAGTAGGCAAATAATGTAGGTTAGTGTAATATCTGATGAATTTTCACTTCTTACATTTCAGGCTAAAGTGAGGCAAATTTTATAGGCCCAATAGGGCTTAGGGACCAGGCTCTTCTGTGACTATTCCAGAGAATCCACTTGGCCAAGTGGGAGCTTAGCGAGTGCTGAGTAGATGCTCACACTGGGTCTGTGTCTGTAGAAAGTCAAACAGTCCAAAATCTCAACGCTCATACATTTCACTGGCTATTCCTTAAAATGCCCCAGAGAGGAATTGATGGGGCACAAGGTCTGGTCTTCTCACCGTATTTCCACCATCCAGGAGCTGAGAGACCCGGACTAGAAGCTATGAGAGAATTACTCAGCAGATGGTAGTAACTACACAGCAGGCCACAGGGATTTGCCTACCCAGGAATGGCCCCTACAGTGAGTGTTGGATAAAATGATGTTATGATTCATCTGTTCCCTTTTTACTCCTTCAAATACTACATCAGCCTGTAGGGTTGGATCTTACAAAGGGTCCTGTAGATTCACCCTGTACTGCTGACTCACTGGCTCTGAGATGCACTGTAGCAGTGCTTCCACTTAAGTTAAGCCGATGATGCTAGCAGGAGCATTGCACCTTCACCATTGATGTTATTTTGAAAGATGGGCCCAGGACACAAAATGTGGATGTGGATTTCCAGGTAGCCCAGGCTCAAGAGGATTCAGATATGGGTTTTGTTCTGGCCTCTTTTGGAATTAAGGGTCAGTTACAAAGTTCAAATCTGGATCTTTCTTTGTGCTCTGACTTTCCGTCTTGCCCTTCAGATTTTGGGGTCTGGGTGCAGCCGCATCTGTGGTCATAAGGCCCTGCTAGTGAGGAAGGTCTCCCTGGTTTCTCCAGCAAACACCGTGGTATATTTGGAAATCTTAATGGCTGGTTATGGCCCCTGTCTGGCTACCAGTGGGTCATAGGAAAGACCTACTCAAAGGAGTACCCCAGCTGCAGCTTGTCCTTCTGCGAGTGCTAGGCAGCCAGCAGGGGTGATAGATGGGAACACATGATGAGGGCCTAGACCCCTAATACACATCTGCTGCTTCCCGGCAGCATGTTGTACAGCGCAGGGAACCACACGGAAGAGATGGCAAACCCAGCGAAAGAGAAGTCCCAGGCCTACCAACCCCTGCCAGGCAGGTCTAAAATCAGGAGCTGGTATAGACCCTGAGCCCCGACCCTGCAATGAGCATCACAGAGCTAGGTCCCTGTGCCCATATGTTGCCTTGGTGACGTCAGCAGGGCCCTGCGTGGGCACTGTGGTCTGCCCACCCAGAGTCATTGCGGGCTCAAGGCCCGGAGCAGAGACTGGGCCTTTCTATTTGCCCTGTAAAGCACCCAGCACACCTCTGGGCACTGGGGAAATATGAATAACACGGTGTTCCCAGGCAACAGACAGTGCTAGCCTGCGGATAGTCACCTGTTTCAAGGACTTGACAAAATAAAACCACCAAAACCTCTTTCCCCCTCCCAGCCCCCTAATGACGACATTGTGCATCTCTAGCGTAACACGCTCAAGGTCTGTCACGTGTCCCCAGCTGCTGCTCCTCAGTGGACTGGTCTTGCCTACAGGGAAGCAGTGTGGTTTGGTACAGACTGGGACTTGGGCGACCCGGGTGCTATTCCTGGGTGGCCTGCTGGGTGCCCTTTAGCACCCTGTGCTTAGTTACCCCTTCTATAAAACGGGGCCAGGGAGACTGACCTCCTTTGTAAAGTGCTCTGTCATCTAAAATGTTTGATGTGATGTTTTCTGGATTAGGAACGATCATTTGTAATATTATTTAATAGGACAAAATTGCAATGATTCCTACAAGATAGGCCACATCAGCTACCAGTGGAAAGGTTTTCTTTTGCTAAGTATGATAATATTGTTCATGTGTATGTAGCGTCTTTGTACTGTAAGTTATGGATATGTATGATAGAACTGGATCCAAACACGTTGCTATTCTACTGGCTTACACCCTCCCAGGCTGATCAGTGTCGGCACTGATGACTCACCGAGCCCAGGGAGAGAAGCCAGGATGGCACCTAGGAGTCATCAGGACATGTAGGGACATGCCTGTGGTCAGGGGGGCTGCAAGTGCTTTTCCCTGCCCATGTGCAGTGAGCTTGTGTTTGAAACAAGCCACAGGGCAAAGCAGAGACTATAAAATGCAGCTTCACCATCTCCATCTTGTCTTAATTCCTGCTTCCTACCTCTGGATCAACTCATCCGCAACTGAAGCTGCGAAACAAAGGACTTGAGACCCATCCGGGTACTGGATGGACACTAGAGAAACTGTACAAGCCTGCAAACTCCACAGTTCTGCTGAGAACCTGATATATCTGGACTTTTGAAGTCATTTGTATGTATCTGATTGCTTTGACTATTTAACATTTCTCTTACTATTTGTTTCTTTCCTTTTATAATAAACCATTAGGTTTAGTTACTAAAGGATTGGCTGGCAGTGTGGTATTTTGGATAAGATCCAAACTTATATTGATCTGACAATGTGGCTGACCCTTTGGTGTCAGGAGAACATTTTGGTAAAGGGAACAGAGTTTAAATAACTTCTCTCTTTACTGGACCCAGTTGCCAATTGGGAGCCAGAGACTGAAATGCAATGAAGGGAGCTGTGTATTTCTTGTTGTAGCTTCTTGATAACCAGTGTGGGAAATGAGGAACACTGTTTGTGACAGGTCAGGGAATCTAACTTCCGTGTTACCCACCAGTTCTGAAAGAATCTGCTCTCCTTTGCAGCCGGCCCTGATCTTGGCATTTTCAGGTGGGCTACCGTAGGCATGGATGGGTCACACTAGATTAGGGTTAGGTGGTGAGGTTATTACTGCCGCTGGCTAATGGATTTAGACCTCTAGCTCCAGGTCTGTGCAGAAGGTCCTGGATTCAAAGCCTGTTAAAGGGTCATGGTGGTAGTTGTTACTTCCATCCAAGAATCTCGAAGCACTTAAGTTTCCCATTCCTCTGGTAGATAGGGACGTTATTTTTAGTGAAACTGAGTCACAGAGAGGTGAAATGATTTGCCCAAGGTCACGCAGTGAGTCGGTAACAGAACCAGAATCCTCGTACACCCACTAGACTCTCTGCTAACCTCCTTCGCCATAAAAGCCTTTGCAATTTAAAAAAAAAAAAAATCATCTGTTTATCTCAAGTTGTCGTCCAGTCTGAGGAAAGGGCCTGAAACAAAAGTAATAGGCTGCTCTCTGGCCATTGCTACAGCAGGGAGAGGCCAGCTGGGATGACGGCCTCTGTTCTGGATTTCCTGGCATTGGTTGGCTTGTCATTATGGCACAAGCCCCCCCAAGTTATTTCAGCATAGAGCTCCCCCCTCCCATTTTAAAAGGATCTTTCTAAAGACAGTAGCGTCTGTGCAGACCAGAGCCCTGTAAATCCAGTTTTTTGACAGGCTCATTTCGACATCAGGGGCTCATGTCTGAGGATGGCCGTTGGGTACAAGTTGGACTCTGCCTTTTCCCCCTGAGATTTGGTGTTGGTCTCATTGTTTTGGCTCTTATCTGTGTGAAAGATTGGGGTAGTTCAAAGCCATTTCCTCGCTGCCTTGTGAAGAGGGAAGAAGGGAAGTTGCTGCCTCTCTTTTTCCGTGTGTGTGTGTGTGTGTGTGTGTGTGTGGATTTGAAACTCACACCACCTGTTGCGGTTGTCCACGCAGTGTCACATTGAGAACGGAGCTTAGAATTCCCTCTTAATGAAAACAGGCTTGAGAATGAGGCTAAGACTGTGGGAAAGTTCCAGCATGTGGGAAGACAGTGGGGAGCCGGGGGAGGGGGAGGAAAAGGGGAGGGGGTTTGTGTGTGGTGGGGGAGGAGAGCCAGGGGGTGGAATCCAGTTTAGTCGCTGCTGTTCTCTTTGTTTAGGAGGCAAATTGCCTACCTGCAATTAAGAAAAGATGGAACAACAATGAGTCAATCAGGGGAGCCGGAAGAGAAGCATAGGCTGCACCTCTGCTTGGGGCTGCTAGTTGCTGGCACATCATCTCTCTGATTGCTGTCAGTGTCCCTTTATCCCCGTCGGACTCATTTACTGAGCTTCCTCCCCCGACTCTCCCGCAGCAGCAGCCCCTTATGGTGGAGGCCGTAAGGAGCTGTGAAACCTGGCCCCTAGGCAGCATGGCCTGGCAGCATTTCCTCCACTCTAGCTGGAGTGAGGGGTGGTGGGGGTGTAACTGCATTCTGTAGCCCAGCTAGTGCATTTCTCGGCCGTGACTCCTGCGGAGACATGGGGAGCTGTGAACCATCCCCCAGCCGCAGCTTTTATCCTGAGCGGTGCAGTGCCTCCTGCTGGGCTCCCCATAGCCAGTTTTCGTCTACCTTTCCGCCAGGCTGATGATTACCTGATGTGACCCTTAATTACTTGAGTTTTTCCTTTGCTTCTGAGGGACTCTGCCCTTGACTTTGTCCCCTCTGTCCATCCAATCTGCCAAGCCATCAGCTAGCATCACATCTATGGTGTTCTCCTCTCTGCAGGAGGCCAACGGGCATAGAGGGGCCCTTCCTATGGCCTACAAATGCTCCCAGCGGATGTCCATGGTTAGCAAAGCCTGCTTTGTAGGCAAGTCCAGAGGATTCTGGGTGTCACGGGACCTGCCTGGCAGCTGTTCAGGAAGTAGGAGCAATGGGATTTTCCCAGACATTTGCAGCACTAGAAGAAACAGTCCAAGATCTGAAGGGCTCCAAGAAGGGGCAGCTAAAATGAGCCTCTGAGACAGCTGGGTGGAGGGTGATGGAAAATCTCTTCACATGGGGAAAAATGTGGCAGATATTGATGCCCAGCTTGTACTCTTTTTGCACATGCTGGCCCATCCCTAGCAGATCTCTGCATGCAAGGGGAGGAGAATAGCCACATCAGACTCCATTGACTGGTTCTGAGAGGAGAATTTGCCCTTTCTCTGTATGATGGGGTACAATTTCCACATGGCACAGAGAATTCAACCTGTGCGTCTGCCATTGCTATCAGTGGGAGTCAACAACAACAGCAATCATAGAATCATAGGGATAGAAGGGACCGCAAGGATCATCTAGTTTAACCCCCTGCCAAGATGCAGGATTTCAGATTTTAAACGATACATGGGGAACTGTTTCAGCACCCTGAAGTGCTACTGCTGGCGCTAGTATTCTCTAGCCAGGAGGTTCTGGGATATTGCGTAGTCAGCAAGAATTCCTGTTCCTATTCCAACTGCTCAAAGGGTGTCACTGATATCCTACTCCCCTCTTCAGCTGTACCGATCTGCTATTTCTCTTTATACGAGTTGTGTGGCTAAGACCCACCCTGGGGCCCCTCTTCTTCCTCTTCCCAATAATTGATTTGGTTGTCAAATGAATGGTGTTGCTCATCCTCACGGTTCCAGGACTGCTCAGTTTCACTTTGTGACACTGGCACGCTAACACTCTGCGTACGCTAGGCAAAAAGAGCACGGCCCCAGACCATTGCTTGAATGCCTGGAGCTGGCCATGCCTGCCAACACCTTGTGTCTCTGCAATAGCTGTCCCAGGTGTATTACAAATGGTGGTGGTTTGCTGGGTCTGGGACCTTTATCTTGGGTCCACTCAATCAGTGCAGGCTACTAGTTTTCTTCCTATGAAACTACAAATATTTCATCTGCAGCGGCTTAGCTGGCATGCAGTGCCTCCTGTTTGGAAATTACCCCAAATCCTATGTTCCCAACACAAGGGAATAGGTGCTGCAAGAGACCCACAACACCAGGCTACCGCCATGTCAGCAGGGTATGGGGTGTTGCAATGCCTTTTTGCCTAGTGTAAATGGGGTCTGAATGTAGACACACCCAAAGCAGTAATGCTCTTACAAGTGAACAGGTATGTAAGTATAGCCAGATCTTGCATCTGACCTGCTGTTAGATTTGTGTCTGCCTGGAGCCCATGGCAGCCCCAAGCTGGGTTTCACCTCCTCTGACATAAACATGCAAGCAGTGCTTTGTCTCCCAAGACAGTGTCTCCTGTGAGGATCCAGTTTCATGTTAGGAAAACACAGGCAGGAGCCAAAGAAGCTGCCAAAGCTGAGTGCATGTTTCATTTCTGATCCTTTGCTTACGCGTGGGAACAAAATATTCTGATCTTTCTTGGAATGAAAGAGAGACGGACCCAAAACACTCAGTAACCTAAACCCAGACAATTGCATAACTACATTTCAAAGCGGCACCCACCCAAACCCTAATTCAATCAGGGAAGACAGATGAAAAGTAACTTTTAAACAAAGAAACGTACTTAACCTCTTTCTCTGCATCTCTTTATGTGGCTGGGTTCTGTGTTGGTTTATAAATGCTGTTGCTACACCAAGGAGGAAAATTATGTAGCAACTGACTGTGTGTATGCAGAGCCTGAAGGTGCAGCCAGCAGAGAAGTGTGTTCTACGTGAGCTCTGCCTGAGACTTAGGAAAGAAATTGCCAGCGGGTTGTTCTTGTTGGTTGCCCAGCAGTCGGTGATTTCTAACTTAAGGCCTGTTGCAGCAAGATAGCCATCAATGGATGGGGAGGATGATCATTCAGCATGGAGAACAGCTCTATTTCCCACCCCCTTCCTGTGAGCCATACTGGCTATGGGTCTAGGTGCCTAGGTTGCTCTGTAGTGCTGGTTGACCTTGTGAATAAAAGCCTTAATACTAACAGTGAATGCAGTTTATTTTTTAGCTCAGGTGCTATAGCCTGGTGTTTTTACAGCCTAAGGTCATGGGTTCTATTCCCACTCATGGCTGTGATGTACATGCAGAGTACATGGAATTGGTTATTAAGTATTGAAATATTAAATATATAAGTGCTAGAAATGTATTTGGGATGGTGTGGGTTGCAAGGGAAGAGCAGGCATTGGTACATACCAATTTACTGATGGGGGAAATTGT
This sequence comes from Emydura macquarii macquarii, assembly GCF_026122565.2. Lineage (NCBI taxonomy): Eukaryota > Metazoa > Chordata > Testudines > Chelidae > Emydura > Emydura macquarii. Next base: position 9,208,699 of record NW_027131485.1, read on the forward strand.
ATATCTGTATTTTTTTCCCCAAAAAATCTACTGATACATCCCCCTTCCAAACTGGATTTCTCCTTCTCTCATTTTTTGACCAAATCCACTCCTGCAACATGCACAAAAATAAATACCCTGTATCAGAAAATATAGTGAGACCAATCCCACAGTAACACTGAGAGGTACCAGCCACAGTCAGGTCCATTGTGCTATGCATTGTATGAAAACATCAGGCTTGTTGACACACACAAATAGCACAGAGTTCACTAAGCCGTTTTCTAAACTAATGTAGTGAAATCAGTACCACCCTCTTGTGTGGACACTGTTAATTACATTAAGAGTGTGGCTAATATCATTTTTGCTTAATTCAGTTTGTTACTGGGCTATAGGAGCGATGGAGCCTGGCTGGAAGGACAAGACAAAGGGTGGAAAGGGATACAGATAAGTTTACTTCACCAAGGCCACACTGTGGTTTAGACGCAGAGGGGGGAATAGCCCAGATCTCTTGACTCGCACTTCAGAGCCTTACCTACTGAACCATGTTGCCTTGGAACCTCAGACTCGGTTGCATCAATGGGGTTGCATGTGTGTAAGGGTCAGATCCCTGCAAATCCAGCTGAAATCAGTGGAAACTCAGGAAACGCAGGATCTGGCCTTACAGCAGAGCAGAACTTAGCCTATTTATTATTACCCAGTGTGCTTAGCAGTGGATAAACAGAACTAAAGAGTATAGTTGGCCTTCATGTTGCTGAGTGATTTAGGAAGTACCAAAACACTCAGGCAGGGGGCTCAAAATGGATGGGCCAAGTGATGCTATAAGTTCTCCTTCGCGTAAGATGCTCTAATGGCCCAGAGAGACAGTGTTGCTCTGTCTCACCTATGGCCAAAGTGGAAATCCAACCTCTTCACTGACCCCAAATTGTATTGCACTGTAGCGCCAGTCAGGGATCAGGACCTGGCTGTGCTATTCCCTGTACATACTCACTGTCTGTGAGTCTGAGTGTATCCCCTGTGCCTGTTGGCGTGGCCGCATGATGGTTCTGTGCTGAGAGAGGTAGTGAGGGTGACGCTAATCTGAACAATTTGAGAGCAGTCCATATCCAAATCAGCCGGCCATGGCATCTTCTCCAATTTTACGGTTCTTGCTGGCAGGTGGAGCCAATTAAGCTGCTAGCAACCAGAAAATCAAGGGGAAATAGAAGCAGGGGAAAGAGGGAGAAGTGGGTGAGGGAAGGAGACAAAGAAACTGAAGGAGACAGAGAATGAAAATAGGACATGCAAAGGAGTGAGACAAATGTGCTGCAGAAGGGAACAGAGGGAGAGAAACAGGAAGGCGGGAGAATGAAGCAGTGGAGTGAATGTCACTTAGCCCTTTCACAGTGCTCTGCTCTTTGTAAGCGCTGCACAGACTCTGGGCAAATTCATCCTCCGTGTGAACCCACTGAAGTCAATGGAGCTATGCCAGGGTTGATTTAGGCCTGTTATCTAATTAATTAGCTAAGCAATCCACAATCAGGATTTGATTCAGGTTAAGACTAGATTATGCTTGTGGTTAGCTGGAGAGAGAAATTACCAGATATGTCTGGAGCCAGGAACCCAATTTCACCTCCTCCGAAATGCAGGCGGAGGAGAGGAAGGTACCGGTCCGGAGAAGGTGAGGATGGAAAAGAGAGATACCAATCCACCTCCCTTGGGAGTCAGTCGCAGATGCCCGCCATGTCAATGGCATTGGATCAGACTCTGAGAGAGGCACAATTTGGATGTCATGGGGCGAGGGGTGTTTAAGAAGGCAGGTGAGCCTGGAAGCCGCAGGTGGCCAGTGAGAACAGTGGAGGCAGCTCTGTGCTGGCGAAAGCGTCTTTAATTTGCCCTCATTGAATACTGGCTGCTTCCCCCCTCCCCGACGCTCCCTCCTTCCTCCCCTTTCTCAGAGGCTGTAAAGCAGCAGTGAATTTCAGGAATTTGTCACTATGCACTGGGAAAGCTGTGCCTTCGCCAGCTGTCAGCAGCCCTGCTGTGGGGAAAGCCGGGAGGGGCCAAACACCAGCAAAGGGAAACAAGGTGAAAAACAGCCAGCAAGGCTGGAGAATAGCTGTCTGTGCACAGAGTCTGCTCTGGCTCCCACTGAAGTCAATGTGTGTTTGCCATTTACTGCTGGGTGACCAGCAATCAGACCTAAGTGAGTGATCGTAGAGACAAGAAGCCAGCATCATCTTAATCTCAAGTAAGGACTGACTCTTGGGGAACCCGCCTCCCATCCAAATGGTGAGCTCCCTAGCCATCCCCAGCGCCTTGCAGCCCGGGAGCCACCTTATCTGCACTTGAGTAACCATTCGATTGTCACATTCGCGACTGAGCGAATGCACATGGCGTCCCACGTGGAAAAATGCTACACTCGCTTGCCAGGGAGGCAACAATTTGTGTAGGTTACCCTGAACCTCACCTTGCAGCTCCCTCAACTGGGAACCCTTTGTCCCTTGCCAGCTGTGTCCTTTTTGTTCCATCCCACCACCATGCCCCTTCATCAGTTCTGCCACAATATGCCCCCCCACCCCAGAAATCCTTCCTCAGCCATGCCCACTATGTTATTCCTTGAATTGCTATGTAAGACTGAAATCTCTGTTCCTTCTTCCCCAGTGTCCTGTGCCATATACCTTCCCAGCCCTGTCCCCCATACATATAAGCTATTCTTCCCCTTCCCAACCCAGTAATGGCCTCACTCTGCCCAGGTCACTCTTCACCTGGTGATCAATGGCTCGATCACTTGCTGGCGCTGCAGCAGGCATGGAGCTGGTAGCTGTTCTGCTCTCAGCTCTCGCAGCCCCTGCATGCCAGTGCTGGGTTTAGCAATCCCACTTCCTCTATGGGAGCGGGCCCCGGGTTCTGAGGGGACACCTGGCGGGGCCCCCGGACGTGCATGATGGTGCAGTTGGAGTGGCCCGGCTGCGAATGCTGATCTGTGCTGAAAGGTGTCTGTCAGCAGAGAGAAGCATTATTGGTGTAGCTGTGTTCCCCTTCCATCACCTGCTTTTCAGCAAGCTGCCACTCAGCTGCTCTGTGTTCCAGGAACATCTCTGTTGGAGAGGATGGGGGGAAACCCTGGCCTCCCCAGATCCCAAGAGCAGCTGGGATCTTGCCTCCTATTGTTCCATTGGCTGCTTCTCTAGTGTCCCACTAGACCCATCGTTCGTCTCATTCCAGTCTGGGCTTCTAGTCTCAGCACAGGGACAAACCCCCAGGGTCCCACTCCCTATTGTGCCCCTCATTCCCGTGCAGATCCCACTTCTCTGCCCGGACTCACCTGCTGCTGTCCTGCCCCCCCTCCCGTTATCAATCCCAGTGCTTGCTGCTATCCTGTTCCCAATCCCTGCCCCCAGCCCCCTGCTATCCTGCCCCCATCGTGCCCGGTGGCAGGCGTTCCTTTCCTTTTGCCACTTCCACACTGCCTGCGATTACACAGGCTGGGCGGGCTCCCTGCACAGCCAGAGGCTGAATTCAGCGGCAGGGACGCCGGCTTCTCGCAGAGCTGCCTGTGCCCTGGCTGGGCGAGGTGACCCTCAGGAAATCCCCCAGCTGTTGTTTTATTTATGATCTGTCCCTGGAGGGGCCTGAATCCCAGCAGTGGTGTCACAATACACCTCCCCCGGCCCCCAGACCTTGTACCTCCACAATAGGGGGCAAGAGGAAATCATCTGCTCCGCCAAAGGCTTTTCTTCAGCGGCTAGGCCCAGCTCCTTTCACAGCCAGCATGTAAGGGCTCCGCTCTCGTAGCCTTTGTGATTCTCTTCTGTGGAGCCAAGTGATTCACAAATTCAGCCTTTTATCTCCTCGACAAGGGGAAGAAGGAAGGAAAAGGGGGGCAGGAGGAAAGAAAAGGGCTACAAGGGGGGGAAAATGGCGGGAAATGTCTCCTCAGAGGCCCTATTGTGTGGCTTTGCCCGTGTTACAAGGGTAAACACACTAATCATGTGTGAGAAGCAGCCCCCGGGGCCTCGGCAGAAAATTCGCCAACAAGCGGCACATTCTTTGCTGGAGTTTTTTTTGTCGGGCTTTGGGAAAATCGCTGTGAGAGGGTTTCACTGATCGGCAGAGAGCTCTTTAGGGCGCTGGCTATTGAGCCGGCTCCCCTTTTCATTTCGCACAAGGGGGTCCCTCTCTGCACACGGCATTCATGGGCCTTAGGGATGCTTCGCAGAGCACAGCTTGGGAGATACGTCTCCAGCCCCTCGAGCTCCCTGCCATCGGTGGCGGAGCACAGCGCAGCGGTCACAAGGGCTGGGGGGCTGACTGAAAGGGCCGTGGATTCAGCCCCAGCTGCCTTGCTGCACTGGGGCCAGTTCGGAGCCGGTGTTCGCAGTGCTTGACTAAGTCTAAAGACAATTCAGTGACCTGTTAGGAACGTCACAGCTGCTCAGAACAGCCTGGCAGCAGGCCGCTTAGAGCTCCGGCACAGGCCCTGCTCAGTGAGCTCTGGGAGAATTGCTACGTGCTGTTGGCGCCGCAGAGCCTGTGACACACAGCCAAGCCGTTCCACTGGCGCTGGGGCCTGCATGCTGGCAGCAGGAGTGATGTTAGTATTCCTACTATGTTGGCTCGTACAGGCTCCAATGGAGATCAGGCCCCCGTGGTGTTAAGTGATGGACATGCACATAGAGAGGGGCTGGCCGTGCCGCAAAGAACGTCAACAGACAAAGGACGGGACAGGAACCAGGGTGGAGGAAGTGACTTGCCAGTAGTAGAGCTGGGAATAGAAGGCTGGTCTGAATTCTAGCCTAGTGCCCTAGCTACTGGACCAGACTGGCATATAATTTGTACCGTGCTCAAGCCACTGTAGTTTGTGTGTTTTCCCCCTCCCAAGGAATGGTGCATAGACTTCACTATGCACAAGAGACTAGTGCAATACCCAGCAGATTAGCACATCACCTTGAAAACATCATAATACTTTGCACTTTACTGCACCATTCACCAGAGGGTCTTGAAGACATTTGATAATTATTTGCTACATTTCACCATGACCCCATGAGGTAGGGAGATATCGCCCCATTTTACAGGAGGGGAAACTGAGGCACAATGGCGACTTGCCCAATGTCATGGTGGCTTAGCTGGAAAGAACCCCCACTGTTCCAGGCTCTGCCGGCTAGAGACGCTCTCTCCCTATGGTCCGTGGGCTGTGATTTAATTCCAGCGGGGGGAGGAGGAGGCTGTGTGCGCCTCCTGAGTTTTAGTAGCCAAAGGTCCTGCTGGTCCCTGCCACAATTCTGTGTCTGTTGTGAAAGAAAGACATGATGGGCTGGGTGAGCGGGTGAGGTCATTGACAGGAATGTCTCCTAATAGGGCCCAGAAATGCATTTTCCCTCTTGCCAGCCATGGTTGCTATGGTTACCAATGTGTTTAAAAAAAAAAAAAGAAAGAAAAGTTACTTGGAGCTGAAAGCTTCTAGACACTTGGACAAACTCTCAGGCTGTCCATGGAGACCCTGCTAGGTGGAGGCCTCCCAGCACAATACGCTCAGGCTGGCCAGCGCTAATATGTTTCTCTTGGAACCATACTGGCTTCCCCTGGATCGTGACTCAGTTGTTTTAAGGGTATTTAAACAGGGAAGGTCAGAGGTGGCCTTCTAGAGCCTAGGGCCCTCCATGGGCATGTCTATATCATGAGATTTGATTCTGCGTCTGTTTTCCTCCCTGTTTGTCTTCCTGGAACCCTGGCTCTTGTAAGAGAACAGTGGGGGCCTTATGTGAGAAGCTGGATTCCTTTGCCAGGGTCTGGCTACCAAGTAAGGTGTTTCCATTGGCTGGACAGAGGACTGTAGTCTTACCTAGGTTTCAGAGAAGTGTGGTTAGGTTCCAGGTTGGCCTTCATTTTATATGCAGTTGTTTGGTGCAAATGAATGAGTCTGGAGGTGAAAGTCTCCTCTTCCCTCCGGAGAGGGTGGTGATTCTGGGCCAGGGCTTATTTGGCAGCCTAGGTCTGAATGACAATGCCCAGTGTAGCCACAAATTATACAGCGAGGCATCAGCTTTTGGGCCCAGAATCCTACTTGCGAGACAAGTCCTTACTGGAAGGGGTTTTAGTGGAAATAGCAAAGTCTGCCAGGCCTGTGTCTGCAGTGGAGATGGATCAGAATCACTAGAAAACCCCAGACTTCAAAGGAGTTTGGCTTTGAGACCTGTGCACAACAATGGTCTGTACCAGGAAACAAAGCTGTGTTTCAAAGTGGTTTCCAAACACTGCGCCTCTTTCCCAGCCCAAACTTGACCATTGCTCGCCAGCGTGTGTAGATTGGTCTGAGCTGGGTTAGTGACCCGGTTCAGATCGCCCCCTTGGCTTCTCTTCTTTAGACAAACACAGCCCCTTCTCCACTCTGTTGGTGTTCCTATTAGTCTTTTTTCTTTCCGAACCGCTTGCTGTGGTGGTGACTGACATGTTGTTTTTCATCCTGCTGAGGAAATATTAACTGGGATGTATTTTGCAATGTGTTTTTTCTCTTTGAATAGGTGTGTTGAGATTCTGTGCCAAGGGGCCACAGGTCAGACAATTCTCGGTGGTGCTAATTCAATCAGCGTGGTCAGTCACAGCTGAACCCTGAAAAGGCAGCTCCTCCTGTAGACAGCTCCCAGCTATTCTGGTTCCAGCATGTTCCTACTGGATGTCACCAGCTGTGGCTACGCGGAGCTCTCAGTGAGACCCAGGTCCACTCTCTGCCAGCAGCAGGAGGTGCTGCAGGGAATGCTGCACACGTTCTGGCAGCACAGGAGTGCTAGTAACTCCAGTTCCAGCAATAGGGAATGGTACCGGAATTCTGACTGTGCCTGGGGGGCAGGATGGGGGAGATTGTAGGGTTTGGGGAACTCACAGCTTTTCCGTTTCAGGCTTGGCATCTCTTAGTCTAGCTTTTATGTACTTGTATGGTCCAGAAAACTGTAGCAGCTGAGCACCTCATAATCTTTAATTGATTTCTCCTCACAACACCCCGTGAGACTGGGCAATGCTATTCTCCCCATTTTGCAGATGGGGAAATTGAGGCACAGAGAGGGCATTAGGCCCTTAAATACCTGAGAGGCTCTAGGCCTAATTTATTTGCCTAAGATCACAGAGACTGGTGGGATCACAGAATTGAACTAAGATCCCCCAAATCTGAGGCTAGCACTCTAACCACTAGAACCTCCTTTCCCTGTGACAGAGAGAACGATGCAGGAATTCTGACTACGGCATAGCTGATGGCTATACTAGTCCCAGTCAGGATCATTGTAAGGAATGGTGTAGGAGCTCAGGCTGTCGGGAGCTCTGAATGCCTCCAAGTTCCTGTAGGACTGTGCACTTTTGGAGACTGTATTTCTCTGCCTATGGTATAATTATTCTCTGATTTGGTTCTGCGTTTGCAGCCTTCCTGGGGCTCACTCTACTTTCTCTCCTTTCCTCTGGAACTCTTGTAAGGAAGCGTTTCTGTAACACTGCGGCTTTGGCCTCATCCCAAACGCCTTTGGAATGAGTGAGACGGGGGAAGTGGGGGCGGGAGGCTGACTCTGACAAAGAGCAAAGGGCACGAAAAACAACATGAAAAATCTGCACTGGCAAAAGAGCAGAATAACATTCTTTTCCGCCGAAGAAAAATGACCTGATTTGGCCAAATAAACATATTTAAAGAAAAACAATATATTCTTCTACTGGGCAGAAACCCCACCAGATGTTCTGAGTGTTGAGTGCAATAATTTAAACAAGAGGAATGCATTAGATAGAGGTAGGGGTCAAATAAACTATTATTTATATAAGGTTGAAATAAAAGGCGGTAGATAGTGCTTTTCCCTTTATTTGTGCCTCTCATTTATTGTCTTTTCATTTTCACTTTCAGCCTCCTGCCTTTTCTTCCTACTCTTTCCAATTTCATCCTTGCTTGTGCTCTTTCTGGCCCTGATCCTGCATACACACACCCATGACATCAGTTTTAGGGCCCAATCCTATATTTTTTTTATTCATGTCAGTGGTCCAGTTGAAGCCAAGAGGGAGTGAGAATGGCTTGAGTAAATAAAGATTTGTAGGTTCTGGCCTACATAATAAAAACACACATTCTTTTGATGCACAAAGCAATGCATATTTTATCATAATACAACAGCCTTAATTCTGAACCAAAATAAATATCATTCCTTCATCTTTAAGCTCATAATCTACTCACACACAACCCTTCTGAAAACCCCATATCTGTGTGTGAGTATTATATTATTATAATAATATTATATATAAACATATTAATCAGTCTCAAAGACAAGACCACATACATAATCTATCATAAATGGATAAACTCACTTTCCTATTAAACTACATATCCAACATCATTTTTAAGAATCAGTAATTATAAGGACTTTACCACAACATTCTTCTGCTGGTTGATAAATATAAGCTGATAATATCTCCTATTTAACAGTAACCATTAAAGAAAAATATTTAAATACCTAAATCAAGAACACAAAAATACTCTGAAGGACAAATGAGCATATAAAGCTCCCATGGTTCAGAGTAAAGGTGACTGTGTTGTCATGAGAGATGCATTTCTTTATACTTCATAAGAAGAATATGCTTGCTCATTATATAGGTTGTCTAAGAATAATACTAGCCTTAATAATTTTTAAGTGCTTAGAGTCAATAAATGATGGGATAGATAAATACACTGTTGTCACTTAGCAAAATTAACTGGCTTTGAACATAAGGCCTTAACAGAGCAGGCAAAAATACAGTTTATTTCCCAATCAGATCAGGATGCTTTTAGCATCCTATTTGTCCTGGACCAATCCGCATCCGCATCCTTAAAAGAAATTGCATAAGAGGTTTCCCATAGGATTACCAGTGCTTTAATCACCACACACATGCCTTCATTCCTGTCTGCATGTATCTGCAGCCAGCAGGGTCTCCCACTTCCATACTGTGAGCTTCGTTATTATGGGAACTTTGGCTCAGCACTGCTGGGTTATGTCACCAGACTCTTTTAACAGACTCCCTTGTGTCTCACTGCAACAACCCATTATTTGCTGTCATCTGTGAGGTCCTTTAGACCAGCTGTAGGATGCTCCAACTGGCAGTCTGTCTTCAGGCCAAAAACCAGTTGTGGCTTAAGTGTGCCAGTAACAAGCTACTCTGGGTGTGCATGTGCCCCATGAATTAGCTGAGTCATTAGGTTTGAGTGATTAAACCCTCATGGAGGTACAATGTTGTTGCATTTTCTACATTGCCACATGCATTTTTAGATTGTGGCACAATGTCCAGCCAGATTTTAGATGTCTTAGGGCTGTGTGTCTAGTGCTTAGAATAGGAGATTAGGTACCAAGAGTTCTGGGTTCTCTAGCTGGTTCTTCTGCTGATTTACTCTGTGACAGAAGCTGGTTATGAGTCAACAGTGTGCCCTGGTTGCCAAAAAGGCTAACGGCATATTGGGCTGCATTAGTAGGAGCATTGCCAGCAGATGGAGGGAAGTGATTATTCCCCTCTATTCAGCATTGGTGAGGCCACATCTGGAGAATTGTGTCCAGTTTTGGGCCCCCCAGTACAGGAAGGATGTGGACAAATTGGAGAAAGTCCAGTGGAAGGCAATGAAAATGATTAGGTGGTCATGGGTGGCAGATGACAGAACTAGGAGCAATGGTCTCAATTTGCAGTGAGGGAGGTCTGGGTTGGATATTAGGAAAAACATTTTCACTAGGAAGGTGGTGAAGCACTGGAATGGGTTACCTAGGGAGATGGTGGAGTCTCCATCCTTAGAGATTTTTAAGGCCTGACTTGACAAAGCCCTGGCTGGGATGATTTGGCTGAGGTTAGTCCTGTTTTGAGCAGGGGTTGGACTAGATGACCTCCTGAGGTCACTTCCAACCCTAATCTTCTATGGTTGCATGAACAGACAAGTCATGTCACCTCTTTTTGTGCCTCAATTGCCCGAGGTATAAAACGGGAATAATACAGACCTACATTGCCATGAAGGATTTCATTTGCTCCTGCTTGTAAAGAGCTTTGAGATCCCTGGGTGCCCCTGCAAACCATGGTAGCAAATCTGCAGCCCTAGATGAACTTTTTGTGTGTTGTCATTATGCTGCACAACAGCCATTTGGTGCAGTGGGAACAGTGGGAACAGCACTCAGCTTTTACTTCTCCAAAGGCACCACCCTCTGCAACTTGAGCTAAAGTAAACTCTCTCTTTAGTAAGCAGTATGGTGGCTATGACACACAGTGAATCAGTTCTGATTTCCATAGATACCCACTTGCAAGTTGATTCCAACATCTTGATTACATGGGGTAGTTAGTTTTTGAGTGTGAGTAAAGTTCCTTATGCACGGAGAGACTGCGGTGGTGGGGTACAGCTTTCAATACATTGTCTTTTTCCATAAAGATTCCCTAGAAAAATAAGATTTAATGTGGGTTTTTGCAGTGCTTGGAAATGTCCTCATTTGCCATAAATATAAGCAATTCTTATCCTAGCACCTATCCTGGACCAGGACCTGCTGTACTAGGTGCTGTACAAACCTAGCACCAAACAATTGCCCCTGCCCAAACAGCTGACTGAGGATTGTCCAGTGTTGGAAATGATTTCCGGGACAGGCCCAGACCACTTTTCTCTCTTCCTCCCATCACTATGCAGGCCTAGGGAATTGGCATTTCTGCCCATCGCTTTGGGCTGTATTTGCTGAAATGTAGCATAGACGTAACAGTAACACGGAGCTATGCTCACCTTTAATTTGGGACTCAGGTTCCTACTGGCTTGGGATTTTCTGGGTCTATTTAACTCTGTTCCCATGCCCTGATGTTATCGCCAGGACAGTAAATGGAGCATCTCACAAGATGCTCTGTTATCCATCTCTGAATATTTCATTTGCTCTGGTGACCTGTTGCTGGGTATTTAGTTCAGATCTTCTGTGTATGTGTCTGTCTCACTTCACCCTTTTGCTGCTATGGCCCACTACTGAGAGTGATCTTAGTCTCTGGGAATCTCAGGATCCTGCTGTTTTCTTCTCCCAGAGATGGGGAAGACGTTTCCATGGTGCTCATTAAGTAGAGAGAGTTTTAACCCATTCATCACTTTACACTGTGGACTATTCCATGACACTTGCAGGGGTTGTGAGGATGAGGGCAGTTAGGAAGAGGGGGTGATACGGAGGAACAATGGGGCGGGCGGGACACAGAAAAGAGAATCTGATATAAATAGAACAATCGCCTGAGTTACTCACTACCGGAGACACGTCCCTGCCTGATCTGAAGACAGCGGAAGTATTACCTTTATAGGCTAACCCCTGATTTCCAATTGTTAATGAGGTTCAGAGCTTTTCACCTCCTGGGTCTCTCAGTTCAAAGCCATCTTCTGATTGTGGTTTGGTGCCTGGTGCAGAATAGTTTTGGCGATTTCTGTTCAGTTTCTGATGCACGCCTCTGCTAGTGTAAAAGGGGCAGAACCTCCTTCTCAGAGGGGAATATCCTCAGCGTAAGGGGGCTCCATGAACAATGTCGAGTTGTTGCAATGGCTTTCTGCTGCTCAGATTTGCAGTTCCCTGTGTAGGAGTGCACTGTGGTGTCAGGGGGAGTGGTCAGAGTCCAGCTGGTCTTAGCTGCTGGACAGCCCCTAAGAGGCCACTGCAGGCAGAACTTAAGGTAAAGCAGCCCTGAGGCGGTGGCAACTTGCATCAGGAGCCAGGCAGGCCCCTGGCAGGTAATGCAGGAGACACAAGGTGCCTTAAAGCCACTTAATTCCCATTCCGTGCTGAACTGGGCAGAGGCCTGGAGCATTGGACCTATGGCGTCCACATCACAAACTCCCCCGCCCCCCTCCCCAGGTGGTGCTAGCTGATTCCTACCGTGGCAGTTTCCTAGCAGAGAGGCCAAGGAATGAATGGGCCCCAGAGAGTGAATTAGCATCCCCTCTACGGATGGGGCCCCGTTGGCAAACAGTGGGGGGACCTGGGACTGCTGCTGCTCATCCTGTATCTGATCTGGGGATTAGCAGAGGCCTTCTGTGGGCCCCGCTCCAGGCACACGCTGGCTATTGGCGCTCTGGGGGCTTGGCTTCTTGGCTTTGCAGCACTTGGCCCAATGGAACTCTTGGGCACTGTCACGAAGCACATGATCAGAGTAACAGCTGCTAGCAGATTCCAGGAAGGGGGTGTCTTTGCCCCACCCTGGGAGGGGGGTCCCTGCCCCTCACACCCTCAGGACCCCCTCTGCCCCATCCTGGGAGTGCTGAATACGAAGTTGGTCTGGGAAGCATTTGGTTCTCTCTCTGTAAAGCTGTCTCTGTTCATTCCTTCTCGTGTGAACGGCGCTGGGACGGTGGGCTCGGCTCGACGCAGCTGTGTGAGAGCGTGGCGATTCTTACAGCCCCAGTTAAGAGAATTGCTGGTCCAGGAAGTGAATTGTCCGCCCGCGGGCGGACCAGAGGAGCAAGCGTGGGTGCTAGCACGTGAGAATGCGGGGGAGGCCAAAGCATTTGGGAATCATTACAAAGCCCTCTTCCCCCAGCAGGGAAACTCGGAGCTTTTCTATCCCTGGGTCAAGGGGATTGATGCAGCCAGAAGGAAAACCTGAAAGGGCTGGGGGAGGGGTGGGAGTGCTATGAGACAGCCCTGTCCTCCTTCCCCCAACACCCTCTCCCCCCTCCACGCCAGTCATGTCTAGGGGAAACGTCTGCTTTGGCTGGAGCAGGGTCTGCGAAGGAGAGAGCAAAAAGTAAGGGGATGAATTCATTTAAAAAAAAGATTGGGAGAGGACAAAGGAGGGATGGAAATGTGGAAGCATGGAAGTGCCAAGCGTGATCTCTGTGCTTGGCTGGGAAAATTGTGTTTTAACAACCCAGCACAATAAGGCCTTGTGGTTTGTGGTGTATGACAAGAATTAGGCCTGACAGCACCTCTGATGGGAGTCTCTCTCGCCTATTGCTCTCGCCCACCCCTCCTCCACCAAAGCTATTTCAGCAACGCAACCTCCCCACAATGTGAGCCCGGCTCTCCGCACTGCCACGTCGCCATCAGTAACCTCATTCCACGCTGCTCCTTCGTGCTGCTCACTTCCAGAGACTGTGTTTTCTGCAGCCTGGCTGCAGAGGGACCCGTGTGTGTGAGAAATCAGAAATGTGGGGGCAATGGCTTTGTCCTGCCCCCTCATTTCACTTCCATTGGGAGGTTTAAGGCCCAGGCCTCTAGCTTGTGTCAGAAAGGTCGAAATTTCAGCCAGCTGCTCCTGGTGGAAGGGCAAGGGTTGCTGATTAAGAGACTGGAAGCCCCCAGGCCATGATACGAAGTACCTGTCCATATACTTCACTAGCCTCCCTTCCTTCCAACAGACACAGCTGATCTAAGGGGACAGCCCCGGAGCTGCCGCCCTCCGGCTCTCCAAAAGTGTAACCACTGTTTACTGTGTGCTCTGTGTCCACTCACTGCCAGGTACACGCCTGAAACCAGCTCTTCTATGGCTTGAACCCATCTCCAAGGGCCAAAGCCATCCATGTTATTACACAATTGGTTGGGGCATTCCTGTGTTATAGCACAGCTCCACAATGTTGCCCCTCACATCCACAACAGCCATGTTAGGGGACGTGATTGGCGACACGGTAGTTCTGTACATAAGGGGTTAATGAATTCTTAGCAGAGGTATAAGCATGTTGCCAACATGAACCATGTTGTGTTATTGATGGTTATGAGCATGTCAGTAGAAGGTGTTAGAGGGTAACAAGTCAGGTTATAGGCAACCTGTTGGACTCCACAACAATTAACCATTTATTAAAATGCCTATTAATAATTTATTAAGCCTTTATTAACAGAACCTTAATATAAAGTGTGACTTCCACTTTGTAGCGTAGATACGACCATAACACTGTCTGTAGCTCACACTAATGCCTTGCGTTATCTAAGCTTGTAGCATATTACAGGACCAAGGTGAAAGGTCTGCCTACACTGTACAATGAAACCAACACAGCTGTCATTGTGAAACGAAGGAGGTCTGAATTTATAGAATCGAAGAAGATTAGGGTTGGAAGGGACCTCAGGAGGTCATCTAGTCCAATCCCCGGCTCAAAGCAGGACCAACCACAACTAAATCATCCCAGCCAGGACTTTGTCAAGACGGGCCTTAAAAACCTCTAAGGATGGAGACTCCACCACCTCACTAGGTAATCCATTCCAGGGCTTCACCACCCTCCTAGTAAAAAAGCTTTTCCTAGTATACAACCTATACCTCCCCCACTGCAATTTGAGACCATTGCTCCGTATTCTGTCATCTGCCACCACTGAGAACAGCCTAGCTCCATCCTCCCTGAAACCCTTTTTCAGATAGTTGAAGGCTGCTATCAAATCCCCCCTCACTCTTCTCTTCTGCAGACTAAATAAGTCTAGTTCCCTCAGCCTCTTCTCATCAGTCATGTGCCCCAGCCCCCTAATCATTTTTGTTGCCCTCTGCTGGACTCTCTCCAATTTGTCCACATCCTTCCTGTAGTGAGGGGCCCAAAACTGGACACAATACTCCAGATGTGGCCTCACCAGTGCAGAATAGAGGGGAATAACCACTTCCCTCGATCCGCTGGCAATACTCCTACTAATGCAGTCCAATACGCCGTTAGCCTTCTTGGCAACAAGGGCACATTGTTGACTGATATCCAGCTTCTTGTCCATTGTGACCCCCAGTTCCTTTTCTGCAGAACTGCTGCCTAGCCAGTTGGTTCCCAGTCTGTAGCAGTGCCTGGGATTCTTCCGTCCTAAGTGCAGGACTCTGCACTTGTCTTTGTTGAAGCTCCTCAGATTTTTTTTGGCCCAATCCTCCAATTTGTCTAGGTCACTGTATACATTATCCCTATCCTCCGGCATATCTACAGCTCCTATCTGCACTACAGATAGTCCCTGACTCTTTTTCCGGTTCAGAGTGAACAGGTTCATTGGGTCTTGGCATCAGGGTAGATTAAACCAATGGACCAAGGCTCTTGAGTTAAACAGAGATACACCAGGGCTGAATTTCGCATTGAGTTTGCTCTAATCACACAGTGCTTCTACTTGGGTGTTTCATGAACCCAGCATCTTAGCCCCAGGGAAGCCTCTCTCCAACTTGTTAAGCTCTTACAAAATCTCAGCTGTTAGTTTTTGTTAATGTTCCCCCAGACTCAATTAGTTTAATTAGTGAGACAGGCCCACAGCCTGACCAGTGTCCCCAGAAAAAATCATGGATGCAAGATTGCTAGAAATCCTGATTTTTTTTTAATATGGTGTTTCAAAACCACAGACGACAAACACAGCTGTTTATTTCAAACCACAACGAGAAGTCTCACTGTTACAAACTATGCAGAATCAGGGCTTCCTTCTTTATCTTGCAAATAGACAGGATATGTACAAAAACTATTACAAAAAAATTACAAACATTCTCACAACTATTGACTACATCCTACAGAACGTCGACAGCCTGGCAGTGTTTTTATAGCTGCGGTGATGCACTTTATATTAAGATTTCAAATAAAAAAAAATGAAAACACACTTTACACATAAAGTTTAGTTTTAAAAAATATCACAAATTTGGTATCATAATTTTAGTGCACATATGGTGTCCTCACTCCATCGTCAAATATCTCTCCTCCTCCACCAGATAAATATTTTTTGATAGGGAGCAGGTCAGAATTATGTGAGCCATCACTCATCTGCCTAAGGTCCCGTCCACATTACATGTGAAACAATGGTGCTGTAACTCATCTCATTTAACCCTTTTACAACAGACACGTCTTCATGCTGCAGATTTTTTCACAGTGCAACCATGTGACAGATGTTTATGCATTCACACTTACCCTATGTTTATAGCAGTGCACTGTGGGAAAATCTGGGCAGCTCTCATGACACCTCAACAGGGTCTAGAGGAAAGGACATGCTGCAGCAGGGGACCAAAGCATGCTAGGTTGTCCAGGTTTGCCCAGCAAAAACTTATGAGCTGGTTGCAAGAAGACAACTGTATCCTGGGCTAGATCCTAACTGAGACAAATCTAGTTAGCTGCCATGATTACGAACGGAGTGGTAATGGCATTGTGTATGTAGACACAAGCCATGGTTAGAGTCAGATGTGCCACCAATGGGTTACAAACTCGATTGGAAGTTGTAGTGTAGACAGGGCTCTAGCAACAGTTTCCATATGGAATTAGGAGTTTGCTGATAGTTAACTGGTGTGACTGACTTTGTCTCAAACCCCCCTCAGCTCTGGCCCCTTAACTCACAATTTCCATTCTACAACTACTGAGCACCCCAAAGTGGATCAACGTAAAACGGAAACCCCGGACCGCCTCCTCACACACCCTGATACTCAAACCAAGAGACTGCTCTTCTCGGCAGTTGTCCAAGTTCCAACTGTACGTGACGCAATGATCTAGAAAAGAAGAGTGTCTTCTTTCTCTTGATGCTTAGTCCTATCTCCAATGACAGCAAGAAAGCAGAAGCTTGTCTCCTCCCGAGATCTTTGCTTCTCCCCAAATGCTTCCATCAGCAGCCTCCCCACTTTGCAGCACCAGTGGCAGATTAAGGCTGAAGCACACTGATCTGGGACCAGTGCATGGCACTCTGTTCTGCTCTTACAGATTCTCCACAAGGACTCCTCCCAATGTTGCAAGTCCATCTCCTACAATACACACAGGTGGTTGGCAATACCGCATGCTATCCTCGGTTGAGATTCCATCTCTCAGAAACACACAAGCTGCAGAAAGACAAACCTATGTTCCCCAGTCATGTCTCCTCCATGCACCCTGGCTCCTGCAGCTGCTCTTAGTTTGTGGTGTCTATTCTACAAGGGGCTTTTTCTTCACACACTAGTCTACCCAAATCTTCATTTTAAACAAGAGGGATAAATTCCTTAGCAAAGGTTTCCCTGGTCAGCCCTCACTGCTGTGCTACAGGAGTCGCACTGGACTGTGTCTGGACCACTTCAGGCTGAATTTCACAGAGGTTCTTTCCCACCCCTCTTGTCCTGTTGAGGCCTGTAGATGATGATCACAGACCAGAGACAGCACAAAAGTGATGATACAGTGGGGTCAACTTCTTTAGTGCAGAGATGAAGCCAGACTGGCACAGCAGATCCAAAGCCACCCAGTGACTAGAACTCAGAATCCGGATCCAGATCCAAATATGGTGGATTAGGCCCACTTCATTAAATTGATCCAACCCCAAACCCTGGCTCTGGATCTGAAGTAGAACTCCAGGGAAGTTTAGAGCCCATCAGCATGGGCCCATCTCTGCTTTAAAGTTTCCTGGAAGCTGTTTGGTGATTCTGCAGTTTGGGCGTTGGTGAAGGCAGTGACGATGGAGACAAATGGTAGAGAGATGTTGCCAAAGTCTGTGCATGGGGCTTTGAGTGAGGGCTGCACTGGCAGGAACTGGAAGAGCAGCTCGGAGCTTGCATATAAATTTACATAATGGTTTAATCAGAGCTAAGCTGCACACAAAGCCTAAGAGCTGCTTGTGTCTTTCCTTGCTGGCAGATAGAAATGACTTGTTGGCTGAGTTCACCACAAGCAAACCTCAAGCAGGTTAGCTTCCTCCTCCCCTGGCAGATACCGATTGACACCCGAATTCTGCTACCGTAAGTTAAATCTGGTGCAGCTCCAATGAACTCTCACCCAGTGTCAATGAGAGCATTATCAGGGCAAGATGATAGACACAAGACACCTTTGAGGACTCCATGGGGCATCCTTTTGGCAGCCAAGTTTAGAGCCAGGAACAGGCAAAACATCAAGCTGTGATCCATTAATGTACTTCTGCAGCGATTCATGCTCTCAAAAGACCACCCCGCAGGTACCCCCACCACACTCCGACTCTGCCCCGAAGCTACCTATCCCCCACTGCCCCCCACCTTCCCACCAGAGGAGGAGCTTCCATGCTATGTACAAAGCAATGCCGTCACAGTCCAACCCAAACCAAAACTAAATGGAATAAAAACAACTTGAGTTCTGTAGCACTTTAAAGACTAACACATTTAATGTTAGTAGGCATAAGCTTTCGTGAGCCTCAGCTCACTTCCTCAGTCTTTAAAGTGCTACAGAACTCAAGTCGTTTTTGCTGTATACAGACTAACACGGCTACCCCTCTGGAACTCTACTAAAGGGAATGTAAACCTGCCACTTCCTGGTCTTGCGTCCCTTAAGCGGAAACAGGGCTATGTTAGAACCAGACTTTGTCAGGGCAACACGGTCCCGATTCTACGAAGCACACAGGTGCCTAAAGAGCTGGGAAGATCTGGGCAATCGGATTGAAAGCCCTTTCTCAAGAGCTTTGCTGAATCAGCCCTATGGTCAAACAGGTGCAGTTAGAGAACGGCCCTTTTCTTCGGGCAGGGTTTTCACAGACAGGCTCCCCTGCCATCGGCCGGTTTTGCCAAAGCCTTTTCCACAACGAGTGGGTGTGTTTCAGTGCAAAAGGAGGCACAGACTTGCTCACGCATCGGTTTCCAGTTCTAGTGATCCATCATCTCGTCCCCGTGATCAGCCCATGCTTGGGCGGAACAGCCCCAGTATATCAAGACTTTGTCCTGCAGCAAAAGAGTTCAAAGCTTCCTTGGTGCTGGGCCTCTCCTGGCAATGAGTTTTGGGAGAGCAAGAATGACTTAGCAACCCTGGAGAGACTGGTTCATTTCAGTGGTGTTTTTGTCCCCCCCCCAAGCTGCTTGGAGCTGGGGTCACTGGAAGTCTTGCTCTCCATTAGTCAGTCCTGTGTGTGTTACTGGTCCCCACACAGGGAGGGCCAGGGTCCAGGTTCCTTCAGCACAGAGCAAGTGAAGCAGGAATGGAGACCACTGCAGGTTGGTGGGGGATTGGGAGAACTCTTGCTAGCCCCAGGCTGGTGGATGTGAACCCCTTGGTGGCACCATTGTTGCAGCTGGTAATCCCCCATGCCCAAAGGGCAGGCTGGATGCCCTTTTACACCCCCTGCCCTCCTCGCTCAGTCCAGCGAGACTTCGCAGGGGTTCTCATGAGCCTGGCGTGCATCCTCGTAGATGCGCCGGAAGTCTTTGTAACGGGGAGCACAGCTGAGCCATGCCTCCCCGAAGTGCAGGCAGCCTGTGAAGAGGAAACTGCCGGGTCCTGGTTTCACTCCGCACCGCAGCAGGGTGCGGATGCTGCCTGTGGATTTGCTGGATTTGCCGACGGGCTGGAACAAAGTGAACTTTTGCCGGTGAACGCGAGTGGCGCTCACGCTGATAATGGACTCCTGCATCTCGACATCGTTGGAGACGGTCCGGATGTTGCCACGAATGACTGAGGGAAAAGGTGGCAGAAGAGACACAATTACTCCCTGATCCAGAGCTGGGACCTGTTGCGCTGCTGTGAATTCTGCACCTGTGTCTGGGCACCCTTAGCTATCTGGGGAAAATTGACGAACTCTGGGGGGCACAGGTGGTCCAGGGGTCAGGCTGGAGACCTGGGCCCTAACCCTGATTTATTCACCCGGTCAGTGCACTTGCAGGTCCGCGTGGGGATTTGGTGCTGGAATAGCTGAAGGGACAATGGAGGGGCAGTATAGATTTGTAAGGCTAGAAGGGATCACTGTGATCATCAAGTCTGACCTCCTGCACAGAGAACATCAGCCAGGGATTTCTGCACTGAGCTCAATTAGCAGTGCTTTGAGGGGGGAAGGGAGGCTGCAGGTGAGGATTGAGGTTCATTGGTCAAAATAAGAAGGGGAGATACTCCGAGCAAGTCTAGGGGACAATGGCAAAAACATCCATGCCCTGTCCATGCCAGTGCCTTATCCTTCCTGCCACTGCTGGAGCTTCGTCCCCCCAAAAGTCTGGTATAGGATAGAGCTGAGTGGGTCCCTCTGTGCCAGTCCCGTTGGAATGCAGCAATTCTCACCTCCCAGATGGATGTCAAATGCTGTATTCCAAAGGGCTCGACCCTTCCCCCTCCCCTTCTGCTCTAGTGGGGAGTCACTCCGTGAAATGAATGGCTGGTAAGTTGAGAGAACATAAGAGAAAATCCCCCTTCACACAGAGGACAGCCAGCCTGGGGAGTGTCACTGAATCGAATACATAGGCTGGATGCTCATGGGCTTTTCTTAGTGTTTGCAGTTATATATTGACATAAAGGTCATGAAGCCTCATGCTTCAGGGCATGCGCTGATCACCTATGAGGGTCAGGAGGGGATTCTCTCCCCCCCCCATATTATGTATAATACTGCACAATTAGCTGGGTGTGTTTTAGTGGGGTTGGCCTTCTCTGAATCAGCAGGTATCGGCCTCTGCCAGACGACTTGATGGACTTATGATCTGATCTAGCGTGGCAAATCCCTTGCTCTTATGTTTGACTTCTTCGTTGCTGTGGCAACTTTGGACTGGGCAGCCGGTGACCCCTAACCCTCCTTCCCCTGTTTAGAGATGCAAATCAGGAGGCTAACAGAGCGTGCAGGAATAATTGGCAACTGCCCACTGTGGCGCAGCCGTGTGTGGACATTTAAATGGGAGAGAGGCCGGGCTCAGCTGCGTGATCACAGCCTGGGAGCGAATTCCTTGGCTTAGCTCTGTCAGCAACGCTTACCACAGGCTACCTGCTGAGAGTATTAACCCTGCCATGGCCTGGCCTGCCAGCTACAAGTCAGCTAATTAAGTGGCAGGAGTGAAGGGCAGCGGTTGGTTTGTTTGCCGTTGTCAAGCTGCCACACTGGGGTCTCTGTGATTTTGACATGAACTGCCCCTTGTTTTGCTCAGTGTTGGAACGTTCACACTGCAAGCAGCTCCCATGCACATGCTCTGTCAGGTCTGGACTATGCGCGCCTGGGGCTGGGGAGGAGCGGAGGAAAAGATGGCCCTTCCTTCCCATTTCAGGTGCCTGTCCCCTATACTGCAGAGGAAGGGGCTTTTCGGCCTTGGCTATGCTGTTGGATTTCTCCCTCTTCCTCTGTCTTTTATTTCTGCACCTATTGTTTCACTGGGAGTGGGAAGCCCTGTGGAATACAGGGGTGTATGAAAGACACAACACAGAGTATGTTAAGTGACAAATCTGCGGCCGGACAGCACTCCGGCGTTCACTCCGCTGCTTCCTAGAGCAGGCCAGAACATTTTTGACCAAATAACGTTTATTGAAATATGCAGTTTTGTCAAAGCGGAAATGTTTTGCAGAAATGCATTGGTTTAGACTAAGTTTTCGTCGGCAAGGGTTTTTTCGGTCCAGGGCTCTTTGGTCACATCTAACGAGGGAAGGGGACCCAGACCGAAAAGCTCACGTTTCTCATCCAAAAACAGATGCTTTGACATGATTCGGTTTAGCAAAAATGGGTGAACTGTTGTTCTAATGTGGAACAGAAACAAAGCTCAGCGCCATGTAAGCTGCCACAAAATGAAAGTGTGGCTCTTTGGACAGCTCTAGAATTTCCCAGAGATCTCCCAGAACTCTGGCAACGGTGGGAATAGATTTCAAGGCCGTTTAATCCCACAGGTTCCTTATCACTTGAGATACGGAAGAATCTCCTTAGCTGTAAGCAGCAGAGGGGCTCTGACACACAACTGAGCTGTTCTCATTCTCCCTAGTAGAGGCCAGTGGCAAATACACAATGCTATGTTAAGTGATGGCTAGCACAGGTCCTATCATGGGGACATCAGAAACTGGATTTTTTTTGTTCTAAGTTTCATTCCTGGATCCACATCCTGGATTCCTGGAAAATGAGCCTTGGGGAAAGGGAGAATGTGAAGCAGACAAGGGCAGTGGCAAATGCAGAAATGGTGGACGCCGTACTCACCAAAGTCACTGGTGCAAATGGCCATGAGGATCTCAGTGTCATTACACGGCCGGCATGCCCCTGCAGCAGCCAAACAGAGAAAAGTTAAATTAGATGTGAGTCCCAGTCCTCCTACCCGGATGGTCCTGGGGCGGGATGCTGGCTTAATCCCTTTTGTTTGCAGGTGCCACAGAGCCTCGCCATCTGGCCTCCCCAGGCTACCGTCTGCCTGCAGTTCTTTGTTCCCGCAAGGGTTGCTCTGCTGCCCCAGTGCCCTCTAGGGGCTCCCTCCCTTGGAAGCTGGCCTGGTGGAACGCAGCTTCCCCCTGCCAGTGGATACGGCCGAGAAATCACAAAGGTCCAGGGTCACATTCAGCGCTTTTGGATTTGTGCGAGGAAAGCTGCAGAGGCGACATGCTGTGGCTGAGTCAGGGGCAGCGGTGAATGCTCAGGGGAAGGGAGGAACAAGCTGGGGGTTCTGGTATGCTTGGTCCATGGGCTTCCAGGACGTGCAAGGGGCTCATGAGCCCTTGCAGGCAGAGGCCGTGAGTGTGGGGCATAAGCAGGGCCGGGCACTGCCCTCTGCGCTGAGGGACAGAGCAGCTGGAGCCCGTTGTGGGCAGAGAACGAGCATGGGCTGAAGTGGGATCCCGCTCGTGTTAATGAGCTGCTTAGTCCTGCTTCTGGGCCACTGTGTTCTCGGGAATCCTCTACGCGCCTGCCTTGCTCTGTCCTTGGTGCAGGCAGCACCTGCGCAGTGTCGAGCCCTGGGAGACGGAGATCACAAGTCCAGCTTAGTCCTTCTTGCTCGCTTCAGTCAAAACACAGCCACCCTGTGATGACCAGGGTCAGTGTTTGGGAGAGGGGACCCTTTCCATTCAAGCTTGGCTCCCTTTCCCCAGAGCTCTAGCTGCTCATTTCCCTCTCTGGCATAGTTCCAGTTTGGGAGACTGCATCCCAATTCCTTACTGCCCCAGGCTCTGCTGAGATAACAGCTCCTCCCATTGCCACCCGCCCCGGCTTTGCAGATGGCATGCAAAGGTCACCGTCAGCAAAACCGCTCCTTTCTCCACAGTGCAGGGCGGCTCCCCACTGAGCAAATGGCTGTGTAAGGCATTGTTGAGACTGCTCCATTGCCCCTCCAGAGAGCAAAAGGGGTTAAGAGATCGGAGAAAGCACAGTTCAGAATTGGTGGACTAGCCATCGGAGCCAGAAAAACAAGCCAAGGCACCGACTGCCCACCCCTCCTTCCCTGGAGCTCACACTCGGATCAGACTTAAGGAAGCCTTTTGCTGGGGTGCACAACTGTTTGAGCCGGGCTGCCCCCTTGGCTGAGGCTGTGGGGATGGCAGGTGCAGCAGGACTGATTGCTGTTCCTGCCTCTCTCTCTGCTTTGCCAGATCTCATGGGTTAGCCCTGCTTGGTCCACATGCCGCTCAGCCAAAAGAGGAATGCTACTTCACATTCATGTTTCTCAAGCATTCATTTATCATCACATCTCCCTTTCCAAGGACCCAGGGAAGCATTATCCCATGGGACAGATGAGCAACGGTGGCACAGAGAGATGAGGTGACTTGCTCAAAGCCACACAGTGAATCGGTAGCGGAGGGCAGGAAATGGAGCTAACCAATTTTTGACTGCTAGCTCTAAATTCGAGTCACTAGACCACACAGCTTCTCTGCATCATGCTCCCAGTGGAAGACCTCCTACACTTGCTTCATTTCTGTAGCCTGGTGCCACACCAAGAACACCCCCCTCAGGCAGATGTGTTCTGCCCCAGCACTGTACAGTACTGCAGTATCTTTATGGCAAGGGCTGTCTGGCAACATGCCAAGCTGTTCACCATGGCAGGTTGGGCGGTTCCTACACACACGAGTTCTGGTCCTGCCTGATCTCCAATTTATAATATGCATCCCCTCTGGGACCTCTGTCCATTGGCATCAAGTGGTCCCCGGGTCACAGTAATACCTAAGGAGCCAGATCAGGGCTTCATTGTGCTAGGTGCTGTATGTCTGCATAGCAAGAGACCACCCTGGCTAAACAGACAGGATTGATAAGGAGAGGGAGAAAGCTGGTGTGACTGCCCTTGTTTGACAGCTGGGGAACAAGGCGATTTAGTGACTTGCCCAAGGTCAGCCTCGGAGTCTGTGGCAGAGCGAGCAATTGAATCACCTCTCGGAGCGTGGTCTGAAGCACAGACAGTGCCCTTCAAGGAGAAGGCTGTTCTGTTGGGTAAACTCCCAGGACAAACTGCTGAGCTGGGAGATCAGAGCCCAATGTACTTCATATATGCATTAAGCATCTGTTAACCTAGAAACCCGTCCCTTTGAAACTGAACTGGTGGCAGCTGTGGGGGGAGCGGGGCAGGGGCTCCCTATCCATTCCTGGGATATTCTGAACAGGGCCACTAATGATATTTCTCACCAAGGAGAAATGTTTCCTCCACCCCAACCCCAGGGTTCTTTAATAGTTGGAAAGGGGGTGAGACTACACAGCGATTTACAGCTAGGGGCAGAGGAAGGCAGTGATGTTCTCCTCTTCTGTGCTATCTTTTCCCTAGGTCTAGACTGGAGATGGATCCGGGGTTTGGTTTGGGTCCAGATTTCCCTGGGGTTGGACGACCCCTATCACCGGTATGTCTCGCCCTGATTCAACCACTGCTGGGTGTTAGGCCTGAGAACCTAGAGCTGGATCAGAACTTTCCCGATCTTCGAGGTGCCTGGGATTCAATGGTCAGTTTCTGGCTTCTGCTGGAGACAGCTTCAGGCCATCTCTAGTCTAGAGGCTCCTGGACAAGCCCTTGTGGCAGGTGCTATTGTGATGGTTGAGGTATAAGAACCTGAATAGCTTGGACTAGCTCACCAGGCAGGGAGTGGTAAGCTGGCCTGTTGCTAGCTCTGTGGCAACATGCTGCTAATTCACCCCAGCCCACAGCTTCCAGACCTTTGGGCTATTTCCCTGATGTGCTGCCATCGGAGGCTGTTCCTCTGGCTGGACGGGGGAAGAGACCCATGCTGCAGGGCCAGGCTGCTTCCTTCCAAATCCCCTCTCCTGAAAAACCAGTCACACTAATCTTGTGTCAAGGGTTCCCAGGTCGCAGGGAGAGAGCAGCCATTGCCATTCCCGTGGAGGAGGAAATGCCTGGGTTGCCATGGCGACCAGGAGAGTCCCTTATCTCTGGGGTGGCTGAATGGCAGGGCTGGCCTTTGCCGGCCGCACACTGGACTTTTGTTAGCTCAGCCGGGGTGAGCTGGCGCTGATTAAACATGCTGATAGGAGCTGCTGGCCTCCTGTCTCTGCTCTGGGAACATGCTCAGGCAGAGGCTAGCTTGGCTTACCCTCCCTTCCTTGGCCCTGGTGGGACGCCCACCCCACAGAGGTCCTTTAGCGGCCAGAGGCTGGAACCTCCTGCGGCCTGGGCCTTGTTGCAGCCTGGAGCTTCAAGATACCCTAGAAGATTCCCACTGACCAAAGAGCTCCTGCCGTGTAAGAGCTGCCTGGGTCAGGCACTTCTATTGCTATCAATAAAGGGCCCACTCCTGGCGCCTGACTCAAGCAAAACCTCCTGTTGTCTTCATTAGTCCAGGGCAATTTTGCCTGAGTGCAAACTAAGCAAGGGCTGGAGGACTGGCCTGTTACTAATTACCCTGTGAGGCAGAGAATGGTATTCCCACTTTACGGGATATTCCCATCCTATCGGGTGAGGTAGGGACTGGGAAAGAGGGAAGCTAAGGTACAAAGAGGTGAAGCAATTTGCCCAAGGCCACACAGTGAGCCAGTGGCAGAATCAGGACTCGAACCCAGGCATCCTGGGTTCTTGTGCCCTGCTCCATCCAACCAACTCTCCCTCCCTCCCACTCTAAAAGGTTGCGCACAATACTAGAGGTTTAGCTGGCCCTGGCAGAACATGCAGTGAGGAATCTCGTCCTTCTGGCACACCAGCTTATGCCAGGAGGGCGCGGCTGTGGTGGATCTCACCCTCCTTGCCAGTAAGGGAGGAGATTGGACACATTCCTGAGAAAGTGACAGCCCTGGGCTGGGCTGGGCCAGGAGGGCATGACGAAGTAGCACTAGTAGGGGAACTGGTGAATAGGCCTGGCACCCCACGGAGCCAGGCCCGCACGCTGGCTATTTACCTTCCACGCTGAGGTTGCCGGAGGGCAGTGAGAGGCGAGAGTTCCCGTCGCCTCGCAGCTCATAGCGGAAGGCAGCGATTCGGCGGCTGATGTCCTGGTGCAGGGTCGACTGAAGGAACAATGCCACCTTCTCCTTGGGCAGCCAGCTGAAGCAACGCACCCTAGGGCGGAGGGAGACCTCTGCCTCAGACAGCAGCAGCTTCAGGATCCCGTCTCTCTCCAGATAGATCTGAGCTCCTCCGAAGGTGCTGGAGGGCTTGATACAGGCGGTGACCTGTTGGGGGCTCCTCCCTTTGCCCACACTGGTTGTAGGGAGGCGGGGGGAGAGGCTGAGGCGTAAGGCCCCGGCTGGATACAGCCACTCCAGTGAGCCCTCCGCACAGTGTAGAGAGATCTGCTCCACGCTGCCCGATTCCTGGGACAGGCCGCTGCAAGGGGAGAACAAACCCACGGGAGCACAGTTAGCCGGTACCAGGCTCTCCACCCCAGCACGCTCCAAGGCCACGTCAGCTCCGCCATATAGTAGCATTAAGCTAGCACCAACTGGCTACAGCTGACAGCCCTAACACCGCTGGCCCACGGCCCTGGGAGCAGGACATCGGCCCTGCTCCTCCAAGGAATCAGCAGGAGGTAAGCGCCGGACTCCCTTGCGGGAGCTGGGTCCCAGTGACGGGGCTGCTCCATGACGGGGCTAGACAGAGGGAGCGTGGCTGTGAGCCTGCTCCTGACTGCTCCACTTGTTTTCCTCCTCCATTTCTGGGCTGGCTTTGCTCCTGCTTGTCCGGGAGTCCCTGCTCCCCCACGGGGCCGCCTGCTCACTTCCTGTCCGATCCCACCCACTTGCAAACAACCTGCTCCAGGTGGAGATGGGCCTGAACCAGGCGCTGGCTTCCCCCTCTCCTTCAAACTGCTTGGCTGGGCCCCAGTTTTCTCTGGGGGCTGAACCCAAACCGTGGCTCGACCCCGATATTGTGGTGACGTTCAGACCAAGATTCAGACGCCAGCTCAGCGCTTGGGCCCCTTCTCTGCCCCCTGCCGAAGCAGCCCCACAGTCACAGGCTAGCCGGGACCGCAAGAGGAAGCTAGGCTTGCCACCAGGCAGGATTCCAGTGGAAATGAAGCTGCTCAGACCCCAGTGGCTTTGGGATGTCTAGTACATCAGCACGTCCCAAAGACGCACTAGCACACCAGGCTCTCCTTTACCCAAATTATGCCTGGTCCTCCCATGAGATGAACACGCTGGTTCTGTTTCACTAAGATTGCTCTGCTTTCTGACTGCCTGGCTGCCACCCATGGCCAGAACTGTCAAGCCTGGCCTCTGACTGGGGGGAGGCCCTTGATTTGGAGGGGTGTGTGTGATGTCTTGTACCTCGTCAGAGCTACTGGGTGGCAGCAGCTTCTAGAGATGTCACACATGGGTGCTCAGTACCTCCAGGCCCCAGGTGCCTCAAGAGGGGCACCCAAAATCCCTGGCCTCTGCTGAAACTGTGGGCCTAAGGGTATAGGGTATGGGGTTATTGAGTTTAAGGCCAGAAGGGGCCATCAGAGGATCTTGTCTGATCTCCTGCATGTCACAGGCCTCGAACACCACCTAGGAGCTGCAGCAGCATTGCCACTCGGCCTCCGCTGGTAGCTAGCCCTTTAACCCAGGGTAGAAAGGCAGCTTGACGCCTTATGCTGCACTTTTCTTCCTTCCACCTAAAAAGTGTGATGTTGGTTCCTGGCTTTTGCTTCCCTAACTGAGAAACCAGGATGTCCATACAGCTAATCTGCCTAGGGCCATGGCACACACACAGCCTCTTCCCACTGCGGGTGGCTCTAGACGGGATGCATCAGGTTGCCAGCCCAGCTCCACCACAGGCTCTTGTGGCATTGGTTGTGCCCTACAGTTCATGGCTGACAGCAGGCAGACTATAGCTGGTTAGATCCCCCTGCAGCAACGGTTAATCACTGACCCATTTCCTACCCACCAGACTGGTAGATTCTAGAGAGTCCACAATGGTTGCGATGTGGGTTGCCAAGAGTCCCTTATATCTTCATCTCTGTATAAGAAGATAGGGAGTGCAGAGTGCTGCAAAAAGCAGCCAGAAATGCCCCGGGTGAATGTAGGTGAGTCCTGCTTACTATTATTATTAATGCTGAATAATGATAATGATACTAATATTAGGAAGACGAGTTGGGCAGAGGTGCTAAGAAAACAGACCCTTATTTTTTAAATACAATATTGGCACCCCTATGCAGTGACCTGCCACCAACTCTTGTGATACCGAGGGATTTTTCTTAAACCCTCAGCTCCTGGATTCAAGTGATTATGTGAGACTCACAGCTTGCTGTTTTTTTAAAGGCCATTTGTATCCCTCAAGGCTGCAGAGCAAAGCTTGAAAACATTAAGCGAGCCCAGCCTAAAGGCTCAGAAACCAGAAGGCAAAGAAAAAGAACCCCAAATTTATTATTACAAAAAAAAAATTTCTTGATTTTTCGGGCCTGACTCTCAATTTTTGAATGCCTGGGGTTAGCAAAAGTCAGCCAGGGGGAGTCTTGCCAGAACTAAGGGCCTTTCCTTCCAGAGTAACTTGCAATGGATAGTATTTCCCTTCCTCAAAGGTGAACCCCAGGGGTTTGTTTGAGATGCGTGCAGTGGAGAAGGCTGGAGCCCCGTACAGATGGGCGTCCCCCTAAGAGGTGTCCATCAAAAGGCAGAGAGAGCTCTCAGTTGAAGAACGGCTGTGGGATACTGTCCTGTTGTCTTTTACAACTTAAAGCCCTGCTGTCTCCTGAATCCGAGCAGGGATTTACCTGCTTTTCTTCTGCTCTCACCTCTTGTGCAATAAGGGATTTGAGGCCATTCAGAGTAAGCTCAGTAGAGCAGCAGGGCTGCAGATGCTCACTCTGGAGAAAATAAGCCCCTGCTGCTCTCCTACGCTGTATCCATCCCTAGGCATGTGAAGTGTGCCCAGTATAACCACCGGGGAGTGCAGGGGGGAGTCACCCTTCCTGGAGGATGGCCTCTGGCCTCCATTTCTCTGCTCATGATGGGGTTTAGAATTTCTAATAAGCAAGACAGGTTGTATAGACCCATATCCACTCCTGGAGCCTTAGCCTAGCCCTTGCCTGCGATACAGGAACTCAGTGTCCTTCAGTGACAGTCCCCTGCAGTGAAGACAGCATTTCAAGGCTCCAGGATTGTATTTTGTATCTCATCTTTTATGTCTGATAGCCCTTCCTAGCTAAGGCTCTCCAAGTGCATTAAACAATCAAGCAGTTAATCCTCGGTCGTTGTCCCCCGCTATGAGGTGGTCAGATGGGGAACGTGAGGGAGAGAGAGTCCTGTGCAAGGTCACACCATGAGCCTATAGCACAGCCCAGGTAGCTCAGCTCCTGAGCTTGTTCCTGACCCACAAGACCATCTTCCTGTCTCCTTTTCTATCTAATGCAAATGAAGAGACATTAGAATCCCAGATGTGTGAACAGACTGGAGGCTAGGAGAGGCAGCATGGACTAATGGATAGGGCACCCAACTGTTCTAGCAGATGCTGTACAGGCACATAGCAAGAGACAGTCTCTGCCCCAAAGAGCTTGCAGTAGAGAAGACAGACAATGGATTGGAAAGGAAACCGAAGCACAGAGCAGGTATGTGACTTGCCGAGTAGCAGAGACAGGAATAGAACCAGGGCTTCTGAGTCCCAGTTTAGCGCCCTATCCATTCTACTTCCTGGTTGTTTTTAAACAAAAAAAAGGGTACTGTAAAATGGTTGTGTTTTTCTACAGTGCTTTCCATCTAAAACATTAGTAGGAGCACTGACAGCAGATCGAGGGACGTGATTATTCCCCTCCATTCCGCACTGGTGAGGCCACATCTGGAGTATTGTGTCCAGTTTTGGGCCCCCCACTACAAAAAGGATGTGGACAAATTGGAGAGTCCAGTGGAGGGCAACAAAAATGATTAGGGGGCTGGAGCACATGACTTATGAGGAGAGGTTGGGGGAATTGGGCTTGGTTAGTCTGCAGAAGAGAAGAATGGGGGGGGGGGGAGGGATTTGATAGCAGCCTTTAACTACCTGAAAGGGGTTCCAGGGAGGGTGGAGCTAGGCTGTTCTCAGGGTGGGAGATGACAGAACTAGGAGCAATGGTCTCAAGAAGCTGTGGTGGAGGTCTGGTTGGATATTGGAAAAAACTTTTTCCCGAGGAGGGTGGTGAAGCACTGAAATGGGTTACCTAGGGAGGTGGTGGAGTCTCCATCCTTAGAGGTTTTTAAGGTGCGGCTTGACAAAGCCCTGGCTGGGATGATTTCGTTGGGGTTGGTCCTGCTTTGAGCCGGTGGTTGGACTAGATGACCTCCTGAGGTCCCTACCAACCCTAATCTTCTCTTGATTCTATGAACTCAAAGCAGGCAGGGATATATAAAGAGCACTTCACCCCTGTACTGAAATACCTTTGATGTGAAACACAACAGTTTTTAAACTGTAGCGTGACTGTTTTCTGTTAGTTAAAGTCCAGACGTGCAGAAAACTGTAGCTGTGTCTGATTTAAACTACAGCTAAGATTTTGGAAGGCAAAAGCGAATTATTTGCTTTGGAATTTGGTCAGGACACGCTGCATTCTGACCAAGAATGTCAGAGATCTTTAATGAGGCCAAGTGGCCATAATCCTCGTTTTCCATCTTATCTCAAAGGTGCTAAGAGGCATCTACTGCAACACAGCACCCCCTGGTACCTAACTGATTCCCTGCCTTAACGAAGAATATTTTTTAGGTTTTTACATGGGGTCTCCCATCCGAGTACTTACCCAGCCCAACTCTGAGTTAGAGAAAGTATGTGCATTAAGCTAGTAGGTCTTGCAGTCTCCCAACCAGCAAGTCTTCTCCTATGTTCTATTCTAATACATGCCAAGTGTTTGAACAGGAAAAGGAAGATGGGAAATATCTGCCCAGATTGGTCCCCCAAAATCGTGAACCCGCAGCCAGGCCCAATAGCAATACAATAAAATCCATGCAGTTACAGCCTGGCAGGAGAAACTAGTTCTGATGCAGCTGGTCAGTCATTGCCTAGATCTTCACATATGAGCCATTTATTTGGAAACCTTTCGGGGCTACTGATGAGGTTAAATGTCTGCCATAAAAGCAACATCCAAGCTTTTCCAAAGTAGCTCCATAGCTTTTGGAGCAGTGAGAATGTGAGAATGTGAGTACTTCTCCATTCTTTGCTCTGTCACACTGGTAAGCAAGCAAAACTCACAGCAGGAGGTGACAGTCACTTGACCTGTTTTTGCTCCTTTGTAGTTAACTCATCTGTAGAAATGCACAAAGGCAAAACCACAGAGAAACAGAGGCTGCCACTGAACTCTCTGGGGGGTGTTTTTAAAGTTCCCGTGGTGCTACCATCTGTAGATCTAGCTCTCCTAGCTGAAAAGGCTGGCTCATGTCTCATAGAACCACAGGATGAGACGGGACTGCAAGTGTCATTTTGATTAACCCCTGCCAAGATGCAGGATTTATTGTGTCTCAACCATCCCAGACAGACGTTATCCAGCCTCCGTCAACACTCTGTGGCAAATTACCAGCCCTATGATAGGGGGTCCCCTGCTTTTCCCTCTAGGGGTGGGTCAGGGTGTTGCCTGTTGTCCCTGTTTCTGGCATTTGCCACCCCGGTAGTGCCCAGTGCTTGAGGCTGTGATTCTTTCCTCTGGGCTCCTTCCCACTCGGTCCCTTCAGCTTCTTGAGCTCCCTGCTCTCCTTCTCTTTGGATTAGGGGGTTGGGAGGCAAGCCTCCCTCCTAGTGTTCCCCTTCACCTGGTTCTGTGGTCTTCCAATCAGTTCCCACACTCCTCCCACACTACCACCAGCTCTCCTCACTTCCGCCTGTCTGACTGGAGCAGGGGTTTTAATTAGGACTCTGGAAGGGCCTTGACTGGCCTCCCGTGCTCTAATTGACCTGTAGTAACCTCTCCTCAGTCTACAGGGAACAAGGCTCTGATCATTCTGGGGAGTATATATCTCCCCTCGATCACTCTCCTACTGGGGTGTGAGGGAGACCCTGGTGCACGTATATCTGGAGTGCGCCAGTTTGCAGCCGCTATTCCAGTTCTTCCAGAACCTCCTCCTGAGGTTCTGGCTGCACTTCTCCCCCCACCTCTTATTGTATGCACACTCCATCCATGGCCCCACAAAGTCATGGGACCGCCTTGTCAACTTCCTCCTAGCTTTGGCCAAGGTGGCCCTCTACAAAACCAGGAAGAGGACGTTGTCTGAAGAGGTGCTCTGTGACCTATTTCCCTTCCCCTATCCCATCATGTATCTGGGCAGTGTTCCTCTGGGCCGCGTCTGCTGACTCCTTAGATACTTTTGAGGAGCAGGGGGCGCTGTCCGTGGTTCTCTGCTTGGTGTCCCCTTCAGGTTCCCTCTGTTTAACTCTTTGACCTTCACGCCTGTGCCTGTTCTCTCATTTGTTGTCCCGCAAAATTAGTTGAGTTCCAGGCTCAGTAGTACCTCCCCTTAGGCTTGTGCCTGCCCATGTCTCAGAAGCCAAATAGGCTTCTCCTTCTCCTGCTGCCTTCTGACCCTGCTGGATCAAATATCCCCTCCAACCCCGCTCAACACCATGGGGTTGGGCTACTTGGGGTGAGAGGCAGTACTGTCACGACAGGCTGTCAGCGTTACCATGTTGGCTTCCGGCCCTGTGCCGTACCTGGAAATGGAAGGGTTGCAGAGACGGGAACCATCTAGTCACTCTTGCATTCTTCTCCTTGTTTCTGTGCATCCCCTGGAGCGGGGCGTGGTCTGTCATGAGGGTGAACCTCCATCCCTTTAAGTAATATTGGAGAGTCTCCTTGGCCCATTTAACCACCAGACACTCCTTTTTGATGATGGCGTATCTCTGGTCCCCGGGGAGGAGTTTCTGGCTGAGGTACAAGATTGGGTGGTCCTCCTCCCCCACCATCTGTGAACAGACGGCCCCAGCCTTACCTCTGAAGCATCTGTTTGTAGGATGAATTCCTTGTCAAAGTCTGGGGCTATGAGCACTGGATGACTGCAAAGGGCTGTCCTTAAATCTACGAATGCTTCTTCTGCCATATCGGTCCACTTCACTATGTCCAGGCCCGAGCTTTTATCAGGTCTGTCACAGGCCATGCTCTGGTGGGGAAGTGAGGGATGAATCTCCGGTAGCACCCCATTATACCTAGAAATGCTCTGACCTGCTTTTTGTGGACTGATTGGTGCCAATCCTGTATTGCCTCTACTTTGTTCCATTGGGGTTTTACCAAACCTCTTCCTACTACATACTAAAGATATTTGGCCTTGGCTAGCCCTATCGTGTGCTTGAGAGGGTTTGTGGTGTGGCCAGTCCTTCTGAGGCTGTCTGCCCTCTACTTTTTCCCAGGTGCATCCCCCATTGGGGCTATGGGTGACAACATCATCTAAATAGGCAGTGGTATAGTTGGCATGGGGTAGTAGTAATTTATTCATTAATCGTTGGAATGTTGTCGGGACCCCATGTAGTCCAAAAGGGAGGACGGTGTCTTGGAAAAGGCAGTCAGATATAGAGAAGACAGTCTTCTCCTTGGCGTCCTTGGCCAGGGGAATTTGCCAGTAGCCTTTGGTCAGATCCAGGGTGGTCAAGTAAGGGGCCTTGCCTAACTGATCGACTAGCTCATCGATGCGCGGTATCGGGTAGGCATCGAATTGGGATATTTTGTTCAACTTCCGGAAGTCATTGCAAAACCTTAGGGTACCGTCAGGCTTGGGTACTAGGATGATAGGGCTGGACCACTGGCTGTGGGACTCTTCAATAATCCCAAGTTCCAGCATCCGCCTCACTTCCCTCCTGATTTCTTCCTTTTTGGTCTCCAGTATTCGGTATGGTTTTATCATCACCCACACTTCAGGGCTGGTGATGATATAGTGTTGGACTGCTGACATACTGCCTGGCTGCGTGGAGAATATGTCTTGGTTCTCCTAGATCATATCAATGACTTCCGTTGGTTGTTCTGGGGTTAATTTGGGGGATAGTCTCATCCACCCCTGTGGGGCGTCTGCCTGGGATGGCCTCCCCAGGTGACCAGGCAAGTCTCTCGGTCCTGCCAGGGTTTCAACAAGTTGATGTGGTAGATCTGTTCTAGCTTTCAGCAGCCTGGCTGCTTCACCTTATGGTCCACCTCCCTGACTGCTCCACTATCTCATATGGCCCTTGCCAACTGGCCAGGAACTTGCTTTCTGCTGTTGGCACCAGCACCATCACCTGTTCTCCGGGCTGAAATTGTGCTAACTGACGTTTTTTCCTGGGTTCGCTGTTCCTCCCACTCCTTCTTGACGATATCTAATATGCCACGAGGGTGGCATCTGTATAGTAACTCAAAGGGGGAGAATCCTGTGGACGCCTGAGGGACCTCCTGTATCACGAACAGCAGGTATGGTAGAAGGGCATCCCAGTCTTTTCCATCCTGTGCCATCACCTTCCAGATCATACTTTTGAATGTACGATTCAGCTACTCGACGAGGCCATCTGTTTGTGGATGGTAGACTGAGGTCCACAGGGCCTGGACCCAGAGCAGGGTACATGAATCCCTCATTAATTTTGACATGAAGGGAGTTCCTTGGTTGATCAGAATCTCCTTGGGGATGTGCACCCTGGTGAAAATCTGGAGGAATTCCTTTGCTATTGCCTTGGACTGGACTTGGACTTGGGACTGCTTAGGGGAATGGCTTCTGGGTACCGTGTGGTGTGATGACAAGTATACTTTGGTGGCCCTGTGCCGATCTCTCTAGTGTCCCCACTGGGTCCATGGCTATCCTTTCGACAGGAACTTCAATAACAGGCAAAGGCACTAATGGGGCCCACAAGTGAGGTCGGGGGCTGTGTAACTGACACTCTGGGCAGGATATGCAATAGCGTTGGACCTCTGCCCGTACTCCCAGCCAGAAAAACCTCCATCTGCTTCTAGATGTCCCCCAAATAAATGCCTGTGAGCTAGCCCTAACACTGTCCTGGTGTGTTTTAGTGGCACTACTTCTTCCTCCCATATCTGGGCTACCCAGTACAACAGATTGTGTTTAAGCACATAGTCTGGCCCTGGGCCTTTGGTCTTCCCCTCCATGGGCACGCCCTTTACCTCCACTACCTCTTCCCTCACACTTGCATATAGCGGATTGTAGGCTTGGTCTAGCCTGAAATTCTTGCATGCAGGACAGGTCTGATCTAACCCTAGGGGACTGACCTCAACTCTGCCCCCTAAGTTGCTCCTAGTGGTGCTGGGGACTGCCTCTGGGCCCTCACAGGCCTGAGCTGTCTCTTTTTCCTTCAGATGGGTCTTCCTACCAACAAGGGCAGCTTTCTGGTTCGCAACCAAAATCTAGGTCCCTAATCTTTTATCCGCCCTCCTCTCTTGCCTGGACGTCTGGAGTTTCCTGGGGGATGAAAACAAATCTGGGGCAAATTTGGCAAATGCTGGCACAGGGTTATCTGTGGTTGCCTCATTCTCAGTCCAGGGGTCGCTCTACTGGGAAGTCCCTCCCAATTAAGACCGGGTAGGAGAGCCTGGAGACCACCCCTGTTGTCAGCCTGGTAGTGCTCCCCTGGATCTCAATCCTGCCTGGGATTGTGGGCTAGAATGTACACGTACAGTGCCATGGACGCACATTACCCCTCTGCGTTTGGGCCAGGTCAGTTGATTTTCATAGAATCATAGAATCATAGAATACTAGAGTTGGAAGGGACCTCAGGAGGTCATCTAGTCCAACCCCCTGCTCAAAGCAGGACTAACCTCAGCTATATCATCCCAACCAGGGCTTTGTCAAGCCTCACCTTAAAAACCTCTAAAAGGATGGAGATTCCACCACCTCCCTAGGTAACCCATTCCAATGCTTCACCACCCTCCTAGTAAAAAACTTTTTCCTAATGTCCAACTTAGACCTCCCGCCCTGCAACTTGAGACCGTTGCTCCTTGTTCGGTCATCTGCCACCACCGAGAACAGCCTAGCCCCATCCTCCCTGGAACCCCCTTTCAGGTAGTTAAAGGCCGCTATCAAATCCCCCCTCACTCTTCTCTTTTGCAGACTAAACAAGCCCAGTTCCCTCAGCCTCTCCTCATAAGTCCTGTGCTCCAGCCCCCTAATCATTTTGGTTGCCCTCCGCTGCACTCTCTCCAACTTGTCCACTTCCTTTTTGTAGTGGGGGGCCCAAAACTGGACACAATATTCTAAATGCGGCCTCACCAATGCCGAATAGAGGGGAATAATCACTTCCCGTGACCTGCTGGCAATGCCCCTCCTAATGCAGCCCAATATGCCATTAGCCTTCTTGACAACCAGGGCACACTGCTGACTCATATCCAGCTTTTTATCCACCGTTACCCCCAGGTCCTTTTCTGCAGAGCTGCTGCCCAGCTCGTCGGTCCCCAGTCTATAGCTGTGCATGGGATTCTTCCTTCCTAAGTGGAGGACTCTGCACTTTTCTTTGTTGAACCTCATTAGATTTCTTTTGGCCCAATCCTCCAGTTTGTTTAGGTCACTCTGTATCCTATCCCTACCCTCCAGGGTATCTACCACTCCCCCCAGCTTAGTGTTGTCCGCAAACTTGCTGAGGGTGCAATCTACCCCATCCTCCAGATCATTAATAAAGATGTTGAACAAAACCGGCCCCAGGACCGACCCCTGGGGCACTCCGCTTGTGACCGGTTGCCAGCTAGACATGGAGCCATTGATCACTACTCGTTGAGCCCTATGCTCTAGCCAGTTCTCTATCCATTTTATAGTCCATTCATCCAACCCATACTTCTTTAACTTGCTGATAAGAATACTGTGTGAGACAGTATCAAAAGCTTTGCTAAAGTCAAGGTATATCACATCCACCGCCTTCCCTACATCCACAGAGCCAGTCACCTCATCATAGAAAGCAATCAGGTTGGTCAGGCATGACTTTCCCTTAGTGAATCCATGTTGACTGTTCCTGATCACCTTCCTCTCCTCCAAGTGCCTTAAAATGGATTCCTTAAGGACCTGCTCCATGATTTTTCCAGGGATTGAGGTGAGGCTGCCCAACTAATTTCCCTGAGACCAGTGTGACAGCACTCTCGGAATCCACCAGCACTATGGTCTCAATACCATTCAGTTTTACTGGCCTTGTGTACCCATGTAGGGTTGTTGCGACTCCTACCCAGCGATTAGGTTACATCGCCCCCCATGATCTCCCAGATTGCACCGCATGGGCTCCTCCCTGTTGGGGCACTGGGCTGCAAAGTGCCCCAATTACCCACACTTGTAACACTGGTACCTTTCCCTGGAGGCTGCTCTCTGCCTTGGGATATTTGGTCTTCCCCCCCATCCCTCTCCCCCGAAGTCCCCAGGTTCCTTTCTGGCTTTGGGCCATTCTTCAGCGTCCTTCCGCCCAGCCCCAGTTCTCTTGTGGTTCCCAGCAATCCAGGACCTTGGGGTTGGGACTGGCTTCCTGGTCCACCATGTCTTCTCCCCAGGGTCTGGAACAATTCACAGACTTCCAGCTGTCTCTCTACGAGGGCAAGCAACTCATCATCGGTGGAGGAGTCGTTCTGACCCACCCAGGCTCAGAGGTCTGGTGGTAACCCCTTCCTGACACCAGGAGCTCCATCAGCTTCTTGGAGTTTAGGGCCTTGGGGAGCAGCCACTTCTGGATCAGGTGGATCAGCTCAAACAATTGTAACCGTGGTGCCTTGTCCTCGCTATATCGCCACTCATGGTACCGCTGGGCTCGCACCGCCGCCGTTACCCTGGACCTGGCCAGGATCTCTGCCTTCAGCTGGGGGTAGTCTGCCGCAGCCTCCACAGTCATATTGTAGTAGGCCTTCTGGGCTTCCCCACACAGGAACGGGATGAGGATGCTGGCCCACTAATCTTGGGGCCAGGCCTCCTGCAGGGCTGTCCTTTCAAATGCCAGGAGATATGCCTCCACATCATCCTCCTGTGTCATTTTCTGCAGGCAGTTATTGGCCTGGATGGTTCGAGTCCTGTCATAGCTGCAGCTTAGCTCAGTCAGTGCTGGCTTACCTGCATCATAGCCCAGTCCTGGGCAGCCTGGCTTGTCAGCAGGCGATCAGTGTCCTGCTGTAGCCATACCACCTCCTGTTGGGCCACTGCCTGGACCCCGCTAGCCTCCTGTTGGGCTGCCTTGGCTTGTACCAGTGCCTTGACCACATCGTTCATCTTGGAGACAGGATGGTTTTGGCTTGTCCTGGATTATGTCCACTGCGCAGAATCCCTCCTCTGACACCATGTGTGGCAAATTACCGGCCCTGCAATAGAGGTCCCGCGCTTTTCCCTCTAGGGGTGGGTCAGGGTGTTGCCTTTTGTCCCTGTTTCTGGCGTTGGCCACCCCGGTAGTGCCCAGTGCTTGAGGCTGTGATTCTTTCCTCTGGGCTCCTTCCCACTCGGCCCCTTCAGCTTCTTGAGCTCCCTGCTCTCCTTCTCTATGGATTAGGGGTTGGAAGGCAAGCCTCCCTCCTAGTGTTCCCCTTCACCTGGTTCTGTGGTGTTCCAGTCAGTTCCCGCACTCCTCCCACACTACCACCAGCTCTCCTCACTCCCACCCGTCTGGCTGGAGCAGGGGTTTTAATCAGGTCTTTGGCAGGGCCTTGATTGGCCTCCCGTGCTCTAATTGACCTGTAGTAACCTCTCCTCAGTCCACAGGGAACAAGGCTCTGATCATTCTGGGGTGTATATACCTCCCCTCGATCACTCTCCTGCTGTGGCATGAGGGAGACCCTGGCGCACGTTTTCCTCAAGTGCACCAGGTTGCAGTCCCTGTTCCGGCTCCTCCAGAGCCTCTTGCTGAGGTTCTGGCTGCACTTTTCCCCACACCTATTCCTATATTCACACCCCATCCATGGCCCCACGAAGTCGTGTCACCTCCTCCTAGCCCTGGCCAAAGTGGCCATCTACAAGACCGGGGAGAGGAGGTTGGCTGAGGGGGTGCTCTGCGACTGTGGAGCCTACTTTCATTCTTCCATCCGTTCACGCATCCGGGCAGAGTTCCTCTGGGCAGCGTCCGCTGGCTCCCTCAATGCCTTCAGGAAGCGGTGAGCACTGTCGGGGGTTCTCTGCTTGGTGTCCCCTTCCAGTTCCCTCTGTTTGACCCCGTGACCCACACGCCCATTCCTGTTCTTTCATTAGTTGTCCCAAGGAATCAATTGCGTCCCGGGTCCATTGACTCCTCCCCTTAGGCTGGGGGAGGGGCCTTTAGCAGTGGATGGGCTTGTGCCCGCCCACTTCCCGGAACACAAATAGATCCCTCTCCTGCTGCCCTCTGACCCTGCTGTATCACAACTGCTATCTTCAATATTGGTACTTCAGCAATGCTTGGAGGCCCCAGTGAGGGCCCATTGTGCTCAGCACTGGGCCCACACAATGAAAAGGTGCTCCAGGCCACAAAGTAACTCTGCTTGGCAAACCTTGCTTTGTTCTCCCAGCAGAACAATGGTTGTGTTTTGTAAATGGCTCCTTGGCAAGGGAGTTTTGCAACCTCTCAACAGAATCACGTCAGAGAGAATTCAGCTACTGTGTTAAAGCAGGCTGCTCAGAGGCTTTTTCTTTTGAGGCTTTTGCTTGAGTTATTTTCCTAGGAAAGCAGGCAGTGTGATTCGTATGGAAAGGATCCACTGCTGCAGCATCAGATTTTATTGTTCACTATTGATATTATTATGAAGTGCAGAACAATTAAGTTGGAGAGGCCGGGGAATCAAGAAACTGCAAGTGGCAGAGATCTTTAACTCTCACTTGTCCCTAGAGCACTGCAGGGAGGAAGATCACGGTTTAATTCTAGGGGGCAGCTTGATTTCACCAGGGGGCATGCCAAAAAGATGAGGAAAACGAAACAAACTCCTGTTCTGTCACTTCTTTACTCCTTTCTCCCCTCCCTCCACCTTGCAATGAAACAACAAGAAGCCTGGAGTCCTGGGATGCAATAAAACAAGCAACAGACCAAGTCAAACCCACCACCACACAGGGACAAGCTGGGCGGGAGGGTTGATGTGGATGTAGAGACCATAACCTGTTCCGGAGGATACCAGATGCTGCCCCTCACAGAGAGATGGTTTGGGAGGACGGATGTTGTTCACTCAGGGTGGAATTAAGTTAAAACCCTCATAAGATTTCACCTAGCTTTGGGGGAGATACTTTCCCCCTCCAGTAGCAGTCTGCAGTAGGGGGGAGGAGAGAACAAAGCCACCACCTCCTTGGGAAAGCAATCTATTTTTCCCAGAGGTGCTGTGAAAGTTCAACTCAATTGACTAAAAACTGCAGCATAAGGATTGGAATTTTCCTTTTCTCAGACATAAAGGGGAAATTCAGCATTTCCCGGGGTGCAGGTTAGTGAGCAAAATGCAAACTTCTGGTTCAAAACTCCTCTCCTTTACACCACTGACTTCACTGACACCAGGGTAAGCGAGAGAAGAGACAGGCCCCTTCTCTTGATACAGCAGCTCACCTGGAATACTCGCTACCCCATCCATCAGCTCCTTTTTTTAGAGTGACACCCTCAGCTCTGCTGCACCAGCCTTTATTCATTACTGTACTACCCTCCAGCCACCCAAACTCCCACTGAAGACAATGGGCTGGAGGCTCTGACCCTGCCCTACTTAACAGAACATTATCTGAGTTTCTGGGCAAAGCGGATGGTTTCCCACCAGAGGGCACATTTAACACAGTGCGAGCTCTGGCGAGCTCATTTTTAACTGAGGACTGAAGTTCGTACCTCCCCCTCCAGCTGCACTGGTCTTCTGAGTAACTGCAAAGCACCGTATCCAGGACACCAAGGCAAAGAGCCCACAGCACCAAAGGCATCTTCTTTCAGTTCTCTTCGCCCAAGAAAGCAGAAAGAGGAATCAAATGCATGCGAGCAGATCCTTCCCCAACACCATGCTGGAATGTGCGTGGGGAGTTAACGCCTGTAGGTCCCCGCCATCCATCTCCCCAGTCCTCCTCCTCCGCAAGCGTTGTCAGGATGCAAAGCAGGATTTCCCTCCCTCCTCCCGCTACTCCGGAGTCAGGCTGCGATTCGGAGCCCGGGGAAAAACCGCGGAGATGAAAGTGACCAAGAGTCTCATAGTGAAACTGACTAGTGTGTCCACAGATTGCTGCTGGTCAGATTCAACGCGGGTGGACGAAGGGGTGACTGCGCGCGGGGGTGGAGGGGAGGTGATGATGTGTGATTCTCCAATCAAAACAGACCTCGGAAACTTTCAGCCAATCGGAGCCGAGAGAAGGATGGGGGTGGGCTCCCTTTCCCCCATTAACAAGTAGAATTTGAGAACAATATAATGAAATTAGAAAAAAAGAGTTAAAAAGCTGATTTGAAGTGATTGTTGCTGGCCAGATGCGAGGAGTTCAATACACTGGCAGCTGCTGGTGTGCCCAGTGATCTGAGGGAGGGAGGATGTTTAAATTTTGAGAACCAGTTGGGGAAAATATATACTTCTGATGGATTAAATGGTAAAATCTAGATTATTTGCAACCCACATGAGTTGAAATACACATGCCTTAGTCACTGTTTCATCTTAATTTCCTTTTTGAGTTGTGCCATTTGCACCTAGTTAAATTATATGATCATTTTTGCAATAATTCAATATGCCCCTGTTTCAGAAGTTTCAGCAATTATACCCACTCTCTCTCTCTCTCTCTCTCTCTCTCTCACACACACACATGCACATACCCCTCAATTGTGTGTCCTGTCTGGATACATGCACACACCATACATGTGTTTGTACAAATGTATACACAGAGGTATACCATATATATTTGTTCCAGAGGGGTAGCCATATTAGTCTCTTTTCAGCAAAACAATGAGAGTTCTGTGGCACCTTAAAGACTAACAAATTTGTTTGAGCATATACTTTCATGGGCAGACACCCACTTCATCAGATGCATATATATATTTGTGTGTACATGCACACATAGATGGAATCCAGAAAATATAAAACTGGTGAAATTTCTTGAAACACTTCATTTGAAATGTTAAGGAAATGTGACTTTTTGCATTTTGGTTATACAAGGCAATAAGGCACACTTATACATTGGACATTCAAGAGCAGGGGCATTAAATATGGACACATGCAGTGATGTGTCCACAGAAAGACTTTTTTTTTATTGGTGAATTCAGAGACTCAGAGAAAATGTTAGGCCCTGAACACAACTTGTAAGCAAACTCTTTTTATTATACATACACACAACATGAATAATACACTGAAATCAATGAGCCATTTGCACCTGGGATCTGACCTCCCCACGACTAATATTTATCTTGGAAAATGTGAATGTCAAATCTGTGTTTTTGAGTTGAGCTAAACTGGAAATGCCAGCTCGGTCAGATCTAATCAGGAGGCAGTTTGTTTGAATTATAAATGGTATTTTACAATATAAGTTACGTAATATCAAATTGTGCATAAAGGTCCAAACTTTGATTCCCTGCTCAGTTTTACACCAGCTTTATTCAGAGCATGAAGCCAATGGAGCTGTGTACAATCTTAAGAAAAGCTCTTGTGATCTGGCCAGCTAACTCTGTAACAGGAGTTTTGCCTGAGTTAGCACTTCAGGATTTGGCCCCAGTGTATCTGAGTCAACCCTTCTCATTGTCTGGAGTGGTGCAATAGAATTGCATTACAGATTTGTTAAGAACTCTGAAAACAGACAGGGAATGTGTCCCCGTTGCTCAGTTATTGCTGTTATTAGCCTGTTCATCAACACACCATAAAACTCCTTTTTTGTGTGCAAAAGTTGCTCTGACTGATTTTATTTTTTTCAGGTCCACAAGCCCTGCAATTAATTAAGTTTCCATCGGAGTGACAGCCCGCCAAAATGTTTGAAATAAACATGGAACAATTGCAATGCAA
Source organism: Emydura macquarii macquarii (assembly GCF_026122565.2). Taxonomy (NCBI): domain Eukaryota; kingdom Metazoa; phylum Chordata; order Testudines; family Chelidae; genus Emydura; species Emydura macquarii. The sequence continues at coordinate 9,251,354 of NW_027131485.1, forward strand.
TGATACAGGCAAGAGAACAAAGTCTCTAGGGAGAGGGTGGAGCAGAATGGAAATGAGGGATTGTAAATTTGGATGAAAGAAAGCAAGAAAGAAAGAAGGGGGGTTGGGGTAGGGGAAAGGAATCTGAAAGCAGTGGCATGGTCCATTATTATGCTCTTGTCTGATAATAAACCAGCAGCAGCAGAAGTTTAAGGTGGAACAAGTCCTGGGGCAAGCTTGTGAGCAGAAAGGAGCCAGAGCAGAAATGCACGCAGAAGGATACTGTTGTTACGTTGGTGTCCCTGTGTATTCTCTCTGCCAAAAAGACACCTGGCAGAAGCTGGCATGTTTGCTGGGTAGGATCTTTTCAGTGGATGAATCTGATCAAGGTTTCCTTCAGTGTGGAAAACCCATTTCAAATTCATCTGCCTGGGTACATATGTGGCCCACATCCCCATAGAATCTGAGCCCCTCACACTCATTAAAGGATTTTATCCTCACAACAGCCCTGTGAGAGTGGGACGTGCTATCCATCCACTGTTTGATCAGTGGGGAAATAGGGCGGAAGGTGGATTAAATTATTTGTATCAAGGAATTGTACAGCTGAGACAGAAGCCTCCTAAGTCCCAGTATCCCATCCACTAGACTAGACCATCCTTCCCCTCCTTCTGTTAATAGGGCTTGACAGCTTAGTTAACCTGCACCCAGCTAAGAACAGCCAGCGCTCAGAACTCGGATTCAGTTTCAGAGCCAAACAATTCCCAAGTTTTGGTTCAAACTTCTCTCTGTTCAAGAGAGGAATTATTTAGCAGCCTCAGACGTGCCACTGACACTGCCTGTGGCAGTGCCTCTTGGGATACTGGGCCCATTGGCCAAACCTTAATGAGTCCTCCTGGTTTAGCTCATGTGCCTGATGAAAGCATTGTCTACATCAATACTGTTGTCTGTCTTCAGGCAGGTATATTTACCACTTTAAGGTTGTTGCAGCAGTTGCTCCTTCCTTCACTGTGCTGGCCAGGATAGAACTCAGACCTGCTCCAAAACACAAGCCCTCTAATGCTTGTGCTGAAGGTGAGTGTCTCTTAGCTGTAGAGGGCCTATGACATGTCATTGAGCAGTTCTGATTCCATCCACTAGATGGAAGCAGCACACATACATAGTGGCTAGCTCATCCCAGTGTTTTCATGTCACAATTGAATACTGTAGCCAATGTCAAATACTTTAAGAGCTATGAAAAGATCACACTCAACAGGTCTAGATTTACATTCTCAGACATTGCTTTTTACAGAGGAGACCTCATATAACAGAGGTGGGCATTCGCCTAATTTTACTCATGGGGAAGCTGAAACTCAGAGCGCTTAAGTGTACGTCTCCGCTGCTATTAGCCTCCTGTGGCTGACGCGGGCTCGGGGGCTCAGGCTAAGCGGCTGTGTAATTGCGGTGTAGACATTCGGGCTCAGGCGGGAGCCGGGGCTCTAGGACCCTGCGAGGGGGGAAGGGTCCCAGAACACGGGCTACAGCCCAAATCTGAACTTCTACGCCACAATCGAGCAGCCCGTTAGCCGGCACCTGTAAGCTGAATCAGCTGGCCCGGGCCAGCTGTGAGCATCTAGTGGCAGCAGAGACGTACCCAAAGTGACTTGCTGGAGATCACAGGCAATTCAAAGCTGAGTGGGGGTGAGACACCAGAAGCTTTCGAATTAGTGCCTTATGGTCAATGACAGTGCTGTACCCCAAAAGAGCCCCGGGGCTCTGGGTTATGTACTTACTGCCCCTCCCCCAGCTTCTACGCAGGACTCTGTTAAAGCTGGGGCGGAGAGGCTCTGACAGGGTTTGTGCCATTCCCTGGGCCAAGCTGCTCCTCCAAGCAGATGACCATGGCTGCGGCACAATGCTTTTTTAATGCAAATGCCGACAGGGCCCATCGCTAGAGGGGCTCTGGAATGGTCCCCACACACTGGCACGAAGCAGGGGTGCCCAGAGGAAAGCCCCTCTCCCTGGGACCCCGCTCGCCTGTGAGGGAGACTCTGGCCATACATGCCATGGCCGAGACAGAGACGAGTTTTGTCAGTGGCAGCTCCAGGCTTTGTGCTGCTGGGTCACAGGAGGGGCTGGTGGGGCCTGGCTTAGTGCTGACATGGGATTTGTAACAAACGGCGTTCGCTCAGCTCTCTCCGATCCAGGGGAGCTGAGGGGCCGGACAAGCGGCTGCTGCTCCGGTTGGATCTTCCTCCTTCCGATGTCTGATTGCGGCCCGTGCTGTGTCCTCCCGGCAGGCCGTCGGCCCAGACTGCCGCAGCAAACCCTCGCCTCGCTGCTATGTGGTGACGACTCCTGGGGCCCTGAAGTGTCCATTGTCAGAGTGTAATCGCCCTCCCCCACCCCGACTTCGTTGCCGAGTCTCCTATTGTGGTGGGTATTCCCAGAGGGCAGCCTGTAACCAGGGCTCTTTCATTAGCTATTTAACCAGCTGTGCACTTCAGGCGCTCGGCAGCTCTCCCCTCCTGGCATTTCCCTTGTCACAAGCAGGCAGCTACCTTTATTCGAAAGCAGCCATCCCATGTGACGGGAGCTGCAGCCGCCACCGCAAGGCACCAGGTCACTCCCACCCGGGCACCCACCGCAACCAGCACAAACCCTCCGGAGTTTTCCCCTGAGCTCATGCAACCCTAGCTTCTGCTTGAACCGTCTGCGGGGCCTGGGCATGTGAACCTGGCCCCTCCCTCAGCCACCCGCCCTGCCCAGGGACACAAGCCTGGAGGCTGTAGGGTCTCACTTCTATTGAGGTGGTGCTCTGTGATCTGCAGGGTTCACCCCTCCTTCATTTTGGTCTGGATCTCATGTGATCCTCACTTATCAGCCCCTCTGAAACTGAGATCCACCCCCGGCGTCCACCCCAGCCCTGACCAAGGGGTGGGCCTTGCTGGCTCGGGATACAAGGATGGGCTTGTGTCTCATGCATGATCCTCAAAGGCAGGGGAATCCTGACTCTGTTCACTGCTTGGCCATGTACATTGAAGTAATGCCTCGAAGCCTCAGCTGCGAGCAGGGTCCAGTATGCTAGGCACTGTACATGCACACAGTAAGAGACGAGCCCTGTCCTACAGAGTCTATGATGTAAGGAGACAGGGCAGACAACGTGGGGAGAGAAAGGAATGAGATGCAGAGAGATTAAGGCCCAGACTCTCACAGTACTTAGGAGCTGAACTCCCATTGATTTCAATGAGAGCTAAGTGCCTAAATGCCTCTGAGGAGCTGGGCAAGTGACCGGCCCAGCGTCCAACAGGGAGCGCATGGCAGAGCATGTTGTCCATGTGGGGTCCTATCCACAAGCCCTTCCATTGGTCCACAGTGGGCGTGAGCGGAGGCACCTGTGTAAGCTTCCTGGTGAAATGGTCCCAATTAACACTGAGTCGTTAAAGATTCAATAAAATCCAACACTTGGGGTCAGCTATAGGAAATGTGGTTAGCAGAGGGCCACTAGGTGCCACTTGGAAAGACAAACACAAACTTTATTCAAAAGGAAGATGATTAGGGAAGCAATTGGACATGCAGGGACCACGTCCCCTCCAGGATGGAGTAGTGTATCAGCGAGGGGTCGCTCCACAGACAACAGAGCCTTCTCAGCCTTGTCACCTGGAACCTGCTGGTGCTTGTGGGATGTTAAGTGGAGCTCTCCTCAATTTAGCAACCCTACTTTTTATGAGCCATTATAATACTAAATAACATGGAACTGCCTCTTACCAGCATTATATTCCCACCACCTTTTTAATAGCTCTTTACACGGCAAGTTATTGCAATTAACCAATGGCACCAATGTCCTTCCCATATATCAGTAGAGAGGGCATGTTAATAAAACATTCACAGGTCTTAAAAATCTTGCTCAAACCAGAGATAACCAAAATGTAACAGTACCATAACTCCGCGTCAGGTCCTTGCTAACTCTTACTTGGCCATCACACTGCATCTCCACGTTCTCTCTCACTTTGTTACATGAGCAACTTTAATTTCCCATACTCCTCTACACCTAGGCTACTTATGTCTTGTGCCTGTGCCATCCTAATAGTTTCATAGGAGGTAATCACTGTGTGACAGTTTCTCCTGATTGGCCAGCTGGGTTGGGAACGTCTGAGGCTACACTCGTGTTTGTAGAGTGCTCTGAGATCCCTGAGTGGAGGGCGTTAGGGGTGGAAGTTTGCATGTAATGCTTTCTGAGAACTGAGCTTCGCCTTCCTCTGACAATGATGTGGAGCCTGGCGATCACCCTCTCTTGTGGGAGAAGGGAAACCAGTTGCCATGTTCATTCAGTTCTGAGTTTCCTCTTGTTGCAGTGTGAAGAGATCACCCTCTCCGTGTGCAAGAAGGGGTCTAGTCATCATGCTTTCTCAGGTCTGAGGGGCCTCCCTGCTCCTCTGATTGGATCTGTCTTCCTTGGCCTCCAAGGGCATGAACGGCACATGCCAACTCCTCGAGTTCCACCACTGAGAAATCGGAGACCTCTTGGGGTGCTACAGCCTGTGGGTGGCCAGCTGGCTACCACCTGGTCAGCTCTGGGTGATCTTGTAGGAAGCACATGCAGAACATCTCAACGGAGACCCACAAGCAAGAGGGGCCAGAGTATTGTTTACTGATCATGAATGGGGGAATCTGACTCAGCAAGGGGAGCATTTGTCTGCAGGCTGGGAAGGGCTAGTGAGTTATGTCCTCTGGAGTGATCAGCCTCATGTCACCAGTATGGAGTGCCCAATAGCTGGATAACCTGTTATTCACCAGGCTGGGAGCAGATGTGTTTCCGTAGGTGAGAGGGTGGCCATGCTGCCCAGACAGGGGAAGAGGCCCCCATGTGCAGCTCTAGAAATGTGCGTTGTGCGAGATCTCAGCTCTGTCTTAGCCAGGTCTACATTACAAATGTCCACAGGTGTAACTATGTAGCTGAGCGACATAGTTCTTCTGACCTAAGCCCTGGTGTAGCTAGCGCTATGTCGATGGTACGGAGCTCCCCCTCTCAGGGAGGTGAGATCATTTCTCTGACGGCAGTCGTGTTTTCCCTAAAGCGCTGCAGACGGCCACCGTGCTGTGTGTGTAGACAGGCCCTTTGCCCACGAGGAGGTGCTGCCAAACCAATAATGGCTGTTACCTCCAACGTGACCTGGGCAGGTCTGAGGAGCAGGCAAGCAGGGCCTGTGTCCTGGGCACCAACTTCTGAGCGGGTGCTGAACTGCTCCAGTTGGCTGGCCCATATTCTTGTTGGGCGCTTGTGCAGAGGGGAGTGTTTGAGGGGTGCCAGAAACGTTTTCCACCCTGACTGGCAAAATGGTGAGGGCTGCTCCTGAACATGATGCCCTTGCCTCTCTTTGACTTCTCCTTCCCTAGGATCCTTGCACCTTAGGAGTACACATGGCTGCCTCCACATGCGTCCCCAGCAGCTACTTGCCACACAGCCGAGACTGTGCTGGGTTTACATTATTTAATGAGCTGGGTTATGGAGGGGTCAGACTAGAGGCCCATAACAGTCTCTTTGGCCTTAAGAGATACGAATGCTGATAATGATAACAACATGTGAGTCCCAAGAAAAGGTTTTATTTAAAATAAACCCTCTTTGATCTCATTGCCATTAGAGGGGACTGGAGTGAGTTATTCCCAATTAGGAAGAGTCTAAGGAAAATGAAGCAGTCATTCCTTTTGAATCCTGTGCTATTAAATGCCGACGAATGGTGTGGTAAAGTCTGCCTCTGATTGTTTACTGTTGTCTGTAATGTTAGAATTGGCCTATGGCTGAGCACTCTCGTACTCAGTGCACAGAACACAGCATGCTGGATGGCTCATCTCTCTGAACGCTGAGCGCTCTATTAAGAGGCCTGTTGGTCTAGAACTGGCTAACTCAATCCTAGGGGCAAATCTTTACTCCGATTTTACCCAGGCAAAAATCTCTCTCTGATTTTCAGTAGGGATTTTCCTGAATGAGGGTCAGAGGACCTGGGAGCTTCTCAGGATGTAGGTGTCCCATCTTAACAAATCAGGTGACGGCCTTTGATCATGAAGAGAGTTACCTTCTACCCTGCCATACACCCAAAGGCCCAGGAACTAGCGAGTGGTAATACCTTGCGCTAACATAGCACTGTCCTGCCATAGATTTCCAGGCACTTTGCAAAGGTGATCAGTATCATGGCCCCATTTCAGAGAGGAGGAAATTGCAGCACCGAGAGATGGCCAGTGACAAAGCCAAGCGTGGAACTGAGGCCTCCTGCAGCCAGCCTGGTGCCCTCCTCCCTGCCAGCAGGCTAGAATTTTGAAATGTCTGATTTTCGCAGCCCTGGCACTAATGAGAAGTGTGCCTGTCTGTGGGGACAGCCGCTAGTCCTGAAGAGATGGCTGGCTCATGAAGGGATGCGTTTGAAGGTAGAGGAGATCTGAATATTTCATCAAGCCGGCCCTTTGTGGTTTCTCCAGATCTTCAAAGAGAACTTGGCTCTAACTAAGCCAAGCTCTGTTCAGAGGGACACGTTTCTCCCAGAAGCTACCACGTGCAGTGGGGCTGAGAGATGGCAGCTTTCAGCCAGCCTCGGGGAGGTAGCATGCACTGCACATTAGCAACTAAGTGTAATGCTTCCACCGACCACTTTCTGCAGGGGGGAGTCTTGTGTTTAAAGTTCTCTGGCTCAGTCTTTCTTCCACTGATGTCAATGTGAGTTGTAAGAGGAAATAGATTCTGGATGGGACACAAAGCCTCCTGCATCAGGGCATAAGCCAATCTCTAGGGTTATGAGGCATCTTCCTTAGGGATAGATTATCCCGTGATTCCCTCTGACAGTGTCTTGCCCGTCCACTGGGGCTCACTATTGTCAGAGATGGGCTACTAGACTATATGGTCCTCGGGTCTGATTTGTTATTGTCAAGCCTTCCATTCTTGTGAGTCTTGTCTAGGAGATTGCATTTGGCTCCGTGGGCCTCTCTGCTTTCAGTCTCTGGTTCCTCAGCCATCTAACTAGATTTTAGAAATCTAACTTGTTTAAGAAAGCTACAGCACTTTTGTTACTTTATCTGGGGCAAAGACATTGTCTGATTCTTTCAGGGAGAACTTTACTCCTGTCTTCTTGCCAGAGGCATGTCAAATGCAGAGCGACAGCCTGGCTGATGGTCATAGGCTAAGAGCAAGATGCCATAGGGAGACCTGGGGGCAAATGCGGGCACGTAGGAGAATCAGACCCAGAGTAAAGCAATAATGTCACCAAAGGGTCACTCACAGAAATTAATGGCAGAAACGTCTCAAAGAGATATAAGGAAGTTCTTCATATGTTGGCTGGCGTGTGAAAATCACTGCTACAGGAGGTCACCGAGTCAAATTCTGTGGCAGGGAATTAAAAAAGACTATGGCCCAGGTCCTCAAAATTATTTACGCTCCTGACTTCTATTGATTTCAATGAAATTAGGAGCCTAAATACCACTGAGGATCTGGGTCTAAGTTCAGGGCAATCAAATGTCATGCTTCAGAGCATAAATAAAGGAAGTCAGGGAGGGTGTGCTCCTCCACACGCACAGGGGCATTGAGGCAAATGCATCCCTGGTGCAATCCTGTAGAAGTCTATAGAGTAACAGCAGGGATTTATTTGGTTCATTGTCCGTCCCCACTCCACTCCAGCCTTCCTCAGAAAGAGTAGCTATTGGCCACTGCCAGAGGCGGGATACCAGCCCAGATGGAGCAGAGATACACCTGCCAACATCAGACAGCTACAAATGGGAGCATCTGGGGAGAAAAACCTGGGACAAGGTCTTTCTTGTCATTGAAGTGCCTTGGACTGGGAGAACTGTCAGGGCACTAAGTAGAACAGTGATGTATATATCTGTCGTCAGGTACTGGCTGTGTGCGTGTGTTGTCTCTGTATGCTGTGCTGGTTCTGGCCAGATAGTCAGTACTGCAGACGCCGATCGAACTGCCCAGTAAAGCCACATGGACCCGGCTTCAGTAGCGAAGGCACCCGACTAGGTTTATTGTAGATGAAACAAGGTCCTAGTATCCCCCAGACTCTACAGGTTCACTAACACATGTATGCTTATTACAATGGACCAGCTCAATGAACGGCAGGATCTTCCACCCCCCCTTAGGCCAGCCAAAGATACTTCCTTTGAGCCTCTCTTTTATACACTGATACAAACAAACTACACATTGCCCCTCTGATGTGGCAGGTTACCCCCCTCTGACGTGGTTAGATACCACCTTGTACATGTTGGTTTGATCAAAACATCTCTATCCATCATACTGTCATCCTGACCATATCTTTAAGAGGGGTCAGTGTGTCCTTGTTGTCTTGGGGGTGTGTATTTGTACCATGCTCGTCTCGGGGTGTTCTGGTACCACCTTTCTGGAATGGGCTTGCCTGAGTGTTTTGTGCCCAGTTCTTCTTTAGGAATGTGTGTTTTTGCAATACCAGCCCTGTTCTTGCCAGATTCTGTGAACTTGCCAGCAGGCTCATAGCCTGACTTCTGCTAACTTTGCTCTATATTAGCAGGGCTTGACTGCTACTTTAGTTCAGGCCTCAGGCCCTGTATTTAGGCCTGCTATACTAGGCCTCATTTCTCAGGCTCTCAGCTTCTACTAAATTATCTAGCTAAAAATACCTCCCTCCTGTCTAGAGAGTGTTGGCATGGCTGGCCGCGCTTTGTAACTGCTCTGATCTGAGCAGCAAATCCCTGTGTCCCTATGTGATGATGTGGGGATCTGTCCATGTACAACGTATGAATTGGGAGTGAGGTAATGAACACTCCGTATGGCTCTGTGTCAGGCTGCAAACTCCATTTTGAATGGCTCCCTGCCTTCGCTGGTGTCCTTTCATCTCCATGTTGGACTGAAATTCCAAGGTATGGGGACCTGACACTAACAATGGAGGGTTGTTAAACTTTGGTGATCTTCTATTCAAACAGAAGCACCTTTGGACACAGAGCTGCTTCCAGGGCCCCCACATGGAAGGGCACACTTTACTGGGGCCCGGAGGCCCTGGGGGGCCTGGCCCAGGCTGCCACCCCCATTACCATGAGGAAAAAAATGTTCATGGCTCATGAGACTGTATGTATGGGATGAGGGATTGTGGTATGTGTGGGGAAAGGTGCCCGTGTTACAAGTTTGTGCTGGGCCCGAAAAAATTATGCTTGGGCCCTGGCTGCTGCTGCCCAGAAGAACCAGTCTGGGCTGGTAGCCCAGCAACAGATCACCCAGTGAGGGGTTTTGATCACCTGCCGAGACAGAACAGAGGGTCACTTGGCAAAGGGGGTGGGAGGTTATGGGACAAAGAGTCTCTCTGCAGCCATTTTAAAAAGAACATGTGACCACAAGCAGAAGCAGAGGAAGCTCGGGCAGGAGAGCGGAAGGGAACTAAAAGAGAGAAAAGGCACGATTTAGAAAATAAGCTGTATGTTGCAGGGGGATCCTGGACTTTTCGGAGGGCTCTGCCAAAGCCCAGAGAACTCTGCAGGGTGGTGAGGAAACTGAGGCAGGGAAATGTATACTGATGTGTTTATTATTTTGTCTAGATCTGTGTATTTCTTGTTTTACTTCAGTAAAGAGTAAAGTTGTTTAGAATCCTGTGCAATGTCTGTGTGTCTGCTCCACTACCATGTGTCCCTGAAGAGAGGAACTGCAAACCCGGAGTGCCCACAAGGTGGAACTCTGAAGAAAGGTGGTTTTTTAAGCTACTGGTCAGCTGTGCTCTCAGGGGCTCGGTAGCTAGGCTGTGGTGTCTCAGCTGTCAGACAGAGGATCTGCATCCCAAGAATGTGCCTGAAGATCCCAGCTGTGGCAGTGTCTGGACTCTGTTCAAACTCAGGAGGCTTAAAGAGCACATGGGGACTGGGGAAGGTGGGCTCCAAACAACAGCCTGCTCAGAATCCACTGGGGGTGCTCTACGAAGGTGTGTGCGTGTATATGTGTGTGTCTCTCTCTCTCTTTCTTGCTCACACACACACACCTTATAAAGGACAGCCCTACTCCTCCTCTATGAGAAGGGTTTAGGGGTGGTGCTAGCCTGGGAGACTGGGGTTCAATTCCCTGCTCTGTCACAGACTTCCTTGGGTAAGTCACTTAATGTCTCTTTGCCTCAGTTCTCCATCTGTACAATGGGATACAAGTACTGCTCTGCCTCCCAGGGTGTTGGGAGGATGACTACGTTAAGGACTGCAAGCATGCTCGGATGGTTAGAATGATGTCAGGTGAGAACTTTAGCTAGCTAGAATTGTGTTTTTAATGGTACCAGCTGAGTTGATATTTCTTGTGGTTTTGTTTAGAGGGGTCTGAGCTATGAAGCCCAGATCCTGATTCCTAATGTTCCTAGGGTCCTGTGGTGTTTGTATTAGGCCCCACCGCACCTCCCCTCCCCCCCCCAATTCTGGACAAGCTCTTAGTGTGGAATGCATGGCTGCTTCTCTCTGGGAATATGAAGTGGGGTTGTTTCAGAAAGATATCCTTGTAAATAGGTTTGGTTCCACTGCATAGCAGGGACATCGCAAGCTGGCAGCCGCCCAGGCTTAGCTGGAGGGGAGAAGCAGCCTGCCCCTTGATGTAGTTTCTCAGCAAGTGCTCTGTGGTGGTGGCAGCGGCACACCACGCCCTTCCCAATGTAGGGAGTGGTCCCAACCACTGGAAATGGAGGCTGGCAGCACTAACTCAGAATTGAAGCAGCCTCAGGCTTTGTCCTGCTCCGTCTCTTCTCTGACAGATCTACAAAGTGGATTTAGTGCCGGGGCTGAGAGCTCTCGGAACACGGGTAACATCAGCAAGCACCCTGCACTGCCCTGCCGGCAAGAATCCACCCTGATCCAGAGGGAGCAGAGGTGGGGACTTTGGACCCTGCAGCTCATTCATTCCTTTGCCCTGTCTGTGGAGCCTACCAGTTATTGCGGTGGCTGTGATGTGGCTGTCCTCCCATTGGGACCTGGCTGGAGACTCACCAACTCTGTCACCACCCACCCACTATGTTGCCCTCAGACGGTAAGCCCTGCTGTTCACAGCTCCATGAGGGGTTTTAGCCATCATGCCCTACGAGTAGGGCCCTACCAAATTCACTGTCCATTTTCGTAAATTTCACTGGCACAGCATCTTACAACTCTTGAATTTCCGGATTTCGGATATCTAAATCTTGCATTTCATGGTGTCCTAACAAAGCATGACTAAGGCCATGTCTATACTGACCTGCCGCCAGATCGATCTTTCTGGAGCGATTGAGCGGTCAGTGTAGACCTGCTCAATCGATCAGGAAGTCGACTGAGTAAAACCACCCCCGCAAGTAGCGTAGCAGTGTAGACAGCGCGCAGAAGGGAAGCAGAGCAGTTTTCGTGAGTTACGCAAGCTACTCTGCGTAGTTTGCGTAACTCCCGTTGACTGCCGCTGAATCGCCAGGTGAGTGTGGACCAGGGCTAAGTGTTTAAAAAGGGCAAAATATAAACATGAAAAGCCCTGATGTCAGCATTTCTCCAGCTGGGGTAGCCAACCCCCACAAGTCTATTGCAGGGGAGTCTTCATATTGCCACTCTTACTTCTGCACTGCATCAGAGCTGGGTGCCCAGCCAGCAAACGCTGTTTTCTGGCCACCCAGCTCTGAAGGCAACACCACTGCCAGTATCAGGGCAGAAGGAAGGGTGATGTAATATGGTATTGCCACTCTTCCTTCTGCACTGCTGCTGCGAGCGGCACGGCCTTCAGAAGTGGGCATCTGGCCAGCAGCCACCAGTGCAGGAGGATGGGTGGTAATAAGCTCCTCACCCCCACAATAGCCAGATTCATGGGAGAGACCAGATTTCACAGTCTGGGAAACGTTTTTCACGGCCGTGAATTTGGTAGGCTCCTACCTATAAGCCAAAGGTTCTATATTCTGCCATTCCCACCAGATACCTAGCTCTGCTGGTGCTGGAAAGCCTGGATGGGAATGGAAGCACTTCTGAGCTTGCTGTCAGACACAAACAGTAGCTGAAGGTATGAAATTCCACACCTCATCTTAACAGCATGATAAGTTTGAAGCCTAATTAGGAGCTTTACAATGTCAACATCATTAACCATGGCTCTGCTGTGACTTGCACCAGAAACCTGCTTGCTGGCTGGACCATTCAAAAGGCCATTCCATAGGAAATACCCAAATAAGCAAACAGTTGATCATCCTATTGAATCCTCTTCTGCTTATTTAGGAAGCTCTGACTGTTGGCCTCTGGGTCAGTGGATGATGGATTTTTGGGTCTTGGTGGGATCCAACAGTTGGGAAGGCTGCCCAGTTTATTACCATTTGCATGACAATAGCACCTCGAGGCATCAACTGAGATCACAGCCCCATTGTGCTGGAGGCTGCACAAAAGACAGTGAGCACTCTACAGGCCAGTCACCTGCAGTTCGCTCAGTTGTCACACACTGCAATGTGCTGCTGAGCACGGATACTGGTGTGACATGTGTATTTGAGTTCAGCAACACACAACCCTGAGTGCTTTTCTTCCTTTGCTTTCAAGCTGATTGATTGTGTGTGACATCCAGGCAGAAACAATGGGCCAGCCCGGCACTGGTGGGCGGAAGAGGACGAAGCGTGATCTGGAAGGGGAGCCGGGGTGCTCATGGAAACTCAGCACAGATGGGACTAATTTCGGCTCCATTCCTGGCTGCAGAAGGACACTTCTGTTCTCACTTTCCCTTCCAGCTGGTCCCGGAGGCTTTATTGCTCCTCTCCAGAATCAAGCTGCTCAGCTCCCTCTCCTGTCCAGAGCAGATTAGCTGCAGGGGGTGTTGACAAAGCTGAATTAGCGGAAGTGTGATGTGAGTTGAAGCAATGCAGGACAAGCACTTATCTCTGTGTGCTGCACATCGCTGCCAGACCTGCAAGGGCTCAGTGGAGGAGGTGCCATTCGCTCCTGGATGTCCCCAGAGTGCCAAAAAATGCCGTGGGGTGGTACCTCTCTGGTGGAGCAGAGGCTTTCCTATATAACTACAAAGGGCCTGCTCCTGCTCCTGTTGCTAGCAGGACTGAGGCCTGGACAGCATGTTGGCCAAGAGCCTCGTCTGGCCGTCTAGTGGCAATGACATTGAGAGAAGCTCAGTGCTTTGGTATGTCAGCGATGAGCATGACAGGAAAATGGGGGCCAATGTGGGGGCATGGGGGCTGGTGACTGGGACAACAGAGCAGGCCAGCCAGCAGTAAATCTGCACTAAGCTGGGAGCAGCTCTCTGTAAACATCCACACAGCTACCTCATTTTGCTCCTTCAAACAGTCTCCTTTGCTGCGATGCCTACAAAAAACTTGACGTTGCATAGGCTGCTGGTGTTCTCAGAGCACTGCCTGTCATGCTGGCCAATACTGTCTGATTGGTTCCTTGTGCTCCCCCATCCGTCTGTATTCATCTGTTGTCTCTTGTCTCCTACTTCGATTGTAAGCTCTTTGGGGCATGGACTGTCTTTTTTGGTTCTGTGTTTGTACAGCACCTAGCATAATGGGGTATTGGTCTGTAGCCAGGACTCCCAAGCTCTACTGCTGCACAAATACTAATAAGAAGCTATCAGTCCCTCTGTAACAAAGCATGTTTGAAACAAAGCACCATCCCTATAAAAATGCATATGAAGCTGCACATTTCCCCCATGAATGCCCACTAGCGAGGTGGTGGAATTTCTGTCATAAGTTTTTAAAGTGGGGCTTGACAAAGCCCTGGCTGGGATGGTTTAGTTGGGGTTGGACCTTCTTTGAGCAGGGGTTGGACTAGATGACCTCCTGAGGTCCCTTCCAACCCTCATCTTCTATGATTCTTCTAAGCCAGGAAGCTGGGCAGCAGTCACTCCGTGGGAAGAGGGAGGAGGGTTTGAAGCTGGTGCTCCCAGAATAAGGGGGGAACCAGGAGTGGTAGGAAGCCGTCTAGGGAAGGAGCAGTGAGGGCTGGGAAAGGAAAGCCCAAAACTGCTGGGTTGAGGGTCCCTGGGCTGGAACTTGGAGTAGAGGTGGGCTGGGTTCCCCCAGCCACTGAAGGAGTGGTTCCTGAGACAGTGAAATGGGCATCTGAGGCAGTGAATGGGAAGACTGCTAGGACTGCTGAAGGAAAGACTTTAATATACCCCGGAAGGGGGGAAAGGCTGAGTGACCCGGCTGGAGGGCTGTGGGTTTTTGGATTCTGTGGTTCTTGGGCCAAGAGAATGGCTGCAGACCTGTGAGAGAGACGGTGTGACGGCGTGCGACCATGGGAAGGAGTATCAGCCTCTGTGCGACCAGAAGGAGGCACCAGACAAGCGGTGCATGGACAATAGAGCTCAGAAATTATTATTTGTATCATGGAGGCATCCAAATAGCTCAGGCCCCCATTTATTTAGGTGCCCAACCACACGTAGTTAAAAGAGAGTTTCTGCTCCCTACAAAAACTTGCAATCCAAGTTCAAGCTCAGATTCAGCAAGTGGGAGACCTTCTGGGCAACAGAAGGCCAAAGACATTTTTTGCATATTCCAGCTAGTTTGTCCATATAGTATGTTCTGGGGAATGCTATGAGGACTCTGTGCTTGTAACACGACATTGGTTCTTTATTAAGAGAACTATTTACAGACATGCTGCAACTACGCTAGTATTCAAGCCAGGCGCACACAGACTGACTTCCTCGTGCACCCTCCAAACTCTTCCCTCCTGAAACCTGTGCTCCTCCATCGACGTTCAGAGCGGGTTGCTACGTACACAAACCCACATTTTCAAGATAAATAGAGCAGCAGTCTCTGTCCCCATTCACCACCTGCCTAGTCATTTTACATTCCAATTGCATGATGAGGTTGATAACAGTAAATCAAGAATATTGCAGAATAGCTGCTGTCAAATTCAAATCAGAAGAAGCCTCAATCTAAGGAATAAATCAGATCGGGGCAGGGAAAGTAAAGGCCTAGCTTCTAAAGAGAAGAAAATGTCCATTAGAGATTGACAATAAAACCCTACCAGCATTGCTTTTAGTGATGTAATTAAACCAAATAAAACTGCAGGAGCACAAGGGTGGCTTACCCCAGCGCACAGTTAGGGGAGTGCTCCGGGAAAGAGAGATGTCTGTCAGTAGACAGTGAATAGATAATGTGCTAGTAGATGACACTCAAAAATATGCAGGATTATTCCTGGGGTAGGTGAACCCAGTTAAATATACCGTTGTAGCGCACGACAAATGGCTTCCTTTGTGCAGCTCATAGACCCATGACAAACAGTTAGCCCGTTCTGCTTGCACCCAGTGGAGGGCAGTGCTGTATATAGACACTATATCCCAGATCTCAATGAGCCTATCTGGAAATATCCTATACACCTGTTGTGCTTGCCATGTTAGATACACAGGAGAGCTTTAACAATGCTCAGAACAATAAGCTGTGAGATGTATTATTTTCTGATGTGGGCTTCAAAGAAAATGTTCTGTGCAGGGTTTCCCCAATGGCGTTGGCTGGCTCCATGTGAGTGTAAATCATAGAATCATAGAAGATTAGGTTTGGAAGGGACCTCAGGAGGTATCTAGTCCAACCCCTGCTCAAAGCAGAACCAACCCCAACTAAACCATCTCAGCCAGGGTTTTGTCAAGCCGCAGCTTAAAAACTTCTAAGAATGGAGATTCCACCACCTCCCTAGGTAACCCATCCCAGTGCTTCACCACCCTCCTAGAGAAAGAGTTTTTCCTAAGATCTCCCCCACTGTAACTTGAGACCATTGCTCCTAGTTCTGTCATTTGTCACCACTGAGAGCAGCCTAGCTCTATCCTCCCTGGAACCCCCTTTCAGATAGTTGAAGGCTGCTATCAATCCCCATCACTCTTCTCCTTTGCAGACTAAACAAGCCTAGTTTCCTCAGCCTCTCCTAATAAGTCATGTGCTCCAGCCCCTAATCATTTTTGTTGCCCTCTACTGGACTCTCTCTAACTTGTCCACATCCTTTTTGTAGTGGGGGGCCTAAAACTGGACACAGTACTCCCGATGTGGTCTCACCAATGCCGAATAGAGGGGAATAATCACATCCCTTGATCTGTTGGCAGTGCTTCTACTAATGCAGCCCAATATGCTATTAGCCTTCTTGGCAACCAGGACACACTGCTGACTCATATCCAGCTTCTTATCCACTGTAACTCCCAGGTCCTTTTCTGCAGAACTGCTGCTTAGCTTGTCGGTCCCCAGTCTGTAGCTGTACATGGGGTTCTTCCGTCCAAAGTGCAGGACTCTGCACTTGTCCTTGTTGAACCTCCTCAGATTTCTTTTGGCTCAATCTTCCAATTTGTCTAGGTCACTCTGTATCCTATACCTGCCCTCCAGGGTATCTACCACTCCCCGTAGCTTAGTGTCATCTGCAAACTTGCTGAGGGTGCAATCCACCCTATCCTTCAGATCATTAATGAAGATGTTGAACAAAACAGTCCCCAGGACTGACCCCTGGGGCACTCTGCTTGTTACTGACTGCCAGCTAGACATCGAGCCATTGATCACTACCCATTGAGCCCGATGGTCTAGCCAGCTCCCTATCCATTTTATAGTCCATTCATCCAACCCATGAATGTGAGTACATGTGTGTGTGATGGGGGAGAGAGGCACTGCTGCTGAAATAGTTCCTGCCTCTCCTGAGCTCCTTCCAAGGAATTTAGATGCTGGAAAGAAAAATCTAGGGCGCTTGTAAACACTTTTGAAGTACAATTATTCTGCCTGTTGAAAGTCATTTTACAGTATTCTCACAAAGCGGGAGAAAAACACACAACTATACAAACTTGGCAGTCTGGCCTGAGAGCAGTGAGAGGAACAGGGCAGTAAGAATCTCCTGCTGCTTGCTTTCTATGAAGATGGAGTGTTTTGATCTTAAGCGAGACCGGCAATGATAACCGGCTGTGAGGAGGAGCTCTGAACCCCCCACCCCGTGTTGATTTTAATCTTGTGACCCCTGATTCCTTGACCCTGACCCCTTCTTCTCAGTGCCCTGCTGCACCCTGCCTCTGGGTGAGCCGAGTGATGGTGGATGGAGTTGAAATGTGAGAGGAATCACAGGTGGCCAGGCTTAGGGAAGAGTGGGAAATGTTTTTTCTGTGCGGGAGGCAGTGTGGACTACTCGGTAGAGCACTGCGCTGGGGCTCTGGGTTCTAGTCTAGCCTCTGCCACTGACATGCTGTATGCACTTGGGCAAGCCACTTCTGCTATTTTAGGGACCACTCCCAAAGGCCCCATGTAAAATATTCCTCCTTCTGTTTTGCCCATTCAGTGCCATCCAGTTTGCCTTGGACAGAGCTGCTAAAGTACCCCTTTCACTTCAAACGCTCTTCATGGTTTTGACTAGAGAAGATTCAAACCAGACCCTCAGATTTAAACACCCCCAAATTGTGAGTGGCTCAGAAGCCAAGCCTGGAACTGAATTTTGCAAATCACCTGTCTTTCTAATGAGCCAAAGTGAAACTCTGGATCCAATTGTAGCGTGTTTGAAATCTGGAGCTAAGTCCTGATTTGACTTTTGGGACCTAAGATCAGCTTCCGTTTTGGCCAGTTGCACTGAGGAAATTCAGGTAGCTCCTGCAGCCTGGAAGGGAATTTAAAAGACACTGTACAACAGGACTAAGCCAGGTGCCCTACATCTACAGGAAAGCCACCAAGCTAGTACCCCCAGTAAGTTTTATCTTCCTGGGGGTTTAGGAGAACAGGTGCTCTTAGATTTACACCTAGAACTCTTGGGGGAAGAAGGGTGCTCTCGTGGTTAAGGCATAGGCCTACAATTCAGGAGCTCAGGCTTCAGTTCCTGGCTCTGATCTAAGTTTCCTGTGTGACCTTGGGCAGGCCACTAAGGCCATGCTATGACCCATGGGACTTGCTACACAGGTGAGCAAGGAAGTGAAACTAACTCCCCTGCTTGCGCCACTTCAAAGGCAGGAAGCGCAGTGTAAGCAGGTGGTTGTGGGTCAAGCCGTAACAGCAGCCAGCGGAGCTGAGCTGGTGAAGAGGGGGAAGTGATCTGTGTCTGTTGGGCTAGGAGGATTCTCTGATGCCCGCTCTACATCTACATAGGTTGACTAGCTGTGTCACTCAGGGTGGGAAAAATCCATACACCTGCAGGACGTAGTTAGGCTGACCTAAGCCCTGGGGTAGACATTGGTAGGTTGATAAGCAAATTCCTCCGTCGACGTAGCTACTGCACCCCTGAGTGATGTAGTTAAGCTGACCTCAGCCCACATGTAGACAGCGCTAGATTGCGGGAAGAATTCTTCGTCAACATAGCTACCACCTCCTGGGGAGGTGGATTTACTATGGCACGGGCGGCCCTCTGCCATCATTGTAGGGGCAGGTGCCCAGCTGTGGTGCCTTAGCTGTGCTGCTGGAGTGTCTGCAGTGTAGACAGCCTGCGTAGCATGTTGGTTGCTGGGCCGGCTGGTGCAGCTGGGCACCGCCCTTCACACAGAGCCTGTGGAAACTGCACAGTCTAGTCCTGCTGCCTCAGTTTACAAATCCAGAAAACTGGGGAAGCAGCGCGGACTGCCGTCACATGGAAGGTGGGCTGTTAGTGTCTTGGAGATGCTCAGACACTATAATGGTGTGTGTCATAGAACAGCCCTGTGTGGCAGAGCCCACTTCCCCCATGCTGTGTCATACAGCCGCTCTTCCTCGCTCGCAAAGGTGGTGACAGTCTGACTCATTTGCAACAGGTTCCTCCCTAAACCTTTTCACTTGTCGTGCCGGTATCGAACTCAAGCCAGGCCGACGGTCAGAAATGCCCGCAGTGCACACCTGTTGTGCCCGGCTTTGAAATTTGCCCCATAAATGTAGACACATTTGCCTCATTTTGTAAGACAAGATTTCCTGGGGGGAGCGGAGGGGTTCATAGGGAGCTTCCTTCCATATACAGCATTGTATGATTGGCCTCTGAAGCATCAGCTATTGGCCACTGTCCAAGGATACCAAACCAGATGGGCCTATGGGTGACATCCTGGAGGTCAACAGGCGTTTTTGTCATTGACTTCAGCGGGACCAGGATTTCACCAATGGCAGACCCAATACAGCCTATGGCTAATCCTGCGTAATTTAATGTGATGCACCAGCAGCTCCTCTCACCTGCATTACCATGTGACTCTATTTTGTATTGGATCTTCCACATGCAGGGATGTGGGTATGGCTAGTAATATAATAATAGTCAGTGCTTTAAATTGACAAAGATGATCCTTTCTTCTGCAGTGGCGGCCAGCCCAGCACCCCTTTGTGCTTGGCCCTGGACACGCAGAGCAGGCAGGCTGTCCATGCCCTGTGTGACACCCCGTGAGGCTGAGAAATAACTAGTATTATCTCTCGCCATTTTACAGGGGTGGAACCTGAGTCAGGGGGGTTAAGTTGTCCAAGATCACTGTCCAAGGCAGCGGCAGAGCGAGGATTAGCCTCAGGAACTCCTCACCCCCAGTCTGCACTGAGCCTGCTAGACCAAGCCACCTCCGTAGGGGGGCAGGGAGTGGGATGTGTTTTGAATGGGCTAATTACGGAGAGGCGATGAAGTGGGAAATGATTCACACGTTTCCTGTGGTGATTTCCCTTGAGACAATCCTTGTGGCAGTGGATAGCCCTCTTCTGTTAAGCAAAAGATGCCCTGGTCAGGCCTGTGAAGTGCCACCCAGCTCCCGTCAGTGCAGGAGGCAGTGGCGCTGGTGTCCGGGAGAGGCGCTGAGTCTCTGTGTGCTTGGGCAGCGGTGATTTGCAGCAAATCTTTCAGCGCAGAGAAGTAAGTTTGGGCCAAGGAAGGAGAGCCTGATCCAAAGTGGTGGGAGTCTTTCCATTGACTTCAATAGGCTTTGGCGCAGGGCCCGACTTAGGAACTTGTGCCAGTGGGATCCTGGCGTGCCTGGAAGGGAAGCGTGGGGTGAACCTGTCTGAATTGCCACCCTAGGCTCTGGGACACAGTAACACACAAGCCAGAGCACACTAATAGCTCAGGATAATGACGTGTGCAGGATCACACAGACAGACATG
Source organism: Emydura macquarii macquarii (assembly GCF_026122565.2). Classification (NCBI taxonomy): domain Eukaryota; kingdom Metazoa; phylum Chordata; order Testudines; family Chelidae; genus Emydura; species Emydura macquarii. Next base: position 9,271,264 of record NW_027131485.1, read on the forward strand.
CAGGTGCTAGAGGGGGTGGCTCAGTGAGCTTAAACCTCCCAGGAAGCACCAGGGTCAGCTCAGCCTTTGGGAGGGATGGCAGCAGGACACCTGGTTCGGTTCTGAGCTCTGCCACTAACTTACTGTGCGGCCTTTGCGCAATCATTTCCCTTCCCTTTGCCTCAGTTTCCTCCTCTCTCAAGTGGGGACAATACACCTGACCTACTGCACAGGGGGCTCTGAGGCAAAGAACTGCCACAGTATGCCATGCAGGTGGCTTGGTGGAGGGGATCTCCTGCAGGAAACCCGGGGCCCAGTCTGCCCTGCCTGGACAATGAATATCCCCCAGGGCCCATTTGTGTACGATTCAGGGTTTGCTCCAGTCTTGCTGGCCAAAGGTTCCCTCTCCTACCAGCTGGGCAGCGACCTGGGGGCATTGCAGTGGAGCTGGGCATCAGGAATGCAGCACGGGCAAAATCAGCCCCTGTGACGTGAGCGTGTGTGCCTTGCTGGAGCGCAGCACTCAGCGGCAGTCTGCTCACGGGGGTCAGCTCCCAAAGGCCAAGAGGTCGAGCCAGCCCTGGATTGCGCTGGAGCTGGGCTGGGCCATTCCGGTGGAAGCGTAGCACGCTCAGCACTGGAGTGGATCAGGTTGCTTTCGTGGCGCTCCCCTGCTCCTGTTTCGCAGAGCCAGATTCATGTGCATTCCAGTGACAATAAGAAGCTGTGGTCGGCTGGTCCTTTAATTCCAGTCCCCCTGGAGTCCCAGATCCCTTTTGCAAACACACTGGGCTTCATCGGCATTCTGGCGGGAGCTGTGATTGATGGGAGCAAACCAACCCTTCCCCCATCCCCCTTCTCCTGTCGCCCCCCATCCCCTCCAGCTATCTCCCCTGTTTTATGTTAATAACGCTTGGCCAGCTTCCAGCTCACATGCCAGCTCGGTTCTTTCACTCCAAAGGTATCACACAACGGGGATGCCCTTCTTTTGTTGGAGCCGAGGCATGTGGTAGATGGAGAGATAATTGCCCCTTGGCGCCCACCCTTTCTCCTAGCACCCCCCTTCTCTGTGATCACCCAACCCCCACGGCTTCTCACTCTGTCTCACTGGCAAATACAGTGACTAAAACATGCAGGATCAGCACCAGAGCTTGAGCCACAGTAACTGGGTCTGGGCAAGCACTGCAGCAATCAAAGTAAAACGTGACCCGTTTTGGAGCCATTCAGCGCCAAAGAAACCCTGGGGTAGTGAGCTGGGGATCTGAACCCTCAGCCGTTTTGGTCGGGGTCAAGCAGGTAGCAGTCCTCCCCCAGAGCAAGGCAGGGTTTGCAGTGCTTAGCGAAGCAGGGCAGTGATTGGCATGGAGTGGGAACGCACAGGTATTAGTTCTGGGTAAGAATCATAGCGGTTAAGGCCAGCGGGGACCATCCAGCTCATCTATTCCAGGGATTCTCAAACTTTTTTTTCTGGGACGCCCTTTGAAAATGCTTCAGGCTGTGATGACCCCCACAAAAGAGTGACGACTCCCCACCCTCATGCCATGCTACCCTTACTTCTGCTGGACCGCTGCTCTCTGGCCACCCAGCTCTGAAGGGCTCTGGCTGTCAGCCATGCACTGGGCTGACAGTCACAGCTACGGCATGTGACAGTTCATCACCACCCCCAAAAATAACCTCGTGACTCCTTGAGGGGTCCCGATCCCCAGTTTGAGAACCCCTCTGACCTCCGGTATATCACAGGCCTCCAAACCCCACCCAGTCGCCCCTGCATTGAGCCCAATAACCTGCAGTAGACCAAGTATCACAGCCCTCCGGAGACTGAAGTGTGCCACAGGCAGAGAACACAGGGACTGAGATGCATCAATGCCTAGGGCCCCTGCAATGGCAGAGAATTGATTTTATGAGATGTACCCAGCTGATCCTAGCAAGAGACCACACCATTCCTGCTTGGAGTCTAAGAGCAACTATCACCAACACTATTGTTATGGATTGTACCTTTACATTAAGGGTACTGGATACAGAGTGTTGAAAACTGTTCCTATTTTTGTTCTTCTTCCAAGGGATGTGGCGAGGATTAATCGGTTGGTTTGTGTATCTTAGTGTGAAGGGCTGTGGAGTACATTGAGTTTTACAGCACTGTAGCTGAGAGCAGTATGAGGGCCTACCCACTTGAGTGTAACCTCCTTTAGGCTGGTGTAAATCAGGAGTAACAGCACTCAACTCAGTGGAAGTACATCACTGCAAAACTGGGGCAAGAGGAGAATCCGACCAAGTATTAGAGCGGGTGGAAAATGGACATTTTTACTTTCCCCAAGAACTCTGTAACAAAACAGTTTTTGCTTCATTCGAAATTTTTCGTTGAACATTTTTATTCCAAAATGAAAATTTTAACCAAAAAGATGCCACTGGGAAAAGAAGAAAAGTGGACAAAAGAGAGCGGAAGAAACAAAAGCTGCAAAGGGACTGAAAAATGAAAAAATATGGGTTCCTAATCAAAACAAAATTTTTCATTTCAATGAAAAAATGGGAAAATTTCAAACAAGTGGTGCTTCCATACAAGAGTACCTGAGTGACAGCATTAAAATCCAATGTTAGCTGTTGATTACAGTATGTGTAAGGTAGCATGGTCTAGTGGCTAAAGCTAGGGGGCTAAGCACCAGGAGACTGTGGGGTCTCTCTGCTTGCTGTGAGTAACTGCTCCTTGCTCTGTGCCTCAGTTTCCCTGCATGTAAAACAGGAATAATTATGCCCTTCTTTGTAAAGTGCTTTGAGATCAATGGCTGAGACTCACCATATGAGAGCTAAGTAGTCTCATTTCTTTCCAAACATTTGTCATAGAGAACAGGATCCCAGGCATCAGGGAACCCTGCTGGTTCAGCCCACATCCCTATCTCACATCCTCTCTACACGTTTATATCCAGGGAATCTTCTGCAGGGCTCTGGCACCATTTGCTCCGTGGAATAGTCAGTAATTCCCCAGGCAAGAAGAGTGTTTTGCTCTGTCTTTGCCCTCCCTGTGGCTAACTCTATCGTGATGCTGATGTGCAATTTATCTCTGTCTGCAGGTTTCCGAGCTGTCTGTGTCTTCTTCTCCCTTCCAGAAATTTCACAAATAAATCAGTGCTCTGGCCTCTAAGGCGCTGCCTCTTCCCCACTCCTTGGATGGACCTGGCTCGGGCAGGAGGAGCTGTCAGATTCTCAGTACCAAAAGGCACGCGCCATCTTCAACACAAATACGCATAACCCACGATGATGCGCACCTCCCACTTCCCCACTGGAGTTACACACAGAATCACACATGCACATGCCATGTACCAAGTTCCAGGCACACACCAAAACAAGCTTGCATTATGCACATGATCACTCACAGTGGCTTGGGCACACACAAAGAAATACGCTACAGCAAACACACAACCATCATGAACACACTCACAGATGCATAGTGGGTGTGCATGTATTTATGCCACAGGACACACCGTCAGAGTCACATGGAGGCATCGCTCCACCCTGAACATTTCATAAGCAGCCCTGCCCTCACCCCACTGCCCACCTCTCATCCCTGGTGTAAACGGAGCGCCCCAGTGCCAGTCTGAGATGGTGTTTGTGGGGGGAGCGGGGCTGGCAGGGCAATTTTCCTGCCTCCAGCCGAAAGGTGGGTTCTTGCCCCCTCCATCAAAGCTGTCACCACCTTCAACCTCTGGTGACATGGCTGCATTAACCCCTGCCTTGCCTTAGTGCTGGAGATCCAAGCCCACCTCCTCCCTCCCAGCTACAGAGAAGCAAACTGTCTGGGTAAGAATGGTGGGAACATGGTGGGAGATGCAGCTGAAGGAAGGGAAATTGGAGAGCAAGCTGCCTTCCTGCCGGGCATTTACGGGATCCCTGTGGGCATGGAGGCTGGTATAGAAAAGGATGAGGGGTGCTTTCCAGGAGCCCATAAAGCTCTATAAAAGGAGGGATCCTGGGGTTTGGCTGACAAAGGCACAGGCCTAGTTACCAGATTGACGCAGGCTCAGGCATGATCACATTAGGCAGGCTTCTCCCCTGCTCCTAGCACAGGTCCAGAGATCGGGGGTGACATGACCCACAGGGTGGGGCTGTCCTTTGTCTAACGCATGTGCAGGGGGCCCCAGAGGCAAGAGTCACTAACTAGGAGGTTGGGCTCCAGAGGAGGAGAAAATACCCAGTAGGCAGAAGGGGTCCTGGAGAGGTGAACCGCAAAGGGCGATGCGGCTGGTTCCGCTGTTCGTGGGATAGTCCCTGGCTCGCTGTCCCTGGTGTCTCTCATCTTGGCAGGGAAGCCCAGGGCAACAGTAACTAGCCTAGGAGGAGAGCAGACAAACACCCTGAGCTGCAGACTTTCTGGGTGGTTTTCCTTGAGGAACATCTTTCTGTAGGAGGCTTTTGGATTTCACTTGCCACACAGGCCGGCTTGGGCAGCCCGTGGTTTCCCCAGGCAAAGAATAAAAGTCCTGCTGTTCAGAATGCTCTGGGCCCCGCTCCTCAGACTCTAAACCTGGGGGTCCTCAGGGGAGCCGTGCAGCTGTCTTGGAGAGTCCCTGAGGATGAGGCAGGCTCTGGGACAGCCAGTGTGCCAGCTACTTAAGGGACTGCAGAGTACAGCCAGGCCTCTCACGGACCGAGGCAGCCAGCGGAGGTGGCAAAGCAGAGGTGGGAGGTTCTCCTTAGCCTTTGTTGCGCGATGCAAGAGACTGCATGCTTCACCAGCTCCTGCCTCCTTGTGGCAGGCGTGTCCAGCTCAAGTTACGGTAGGTGGCAGCAGTTAAACCAGAGTGCGGCTTGTGATGCTGTCTGGAATATAAGTGATCATTTATAATATTACTGAGATCAATATTGCAAAATGACAATGAATCCTACAAAATGTTCTGTGTCAGGTAGCGTTGGAAAGGTTATAATTTGCTAAGTATAATAATATTGTTTATATGTATGTATCAGTTTTGTATGATGGGTTCTGATATGTCTGGTATAACTATATCTATATCTCTCTCTATATATATATCTGCTACATCAAGGGAACTCAAATGTACAATGAATCTAGTGAAAAATTCATGAATCCAGGGGCTGCACCTTGTGTAGGAACATGTCTATGGACAGGAGACTCTGAGGCTGTGGGGTTGTGTTTGGGACAAGGGAACTACAAGCCTCATGGCAGAAACTATAAAAGGCAGCTGCGCCATCTCCATCTTGTCTTCATTCCTGCCTCCTACCTCTGGATCAGCTCATCTACAACTGAAGCTGTGAAACAAAAGACTGAGACCTTATATTGATCTGGCAATGTGGCTGACCCTTTGCGGGTCAGGGGAACATTTTGGTAAAGGGAATAGAGTTTAAATAACTGGACCCAGTCACTGATTGGGAGCCAGAGACTGAATTGCAATAAAGGGGGCTGTGTATTTCTTGTTGTAGCTCTTGATAACCAGTGTGGGAAGTCAGGAGCACTGTTTGTGACTGGTCGAGGAATCTAACTTTCATGTTACCCACCAGTTTGGGAGAATCTGTTCTCCTTTTTCAGCCTGCCCTGACCGTGGCATTTTCAAGTGGGCTACCGTAGGCACGGATGGGTCACATGACTCACGGTGGCTACATCCTGGTCCATAGTTTCCTGCCCAGTTGAAGATGGATGCAGCCATTCCTCACCACTGGGGCTTTCTGTGTGCTCAGGAGCATGGCCATGATGCTCCACACCACTCAGTGACCTTTGGACTGATGTGCTCAGCCAACAGTGATATCAGCGCACTGGCAACTTCCTCCAAGGGGTTCCCCCATCCCTACTAAAATTGCTTCTAGCTCACCTGGGATCAGCTTGCTTTTCATCCAACTGCTAGATATTTGCAGGCCTAGGGGCTGCGTGGTGCGGTGAAGCTGCATTGATGGAGAAAGAGCTGCTGAGAGTCAGATGTTGGAGATAGCACAGAGTCTTCCATAGGTCTGTGGCATCTCCCAGCCCCTTCACGCTGTCTCACAGATGATAGAGAGGAAGGGGAGAGGATGGAGCCCTGTGGGATTCTGTGTGCAGGGGCCTGCGGGGTGAGGAGTGGGTGCCCATCACAGCTCTCTGGGATCAGTGCTTTAGCAGTGAGTGGACCCCGGTGAACGCTGCCTCAGTGCAGTTCTGCCACACTTTGCATGCATGCCATGAACACCGTATGATCAACGGCACCAAGGCTGCAGAGGTCAATGGCGAGGTTTGTTTCCTCTCCATGGTCAGGAGATGCTCATCTGTTGTCCTCAGCAGGGCCGAGCCCGTTCTGTGCTCTGCTCTGATAGCTTATGGTGAAGAATCCAGGCTGTGGCCAGAGAAGACAGACACTGCTGGAGCTTGGTGCCACTCATAGACATTAACACAGGAAGAGCGGCTGGAAAGGGGGTGGGAATCTGCATGGTGGCTGGGGGAAATCATAGGGGTCTTCTCTCCTTCTGCACTACTGCATGTTTTCGCTTCTTTGAAGGCAGCACTAAAGCTCTCCTTTCAAGAAGGCCACGGGTTCTCTTTAGCCACCAATGAGGGCAGCAGGGGCCACTGAGAGCGGTGTTGGACCAGATATTTGCTCATTGATGGGAAAGTTTGTGAACACCCAGACAAACAGACTGCTCTGAGCTTTCAGTGTCACTGCTTGGGTGGCTGCTCTGAAGCCTGACAAGGAAGCTGGGACCAGAGTCACTCCTAGGAAGTGGTTTCCTTCATGTTCTACTAGAACAAGTCTCTGACCTGCTTCTCCATAAGCCTCGTTTGGGCTTTATGGCTGCCGTCGTGTAACCCTCTGGTCAGCGTATGTCACACGTCTGGCCCCACCCCCCGGACGAGCCGCAGTGGATATGAGTTTTTACAGCCTCAGGCTGCAGCAACTTGTGTGTTTAGTCAGTCCCCCATGTGTTGGCGAAGGGAGCCTCCATCACCCTGGCCTGTTTTGGTGCCTCCCAGTGGGGAACGGGGGTTCAGCACAACAGGTTCTCGGGATACCTGTGTCAGCTGCTGCCCTCTGTGAGCAGCTGGTGCTGGGCCTACGTGGAACAGCTCCTGGGCAGTGCATTTGTGAGCCCAACGCTGGATCCCAGCCAGCAGCTTCTACTTTAGAAAGGCTTCTCCCTGGGCTGCTGGACCGGGGCAGGGAGCAGGGGTAACCCGCTTGGGGCTGCTGGGACATCATCTGTTACAGCGAGCCGGTGACTCTTTCTCTCGCCAGCTCTCCAGTCCTCCTGCCCCTCCCCACCAGGCCAAGTTCCTGTATCCAGGAAAGCCTGGGAAACATGCCTGCCCTGTGTCTGGGCCGGAGCCCAGCCCCATTGTGGCCATGAATTGCTGAAGGATGAAGTAAGCGGTGTGATGGGATGACAGTTCTAGGTTAGGCCTGGAGATGAGGAGGAGGCGGTGGGAAGGGAGGGTGAGGGGGGAGTGTTGGGGCCCCTGCCTGGCTGCCAGTTCTGCTGGAATCTTAATGAAATTAAATTCAATCGCGGGGCACTGAGGGGCATTTCTGGGAGGTGCCTCTCGGCTGCTGAGAGCATGGGGCAGTGCGTTTGGATTAGCCCCAAAAGACACCCCCAGGCTTGCCGTGCTGGGCCCCATCTCTATGGCCACCCTGTGTCTGATGAGCAGTGCACGGAAGGCTGGTGGCCTGGCAGCGGAAGGAAGACATCACGCACCTGCCTAGAGACGCCTTCCACTCCCAGGCCTAGGTGGAAGCAGCCTGAAGCGTGTGACGTCCCTGGGAGCGTCCAGAGACAGCCCCCCCCGATCCCCCCCCAGGCTCTCTCGCTGCATGGCTGCAGTGTCTGGTAGGGCGCAGTCCCAAGGGGGAAGGGAGTGCCACTGCCCAGCCACGCTCAGACCCCCTGGGCCTGCGGCTGGCGCTTTGTCTCTGGGCGGCAGGGCCGAGGGACGTCCGAATCCAAGGGGGTACGAAGTTTGCTGGTGGGGGGGGGGGCTCTGATTGCCTGCACCAGCTCATGTGTCGACTGGCTTTGCACAGAGCCAAAGCATGAACACAGCCCGGTCCAGGGGGGTCTTTCCTGACTGGTAAACTGCAGAGCCTTGCAGAGCAAAGCCCAGCAGACACTCCATAGCAGGCCTGGGAGATTTCCTCCCCAGCTGAAATGCAGAGGAAAGCCCAGGACACGTGCCTTTGTACCCATTACCCAGCTTGGGGATGCACTGTAGGTAGCATTGTGTCCTGGAGAGTGCAAGAGACTTTCCAGAAAGCATGCCAGGGTAGAGGAAGGGATGCTGTCAGGGACAGACTTCGGGGCAGATGATGTAGGCGACTGCCTGGGGTGCTCGGTTTGGGGGGGCACCGGGCTCAGGGGGCTGTTTTTGTTGTTGTCTTATATGACAAGGATAAATCACGCCTGCAAATCGTGCATCAAAATTGTGTAATGGGCTACAAATACGATTAAAAAAAAGGGTATTCAAAAGTTTAACAAATGAAAGTGGGGACACACACACACACACACACAGAGCGAAGCCACTCGTTGCCTAGGGCACCATTTGGTCTAGGGTTGGCCCTGGATGCTGTGTCTGTTTGCCAGCTGGGGAGCCCGGCTGCAGCTGTGACAGACTGAAGGCAAAGGCCAAGGTGCCCAGTCTCAGGCATTGGTTCACAGGAGAGTCGCATTCTGATGCCTATTATCGCTTTGTTGGCCTGGGGGCAGCTACGGGTGCAGATGGCTTCAGTGCATAAGGACTTCTGGGCAGAAATCTTCATGCTGGAATCTCTTATCCCGAACACCAGAGAGCAAGAGATGGGCTGGTGGAGATCAGACTTGGCATCTCATCAAATGCAGGCCTGGGAATTAGAACAAGGTGACTTATGAGGAGAGGCTGAGGGAACTAGGCTTGTTTAGTCTGCAGAAGAGAAGAGTGAGCGGGGATTTGATAGCAGCCTTCAACTACCTGAAAGGGGGTTCCAGGGAGGATGGAGCTAGGCTGTTCTCGGTGGTAATTGATGACAGAAGAAGAAGTAATGGTCTCAAGTTGCAGTGGGGGGGTCTAGGTTGGATATTAGAAAAAACTCTTTCACGAGGAGGGTGGTGAAGCACTGGGATGGGTTACCTAGTGAGGTGGGGGAATCTTCATCCTTAGAAGTTTTTAAGGTGCGGCTTGGCAAAGCCCTGGCTGGGATGATTTAGTTGGGGTTGGTCCTGCTTTGAGCAGGGGTTGGACTAGATACCTCCTGAGGTCCCTTCCAACCCTCATCTTCTCTGATTCTATGACAAGTGGATTCTACTTCTGGCTCTACCCCACTCTGTGACCTTGAGCAGGCAACTTCACTGCCTTGTGCCTCAGTTTCCTCCTCTATAAAATGGGAATGGCGGTCCTTCCTCATGCCAGGAAGGATGCTGGAACAATTGGTTTGTTAAGTGCTTTGAGGTCTGTATAGAGAGGGTTCGATCCAATCGCACAGCACTATCCATATGAACCTGTGGAACTCACTGCTACATGCTAGGGTAGAGGCTAAGAGCCTGAGAGGATTAGAGGCGTGTACTGATGACAAGAGCGTGGACAGCTATGACAGATACAATGCACATTTTTTAGAAGGGAGACCAGCCTTTTTGCTGCAGGGCTTGAGCCAGTCACTGGCTGACAGGACACAGGAAGAAACTGCTCCCATGGGCTGGTTATTCTGCCACTGCCGTGTTTCGTGGACCTGTCATCGAAGTAGCGGATGTAGGTGGAGACAGGCTCTTTGGGCTGATCCAATCTGGCAATTCCTATGCTCCTCTGGGTCCGTATTTGCAGAGGCAGTATGTTCACCTCTGGGGTGGGAGGGGCTGACTCCCCTCCAGTCAGTCCTAATCCAGGTGGACATGCTAGTGAGGGAGGCACCTGGCCCGGAAAGGCGGAATCCTCCCATCCAAGGGGCCTTTGCACAGGGGAAGAGAAGTCAGCCTCTGATGCTGCTGGTGCAGAAGCAGGCAGAGATCTAACATGGCCCGCCTCCAACTGGGACCCTGAGAACAAAAGCAGGGGGAGCCCTCCCCCCCCACCCCGAAGGAGGTCATGTGACCTTCTGCATTTCTTCCTATTGCTTCTCTCACCCCACAACACAGCCTCATCTTCTGGGACTGAGCTTTATCCAACACACTCTCATGCAAACCTCAGCCTTGGTCAGACCCTCGTCCAGTCCCACCGGGTGAACCAGAGAGTTATTTGGCATCAGCATCCTGGATGCACCCCAACCACATGCCCTCATGGTCTCAGAATAGATCCCTGTTGCACCCCGCGTGAGAGAGCAATTGCCCAGTACTGGCCTCTGGGTCCCCTGGGGTGAAAGCTGCGTGGTCCTGTATGGTTTCACATGGTGGGTGTGCAGTTCTGAGAGCGGAGCCTGTGTTGCCCTGCACAGAGCGTTCCAGGTTTTGTACATAGTCAGACACAGGGAAGGTGTGTGCTCCTGCCCAGATGGCGCTTGACTGCATGGAACTGTATGCAGGCCTGATCCAAGGTGGAAATTAACATATCTCCAAGGGAGGCTGTGGAATCCCCATCACTGGAGGTTGGCCGATCACCTGTCAGGGATGGTTCAAGTTTACCTGGTCCTGCCTCAGCACAGGGGGCTGGATTTGATGACCTCTCAAGGTTCCTTCCAGCCCCCCATTTCTATGATTCTGTACCCATCTGAGAGCAGCAGGGAATCAGATTGCTCCCTGAGGCAGAAAGACCCAATGCTATATTGCATTCCTTTGCCCTCTCTGCCAATGAAATGCCAGCTCAGCAGAGATTGAGGGTCTGTATCCACCTGCTCCTCCCACCCCCTCACACTGGAGCTATCCAACCTTGCAAGCCTGGCTGGAAGCGGACAGCTAGGAGGGATGGGGCCCATCTGCCCTGGGCCGGAGCCTGCAGAAAGGAAAACAGCAATCAATTGGGTGGAATTAATGGCCATATTTTGGCAAAGCTCTGGCAGCTAATGAGCTGAGCTGCAGGGTCAGTTGGCTGGGTTTTCTCTCTCATTATTTTTCCTCTTGTTAAATTAACTGGGCGGGGAACACTGCAGCTGAACTTCTGACTTGGTGCCTTGGCAAACTTTCCCTTTAATTAATATTTCTTTGGGAGTGGCAAAAAAAAAGAAGAAGCCCCAAACACCGATGGAGTAGCAGGTATGCGAGTGTGTCAGAGGTGTGGAATTGGGCAGTGTACAGGTGGCCATCCTAATGCAGGCAAAACTCCAGGTAACGGCAGCTGGAGTTTTGCCTGAGTAAAGAATGCAGGGCTGGCCTTTGAGTTTGTAAAGGCTTCTCTCCTTCTCTTGCTAGGCTTGGATGGTTTCCATACTCCCAGACAGGGATGCTGCAGAACATGCATTTAATGATATTATAACAACAGTCACCTGACACTTCGTGTTTGTGACTCTGCTGCACCCCTTGGCCACTCAGAAATTCCAGGCAGCCATGGGGACTGAACTCAGATCCTCTTCCTAAGGCATAGGCCACTTGAACTCCAGGAGAATCTCCAGAAGCTGTTAGCAGTATGAGGCCTAGGAGACACAGCTGAATGGTACTGATTGTGTCCAGTAGAGGGCAGTGGCCCATATGCTCAATATCATTGCAATAGGAAGCAATTTCGTCAGGGATGTATTTCCCATCACAGGGTGAATCCAAGAAATGCCTGAGGGGCAGGTATTTTGTTCTCGCCGTCTGATCACTAAACATGGAACCTAGCTCTCCTCCCACTTATGCTGATGTGAATTAAAAGCAGCTCGGTCATCTGTGGAACTACCCCCGTGTGAGAGCAAGTATCCAGGCCTTTTAATGGAGGGGATTCAAGGATTAATGGGACTTGGGAAGCAGCAGCTTGTACGAGAACGAGGCAGGTAACTTCCCACAGACACACTCGGTCCTATAGTGCCTTACTCCTTACTCTCACCCCCCCGTTCTGTTCTCACTTGCACCCCTGCAACCGTTTCAGCACAGTGGGGTGTGGCTGGCTAGAGGTAAGACTAGAATTAGGCCCAAACAGGAGTTTGGGGCTTGTGCAATGATTTTATGAAAGTCAGGCCCCAGTTCCAGCCCTTGGGGTAGCTGTATCAGTGCAACCCTCACAATAGAGCTAGGCTAAGCTGCTCTTTGAAACTAATTGGCGTTAGGCACCTAAATCCCTTGGAGGATCTGGGCCCAAGTGAATTGCCCCAGGTCACACAGCGAGCCAGTGGCAGAGATAGGATCGTTCCCCCTTCCCTCTGCTCTGAGTACCGAATGCCAGGTTCCCTATGAACCTGGACTGACAACAATGGGAGGGAAAAAAAGATGAAAACATGTACATATGCATATAGGGAAGTGTCTCCATCCCAGGGTGGGCGGGCCTCACCTGTGCCTAGTTAGCCTCCTCCCAGGTGAGGGGTTTTGGCTTGGGCAGCAGTGGTTGGGTCAGGTCAGGTGACTGAGTATCACATGACAACAGCCCCAAGGCAGGGCTTTCTATAAGAGGGAGCAGGCCTGGGAAGTGGCCTAAAAAAAGGCTGAGGGGGAGAGCTTGCATCTGGAGCAGGGCTACTGGAGCTTCCTTGCCTGGGGGAAACGGCTTGAGAGAGAGCCAGCACCTGAAGCCCTGATGCAAGGGTAACTGGGGAGCCCTGGGGAAGGGAGCTAATGGGTTTATGAAGCCTGGGGCTGAGGGTGAAGAGTTGAAAGACTTTGTTTGCTTGACCTTCTTGTTCACCCCAGAAGCAGTGGGTGGACTCCAGGATGTGGCTGGAAGCACTGGAACTGGTGCATCCAAGAATGGGAGACTGAAGTGTTCCCTGCTAGAAGAGGGGAAACTGAGACACAGAGCACCAGGTACTGAGATGCTTTTGTCATGCTCTACCTAGGACACTAGGGTGTTACCACAAAATACATAATAATTGCTCTGACCTATGTGAACTACTTCCAAAGAGAATAATTCCTTCTCTGCCAGGGCATTCCTTGCTCACTGCTCTGTTACAGGTTCAGAGCAGGCAGCTGTTGGGATACTGACTGGTAGGGCTACGTTAGCCCCCCTCTCCATGCAGCTGCAGGATGACTTAGCAAGGGGTGCAGGTGCTCATCTTGAGAGATGGGGAGTGCTTCTGTTTTGCTCTATTTAGCAGGCATGTTAAAAGCACTCAAATTTCTCCCACTCACAGCAGAGCTGTTCTTTCCTTTTTCCTTACTCCCCTCCCATGCGCCCCTGCAGCTCCCTTGCCTCACCCACTCTCTCAAGGCACCTGCATCCATTCCTCCGGGCCTCGCTGTGCCTCTTGCATTGGGGCCATTGTCAACAGCCCCTTTCTCTGACCCCACTCCAAACAGCTGGCCCCTCTCTTAAAGAAGCCACCTTCAAGAGTGATCCCCTTCTCCAGCCTTCATTTTACCCAGCAGAGTGGCTGTAAAAGAGGCGTTCATCCAGTTCCCCACACCGATAGCTGACCGTCTCCCTCTTCCTGTAGCACAGCCACTGCTCTGGTATGGGCCGTAAAACCAGTTCTTGCTGCTGCCGAAGGCACCTCCCGGCACCTTGTTCTCGTTGAGCTCTGTGTCGCCTGTGGGGCTGCTCTCATCAAAGCATCCCCGTGCACCCTGGTTACTTCCTTATCTCTGCCAGCGGCTCCTCCGAGAGTCCTACAGATTTCATCGCTTCTCTTATAGAACAGAATAAGGGTGAAAGCTGCAGGGTTTTATAGAAATTGCTCAATAACCTGTGGGATTTAAAAAAAAAAAATTACTTCCTTTCTCTATAGGCTTTTGCCCCGGTCCAGAAAAAGTATTATTCTCTGCTAAGCTCCCTAGGTGCTGGAACTGGGGGTGCAGGAGGTAATGCCACACCCCTGGCAGGACGTGGTTTCCAACATATCCAGGGTTTACCTTTTGGTTCAGTGGCTCTCAGCCCCCCTGCTACGCTCTGTGGAGGGGTCTGAGAAACCTACAGAAAGGTGGTGGTTTTCTGTTGGATTCTGCAGGGCTCTTCTAGAAGGGTTGGCTCTCAGCTCTTGTTTTCTAGCTACCGTCTGCTTCCCTCCCCTCTGAGCACCTGTAGCTGCCATTCAGGCCGATGGGCTCTGACTAAGGATTGGGCCTGGATCTTCCCAGGTATAGAGGCTCCTATTTCAATGGAGATTAGGAGTCTAAACACCTTTGAGCAGCTGGCCCTCACAGCTGTGCTTTGGGCACCCCACTGGGACGTCTTTTTCTCCTGCCACTAGCGGCAGAATACCTTGCCCCAGGCTGACACTCCGGCAGGGCGGGAAAGGGAAATTCATTCGGCTCCAGTAAAGCATGGCCTAAGCCAGTGCCCCTCCTCCCCCGGTTGCCATGGGGAGCCTTATGCAAGCCAGACAAAGGTTCCATTGGGATGGGCCTAGGCGAGGTGGCCTAAGCTGGCATGCCATGTACAGCTGTGACCTCGGTGCCCTCAGTCGTCTCAGGGGGCTCAGGGCATCCCTGGGCTCCAGCAACTTGCCAAAGGCAGCTGTGGCCTGGGGGAGAGGCTGTGGCATGGCTATAGGTCGGAGAACTCTGGGCTGCTGCCTGGGCTAATTGGACAGGGGAGGGAAATGCCTGTGTTAAAACCCAGGCCAGGAGCTATTCCCAGGCCACTTCCGCTGGCAGCCTTGTAGAGGCTGAGCTGTGTCACTCAGGGATAAATGGAGGGCCAAAGCCGGGCCTTACTCAGGTGGTGCTCGCAGGGCCAGGCCCTGAAATCCCCCTGCTCCCTTTTCACCCAGATCTTTTCCGGAGGGCAGCTCCTGAGTGGACATAACACAGCGGGGCCATGCCATTTACCCCAGGAAAGGGTCGAAAAGGGGGGTGGGGGTTAGACCCTCTGGAGTGGGTTGTATTTTTCCACTGCTGGTGAATGCCCTATTCTTCAGGCCTCCGACTCTTTGGGAAGCAATGGCCCCAGCGCCGCACCTTGACTAGGCCCCGAGAGCCACCTCTCGGTGGGATTTGCCTGAGTAAAGCACTGGATGGGTGGCAGCAAGTGGCCCCATGATTTATTTGCTTGCATCCATTTGTTTTCCAGCTCGTGGGTCTGGATTCTGGATCGTGGCTGCACAGCGCGCTCTGGGATGCTGTACTAGAAAGGATGGACTCCAGGAGGTCCCAGCATGCTCCACCACCTGGATGGAGGATAGGTACTTTTCTCCTTCAAAGGAGGGGTGTTTGTAACACTTCCCTGGCAACAGAAAGCCAGTGAGAGGAGGGGAGGCTAGTAGCATGACACTGTCTGAATGGAGCTGATCTTAACTCAGGATCTGTCACCACCGGCTTCCTTCATCTTATGAAACACGCACTGAGATCGTGCCCGGCAGTTCCACCTGTGTGTGCCGTAGCGAGGCTGTATTGAACTCTTGTAAAGGTCTTCAAATGCCCTTGGTCTGCAGTGACCAGCTGCTATTGCTGGCCTGGGCACTCTGAGATCTGTCAAAGCAGCTCAGACCTCATTGGGAACAGCCCCGACCCCACGAGCACCATGCTTCACCAAGCTGCGGGCTCCCATGCCCGGATGGGGCTGTAAATGTATATGCAGGCCTGTCTGGGGTGTCTCTGTGGGAGCAATAGAAGAAAAGGTCTATGGACAAAAGCAGCCAGAGGTCCCTATTGATCTCCAATAGGAGACAGCGTGGTGATGAGCCAGTTACACTTGACAAAAAGCTTGGGTGGGTGGGGGAGAAATGACAAGTGCCAAGGACTAGCTCTGGTCATTGTACGTGATAAAGAACCCATGTTGCAAGCTGTCTCTCTCTAGGGAGAAGTAACCATTAGCCAGGGCCGAGGGTTTACCCACAGCTTTGTTAGCATGTGGAATAACTTGCTTGCTGCTGTTCTGGGAGCTGACAGTGATTCTGAATTGGATGTTTTTGGACCCATGTCTCTGGTGTAGAAAATCAGTAAGTAGGTAATTCTTGCTTGTGAACTTTTGCTGCTTTCTGTCCTCAGTGCCCATGTGGATGTGTGCACGTCTGTCTCTGTGTATGCCTGTGTCTGTGGATGAACAGAGGGATGGTTCACTTGTTAGGGCACTAGTCTAGGACTTGGGAGACCTGTTTCAAACCCCTCCTCTGCCACAGACTTCGTATGTGACCTTGGGCAAGTCACTTAATCTCTCTTGGCCTTAGTTCCCCTCGGTACAATGGAGATGATAAGCCCTGCTCTCCCGCTCAGGGGTGGAGTGAGAATAGGTATATCAAAACATGGGAGGAGCACATAGTCTGGAGCTGGGGGCTACTGAAGTACAATAGATTGTGTGTGCAGGCAGCTGTCTGCATATATAGGAGTGTAGTGGTACATGTCTGACTGTATATAGGTGGGCGTGCATGGCTATGAATATTCATGTACCTGGTTACGGCTGATCAAAGGCTGCATATGATGCCAGTCGCTGTGCTAACTGCCCTGGAATCCTAGACAAATCCCTATCTCTGTCCATCATGGTATTCTCTAGAGTTCAGTATACAACAGGCACTACTATTTTTTGCATCTTCAGCATTTCCCTCTGCACCAAGGTCTCTGGAGAAATTCTTCTTGTAGTTGGTACTAGGCATGTTTCTTGTCTTCTGGCAGTTATCCTCTGGGCAGGGGTTGAGGGAGATCATTGAAACAGCACTCCAAACCAACACGCTGAGGCAACTAAGCAAGTGGGATAAAGGGAGTCACCTGAATCCTCCTGGAGTCTGATTTCTGCTTCAGCACAAGAGAGAGGGTGAAAAACGTGAACAGAGATGAGGAGTCAATGCAGTCTACAGTCTGATTCAGGAGATTACTGGGAGAAGGACAGCTTCATCCACTGAAGTCAGTGGGTTTACATACGCCGAGGGTCTGGTCCCTTCTATAGTGTTTTATGTGTGGTGGTGTAAAAGACTGCCCCAGAATTCTAGAAATGATGGAGGCGAATCTTTTTGTCTCTTTAAAGGATGTCTGAAATTATTTTAGCAAACATAGTGCGGGTGCAGGAGGTCCCTCTGATGGTGCTGGGGACTGAAGTTTTTTGCCCACCTCCCGCATAAGAAATGCCAGCTTTCCCCCATGTTGGCCCTCGCCATTGGGCCTCAAATCAGTAGTAGGTCAGGGGGAGCCTTTCTAGAAGTGAGGAGGCAATTCTGTATCCATGGCCCAGTTCGGTCACTGACCTCTCTGCATGTGGACACTTGCCCACTAGAAACTGGGCTGAGACTCACCAGCTTGTTCCACTCAGGCCCATGACCAGCCACTAGATACGTGGCCTCTGTTCGCTGCTGACTTGGGCTCTACATTATGTTATCAGCGTGCAGCGCCATCTTCTCCCCATGCTCTGCATCTCAAAGCAGGTAAACCCTCCAGCTCAGATGGCTCCGCTTCCTAGAACGTGATAGGCCATCTGTCTCGGGTGGGTCCCTGCATCCTGGCCTGTGCGTGCGTCCATCAAGGTGACATGTTTAACTCTGACAAATGATGTGTCCTAGCGCAGCTTCTCCTCTGGGACCAAAGGTGGTTCCTGCAGAGGGGCTGGCGGAGAGACGTAGCCAGGTGGGTCACTTTGGATCCCCAAAGGATTTTCCTCGCCAGTCACCTGTTTCTAGCCTCTGGGACAAATGGGAAATTGCTGCAAAAAACCTACTGGAGAGGTAGGCTCGGCGCGCCCTCTAGTGGCCAGAGACAGGAGCACAGACATGGCTCTGCTCTTGTGTCCATCACACACTTTGAGCTTACCTATGTAAGCTGTTCAGTGACCTCCCTCCAGCTGACGAAGGCACTGGCTAGGCCAGGCTTCGAGGAGGGTCCACCTGCCTTTGGAGGACCAGGGTCCTGCTTTGTGACTCATCCGCTGGAATGTGTGAAATGTACGTACAGCAAAACCTGCTCCTGGAGACGGCCAAGTCTTGCTCTCCAGAGCTGGGACTTAAGTGCAAAGTTCAGACCCAGATCTGAACGTCCCTAGAACGTTCAAGGGTGTGTGGGGCTTTGGGTGAGGCTCATCACTAGCTAAACCATCTCTGGCAACTGATCGCCAGCTGGCAGGTCTAAGGGAATCCGTGCGGGACTTCTCCATTGAGCCACTGTGTAAAGTCTCTTCTTAGAACAATGCAACAGTGACTGTTTCTAACCCCTGACGGGCCCAACTTTTCCACCTCTGCTCATGATGAGTAATGCCTTACTCCTTGAGTAGGCCTGCTGATTTCAGTGGCGGTGTTAGGGGTAGGACACATGTCAGGCTGAGGAAGGATGGCAGAATTGGCCCTTTGTAATTTGTTAGGTGCTCAACACTTTACAGACCAATCAAGAGGTCCTTGTCTCCCCCCCACCCCCCCTCCACCCCTCGCCAAGCGAGGTCTGATGCCCGCACAGGCATGGCACAGGGACTGCTGGCTGGGTTGGAAGGCAGTTATGAGAATCTCGCTGAAGTCGTTTCTGTAGGGCTGAGTGGTAGCAGTGTGTGTGTTGTGCATGGGCAGACTGAAATGATGCTGTCTGAGTACAAAGAGCCAGGGCAGAGGACATGAAGGTGAGACAAGAGAGGGCTACACAGGAAATGCTGGGAACAGAAGTCTGTCTCAATAGCCGAGCCTCAGAGGTCACTACTGACTCAAGTGGCTATGTTAGAGAGGGGTGAGATCGATTGGCAGGGAGCAAGTGATGAGCCCAATCCAAGCACCCCTGAACTGTGGGCAACTTCCTGGAATTTCACAGGGCCCTGGGGAGCCAGCTTGTCAAAGGGACTCGGCAGCCAGCCGCACCCTTTGCGCAGACAATCCAGCCGTTTCCCTGAGCGCCTGCCAGGGCAGCAGAGACTCAGCACCCACAGCTGGGGCTGGCTTTTCCAAAGGGCTCAGCAACCTGGCACGTTGTGCTCCTCTGACAAACCTTGTCCTGTCCCTGTGAACCAAAACCCTGGCTCAACACGCGCGCGCACACACACACACACACACACACACACACACACACACACACACACACACACACACACACACACACACACACACACACACACACACACACACACACACACACACACACACACACACACACACACACCCGAGCTCTGTAGTTTGAAAGTAGCCTGCTCCTTAGAGCTGTCACTGTAACATTAGCCATGGATTATTGCCCCAGGGAGAGTTGCCATCTTCCCCTCCTTTGACTGCTTTTCCAGGAACTTAGCATTCCCTTCAGAAGGCTCTTTCCTGCGGCTCTCCCACGTGCTGTTCTCATTCCTTTTATTCCAGGCAGTGGAGTGGGCGAGCAGAGCGCTAGGCAGAGATTGAATTTCTCTGCGCCCCTCCAGCTCAGCCGGCTGAATGGGTTCTCATGGGGCTGCTCTTGAGTAGCCAGTGTTGTGGCTACCCGTGGGCACGCTGCAGGAAGAGCTGGGCTGGGGAACTCGTCCCGGCACTGCCTTCACCGCGACATCGAACACAGATCTAAAAACCTTGAGTGCAATCCCGCCTGTCCCCCGGGCTGTTAGCTAATGTGTGCCGAGCCCAGGCACTGGCTAACTGACCTTCACGCTCTCTGGGCTATAGCTGTGAACGCCAGAGGGCCCCCGCGCGCACACTGGGATGTGCTGTCTCTGCACCTACAGATTCCAGAACACACACCCCCAGGCCCAGTGGGAGAGGCTCCTTTGTGTCTACACACCATAATCAGAGGCTGTCTGTACCCCTATGAACCCTGCACCCCCCCATGCCACACTGGAGGGGCTTCTCTGCACCTCTGACACAGCAGCATGTGTCTGAAACAAGCACAAATGTGGCTCTCTTGTGGCCAGGGTTGGGGTTGGAAAGGTGCTCTCGGTAAGTGCTCAGCTCACAGGTAATGTTCTTGTCTAGGGCCTGTGAAAACTCAGGATGCCATCCCTAGGGCACCTACCATCTCACCTGCTGATTAGTCACTGGGCAGGGCCTCACTTTAGGTGGAACAGGAGCATCAGCCTTCCTGGAGGAAACTAGGCCTGGTGATCCACCGGCATAGATGGGGCTGGGGTCAGGAGAATCCTGGGTGTAAATGGGCTGGGGTCAGACTGATGGGACTGGCCAAAATGCCCAAAGCCAGAAAGGAATGAAAATATGATCCCATAACAGTGTAGGCAAAACCCTAATGCACAGATCCTGTCTCTGTTTCCCACCACCGTCACCTGCAGCAGGATGCTGTCTGACCAGCAGAGGGCAAGAAACCCCAGTGCTACCTATGTCCAACAAACCTAACATCTCCCACCCAGCCCCCTCCAGTGGAACAGGGACATCTCTGGTGCAGAGATGTGGGTCTGGGCCTGGGGTCTCAGGCTGTTTGCAACCATTGCCAATAGAGCTGGTGCGTGGGTGGGAGGAGGTGAATGGTTTTCCCATCCTGCAAGGATTCCTGAGATTTCAAACGTTTTCCTGTCCCGAATCGAGGAGAAAAGTCCACTTGAAAATTTTTGTGAGCCAAAGATCTGGCAACATTTCAGATGTGGGTCAGCAGAAATGTTTTGTTTCCATTTCGACCTTTTAAAAATGTGAACAAATTTCTGACTGTCAATTAACATGGATCTCAGAACCAAAATTCTTTTGAAGCAAAAAATGGTACTTTTCCTTTTGTTGATTTCAAACCTCCCCCCCACCAATTTTTTCTACAATGGGAAATGCATCGACACCGACCCTTTCTTGGTTTCCATGAATCAGCATTTTCTGATGAAAAAAGTTCAGTCAAAAAATTCCCAACCCCCCCAAATCACCAACTTCCACTGAGCCCTTAATGCCATTGCGTATCCAGGCAAACTGATGGTCAGCACTGAATTAATGTCCAGTTGCAGAAGGATGGTGCTTAGGTGGGTTAGGAAATGAGATGATAAATGTGTTCTCCGTATTCATTATTTTGTGATAGCAAGTTGAATCATGGATCAAGACACCGTTGTGCTAGGTGCTGTAAAACACAGAACAAAGAGACAGCTCCTGCACCAAAGAGCTTGCAGGAGTCTTTATATTTTCATCTGTGCAAGCCAAATCCAGGGCTGATGTCAGCAGGCGTAAGCCCATTGATTTAAGTGGCACTCTTATGCAAGGCTGTATTTGGCCCTGTGCTGGCAGGAACGGGGACTAGTAACTGCTTGATTTAGAGGAACGTGATTTGCGGGAACAGGAGGCTTCGTCCAAGCATGCGCTCTCTATCTCCGGCCCATGGCCACGGTTTGACTTTGGCTGGGCTGGCATTGCAATGACACAGTCCTGGAATTTGACCCCATCATCGCTTCTTACCCCCACACACTTCCTTCGGCAGCTTAGCTGCTAGCAGAAAGATGGGCTGGGTTCAGTCCCCTCCTCTGCCAGAGACTCCCCGTCTGACCTTGGATGAGACATCTTTTGGGCTCAGTGCCCCATTTGTAAGATGGGGATCATCCTCCACCCTTTGTCTGGATAGACTGTATGTCTCTGGGACAGGGCTGTGTGTGGCATAGCTCACTGGAGCCCAGATCTCAGCGGGGCCCAAAGACACGATTGTAATACTAATGTAGAGTGAAGGGGAGCCTTTTAATCAATGAATGTGTGTGATATTGATCTTCCCTTCTCACCCACTATCCTCCCCAGGATTGGTCCAAAGGGCTGGTGACTCTAGCAAAACTCCGTTATTACACTATGTATCTAGCCTGGAAAATCCTTCCTCTGTTGCTTCAGAAGGAGTTTGTCTTTCCACCCATTTTGTATGTCTGTCTATTCAATCTTTCCATCCATTCCATCTGTCTACCTATCTAATCTATCCATCATAATCACATTTACAATATGCCCATCCCCATGGTGTCTGGGAACTGTGGCACTTCTGTTATATATGATTTCTTCCTAGGAAAGAGGCCTACAAGAGTAACATATCAACACTATGCTGTTCCGGGGGAAAATTACTTGCCCATCCCCTGGCCAAAACCCACATGGAAGGATGAAGGTCCCGATCCTCATTGAAATCTACATGCATGCAGCCCTGCACCCAAGGAGATGGGGCTTTGCATGGGGAAAAGGCAGACCCTGCGCTCATGGAGATTATTGTAGGATCAGGGTCTGAGTACATAAGAACATAATGGCCATACTGGGTCAGACAAATGGTCCATCCAGGTGCTTCAGAGGGAATTAACAGAACAGATAATCACCAAGTGATCCATCCCATCGCCCTTTCCCAGCTTTAGGAAAATAGAGGCCAGGAATACTTTGGAGCATGGTTTTGCATCCCTGCCCATCCTGGTATGGCAAGTGTGTACCCAGGGTCCTGGGGGAGAAGGGCGGGGAGGGGGTTAATTTAAAAAAATATTTAGGGACCTAAAGATGCAGATAGGTGCCTGGTGAGGTTTTCAAAATGCCAAGGCTGTTTTACCAACCCTGGGGCTCTCCCCTTGGTCCCTAAAAAGAAAATATTTGCTTCACTATTCACTTTGCCCCTGTGCCCATTGAAAGCGGCAGTGGGGTCTGCTCTTTCATAGAGCTGGGGGCAGCAATGGACATGGCCTGTGGATCTGGGATCCAAGGTTTCGATTTGGGCCAGCGCTGCTCCCTGCATTTTAAAGCTTCTTTCAATGGTGAGTCACTCTGCCGTGCATCCTGAGGGGCTGCGTTTCATTTGTATTAGCCTGGTCAGAGCCACCTTTGTGGAGGTGACAAAAGCGTCTCTGATCCCAAGAGGGATTTTTGAACGCAAGGCCAGTGGATCTCTAGGACCCCAGGGCTACGTATGAGCAGAATGTCTGCATGCCATTGCAGCAGCCCCCAAGGGGAGAGTCGATTAACATGTCAGGTCTATTGCATTGCCAACTGAGTGCTAAAAACAACTCCTACAAGAGGTGTTCACGGTGCATTGGTGAGCAAGGCAGCTTATTAGCCTGGTCTGAATTCCCTTTGTATGTGCCAGGGACTTCGACTGGAGCACGCGAAGGCTTCTAAAAGGAAGCAAGTGGTGAAGGCACTCCAGGTCTGGAGTTCTGTGTCTGCCACGTGTGTCCTAGGAAGTGGCATGTTGTGCCTCCGTTTCCTATCTATCTAATCCTCTTTCCTTTGTCTATTGAAATTGGAAGCCTTCAGAGGAGGGACTGTCCTTTACGAGGTGTATAGGCCGTGCCCAGCCCAGTGGGGGCCTGATCTTGGCTGGAGCATTTAGGTGCTACCACAGTAACATAGTTCTGTCTACTAACTGATGACTGGGCAATGGAGTGGATCCCTCGACTCCTTCCCCCGGCAATCAAAGCTCTGCAGTCTGGGAATACACCTAGCCAGCAGATGCTGGACATTACTGAGGGGTTGTTCCAGAGAGTCACATGGTACTACTATAAGGATGCCCAGGAGCAAGGGTTTGAGCATTCAAGCCGATCCTCAGCACAGTTATGTTGTGCTATCACTGCTCCCTGGAGGCTGTGAGTTTGAACCCTGCGACTGTTGTGTGTGCTGTATGTGGAGGGGGAATGGGCTGTTTCCTGGTATCTACAACCCTGAGTGTGCACAGTTCTCAGCTGTTCTCATCTGGGGAGCAGTGTTCCCTGGGATCTACATACAATATGCAATACCACAAGTGCCTGCACAGGTTGGTAAGTGCTACACCGTATCATTAGCTAGGGTCTAGTGCCAATGCACTTACCGTATTGCAAACCTCAAATAGCCAAACATGAGTCAGGCTCCAAAAAAATCACAAGACTGTTAAATCACGAGATTTAAAAACAATGACGACAAAAAACCAGCCAATCTTGGGTTCTTTTCTGCAACCAGGAGAGTTAAAAGCATCCTTTATATAAATGAGAGTTGATGTTTTCTTGCAAGCTCTTGATTTCAGCAGCTGGGGCCTTTAAGAAAAACTCTGAATATCACAAGACTCTCAGTAAAACGGCAAGAGTTGGCAACGCTGATTTACTCACTGCCTGGGCAGCTCTTGTGCACAAATCTTCTGTCTGCCATGGTTTGAAAGGTGGTGCCAAATTTTTTTAAATTCAAGAGATTTCCCCCACCCGACTGGTTCCTGGAGTGAAATACCATGCTGGTCCCCTGAGCTAGTTGCTGGCCGACCCCCTGAAATCTCCATGGGAGAACTCAAAATGTGAAGTAGAATTTCAGCTTTTATTTAATAAACACAGGGTGAGAGTTTGGCCTTTTCCTCGCAAAGGAAACCCATGTAAACAGCCATGAGGGAGGAAAGAGGCAAACAGCTGGGCCCACTTCTTTAGCAGGAGAGCACTAGAGATCTCTTTGTCCTCCAGCTCACCCATGTGAAATGAGTCAGTTAAACTGGGTGGGCCCCAAACCTCAGACTTGCCTGCACGCAGCGGGACAGCAGAGTGAGCACTTATCAGACATGCTCCCTGGGCTGGAGGCAAACAGCTGTTTTGCAAACCCAGCCCCAAATGCTGAGGCTGGCCTGGGCCTGCTGCTTTTGGAGGGGGAGGAGGGACACACTACAGGAGCCTTTTCCAGGGGAAAAGCCACACTTTTCTATTGCTTGGAAATCGGGCTTGAGCAGCAACCTTTGGATCCCTGTCTAGATTTCAAAAACCCCTGGTTTGGGGTGTTGCTGTTGGTTTGACTCATCACAGAGATGGGGTCAGCTGCAAAATTTGGCTCTGGCCCTTCCGAGGTGTGGAGATCCACAGGTTTGGTTTGGACACATCCCTAATCTTGATCTTCAGGATCACCCTTTTTGCTGCTCTCTGCTTCTGTTACATGTTCCGTGGGCCAGTAATGGTGACGAAAAACTGCTGTGGATTTTAGAGATGCGAGAGAGACACCTGAAAAGATTCTATTTGCTGGACTAGTTTATGTAGGTCCTTATACCAGGCTCATCGCTGTCGTATCTGAGCGCCTTTCAGTAGTACATTCAGCAGCATAACTAACATCTGTCCCATGTTTTGTTCTCTCTCAATTTTTCTTCAGGCGCAGAAGCATGTGCAGTGGTGTGTCTGGTTTTGGTAGATGTTGCTATGTATTTATGGCGAGAAGGCAGGCTAACGAAATGTGCCGTGCACTAGGAGCAGAGGTGGTGAGGTTTGGGTGTCCTGAGTTCCTGGGAAACTTCATTGCAGGGCCTTGGACAAGCCTGCAAGAGAGCTCTGTCTCCTGCACGATGAGTGTTACCCTCATTGTAGAGAGATCCATTGTGCCAGAGGAGCAGAACTGTGGACCTGTCCTGGAGCTTTTGGTGATCTTAAAATTTAGATATCCAGGCCATGGAGTGTCTGGAAGAGAAGGACCAAGACCTTGAACTTGATTCAGTATTTTATGTAGAGAGAGGAGGACAGATTTGATGTGCTCACAGTAGAAAAGATCCATCCTTGAGAACTGTTAAGGAGTAAAGATGGTCTCCTTTTCCTCCACTGTCATCTGCTCTACCTCGGGGAGCTCTGTAAATTGGGCAAAACACTTTCACAATGGAAGAAAGGCTAGCTGTAGCAACAGCATAGGGGCTATCCGTAAATTACATTACCCCGCGAGATCTCGTGGCAGCGCGCACTGCCTCCAGAAGGTACAAGGCCGCGCATCGGGCGCTGTCGCGAGATCTGTGTACTCTGGTGGCAGCGCGTGGAGCGCTGTGTGCACGAGACACAGCGCTCCAAAAGTGCCTAGTATTTCAATTTATGGTATGTATGGCCCACTTGAAGTACATTTAATTCAAATCTGGCCCGCCCTAGCAAATGAGTTTGACACCCCTGCATTAAGCATTCTTGGGCCATTTGCAAGCCCCACCCATCAAAGTCTGTGACACTTTATAACATAAAACAAACCTGAAGAGTGAAGGACCCAGCCACGCCCAAATGTATTATGTAGTTTACAGGTAGCCTGTAAACCCCACCCTCAGGTGGGGTTATTCTAATTAGGGGTAGAGTTAAGGCCACATAGCTATAGTTCTGATCTTGATGGCTGGTCATCTGAATTGGCTCTGGAGAGACCTAATTTATTTTTAATCTTGATTTATTGCAACCATTTTATTTTGCAGCCTCATCTGTGACTTGTTTTGTGTGATCATATGTGTGCATTCAGCAACCACATCTTATGCTAAGCTGCATAAGCAGTACTCGTTGCACTGCAACAGCCTGGATTCAGCAGGGTTTTTACTTTGTGCCTTCCACTCCCCAACCTGCAAACCAGCGCAAGGGAGATCAGGGTTATCTGTGGGATGCTTCCAACTTCTACTTGCGCTAGGAGCTGCAATGTGAAGCTTTTGGTAGAACAGGCTCTTAATGAGTGCACTTGCCTGATGCAATTTCTCTACATTCACTATCACTTATGGCAAAGTCTTGACGTCCTCACGCAGGCAAAACTTCCCTTGATTTCAGTACGAGTTTGCCTGAGTATGTGGGGGGCTAAAGGTGAGTAGCAACCTCAGCGTCTGGCCCCTTAGCCTGGATGGGAGTTGTACCTGAATAAAGAATTCCAGGATTAGACCCTTGGTGAAATGAGCTACCTGGTCCCCTAATCAGACAATCCACAGACTCTCTTTGGGTTGTTCTAATCAAATGAATGTTTCATGCCCGGATAAGAACAGCTTTTTGGAGAGGAATAGTTGTACAACATGGATGTGTTTCAACTCCTGCTAGAAGGCTTTATGGTAATGTTAGCAGGGGGTTGAGGTGAGAGATTAAAAAAACCTCCACAATCAAAATTCATTCATAATCCGAAAGGAAAACAATGTTTCCTCTCAAAAATATTAACACCAGGGATGTGATGGATCTTTGAATCATATTCCAGTTGGGGAAGAATCCAGCCTTCTTAAAGACACTGCAATTCCTTGGACACTGCTGCTTGGACAAGCATGGATTGGGACTAGCCTTGTTGAGAGAAAGCATGATCCTGTATCTAGGACACTAGACTGGGCCCTAGGTTCAGTTCCTGGCCATGTCACCGAGCTGCTGGGTGATGTTGGGCAAGTCACTTTGCCTCTCTGGTCTCAGTTTCGCCTCCTATCCTTTGTTTAGACTGTAAGCTCTTTGGGGCAGCACTGTCTATATGTATGTGCAGTACTGTCTATATGTATGTACAGCACCTAGCACACTGGGGCCCAAGATGCTATATTATAATAATCATGGGGTGGGGCCTAACCTTAGGTAGCTTGCACAGGCAGGTTTACAAGGTTAGGTTCCACGTCTTGAATGTAACTTGATGTTTTTCTAGGAGGTCCATGTGACAAGCAGAGCATCAGGCTAAGGGGCTCTTCACGATGCCCTGCAGTGCCAGGCCCATCGGCCATGTGGAACGGTGGGAGAAGGGACGCCAGGGAGCCTGTGAATCTGGCAGTGACTATGCAGGTGTTTTTCATGCTCCAGCAGAAAGGCTGTTTAGTTTCACTGAAGACATCTGCGTGAACATTGCTACATAGCTGCAGATTTCTGCCAAAAAATGCAGGGAAGCATTTCTTTCTCCAGTAAGATTTGCCCAGAAGGGAGTCCGGGTGGCGTCTGTGTGTAGCACCACCGCATGCATTCGTCTCTCTGACTTAGCATGGCAAACACTGGCCCAGATCAGAGACAAGAACACATAGGAGGGCCAAAGTTAGGCAGAGAATTCCACTGCCTTCAAACTGCTTCATGGGGCGGGAGTGGGTGGTAGCTCCGTGCGACCCCTGGGGAAAGTGTATGTGTCTAGAGTCAGTCACAGAGCACCAGGGCTTCACACACCAGTCACAGTGCCTCTGTGCTTGTGGGCCTCCCCTCCTGCATGCAGTTATGTGCCCCCATTGCTGTAGTATCTGCGCACCTCCCAGTCCTCCAACTGCCCAAGTGAAATATGGCTGTGCTGTTATCCCCATTTATGGATGGGGAGCTGAGAATCAGCCAGGAAGTCTGTGATGGAACAGGGACCTGAACCCAGGTTTTCTGAGTCCCAGGATAGCAGCCTAACCATTGGGCAGCACGTCCTTGCTGGGAGCATAGCTCCATTGGCTCAAAGCACCAAACTCTCAGGGTCTAAGAATGGGTGGGTGGGTAAAGTCAGAGATTTTTAGGCCAGAAGGAACCATTGTGATCATCTAGCCTGATCTTCTGGATACATTTCACATCTAGCATAGCATTCTAGAATGTATCTGTTAGAGAGATATCCAGCCTCAATTTAAAGGCTCCAAATGAGGGAGAATCCACCATGACATTTGGGAATCTGATCCACTGGTCAATTACCCTCCTTCTTACCAATATAGTCTTATCTCCAGTTTGAGCTGGATGATGCTCTGTTGCCTCAAGCTCACCTCCCTTGAACACACCATGGGCAGAAGAACCAGGTTCTCCACCGCTTCCATGGTCCCTGCAGCCGAGAGTGGAGAGGACACACTATCGCCCCCCTATTATTGTTTCATTCCATCTCATGACTAACGCATGCATATTCATAGCACGTGTCAGGATGTCTTTGAGTCAGAAAGCACTCGGAATGAAATTGCACCCTTTAAAGTAGGAGATAATGTATTTCCAAGTTAGCATTTCTTATAAGAATCATCTCCTTCAGAGAGATGTGCCATCTAATAGCTGCTGGGCCCCATGCAATTTCGCTCATAAATTGATTTCATGATTAAGATAAAAATGCAACAAATGCTACAACATTTTAGCTATTATGATGCCACAGAGTCTTCTGCTTGTTTGTCTTCAATATCGAGCAAACCCTATGAGCTGCTTCTTGGATTTAGGTCTAGCACAGAATGGAGGATTTGACTTGCACCTACTTACTTCACGCTTCAGCAGCTCAAGAAAGTCCTGATTCTTTGGGCCTGATTCTCCTCTCTCTCCCTGCAGTGTAAATCAGGAGTAACCCCACTGGAATCAGTGGGCCTGATTTGCCTTTCACTCACCCCACTGTTATTCAGGAGTAAACCTATGATCATTTTCCTCCCCCAGCTCCTTTCCCCCACATTTTCCATTTTGCCACTGAAAAGGGAGGGGGGAGGGAAAATGATGCACCAAGTTAGAAAAGGAAAAAAAAGGCGAAATTTTCTATTTTCCATTTTGTTGCAAGACCAGTAAACTTAGAAAGAAGAAATTTTGTCAGGAAAGTTTCTGATGTGGGGAAAAAAGGTGAGTTTCCATTCAAAACATTTCAACCAGCTCTAGCCCCAGCATTGCAGATGGGTTGGGGCCATGTGCAAAACTCAGAGCCAGATGTGCAGTCCAGTTTCAAAGGAGCCCCGCATTAGGGGAGTTTCAGATCTTGAGGTTTGGGTCAGGCTGAATTGTGCCCTTCACTGCAAATGACAGCCCCTTAGCGTTGTAGGTGTCGGTCACTCTCCATCATAGTCTCTTGTTGTCATGATTGATGCTGCATGAGATCTTTTCAACTCTGGCACAATCACATTGAAGTCGTTGGAGTTTTGTCTCCATGGGGACCTTAGGGTCTGGCCCACAAACACAAGGCCATATTCAGCACTGCAGCCCCACCGGTTTTCTGTCAACGTATTTCCATTGAAATTAACGGCATGTTGGAGGGAATGCAAACCTGCTAGCTTCAAGGCATGAGCTAACCTAGTGGTCAGGAAGAAACTTTCCCTGGGGACAGATCAGCCTACCCCTGCCTAACGTGCGGGTTTCTTGCAGCCTCCTCTGAACCAGCTACTGCTGGCGAGAGTCCAAGTCTGGATACTGAACTACATGGACCTCGCATCTGGTTTGTGGCAAGTCCTGTATGCCTGTGGTGTAATGGGGAGGTAAACTAGGTACCCCGCACAGAAAAGAAGCATGTGCTTGACTTTTGCCTAGTGATGGAAGTGAGGAGTGTGCCTGCTGCCCGGCGTGCTGCATGTTCTGGATAGCGGAAGTGAACACCTGCCAGCCTTTGTTAAACTAAGGAGTTTTGTTTGCAATGCTAGGGTGTGATTGGGCAGTGCCCAGGGCTCACCCCTCTTGGGCTTCGTGCAGAGCTGCACGGGATTGCCCAGGCTGGGCTCCAGGAGGCACTGTGCATCAGGAAGGCAGGATGTCTGCTGGGAGCACCATCCCTTGGGAAGATGCAGTGTGATTTCCCCATTCTGGGGTGGATTGTACCCCGGGGGCACCAGCAGAGACTGTAATTGTGCCTGAGATGCAGGTGAAGGGGGATCCTGGTGCCATCCCCTCTTACAGGGCTGGGTCATGATCTAGCCCTCGGGTTTCACTCCAGGAAACTCCCATTGACTCCAGGACATGGTCTCTTTAGACAAGGGCCCCAAACCAATGCCCGGATCCATATGCTGGAGTGTTTGAAATGCGAGTCTCGGTTCTGCAGCTCGGTCCGGTCTCTCCATGGCTACACGGGCGTGCATGGCTCTGTACAGAGGAGTAGGGAGGCAAAGTCCTTGCCCCCCCGGGGGTTACCGGGGAAATGAAAACTGTCTTCGTAGCCTGGTTCCAGCTCCTGCCTCCCCAAGGTGCGTAGGCCCCAGCTCACCCCATTCAGGTTCTGTTGGCAGCAGAGCACTGAATGCAGCAGGGGGGACGGCAGGCCCTGAGGACAGACAAGCATGCCTGAGGTGGGCTGCATCCTCAGCTGGTAGAAATCATGCCAGTAACTGCAAAGGAACTCTGCTGCCTTGCACAAGCTAACCCTGGGCAGGGAACCGCTCCCCTGCCTCAATCCTAGCTGAAAAGCTGGGGGATGCTGAGTGCTTGTTTGAATCCATCCTCAGGAGCACTGGTTCCTCTCCCTTCGGAAGCACCATGCATTGCCCTGTGAGCACGCTTTCCCTCCAGCTCCACTGTTCGCGCTCTGCTTTGGGGCACATGCCTTCCCCCTGATCCCCATTCCCAGCCCCTCGGGTTTGTCTCATCCCTGCCGTAAGCTCCCTGCTGGAGATGCATGCTCAGCCTGTGCTCTCCATTAGCATTTCTGAGCCAGGCTGCCAATTTCACCTGGTTGCCATTTATTCTGAGCTGAGACTAATTAGCCCCTTGCTTGGATGGCCAGGAAATCGGAGCTGGGCCGACAGCCACTGGGGGGCACTGTGAGTTACCCGTGTTGGCATGTAGCTGCTTTCCTTTCAAAAGCGACCCGGGCCCCCAAACCCATCAGCTCTCTGTGCTGTTATTCCTGCCTGCGTGACTCGCAGCAGTGGGGTCCCACGGCCTCCGAAACATGCGCCATTTCCATCTGCTGCCACCTTTCCCGCGCCACACGCGGTGCCTGATCCCATTAGGGTTAGAGCAAACCCAGGCAAGCACCCTGCCCGCTGAAGGAATGGCAGCGCTGGTGACATGAGATGGAAGATCATGTCTGAAGCAATGCGGCTCCACTATTTTCTCCTGCTTTCCAACCCCGCCCCCCAGGCCCTTTAACTCCCACGCCTGCTGCCACAATGCTCTGGGCTCAGAAAGGACACGGCTTGTCTCCAGTGAGAGAGTGGCTCTGCGGGAATCCATGGGGCTGTTGGCTTCTATGGAGGAAACTCAGGGGTGCTATGGAAGAGGGTCTGGCTGGGTTACATCTCCAATTAGCTTGGATTCCATTCTGCTCAGATTCCCTTAGATGGGCTGTCATGGGCGACTGGCCCCTTTAAGAGGGGGGGAGGGGGATCCGGGGTTCAATGCACCTGGACTGATTATCTGCTGCCCAGGTTGGTTTAAGGGGAGGCCAGGTTAGTATAAGAGGGAGATGGCTGTAGGTGGTTGGCAGAAGCCTGCCAACACTGCAGAGGTCAGCAAGGATCCTGCAGGGTCCTGAGTCAGCTGGGGGAAGACTCCAGCAGAGGAGGCCAGGGGAGAAGGCCAAACTCCAGGCAAGAGGTGCCAGGAGAGCAGAAAGCCAGAGTCGGGGAGCAGGCTGGGCCTAGCCGAGCCTGGGATGAACACCTTGTAAATCAGACTTTGTGCAGGATGTGATAAATTGGACCTCAGAAAGGGGAATGTTTTGAATCTCTGGCCTGTGTGGACTTCTTAAGGGAGCCTGAGTTAAAGGGAAACTGAGGCAGGCCTCAGCAGAGCCACACATGGCCAGAAGGGGGTGCTAGAGGGCAGGCATGCCCTTTGACACCTGCTCTGCTGACTAGGCAAGGGAGTGTGTGTAACTTGCATGCCAAGGCGCCAGAAGAAGGTGACACTTCAAAGCAGAGTGAGCGTTACTTCAACTTGCAGCTTCGTTAGGATTTGATCTTCTCCTTTACCATGGTGTAACTCAGGAGTGACTTCCCTGGCATTAATGGAATTACATCACGGTCAAACTGGTGCAAGAGGAAAATCAGCCCTGTGTGTGTAAGCGACACCAGTTTAGGTCAGGACTACACTAGGAAATTAGCTTGGCTATAACTGTTGCTAATGGGGGTGAAAAATCCGCACCCCTGAGTGACTCAGTTAAACCAACCTGACCCCTAGTGTAGAGAGCGCTAGGTTGATGGGCGAATTCTCCAGTCGATTTAGCTACCGGCTCTTGGGGAGGTGGATTACCTCCTGTTGGCGTAGGCAGTGTCTTCACTGAAACACTACAGTGGTGCAGAGTTTTAAGGGTAGAAAAGTCTTTGAGCTTATTACCCAATCAACAGAATGGGCGTACGTAGGTCTAAGGGAGTCTGGTTGTCGCGTGGTTTTGCACCTTACTTTTACTCCAGTTCCATACTGCTGTAGCTCCATTGACTTGAGTGGAGTTATTCCTGATTTATATCCGTGCACATGAGAGGAGAATCAGACCTTGTCTATGTTAGCGTGTGTGTGTGGAGGGGGAGTGATAAATTTCACGGGTTTACACATCCTCTCTGAATTTGTAATTCCCACTAGACACCTCTTTGGGTAGCTAAATACCTTTGTAAATCTGGCCCAGCAGCTTTATATACATTAGCCAGTTTATTAGCTGCCTGGGCTATGCCTAAACTGCAGCTGGGAAGTGTGACTCCCAGAGCACAGATTGACTTGCACTAGCTCTGCTCAAGGTACCATGCTGCCTGGGCAGTAGTTTGGGCTGGATGCCTGAGTCCAACCCTGCCTGATCCTCCGGCTCCGAGCTTGGGTGGCCAGCCCAAGCCGCTGCCCGTGCGGCAACATCCACACTGCTACTTTTAGTGTGCTAGCTTGAGCAGCGCTAGCGTGTGTTTGTCTGCCTCCACTGAGAAACGCACCTCCTGACTGAGGTCACCCAGGGTCCTGCATCACAGCCACCATCCTTCAGGGGAACTATGCTGGTTGATAGGAACTGAGAAACTAATAGGATAAGTCAAAGTCAAGATCAGAGAGGATTCTATGCCCTCCAGGCAGGGGGGATCAGGAGTAACTTTACTGACACCAAGTGAGTTTATACCCATATAAAAGTGACAAGAGAGGAGAGTCCAACTCAGCATTTTGTCCATCTTATTAGCATCACCGTAGTATGAGCATCTCCCAGGAGTGAGACCACTAGGTAGTTGCAAATGTGGTTATCTTTTTAAGATTATTTTTCTTTAAGAATATCACTCTTAATTTTGAATTTTCTGGCTGGTCAGATTGTGTTGAAATGTGACTATCCTCTGATTATAGAGGATTATAATCCTCTGATTATATTTTTGCATTTCCTTTCTTTTCATTTGTTTAAATTTGTGTTTCGCAAAGATCAGAAGAATTCCCCCATGAACCCATTAAAAGACTCTTAACTAGGTGCTGGCATTCCAGTGAATGACTCCGTTCCATTACCAGTTATTGCAGGATTCTTAAAAATGTCTGTTGTTCAGCAGATGGCCCATAATGGTTTCTCTTTAGTGCAAACCCACGCTTTGACTCATGTCAAGCCATCGACCAGAACATGATGATGATGATGATATATCCAGGTCTATGCAGATTTAAAAATATGTAACACATAACTGTGCAGAACTGGGGTTTTAAAGATTAACAACCCAGCCATTCAAAAAAAAAAAAAATGCCCGAATGGTTGGATTTACCGGATGAGCTAATAATCTGGACTTCCTCAGAAAAACGTGACTCAAAATAGCTTGTGGCCAATTCCAAGCCTACATTGCAAGGGAGTTTCTTGCATTTGTCATTTCTGCACAACGCACCACTGGACACAGTGAGCTGTTTCTGTTAAGGAAAAGCCTGGCACTGGAATAAGAGGTGTTGCTGCAAGTCAGCATTGAAGGGCATTGTCATAACTATGAATGGGGAACCCAGGACTGGAACAGCATGGGGTGCTGCAGATCAGGACTCAGCTGTGTGGAGGGAACAGCAGAGGTGCTACAGGGCTTGATTTGGAGGGTTAGCAGAGACCAGTTCAGAGTAGTACCATTTTATACAGCTGGAAGTGAATACACCATGCAGTGCGATGGACAGTCAGGCCCTGTATATTGTTGTTTTCCATAATCTGAAATAAATCATCCAGCCAGTGAAAGTCTCACTTTGCTCTTCCTGTTTGGGGAAAGGTAACGTTTCCCACTCTTTGGACCAGTTTGTCAGGGGAGTGACACCGATTTACACCAGCTGAGGATCTGGCCCTTTATGCTGTGAATGAATTTCTTTGTTTACCTGTCCTGACCCACTGCAGCCAATGGGAGTGTTGCCTTCAGCAGGTGCAGGGTCAACCCTTCATCAGTGAAGTCAGTTTCACTTTTGTTACTGGTCAATTTCATTTCTGGTTCCTAGCCTGACAGTGATTGGGCTGTAGACACTGTGTGTTTGACATTATTGTTACTAAGAATCCTGTTTGTACAGCACCCAGCACCATGGGGGCTGGTCCCTGGCTGGGCCTGCCAGGTGCTACTGCAATACAAATAAGAATGTATATCAATAATACAAATTAAAATCAATGGAAAACGTTTCTATTGGCTTCAGGTTTTCTAAATACTTGTTGTTTTAATGAAAGCTACACTTTCTGGCCAGTTTGGTTGATGGAATCCCCTTAATATTAATGGGTCTTTAGAATGAATTGCTGCTGTTTCACACATGCAAAAGACCTCACAGAACACAGATGCTGGTCCTATATATAAGCATGTGCATAGCGTTCTCTTGAAAGTGTTAGCCCAGAGCACCTCGCGAGCGAGGCCCTACCAGCTCTCTGCATGTTGGAATGAGTCACAGATGTTGGGGGTGCCTGCCTTGAATGGGTAAGACCACAGGAAGCCAGATCCTTGGCTCTGGGTGGTAAGCTGCCAGGGGGTGGGCAGCCTGCCTAGTGGGTGGAGGAGGACCTTGTCTGGCAGGTGTGGTGGCATTTCAGGGTAGTGGTTAGTGCGGATCCAGGAATCAGGCACCAGGCTGAGAGTGAAGCTGAGGAGCCAAGCCAAGGGTCACGATATGAGTCAGGAGTGGGGCGCCAAACCGAAGGGTAAGCCAGGGGCAGGGTGGAGGAGCCAAGCCGAAGGTCGGAGCCATGATTGGCAGCAGGCCAGGGAGGCAAGACCAGACTGGAGCGGACAGGAGTCAAGGCTGTTGTGGGAGTGTATTATTTGTACCCTGACCTGATGGCTACCTAAGTGGACACTTACAGCAGGCCTGGTGCTGGACACTGGGTCAAGTGAGGCTGCCTACAAGGAGCTGGAAGTTGGCCACTTTCACTCAGGGGCCTCACTGGCGGCGAGTTCCTAGGACTTGGCCGCCATCCACTAGATAGTAGAAAGTGTTCAAGGTCGTAAACAAGATAGTTGTGTGAGCTAAGAAGCTACCAATAATATGTAAGCTGTTTCCGTGTGAAGTAGGTGAAATCATATAATAGCCAATTAGCAACTGTGTGAATTTTGTAGGCAAAGAGGATTAAAAAGGTATATAAGCTGGGAGGCAAGAGGGAATAAATGATTCTGCTTGCAATCATACTGGTTGTTGTGCTTTATCCGTCCTGCATCCTCTGTCATCAGCAGTGGAGCTCTCCCTCATCCTCTGCCATCAGCAGTGGAACCCGACAGGCTGTGATGAGGCTGGAAGAAGGGCTGGAGGCAGAAGCAGGGAAGCACCGCTGTGGGCTGGGGTGTGTTGAGTGGCCACTGTGCTGCTGCAAGACTCAGGTAGCAGGCCACAGACTCTCCTTCCAGTGCAGTTTGGAGAAGGCTCATTGGGCCCAGCTGAGCCAGCTGTGCTCCTGACATGGGCGAACTCCCTTTGCATCACGCAGCTCTGCCAGCGTGCCTCACTCCTGCCTGGCAGCCCCGGCTATTCCCGTCCTCCCCCCAGCCGCATTCCTAGCTCTGCTGCTCGCCTGGATTGGTACGGGGCCACATGGAGTGGGGGAGCAGGAGCTCTGGCTACTCTGCCACTGCCGCAGCAGCTGGCTAGTGGCGTCACTTCCACTCCTTGAGTCAGGGAGATGGACTCGGGCTCGGTCAGCGTGGGAATTCCAGCAGGCTGCTCAGTTCCCCGTGCCGTGCTTCGGGTGAGCTACCTAATGTCCAGCACCTGGGTTCTTTCCACCATCTGGAGTATTGTGTCCAGTTTTGGGGCCCCACTACAGGATGTGGACAAATTGGAGAGTCCAGCGGAGGGCAACCAAAATGTTTAGGGGCTGGAGCACATGCCTTATGTGGAGAGGCTGAGGGAACTGGGCTTGTTGAGTCTGCAAAAGAGAAGAGTGAGGGGGGATTTGATAGCAGCCTTCAACTACCTGAAAGGGGTTCCAGGGAGGATGGAGCTAGGCTGTTCTCATTGGTAATAGATGACAGAACTAGAAGCAATGGTCTCAGGTTGCAGTGGGGGAGGTCTAGGTTGGATATTAGGAAAAACTCTTTCACGAGGAGGGTGGTGAAGCACTGGAATGGGTTACCTAGGGAGGTGGTGGCTGGGATACTTTAAGGCCCGGCTTGACAAAGCCCTGGCTGGGATACTTTAGTTGGGGTTGGAATAGGCGACGTTCTGAGGTTCCTTCCAACCCTCATCTTCTATGATTTGTGGAGCAGGCTTGCGAAGTGAGATGGGCCTGGCGTTGCACCTGGCTGACCTGACCAGGGACTAGAACGAATTCTATCACTCAGGGCCTTCCCCCGAATGCTCCCCCTTCCCGCTGAGCATGTTCAAGGCTGGCCTCTGCCAGCTGCAGCACTCCTATTGAAGGCCTGCAGAGCTACCAATAGAATAGTATGGCCCCATTCATACAACATGGCTCTGCCAACAGACCCTTTTACCTGGAAGGACAGGCATCCTCTGGGGTGTGAGGTCTGCTTACTTCTGGCCCAAAGCTTATATGGTCCAGGTCACTTGTCTGGTGATCTCTGCTCTTACCACGTTCACAGAGCTTTGCGCATGATAATGAATTGGCTTATTCATGCACTGCTGCTTTCTACTGGTTGCAATCAGAACTGCTCGACGGTGGCTAACAAGCCCTTTACCACCAGCCATTAAGGCAATCATTGCTTCAAGGAGCAGGAAGGCCTGAGTTCGATCCACTTGGCTGCCTCAAAGCTCCAAGCCGCCACCGTTTCCAGTGCCGTGACAGGAGCCAAGTTCAAAGTGGCCACCAGTTCATTACTCCCTGATTGATTTTCTTGTCTTGTCTTAATGTGACTTCTCAGCGTCAGCCTAGAGAGAACAGAGCTGAGCTCTGCACTTTCACGCGGCCGGCCTGAGAGCCAGTAACAGAGTTTGTCATCCAAACATTTATTTTTACCTGGTCTGACAAAATCCCCACAAAACACCACTGAACACAAACCAAAACAAACAGCCCCCAAATGAGCATCTTCTCCAGTGGAGCATGGAGCTGCCTATTGATTTGCAGCAGGGCTAAAAATAACTTTCAACTCTTCATCCAGAGCTGTGAAAAATATCCTATTGCTAGGAGACCATGGTTACCGGGAGACAGACATTGCTAGGCTACACTGGTTGCCTTGGCGACAGCTGGGGGCCTGAGTCATCTGCAGTGCAGTCTATCTTTGGCAGGGGCTGGGCAAACAGTGATGGGGCTCCAGCTGACAGCGCAGCTCCATGTTCTGTTGATATTTGTTTCTGGTTGAGGAGGGTGTGGGGGAGAGAGCTCCAGGGAGGGCGGGATTGTGTTTTTTAATCAGTACAAAGAAAGGGAGCAAATCAAGCAGGCGCTAAGGAGAGAAATGAGGATGCTTTTGCTTTCAAATGCACCAAGGATGCTTGTGACTGCTGGCATGAGAGTATTGCAAGGGCCAATTAAATGGCACTAATTGTAAAGATGAACTTCTAAAGGAGATCTGTGTTTCTTCCAAGATCCAAGCATGCAGGATCAGGGACCCACCCGTTTGCCGGCATGTTGAATCCTATTCCTTCCCTCTCCCACTCTGGGATTACAGCTGACGTAGATGCTGACATCTGGCTGCTGTGGTGTAGTCCCTAGGTAGATAGCTAGCCCTAGTGTCAGTATGACAGACCCAGTCGGGATCTGGCCTTATGGGCTCAGTTCTGCGCAGGTCAATGGGGTCATTGCCGCTGACTCTGGATAAACGATCGGCTGTGCTGCATTTGCTGCTGCACAGGGGGGTTGGAATCTCCAGTAAGAGGCCCTGGCCCTGCTGCGGCACAAATTACTTCATTCAGCAGCAGCTAGAAATGCCCCAGGCTCACTCAGAACTTAGCGGGGCTCCCTTTCGGCCTCACCGAGCAGACTTTTCAGGGCTCTACATCCCATGCCCCACTCAGTGGTGATGTTGCCGGGCCTTGCGGGGAAGGGGGGTTTATGGTGAAGGTAAAGAAAGGGGCTGGCAGGAGCCGGGAGATCGGGGTTCTAATTCTGTCACTGTGTGACAGGTGGGTAAATCGTGGCCCTTCCCTGCGCCTCAGTTTCCCCACCTGTAAAGTGGTGATAATGCGATTGTGCTATCTCAGAGGGCTTTGGAAAGCGGAGTTCAAAAGCCCAGGCAAAGGACTCTGGCCTGTGGCCTTTTTTATTTGCTTCTTCATGATATGTGCAGAAAGGGCCATATTCTCCTTTCACTTGCACCAGTTTTACGCTTCACATGTATATCTCCACCCTGAGCTCTGACTCTGGGCTTGCTGTGTCCCTGCAGTAGTAGGACATATCCTGTCCTGCAGCCCGTGCCGTGTGATCTCTTCTACACCGCAC
Source organism: Emydura macquarii macquarii (assembly GCF_026122565.2). Lineage (NCBI taxonomy): Eukaryota > Metazoa > Chordata > Testudines > Chelidae > Emydura > Emydura macquarii. The sequence continues at coordinate 9,310,032 of NW_027131485.1, forward strand.
TCTCATCTGCCGAGGAGAGTGGCTGCAGGAAAGCAGGGTCGGATTTCTTGCCAGATCTCTAAACCAACCCAGACTCTGGAGGGGTAGGAGAGCCAGCTCTTCCTCTCTGCCCATTCCCAATCACTCAGGGCTCTGGGAGCAAGGCTGCCCTTCACAGCACCGCTGCTGATCTGTGGAGTCCACCAGACCCCTGGGTGGTAGGGCATTACACCGTGATCAGAATGGAAGGTGAAGATGGACTGTAGAAGAGCGAAATCTTAAAATACTCTTGGAGCCCAATCCAGCACCCTTTGAAGGAGTCTTTCCATTGACTTCAGGGGGTCTGGCTGGGCCAGGGCTAATTAGCAAACAGAGTTATTATCGGCAGGTAAGGTAGCAACGCCTATAGTTGAGGTTGCTGCCACTTTCCATTGACAGACTCTGTTTTCATTTACTTATCACTTTGCCAAACTTTAACTGTTCAGGATGAAATTTTCCATGCCAGGTGTTGGCCGCAGGTGGAATTGGTTTGTAAAGGTTCAGCAAAAATGGTCTAGCCATTTCTGAGAACCAGATTAGGGGAAAATATATTGTGTCCGTGTGTGAGCCTCCTTGCTGTGGAGCAGGGACTTGAAATTTCGCAGGAGGCTGCTGTGGAAAAAGGAGTTTGAGATCCTGTCATTAAATTAAAGACTATCATAATCCATGTGAGCAAGGTGGGATGAATTAGGATTGCACAAGAAACCTTAGTTCTGGCCTTTCCTAGCTTTTGAGGGCTTGACTTTGCAACTGTAATGTTCTTTTAATGCGGGGGGGGGGGGGGGGGGGGGAGGGAGGGAGGCTGTGTGTGTGTGTGTGTGTAAGTAAAAGGCTTTCTCTTTAAGTCTGATGGATTTGGAAGTTCACTCAAGTGTATGATTCCCCTCTTAAAGACAAGTGAATTTGCAAACTCTTCAGTCATCCTCATCTGATGATGATGAAACACCTTGTCCAATACCAGAGATTACCTCATACTGACCTCATGCAAAGTGGTGCAGCTGGGGACTACTCAGTGCATTAGAGAGCACATCTGTCCCTCCCAGGGCCCTGAGACTGTGATAGCATAAACCCTGCAGTGTCGTTTTGTGATGCTAACTAACTAAGCGAAGGAAGAAAGTCTAATACCTTAGGGTAACAAGTGAAATGCACCATAAATGTTGGGTCAGTATTAACTGTTTCCACGGCAGAAGCTGAGGGGGGAATTAATGGATGTGATGATAAATCCTGGGCTACTCCGGGCTGGGAGAGATGCTGGAGCCTGCTGGAATTAAACAGGGATTACGAAAGTCTGTATGCAATGGAAGGACGCTCATCTTTCAGCACCAGTATCACATTTTAGCCTCTTCCCTCCCGCTCTCTCATCAGGAACATGGGCTTGATTCTGATCTCGCCTGGCGCCGACGCATCCCTGCACTGGGGCAGAGACGGGGAGGAGGTTAACTTGCCTTTCCTTATTTGGGGACTGTTCATGCAGAAGGGGGTAGCGTCTGGGCTGATGGGGAGCCACAGGCAAGTTCCCTGGCCTGCTTTGACTTCTGTTCTCCTCCTCTGTCTGTTTGCACTCCTCGCTGGCTGGAAGAACCTGGGCCAGACCAAACACTGGGACTCAGAAGGAAGAGAAAGAATGAGGGAAATGTGTCTTGGTAAATGAGGTCTATTTTAGGATGCAAAGGTGAATGTTCATAGGACAAGTGGGCCAAGGTGGCTGAGAATAGCAGCACTGATATATGTGAATGGAGGATGTTGAAGGATTAAGAAAGACTGGAACAAAAGCACCCTGCGGCTTGGAAGCATTTTACAAACTATGGCTCCCAGCATTGCATTTGTTTGGGCACAAGGGTCCATCCACACAGAGTTCCTTATAAGATTGTGGCCTATGTACCGGAATCACTTTAATTTACGCACCACTGAAATGCAGCCACCTCTAGGGTAGAGCACAGCAGCTATTCAGCAGTGCACAGCAACGCTGCTCAACAGTTGAAGGCGAAGAGTGAAGACACTGCATCCAGTTGAAACTTCAGGGTAGAATTTAGGGAGTCGAATGTAATTATCTGATTGCAAATTGGCCGGGACACTGGGATAAGTGCAGTGGAATCTGTAATAGTCACAGGTGGATAAGGAGCTTGGTTTTATGCCCTCGTAAAAGACGGCACCTGCAGCTCTACAGAGCCGCCTAATGCTGTGTGCAGTGCCTCAACGTTACTGCTCACCCAGTAGATAGCTTCCCTGAGGCTGGGCTTTGCTGCCACTAGAGCACTGGGCCTGCTACACCTGCACCTTTAAAAGGCTTGTGTGTGTTAATTCCAGCACTGTTGATAACTAGGTTTTACCAAAGGCGAGACAGATGACGTTCTTTGGAGATAAGCGTGAATCTTGTCCTTTAAAAGTCAACGGGAGTTTCACGGTGGGCCTCATTTATACTGGGCTTTTAGGTGTGGGTGACAGAAATAGAGTTCTTCCATAGAAGGGGCTTTTATCCTGACCTCCTAGGAGATTTTGTAAGTGTCTGATTTATCCCTGGATGATGGTGAGAGAGGTTAGCATGATTGTCAGCCTTTGCCCCCCGATGCAGTGGGGCCCTTATCCAGCTTTTGCATCCGCGTGCATGGACCCTTGCACTTCTGTGGGTCACTGGGGACTTCACTGGGACACTGTCTGCATGGAGCTGGTTGTAGGCTTGGGGATCTCGAGGCTGTGCAAAAGAAGGGTCTGATTTTACCAACGCTGCTGAGCATCATGCTTACTCCCGTGAGCAATCTCATTGACTTCAGCACCGTGCCCACTAGTGTCTGTGGGACGGGTCTTTCTTACTCCTTCGGGACGTCCTCCATTCCCATATATCAGTGCGGCTATAGTGCACAACCGGTCAAACCAGATAATTAGAGAGTAAGGACCAAATTCAGCGCTCAGCTGCTGATCTCAGTGGTCTTGGTTTACATGTGGTGCTTGTACCTGACTTCAGTCGAGCTCTTCTGGATTTACACCCGCGTCACTGACGTTGAGTCCCTAGCATTCCTGAACGCCTGTACCAGACTTCAGACATAGCCCTAGTCGTTTTCCCCCATTATTAGTCATGTATATCGATGAAACGGGACCAAGTGGTTTCATAACCCTCAGTTCTCTTGTGGGAGGTAATTTGCTGTAAATTGCCCGGTCACGCCGACCAGCATACCATCTTGCAATATTATGGGGCCTTTTAGCTCTTCTCCAGTCCTTGACAGTTAATCTTTTTGCAGTCATGCTGGATTTCCGTTAGAACCTCTCACGTGGCTCATTAACATTTCATAGCTCTTCCTTTTAATGGGGCTGCATCTTACATATGCTAAATATTGCTACAGTGGAATTGCTTGCATCTCAGATGGCCGCGCTATTCAATCGCCTGTCGCAAGCCAGCTTGCAAAGTTGACCTGCTGCCACAATGTCTGTTTCATCTGGCTCTGTGCCAGCAGGCTGAAGCCTTCTCAGCAGGGGAAGTTGGTTAAGGGAAGAAATCTGAGGCCTTAGCTAGCAGGGGATCTGTGTTGCACATATGCTCCCCTCCTATAAAGCACATCCCTGCATTACAGTGACCAGTCGTTATTTGATGACCGGCATTTCTATGGCAGTCCTCGCTGTCGTGTCTAAGCACCTCACAGACGTTACTGACAACGTCCCTGCCATGTAGGGAGGGATTATCCCTGTCCTATACAGCTGGGGGACGCTGAGGCACTAAGCAGTTAAACATCTTGCCCGAGGTCATAGCTTGTGCCAGAGCTGGGACTAGAACCCAGTCTCAGTCTGATGCCCTAATCAGAAAAGCATCTTCCCTTTAACAAAAACCAACTTCCTCTCCTGCCACTGTAGAACCAAACTGCCTTTTGAGCCGGCTTATGGCCAATCAGCCAGTAGGGGTCACTGTTGAGGAGCACAAGGCAGATCCTTGGATGAACTTCAGCTTGGAGTCTTCTCCCCAGTTCACTTGGCTCTGAAGGAAAGGCAAAGGGTTTAGTTTTCCTCCTTGGCCTGCCCCTGCGAGGTGCTGAGGATTGCCTGCAGTGATATATGTGGATGTTTGCTCAGCACCTCTCAAGCTCAGGCCAATGGTCACATGCCTGCACACGCAGCAGAAAGCAGGGGCCGGGAGTTCATGTCAGCATTCCTGTTGAGCAAATTGGGGTACTGGCTCTGGGTCACCAGAACCGCCCAACAGCCATCATTAGGAAGGATTTGCCTTTGCTCGCCCATGTGGTTTCCTCGCCACCTCTCCTGCCCCAGGGTTTAACCGAAAAAGGGGGTTTCCTTTGTGGGACTGTCAGTGAAGGGAGCACGAATTTTGCAGCAGTGGTGCCAGGAGCATAAAAAAGAGGCACACCTGTGCTCCGCTCGGACGGGGGACAGTGGTGCTTCTATAGGGCTGCTGCTGTCATGTGGTTCAGACTCTGGACACTGAGGGCTGTGTCTGTGGAGCCGCCTGTTTCAGGACTGCATGCAGTTGTCCCTGGGGTGCTCCTCTGGAAACCCATTGCCCTGCCCTGACTGTATTTCCTTTGAGGACGATTTAGCTCGGACCCTTTAACCAGGTCACTGCTGAGCAGAGCAAGACGCTTTTTGTCCTGCCAGAAGTGATCTGTCGTACCTGGAGGGTCCCTACCCCGGCCCTGAAACTGTCATGCCAGGACAAGAATCTGAACTTGGCTCTTCCTCTTGCGCTGAAGTATGAATACTGGGCTGGCCATGTGGCTATGTGCTCCTGTGGGCCCGATCCTGCAGACTGACTCATGTACATAGCTCTACACATGGGAGTCGGTGCTACATGCAAGAAAAAGGGCTTGTGGGATTGGGGTCTGCCGTTCCTTACGAGTCTGTGTTAACATGTGTGCTCCTGGAAATTGAAGTGTGTATGAAAGGCACTGAATCAGAATGGTGCAGAAATCTGGTGGGAGCTGCTGTTCCCGGGAGACTGCAGTAAAGATGATCAAAATCTTTGCAGGTGAGCTAACCTGGTGAGATCTCCCAGAGACAAGAGGGTGGAAACTGCCACCACCTCTTGCTTTCATTATTATTATGATCAGCATAGCACCTAGAGGCCCGAACCAAGATTAGGGCCCCATTGTGCTAGGCTCGGTGCAGATGGCTAGTAAGAGAGAGTCCCTGCCCCAAAGAGCTGACAGTCTAAATAGAGAAGACAGACAAAGGGTGGGAAAGGAAACTGGGGCACAGGCAGGTGAAATCACTTGATCACCCAGCAGGTCAGTAGCAGAACTGGGTTGCTCTAGAGAGATCATTTCTGCCATTCAGGGCCAAAATCTGCAGCTTGTGGGATTTCATGGCTACCCTTCTAAACTTTGCTTCAGCTTCAAGCCTGAAACCTGAACCCCAGCTAACCTGGCCCTGATTGGAACAGCCCCTCCCGAAGTCCCTCCTCCGTGGGTGAAGGTGCATTTGTTTGCATGCATCATAACCCCTGTTTGCCTCAGTTGTGGTGTCACGCAGGCTTCTGTGTATGGCTGTGGTCTCTGGGCCAGATCTCCAGTTGGTGAAGACTGGAGTAATCCCATTGGCTTCAATGGCGAGACAGATTTACACCAGCTGAGGATCTGCCCCTCTCTGTGGGTTTGCCCGGGCAGGCGTGTTTGTGCGAGCTGCATGTGGAACTAATTCCTGCTGCGGGGCTGGGCACACGAACAATCCGCACAATGAGCCAAATGCAGCCCTAGCGTAGCTCCAGCTGCATCTGGGATGAGCTTGGCCCACTGTGACCACACTTCCGGCTGGAGCAGCACCTGGGAGGCCTGATTCCAGGAGCCCCCCAGGCCTGCCAGGGCCCCTTGCACTGGAAAATCTGTTTACAGGGAAATGGGGCATCTTCCAGCAAAGAACAATAGGCAGAGGGGGGAGCAAAGGTGGGAATGGGCAGGCTGGGTGGACCCTATAGACAGTGCAGGGGTAAGGGGGAGGGGTGTGAGAGAAAGAGGGGGGGATGTTTCTATTTTAGGACCTGCAGTCTGTTCTCCACCCCTCCCCCACACAACACATTACATGCTTGCCAGATTGAGAAACCTGACCTGCCTTTTAAATAATCAAGAAGGCAGCAAAGCAGCCAGATCGGCCCGGCTTACATCAGCCTCTCCAGGGCTGGAGAAGATGGGGAAGGAAGGTTTCAGGGGCAATGGAGGGGCGGGGGCCCTTTAACTGGGGATCCTGGCTTGCCTGGGAACCTTGCTGTCTGTTCCCCTCCCCCGGGGTCAGTAGGGACAGGGCTGTGTAGAGGATGCGGGTGGGGCGAGGGAGTGGGCACGCTCAGTGTGTTAAGGGACAGCTGGTGGGGTTCAGAGCTCCGGCTCTGGCCCGGCTACCCCCCGAGTCTGGGAACGTTTGCTGCCCTCTGGCCGACATGGAAAGTGGTCCAGGCAGGCCCCCAGCCTATGATTGCCGCTGACCGGTGGAGCGTGCGGGAGCAAAGGTGCTTGCTCCCCTTCGCAGGGCCCGTGGGAGGAATTCAGCCGGTTCCCCCATCTAGCTGATTTCAAAGCTCGTCTGTAGCTGGGCCCCAAAGGTGGAAAGCTGACCAGCAGGTGCATTGCTCAGCCCGACGGTCATACCCGTTGGCTGGGTGGCAGGGACGTGGATCGGGGCCGAGAGGCATGGCTGGGCACGCCACGCCAATGTCTACCCGGGAGCAGCAGTATCTCATACATTTCATGTGAGTCACAACAGCTCAGCCCCCTTGCCACTAACCTCCCTGTGTATGGGGCTTGTGACAAGCTGCCTGCTTCTTTACACGGGGAAGGGGCACGCTGAAACCCCAGCGATCGTGGGCACCGGTGCCCTGAAAGGGAAGAAAGGAGCATCAGGTGCTTTGTGTCCAAAACCAAACACTTAGAGTTAAAATGATCTGTCTATGACATTTCTATTCTGCCTATCACCTTAGTATTCTCCTGCCTAGCTGTCTTGTCTTTTTGCAAATGCCAGTCCATTTGATTGACCTCCAGAAGGCAATGGGGGGGGGGGGGTGGGAGTAAAGTCGATTAAAAATCCTAGTCCTGGATGTTTCCCACAGTGAATGGTTGTAATCTCTGAGGATCCGAGCCAGGGGGTGGGGAGACTAGCCAGCCTGCAGTCATGCATTAATGAGAATAATGGCCGTGTCTCTTTAACTGGGTTTGGTCTACGACACTCTCTGTGTGTTTGTGTGTGTGTGTGTGTGTGTGCGCGCGCGCGCACGCCAGCGTGTGTGCGTGTGACACAGCTTGCATCTTTCAGACCGTGCTCTCTGGATACCAGCTCCGGGTTTGTTGGGGAGGAGGGGGAAGCATATTTCAGCCTCTCTTTTTCTTTCTTTTTTTTTTTTTTGGTGGGACAAATTCTCCTCCCCCTATATTTTGCAAGACATCAGCGTGGTGGATTCTTCTATGAAAGAATAGATCTAAGGACGCTGTTTGTGGGGAATCTTGCTCACTGGTCCTGTGTCTGACACCCAGCTGGGGGCTGGTGTAGGTCAGAGTGGGCTGATAATTCCCCCACCCTTCATATTTTTTCTATTTCTTCTCCTGATGCTTTTCTGCACATGAAAGGAGCAGCTCCCTGGGAAAGGCATGGCATGAGCTAGGACGCAGCCACTGGAGGTAAGGGCTGTATCTCTTTGAAAACCCTTGGGAACACAAAGCCCCATGTCAGCTTGTCTTCATGTCCCTAGGACACAGCCCACCCAGAGAGACGCTCGTTGGTGCCACCATAAGAACCAGGGAAGATACAAGGGCTGTAATTAAGTCCCTCCTTGATGAAGATCATAGCATCATGGAGATTGGGTTACATAATGGCAGGCAAGCTTCACCTTTCTAGCAGGACTCTGCTCCATTCATTTCCAGCCAATGCAATGGTCTTTGCTCTACCCTGTGCTGCTCTGGCTGGTGGGGAGGGAAATGCCTCTGCGTTGCCCTCCTTTTTCTCTGCATTGAACAGAACTGTTGGACGCTGATCCCAGAAGCGAGCCGTTTGGGGGTTGGTTTATTTATTGATTCCTCCAGCACCCTGATGCCAGTGCTGTGATTCATGTGGCTGGTGAAGTGCTGAATGCTCAGCCCCAGTGCGGGCGTTGGGGCTAGCCCCCTTTGGGCTGGAGTAGCTGGGTGGGCAAGGGGCTCAGAGCATGCTAGTGGCAGAACAGGATGCCCAGCGGAGGGGTTCTCGTGCTGCCCACCCCTGTTCAGGATCAGTGTCCCCTGTGCTGTTCGCTTCGGCTGTGCTCTGGCTCGGCGTCGATGTGGCAGTCGCTCAAGCCAGTTGAGCAGGGTGCCAGCGAATCTGTCTCCTGGCTGGCTGTGATGGACCCAGCTACCCACTGCGGGTCTGCAGGGGCTGTGATGCTTGGCATGGCCGAGCAGAAACCCAGGCCCAGAGGGAAGGCTGGGGCACTGCTGCTGGGCTCAGGCCGGAGGCCGGCTGCCGTGTGTGACTCCGGGAGGTGGAATGGGCTGGGAGGCCACAGAGCTCCTGGGCAGTCTGTTTGTGCAGCTGGCTCCTTGGAACACTGGAAAGCCTTGATTGTGGGGAGGAGGCGCTGGACTAAACGGCAGGAATCTCGCTCTGCGGCGGGGTGTCAGAGGAGAGAGATTGTTCAGGGACTCAGCCCCCTGCCTGCCTGAGGCACATTGGCTCAGGGGCTCCCCCCTTCAAGCCACTCCCCAGATGGGACCTTTCCCTCCTGCGCAGGCCGCTGAAGCAGGAGCTTTGCCCCACTGGCCTGGCATAACTTTTAACCCTGAATGGGTGGCGGAGGGAGGGGGAAGAGAGAGAGGGAGACCAAGTCCTTCATCCCCACGGCTCAAACCAGGAACCAGCCTTTCTTGCTAATTCAGCTCTGGATCCTTCCTGCGAGCACAGCTGATAACTCCAGATTCATCACATTTGAGGTGCTGGGTTTAACCCGCCCACTGGGGTCCCATTGGCTTGCCCCCTCCCCGCACAGCTCCCCCCTGTCCTTCCCCCTCTTGGAGAGCACATTGCCTTAGATGCACAAATGCCGGTTGGGGGTGGGTTAACTCTGCTCTCGGGCCTATGCAAGCCCAGTCAAAGCCAGAGCTTGCAGTGGGTGTAACTAGGAGCAGGCCACTATGTATGGAGGGGGGTATGGGGGGGGATACAGAAGGTGGTGGAGCAGAGGTGACTGGTAAAGCAGGGGCCTTTTCCATAGCCATCCTCCTTCCCTAGATCCCGGGCTGCTTGCAGTCAGTCTCCGTGTCCGTTTGCTTGAGGCCTTCATCCAGGAGCAGTGACATCAGGGACCCTTTCTTCTGGTCCTGGGTTAAAGGGAAATCCACCTTCTGGGAGCTCAGGGCAGGCGCTGGGCAGCAGGAATGGCTGAGGGATGGAAGGGGAGGCAGGAGGAAGGTAAAAGAGAGGGAAGGGCAGAGGGAATGTGACAGGAAAAGGGAGGGAGAGAGAGAATTCTGCTCTCTGGGATAATCCAATTGTCCTCAGCTGCCCTGAGTCCATGGCGTTTTCAGGCCAGTCATGCCTAGCTCTGCTGTTCCCCCTGGAGCCCAAAGGTGCCACCCCATTGAAAGGATCAGGGGATGGAGGAGGCAGGAGGCCTGCAGGCACGTTGAAAGGGATGTCAGCAGATGGTGCCAGCAGTTGCATTATGGGGGCATGAGCAAGTCCCTACAGAAAACCAGGCGGGATATGCTGGCAGGGCAGGCAGAGCAGCAGCGTTCCGCTAGGCCCAGGCGTGGCTTGTGGGGCTGCGTGTGTCTGTCTCAAGCAGGCGTACCATGACGTCGACTCTAGTTTGTGCCTCTGATCCTCCCTGCTCCCTGTGTGTACGTGATGGGCTCCGTTTCCTCATGTTAGTGCAGAAGTTGCTCTGCGTGGCTCTGAGGCTGGCTGCGGGAACGCTTGGGGGCATTGGGCTTGTCTTCACTGCGAAGGTCACTCGAGTTATAACTCAGGTGGTGCCCCTAACTCCAGGCCTGTCCACCTGCTAAAACCCTCATTGCAAATGTGGTGATGCTTTTAACTCAAGGTGGCTCGCCCATTGGGGCTGTGGCTAAAGCCCAGGTTACCACAGGTCGCCAGCCGCTAACACGACCGTTCTGTAGTGTGGACGCCGGCTAGTGCCACTCGAGCGGCGCATGTCCTCCAGTTCCATCCTGCACTTCCCTGCCAGGTGCCCAAGCATGATTCACTGGGAAAGAACCCACAGAGCAGCTCTGCTTACTGCGGGGGAAGAACTCGGGGGCATGCCCACAGGTGTCTTAGCGCTACACACCTGCGAGTGCAGGGCCAGGGTGGACGCGGCGGTTCGAGAGTTAGTTTGCAGTGAGGCCTAGAGGTAGAGTGACTGGAGAGGGGTAACTCCAGTGAGCTCTGCAGTGCAGACGTACCCTTCGGGATGGACTCCTACAGTGCTTTGCCTGCATGGTTTGCACCCAGTTTGATAAACCCATGCATCGCTAGCCCTCTGTACGGGCGTGTGTAAGTCCCCCTCTCCTTCCCTGCTCTTCATACATGCAACAGACATGGTGCAGGTTCACCGCTGGTGTAAAGCAGCCCACTGGCTTCAACAAGGACACCAGTTTACACTAGCTGGGGATCGGGCCCAGAGAGTTTTAGCATGGAGAGCCTCACACTTCATCTCGAACAGATCATGCAAGGGGCTAGCCACTTCTGTTTGGGTGAGCAGGAGCCGGGCCGGGATCTCCAGGCACACTAGCCCCCATTGCCTTGAGCTTGGAGCGTCACTTCTCTCCTCTAGCTGGATATGCTTGGAGCAGAAGAAAGAGGCGGGGCTGAGGGCCTGGGCTGAGAATAGCGCAGGGGGCCAGGAATTCCTGAGTTGGAGTTCAGGCATCAGGCGAGTCACCCTGCCCGTCTCTAGTAGCTTCCCCCAGAGGGTCTCAGAGCGCTTTACATGCAGCAGCAAATTCACCCTCCTGGGCGGGGGGCGGGCGCTACTGAGACACTGAGAAGGAACGTGACTTGGCCCAGTCGCCAATGACACAGTCAGGAACACAGATGCCCATGTCATTTCTTCTGCTCTTTAAGAGACACCTCCCCCCTGTGAAATTGGGGTGATGCTAGCTCCCCCCACCGTAGGTGAGAATCAATCAGTTCATGTTTGTAAAGGCTTTGAATAACCTGAGAACTGAGTATTATTATTAATTGATGCTAATTGCTGTTAGCAGTAACATCCGGGGTCGTTCCCCGCCTCCCACGCATGGCAGTGCAGCTAGCTGGGAAATGTGCATGCAGGTGAGTTAGTGTCTCCCAGGCGCCCCCCACAACACCCCACAGTGCAGCCACCCAGCCAGGAGTGGAGTGAGCCTCAGGACTTCTCAAATCAACAGGCAGCTCCTGCAGAAACAGCCTGATCTTGGCGTGCCAGACCAGGGGTGCTTGGACAGCCGTGCGCTCTACTGCGCTCGGAGCCTGCCAGTGGAAAACCTGGCCCGGATGTTTGGGTCCTGCTGCCCTCGGCGCAGGTATCTTGGCACTGAGCGGTGGAGCCTGCTGGACTCTGATGCTGGCATCCGAGTCATAGGGATGTGTTCCCCTGGTGTGCAGATCCTGTCGTACTCTGGTGCTTGGCATAGGAATCCTGGTATTCTAATCCCCAACTCTGCAGGCCCTGCACGCCCAGAGCCCACGCTTTGGAGCTCCGCACTGGCGATTCTGCGTTGTGCTCGAGGCTAAACGCTTGCGGTTTGGCCGTCTTGTTGCTCAGGGTTTGCACGAAGGAGGGCAATGGTGCATTGGCCAGGACGAAGCAGCCACTACGGTCTATGACCTGGCACTGCTGGGGAGTGAGGAAATGTTAGGCGTTCCGGCAGGGTGCTGATCAGTGGATGCTCCGGCTGCTCTAGAGAGGTAGCAGACACTGACTGGGGGTTGCTGTAAGCACTCGGAGGGTGCTCTTGTCAGATCTCACGCTGAGTGGGTCATGCTGCTGGCATTCGAGCCGCCATTGCAAGGCAGTGGTGCTGCTGGGGGAAGCTCCCGCTGCTGGCTTACCAGCTGGGCACTCCCTGAGCTCTGCTGTGTGGCTCAGAAGTGCTAGTGTCAATCTTTGCCTCCTGCTGGGGAGGGGGAGGGCTGGTGCTTTAGAGTGGGTGGGAATCTCTTTAGCATCCATTTTTCATTATTTTCCCTAGCAGCTTTCTTCTGGCAGCTGATCCCTCGTTAGTGTCATGAGGCCGAGATTCACCCTGACAGGGATGAATTGGCCTCATAGTTCTAGACTGCTTGTGCTTCCTTCCCCATCTTGGACATCTCGCCTCTGACTATAAGCCCTGCCCTCTGGCCGAGTGGCCCAATCCACGGGATGGTGGGAAACAGTGCGTCTCAATGGGCTGGAAGGGCCCATCTTCCTATTGAAAAGAGAGTGCTTGATGCCGGTATAACTCCGCTGTTCTCAAACTGGAGTAACATAGGGTGAAGCAAGCCCTTGGTGCCTTAATTTCCCCATCAGTAGAATTGGTACAATACTATTAAACTCTGCTGGGGTTCTGGAAGGGTTAACAAATTCATCTTTGCAAAGTTATCATCATTATCCGTATTGCCGTACAACCTAGAGGGTCCAACTGAAGTCAGGACCCCATCCACCAGTGACATGTGGATGCATCTGCAATAGAGATAGACGTCAAAGAGCAGAGACTTGTCCAGCTGAACCAGGAATAGAACCCGAATCTCTGGGATTCCAGTCCAGTACTTAGCCTGAGGCCCACATGTCCCCTCCCATGGTCTTAATACTGATGCAGCTCTTGGCACAATCCAATTAATTCAGTGTGTGTGTCACCTGTCTGATATCATTCACTGCACACTGGGTAGAAATGGCAGCCATATGACAGCGGTGCTCCCCCGCGTTACTGCCTTGTTAGAGTACCCGTGGGGATGGCCCCGCCTGTGGACGTCAGGGCTGGAATCTGTAGCGCTCCTGGGCTTCTGCATGGCTCCTGAGAAGAGGGAAAATCACTTGTCCTCTAGAACTCGGCAGCACAACGGGGCTGTTTGCTCTGAAGTATTTGAATCTGAGGCATGAGAGAGACACGGCCCAGCAATACCTGTGTCATTCTGTCTTTCCACCCCCCATTTTGGGAGCTTGAAATTGGAATCAATTTCCAAATGGAGGGCCAGAATCCCAGCATAGCTCCACTGAATTTTGGTTTAAAAAGGCCAGAGAAGGATGATTTTATGGTTAAGTCACAGGAGACATTGATTCTATCCCTGGTTCTGCTACGGATCCCCTGCTCAATCGCTTTTCCTGTCTGTAGTATGGGAATAATCATGCTTCCTCACCTCACAGGAGTCTTGCCTGTCTTTATTCATCAGTGCCCGGGAAACATGTTGAGACCCACTAAAGGCAGGTGCAGTGTATGTGCAAAATGTTATTATAAAAGGCACATGCACACTGCTGCATGGAATCTGCAAGGAGCCAGCAAGGCAGGTTATATTTTGGTCCTGTCAACCTTTCCGGGTCCCTTTAAGACCGCAGATAGATGAATGAGCCATTTGCTTGCCTTATCCAAAGAAGTAATAGTAGAGCAAAAGGCTGGTGCCACAGTGCCTAGCGGGATGTCCAAGTAGGGGACATGGGCCCGGTGTGAATGACTCCCCAAGGTGCGAGGCAGTAAAGCCAGGCTATGAAGATGCTGTGATTCCTATTAATCTCTGGAAGTTTTATTTACCTCTCTGTAATATAAGGTAGTTGGAGTATTTTGCTGGGCCAGGCCACACTGTGAAGCACAATTATAAGGCTTGAAAGGATGCTAGTGACTGCCTGCTCTGACTTAGGAGGTCAACTTGCTCCTTCCTATTGTAATGGAGCCTTTTGGTTCTAGTGCTGCCTCTGGGTTTATTTAGTCCTCTGCCTTCCCCGGTGGGAGAAGAAATTGTCTGGTCTCCATGGGAAGTGAATGCAGCAGTCCCTGTTCTGCAAGTCGGCTCCAGGGAACTGGGAAGTGCAGAATGTGCTATTTCCAAAGTGCCAGGCAGTTCCTATCGTGGTACTCAGAAATCTCAGTGATAGGCACAGTATAAATTGCACAGGGTTGGTTGGTAGATAGATAGTAAGCAGCTGACAAGGGCTGGCTCTGTATGGAGAGCTATCTGGCTAGTTTATACTGTCAGTCTGATCAGTCAGCAGAGGGATGACTTCAAGTTCTCTTAAAGCCTTTCTAATCATGTGACTTTTATGGTGGTCTGTCATGAGGACCAGAAGCAAAGATGTACTCATTCATTGAAGGACTATTTAGAAAAGCTGGACATGCACAAGTCCATGGGGCCAGATGCAACGCATCCGAGGGTACTGAGGGTACTGCAGAGCCATTGGCTGTTATCTTTGAAAACTCGTGGTGATCAGGGGAGGTGCCGGACAATTGGAAAAAGGCAAATACAGTGCCCATCTTCAAAAAAGGGAAGAAGGAGGATCTGGGGAACTACAGACTGGTCAACATCACCTCAGTCCCTGGAAAAATCGTGGAGCAGATTTTCAAGGAATCCATTTTGAGGCACTTGGAAGAGAGGAAGGTGATCAGGAACAGTCAGCATGGATTCACCAAGGGCAAGTCATGCCTGACCAACCTGATTGCCTTCTATGATGAGATGACTGGCTCTGTGGATGTGGGGAAAGCAGTGGATGTGATATACCTTGACTTTAGCAAAGCTTTTGATACGGTCTCCCACAGTATTCTTATCAGCAAGTTAAAGAAGTGCAAGTTGAATGAATGGACTGTGAGGTGGATAGAAAACTGGCTTGATCATCGGGTTCAACAGGAAGTGATCAATGCTCCATGTCTAGCTGGCAGCCGGTAACAAGCGGAGTGCCCCAGGGGTCGGGCCTGGGGCCGGTTTTGTTCAACATCTTCATTAATGATCTGGAGGAGGGGGTGGAAAGCAGAGTTGGAGGAGTGAAGTGGATCTCAAGAGGGGAGGGCAAGTGGAGTGAGGGTAGAGAAGGGGGAAAACCAAGGGCTGGATTTCCTCTGGCTCAGCAAGGGGTGGTGTATCCACTCCCTGCCCAAAGAGTAGCCCGGGGGGCATTATGCCTCTCCTGCTTCCTCCTGGCTCACGTGGGGCAGGGCTAGTAATGTGCTGTGGCTTGACACTGGCAGGAAACGAAAACATGCCCATGCGCCAGCTGAGTTGGCCTGCAAGAGAGGGGTGGAGCCAAGGCTCTGTCTGTTTCCAGCCCCTCCCTGCCCTCCTGCTCCGGGTGGGGAAGTGTGTGAGCACACAATGTATCTTACCCACCCAGGAGAAGAAGTGGGGGGCTCACTCCCGCCATGAGTGCGTACTGCAAGTTACAAGCAGAGGAGGCAGTCCAAGGAGCAAGAACTAGAAGATGATAAAAGCCGGGAACAGTAGAAAACCCAAACTGGGTATTTCCCAGCTAGGTGACGGAGAAAGGAGCCCGGAATCACATCTGCATCCAAACCTCCCCGGTGTGTGGCTCCAGGCTTTTGGTTTGGCCCACTTAGACAAGGGGCCCATCAATGAAGTTTGGGTCTAGACCCAGTTTTGAGCATGTCCCAAGTGCAGGCTCAGAACTGCCGAGGGGGGAAGGCCATCAGGAGAACCAGTCGGTCAATTTAAGGATGAAACTGGCTCTGGCAAAGAGGAGCATGGGAGAAGAGCTGGCGGGGGGGGGGGGGGAGGGGACTCGGTCAAGGCTTTGTGGATATATGTCTGGTGTGAGGCAACGTTCAGTGATGTCATGTTGAGGTCTTGGAAGTCAGGGTATACACTGGGTCATAGCAGAAATGGTGCCATGGAAGTAGCCCGCACTAAAGGCACCGGGATCATGGCCCCAGTCCAGAATTCTCTGGGAACTGAGCAAAGAACCACTTCTTCTGATAGTGGCCAAAGCCAGGTGCTTCAGAGGGAATCAATAGAACAAGTCATCATCAAATGATCTATCCCATTAGCCTCTGGCAAATACCAATCCCTGCTCATTCTGGCTAATAGCCATTGATGGACCTATCCTCCATGAACTCATCTAGTTCTTTTTTGAACCCCGTTATAGTCTGGCCTTCACAACATCCTCTGGCAAGGAGTTCCGCAGGTTGACGGTGAGTTGTGTGAAGAAATACTTGCTCTTGTTCGTTTTAAACCTGTCATTTTATTTGTCTCTTTGCAAGCAGCATGACTGGCCAGGGAAATGCCTGGGTTATGTAATAGACTAGGCAAGTGTGTGTGTTCACATCTGACTGCCAGAGGAGAGACGCCTGCTACCTCTCCCAGCAAGTGGCACTTGGAGCTTGTCTGCATGCACTGGTGTAACTTCAAGGGTGATTTCCAATTGATTTAGTTAAACTGTTGCAAGAGGCTGTGTGGATGCTTTTATTTTGATTTAGCTTAAGTCAGTTGGAAACAGGTTTAAGCTAGACTGAAATAAGCCACTCTTAAACCAAAAGAAGAGGGTCCACGTGGAGGTTTGCCCAGATAGAACAAAATTCCTGCAAGTTTGTGCCCAGTGAAGGCATAAGCCCTTTAGCTAAGTGTGTTTTGTAGCTAGACATCTCAGATTCCCAGCCAGGGGGATGTTACAGGTGGGGTTGTCTCTGCACCTGGCCTGGGCCTTCCATTGCTACTGTTGTATCTATTGCCACTTTGCCCCTCCTCCAGCATCTGCACTTATGTTGGGAAGCACAAGAATCCCTGGACGGATTCCCTGGTATGGGCATAGGAAGCAGAAGGGGCAAAGAGACGCTTGCAGCTGTGCTGGTGCAAACCCGGGGCAGGAAGATTATTTTTTTATTCATTCTTCATTTTTTCTTGGCCATTTCTTACCATTTCTTCGATTCACAGCCAGCTCACCGAGCCCAGTGTGAATGGAGACCACATCCTAACACTAACCTTGGCTGCTGGCTGAGTCCTTAATTGGCTGCAGGATGATCCCTGGATTTTAAAGTGAGCCTTCTGTGATCTGTATATCCTTCTGCTTGAAAACCACATTGCTTAAAGAGGATGAGCTGCTCTGTCTTTTAGGGATAAGGGAGAAGAATTCTTCTTGCCCTGCTTAACTTCGCTGCAGTTCAGTGGCTCATCGGCCCTCCTGGGGAGCAGGCAGGGCAAGTTATGAAAGCTTAAAGTACTAAGAGCTCTGTCTCCCCCAGAGTTTCTGGGCTGGCTTCCTCTTTTCTTCCTCACTGGACGCCTGAGAATGTGTCTGACAGAAGAGATCGTTCCGAATGCTGGCACTCATTTCTCAGCTTGCTCTCAAGGGACTGGATGGCTCAAGAGATTTGCCATGGAGCCTTTCACCTCTAGATCACTGTTTTGGAGTCCAGCCCAAATGGTTACAACAAGAATCTGGGGAGGGCTTCATAGAAAAAAATATCTATCTGGTGAACATTGCCTTTTTTCCTGTCCTTGAGCAGATCACCGTGGCCCAGACATACTGGATGCTTGCAGCAATCCACAGAGTAACCCTTAATGTGCAGCTCAGACAGAGCAGGACAGACTCCCACAGACGTGTGCTTGCACTATTCAGCCAGGTCTCGTCGGGACTGTCCCTCGCTGTTTATGAAGTTTGGTGGCCTTTCAAGAAAAGACACATGGAAGAAGCTTGTCTGAGTGGCTGAAGCAGGGTGCTCGCCCATCATGCATGTCACTTCCTTTGGAGCCTCACAGCTCTGTTTCTGCCTGCATCTTGGATCTGGTCTCTCAGGCAAACCCATTGAAGCTGGTGCCCAAACTCTCGTTGCTTTCAGTGAGCTTTGGATCAGGCTGTGATGGCATCGCTGCACCACCAGGGCCAGCCTCTGTGCCCTCCCGTCGCCTTCTGCCACCGCCCTCTGCAGGGACTGCTCCACCCAGCCTGCTCTGCGGAGCCCCTGCTCTCCGCACATGAAATCCCTCCTACCGTCTCACTTCTTCCATGATCCTAACCTGGGTGAAACCCTGGGCCCCCTGAAATCCGCACGAGTTTTGCCATTGATTTCAGTGGGGGCAGGCTTTCAATCCAGAGGTGAATCCAGCCAAAGGAAACAAACGCCTCCCAGTGATTCCTTCTCTTTGGCCTTCCCTGGGCAGCCCGTGTCATCTCTGCTTCTCGATCAGAGACAGCACTAATTAGTAATGAGCCCACTCGGGCAGCTGGCAATGCAAAGGGCTAAGAAGATGCACACCTGCATGCAGAGGTAGGGGTTAGCACCCTGCAGTGGGTGCTCATTTTCTTTGGAAATTTGTCCCAACGACTTTGCCATCTAAGCCCTTTGCAAGACAGCTGATCAATAAGGGATGCATCTTTCAAGGGAAAGGGGGGCATGGCTGGGGTTCCACTGCATCCAGGGAGCCTAGCTGCTTCTGGCAGCTGATGCGGGTGAAAAGTGTGGCGGGGGGACTGGACTGGTGCAGAATCACCCAGGATCGATGTAGGGCAAAGGGCAGCTCTGGGCACCCTTCTTCTTCGCTTGCTGCAGCTGTGCTCTGGCCTCTCAGCTTTGCCTGGCCTTTTATTATTTCCAACGCTATGGCAGTTATGTAAGTGCAGGAGACAATTATCCTGGAACTCAGTTCTGTCCTTCCTAAGTAGCAGCCTTCCATCAGGCTGTGCTGGGAGCCACACAATGCTTTTCTTTTGTACCTCAAATGATTGTGAAATCAATTGTTCCTCTGGGGCATTGAGCATGGGTCAGGTGGGTGTATCCGAGGTGTTGCAGGTGGGTGGTGGGACATTGGAATGCAGCCCTCCTTGTGTAGGAGAAGCAGTGTTGTCTAGTGGTTAGAGCACCAGCCTGGGAGTCCAGAAACTTCACTTCTATTCCTAACTCTGCCTCTGACCTTGGACAAATCACTTCCCCTCTTGCTCCCCTTGGTCTGTAATCTCTTTGGGGCGGGGATTTGTCTTTCACTATGCATCTGTGCAGTGCCTAATACTGGAGAGCCTCCATTGGGGGTCCCAGGTGCTCGTGCCGTACAAATAAATCATATAAATCCCAAAATATTTTAGACCTAAAATCAGCTACACTTCTGTCCCAGCTCCACCAGCCAGATGCTGCTGTTCCATCCCTTGTGCATCCCTCCCTAGAACTCTAGCTGTGGGACCTCTGCTGAGCTCCGTCCTCTGATTCTTCGGGCAGGTCTACACAGCCCTGGACCAAAGCTGTGCTAGGAAGGAAGATGCACGTGATGGAAATGGTGCTGAAATCAACTGTTTCCCCCCACCCCTAATAGTAGCTTGATTCTGTTTATTGAATGCAAAGCCAGATGAGCTCTTTGAAGTCGATACCAAGCTGGGAGATAAGGGACAGGGTGACACTAATGCTGCTAAGCCCTGTAATCTGTTGGCATCTCAATGAATAGTGGAGATGGCAGCACCTAAAAAATGGGTTTCCTTGCTTTCTATGTCTCTGATCACCAAAATGATCCTGTCATCCAAATGGTGGGTAACCTACAGCTGGTGCTGTCATTTCCAGTTTGAATTAATGGCTTAGCATGCTGTGGGGAGATACTGTGCTGTGTATCTTAGTGGCGGAACTTTTAGGTTCTTAATCATTTGAGTTTTGTGTATGTGTGGATAGATGGATGGATAGATGTTGTGAACACACACACACATAGGTACGCACATCTGCACATATATCTAATGTGTGTTCAAAACAATCTAATCTAATCTATATAAATGCATCCCACATCCAAATAGATGTCCATCTCTCCAGATATTTATACGTCTCTCATCATCACCATGGTATCTGATGTGGGCTTTGCCATTTAAATGGACAATAATGTGTTGATCTGGCTAAACACACACACACAATCAGAGGCTGGCCTGATGAAATCCAGATGTGGAACCAGTCTGCAGAATACTAAGTGCTGTCTGCAGAAGGCACGCTCCATTATTTATTGCAGGATGTCTTTATTATTACCATATGCCTAGTTATAAAGGTTCAACACCCAAAGCAAGCTGACTGTGTAACAGCTCTGCTAATTAAACCCATAGAATATAAATCAAGAAGTTCAATGGAGCCTTTATCCCCAGGACTTTAGGACAAAGCCTTTGTTTATTCTCTATTACACAGAGGCTCTTCTAGGTTTGCCTTCCCCCGACCCTCCATTTAGAGCAGCTTGGTTTGCTTGCATTAGCAAAAATGGCTTGTATGATGAATTTAGCTGCTGTGACTCCAGGTGGGGGTGGGGGCGTTTCAGTGTATAGATACACTAATGTATGTTGCAGCTGAAGTAGATCCAAAGAATTGATATTGGCAATGCGTGCATCAACCTATATGTGCATCAGATCCCAGGGGCCAGGGTTTTATTGACACAAGGCCCTTTTTAACCAGTCTGATGGTGTAAAAGGGCTTTAACATGAATGTAAATAAAGCATGCCTACAGTGTGAAGGGGTCTTAGCATAAAGGAGAATCTGGCACTCAGGAGCCAGGGCCAGCTCCTGGTGCTTTCCAAGCCAGAGAGCTTTCCTGGGCACCCCAGACGGAGTTTGTCCTCCCTGATCTTCCTGATGTCTCTCCTGGAGTCTGAGACAGCTGAGCTGTAATTGAATCTGAAGTTGTCTGACCTGCTGCTCTGCTGCTGAGCCTTCTGCTGCTGCCTGGATTGCTCTCCAAGGTGCTGCTTCTCTCGGGGGGTGGTCGGTGCGCCAAAGCCACTGTCTGGGGTGCTGAATCTTTGCTTGATTTAAATCCTCGCGCTGCATGACAGTCACATGCCTGGGGACACAGGAATAGCCCGATTGTAGCAGGCCAGGGGTCCTTCCAGGATTCTGCCTCGAACAGGGGCCACTACCAGATGCTTAGAGAAAGATGCAAGCAACCCTGCAGGAGGCAGCTGTGGGATAAAGATCAAGTAATTGAGCATTATCTAGATGAAGTGCCTGGGATTTGGGATGATGACATTCAGCCCCTAACTCAAGGCCAGTCAGTGCCTGTACCACATCCCCCTGGGGTCCTCTTCTAGCCTAGGGGATGCTAATGTGACTGGACCCACATAATCACTGATCCCTTGGACCTGCCTGTGGCCTAGCCTCATTGTCACCCTCAGTGAGACCTGCACAGAGCCGGCCCCTGCAGCACTTAGCATTGTTGAGGCCTCTCCCAGGAGTGGCAGTTAGGTAGGGCGGGCAGCAGTTCTGTGCCTCATACCAAGTGTTTTGGGGGAGGGAAAGAAGCCCCAGGGGTGTGAGATCTCCTATGCACCACCTGGGGCATGAGACTGGGCTCCCTATAGGGGAAGGAGTGGGAGATCCTGGCTGTGCTGGTGGCAGGCAGGGCACTGGGTCTGGGGAACCACCAGCTCCTGGGGCTCCAGTGAGGCTGGTGTAGTCTGGACATGCAGCAGAAGGCCCCCCCCCCTTAACGGTGGGTTGGTGCACCCTCATCCCGTGAGTGACTCAGCCTGGTGGGAGGGAGAGGTGGGGAGGGAACTGCAGGGGACAGGCCCCACTGGGGAGCTTCCCGTGGGGGGGGATGATGGACCCCGGATGAAAGTTGCCCCTCATTGAAATCTGAAACGGTGCTTCTGCCCTCTCCATGCTTGCTCCATCCTTAGCCTCTCCCTTCTGGGCCCAGGGAGAGAATGCAAGAGGTGCAGAAGACATTGCCCCGGCCCTCTGAATATGAGCCCCCCATTGCATTGGTTTTATACACACACACTCATGCTTAGTCACTATTGTAGTACTGTGTAGCAAAGTAGCACCAAGGGACTCCAGCTGAGATCAGGGTCCTGTTACACTAGGTGCCATATATATCCATAGAGACAGTCCCTGCCCTGAAGAATTTATCATCTAATTAAACAAGCCAGATGGGAAGTACTTTTACAGATGGGCACTGAGCACAGAGAGGCTGAGTGACTCACCCAAGGAATCTCTGGGAGGGCTGGGATTTGAACCTAGGCTAGTGCCTTAATGACAAGACCATCCTTCCTTTGTGCTAGTGGGAGTGAAAACAGGCTGAGGCTCCCAGGCCCGGCGCAGGGCTAGCTAACACTCTGCCCGGGCTTCTTGCCAGCAATGCGCTATGTATGAGAGCCCAGATTCTGATCTCAGTTACGCTGCAATAAACCCAGTTACTCCTTGGAAGTTAATGGGGTCCCTCTGGATTTATGACAGTGTAAATGAAAGCAGAATTTGGCCCAGACGGTTAGTTTTAAACAAGAATCACTTTGCTAGTTCAGCCCAAGACAGATGTTTAGATACGATTGTAAGAACTGGAGAGTCCGTTTTACTTTCAGTTAGAAATTGGCAGTAGTAACTGCAGGAAGCGGAAAATCATAAATCCATAGATTCCTGTGATGGCAGCATTCCAGCAGGGCCCGGGATCCCACTGTAGGAGCTGTTCAAACACATAGTGGGGAACTATCCCTGCCCTTCAGTGCCTACAGTCACTTGCAAGGTGAAATAACTTCCCCAAGATCACCCAGCAGCAGAGCTGGGAAATAAACTCAGATCTCCGGAGTGGCAGTCCAGTGATCTCTCCAATAGACCACACTGCCTGGCATTTCAAAGGACTATTTATTTTCAGTGAACAAAAAGGTGTAAAACTGCATGTTTTGTAAAAACCAATCATGAAGGTATTTTGTGCTGGTCAGGTTAAATTTGACACTGGTGCCCCTCCCCCCACTTAGTGGCTGCTCTGCACTGCAATACAAGGAACTCCAGTCTGGTGTCTTGGGCTAGCAGGTCTGGGCATGGTATAGATGAGGTGAACTGGGTGTCAGGTATGGAAGGGTGGAGTTTCCTATTGTTCAATAGTTAGAGCCCCCAGGTTTTTGCAAACATGAAATAGGTATAAAAATAAGGTATAAAATCCATTCAAATGAAAAAAACTCACCCTGCAGTGACAGCTCCTGTGGCTTCTGTCCCAGGGGGTGCACCTGGCACAAAGGGCTGCAGTGATGCTCAGGTTTGGCCAAGCTGCCTCTCCATCATGATGGGAGCAGCCAGACTAAATCTGAGGGGGTGGTATTGCATCCTGGCACATGGGATTAGAGATCCACTCATGCAAATTTGGCCCAGCCATCCCTCCATTGTCATGGTGGCTGGGCCAAACCTGAGCAGTGCTGCAACCCAGAGGCAGGAGATGGGCCCAGCCCCAAGGGACAAGAGACACCTCAATAGGGTGAGTGCAGGCCCCACTCCGAGGGCACAGAATGCAACACACACCCCCTCTGAGGCAAGATCTGACCCCCCAGGCTTAAAAGGAAAGAACATAAAATTCCTGACAAATAAAACAGATTTGTCAGGATTTTTGTGTGGCTGTTATATAATATAAAACCAAGGCAGTCCGGGGCCTCTCTCACCAGTTCTCCTTCGTGGCTAATTTACAGCCAGCACCGATCATCTCACAGAGCAGCCCTGGCCTTTCCAGGTCCAACAGCGGATGGTTAGTGGCTCTGGTGTGATGTCTCCTAGGAGTGGAGTTGAAGGAGGGTGAAATATTTGTCTAGGTCACGGAGGAGCACACGGTGGTGCCCAGGGCCTGAACCTGACTGTGACGGGTCCCTTTCACAAGGGAGGACTGTTCTGCTCTCTGGTGCTGGACATGTTAAGTCGTCCCTCACTTTTCTGGAGCCTCAGTACATCTCCAGCTGCCAAGGGAGATGCTCACAGCCATGGCTGCTGTTCACATTAGCTCTGTGCTGGCCCCGAATGGGCAGTGGAATGAATGGATTGGAGAGGAAGCTGCTGCTATTACAGGCCACGTGCTGTCTTAGGCGGCAGGCAGTAGTGTGGTCTAGTGGTTCAGGCACTGAGCTGGGACTCAGGAGACCCAGACTGTATTCCCAGCACCCCCGCTGACTTGATTTGTAACCCTGGGCAGGTTACTTCACCTCTCCATGCCGCTCTGTCTGCCTGATCTAGTTAGACTGTAAGCACTTCAGGGCAGGGGTGCTCACTACATGTGTACAGCACCAAGCACAATGGGGCTCTGATCTCGACTGGGTCAGGCGGTTACTGTAATACAGACCATGCTAATATGAATCCAGTGGCCCAAGCTGCCCGTGCGAGTTAGGGGGGACTCGGAGCCTGAAGCAAGGGCTGCCTTGGTCTAGGTGTGATGGGTAGATTCCACGCTCTTTGAACCCCTGCATAGCATCCTGTCAGAGCCCTACAACTCAGGTGAGGGTATTGTATGTAGATATGCACATATGCAAGCACCACCACAGCACCTATGGTAAGGTAAGTGCATTAGAAGCTCCGTCTGGCCACAGGCCATGGATTCTTCAAACTATCCAAGAAGTGGATCTCGATTGCTTTAAAACTATACTTTGGTCCAAAATTTGCCCCTCTGATTATATGCATGCAAACAGGCTGCTCTGCATGTGTGTAGCCCCCATTTCCCATCTCTAAATCTCTGTTTGCATGGGCAGACGTGGGCTTTTGCAAGCATGTCTTTTTCTGGGGTCACCCCTTACAATCTCCTTTGGAAATTTTGTTCCCAAAGTTGGTTTTTTAAAAATATTAACCCATTGTGGGTCTAATTCAGATCTCACCCCTATGTTATTCCATTGGCTTCCATTCCAGTCACAGGAGTGACTCCTGATTGGTCTAAGCCAGAGGAAAATTAGGCCAGAGATTTTAGGGACTAGATTCTCATCTGGGATAAGTGAGCGAAAACTCCACTCCTTTCCATCAGCTGAGAATCTGGCCTGGGAAGGTATTGACAACTCCTATAACTGTGACTCTTCCTCACTCTGCAGAGCCTGGCACAGGCAGGATTCCTGATGTGGCCTTGGTCAGTAGAAAGACACTTAGTGGTTTTAAACCAAAGACCATTTTGTAAAAAGGAAGCGTTTTCCCCAACTGATTTTGAAACAGTGGTTGGTGTAAAAAATGTTTAAAAACAGACTCCTCCTTTCCCAAGGCATATGCCATTGTGAATGTGGCTGATAGATTCTCATTCCATGTGGGTAAAACAGATACACCACCCAGATCAGAACCTTCAGCCTTCGAGCCCGCCTATTTCTGGAGCAGCCAGACTTCCAGGCTGTTTGCGAAACACAGGGCCTGATCCTGAGCCGATGTAAATTGCTGTATCTACTTTGACTCCATTGACCCTATGTTGATTTATCCTGACTGGCTGATTTCCTGCCTGTTGGCAAGGCTGAAGTGCAGGCAGAGCAGCTTCTAAACTCAGAAGCCCTCTGTAGTGATTCCAGACTGCGTGCATGAGTTAGAAATCCAGGAGGATTTGCCATGGACTGCAGGACTCTTACAAAAACAGTGAGAGTCCAGTGGCACCTTAAAGACTAACACATTTATATGGGCATTAGCTTTCATGGGCAGAAACCTACTTCATCGGATGCATGAAGTGGAAACTTCAGTTTGGTAGGTGTATATACACATGCAAGGATGGGTGAGCTACATCACAGTGTGGAGGGCAAGTGTTAACGAGGTAAATTCAATCCGGGTGGATGAGGCCATTCACAACAGTTGATGAGAAGGTGTGAATGTAGTGGGCTAGCCACTCCCAGTCTCTATTCAGACCTAGTCTGATAGTGTCAAGTTTGCATGAGTTCCAGCTCTGCTGTTTCACGCTCGAGTTTGTTTTTGAAGTGGTTTATGTTGAAGTATGGCGATTTTTAAGTCTCTTACTGAGTGTCCAGAGAGATTGAAGTGCTCTTCTACTGGTTTTTGAATGTTACCATTTTTTATGTCTGATTTGTGTCCATTTATTCTTTTGCGTAGAGACAGTCCGGTTTGGCCAATGTACATGGCAGACGGGCATTGGTGGCACATGATGGCGTATATCACTTTAGTAGATGTGCAGGTGAACGAGCTCCTGGTGGTGTGGCTGATGTGGTTAGGACCTGTGATGGTGTCACTTGAGTAGACTAACACGGCTACCTCTCTAGGACTCTTACACTTACACTGCAGGACTGTACCCAGTGTTCTTTAGCGTGTGTTTGGCCTTCATAGAGTCCAAGGCCCACAGGCACCACTGTGGTCATAGAGTCTGACCTGAGTGTGCCGGGGACTTTTCATGTGAAGATGTCACAGCACTTCATCAGACAGGGGTCAGTATCACTGTCCCCATTTTACAGAGCAGGACATTGAGGCACCTAAATACCTTGGAGGATCTGGGCCCAAGTGACTTCCTAAAGCTCTCTCAGCAGGTTAGTGGTGGAGCTGGGACTAGAACTCCTGACTCCCAGTCCTGTGCCCTAGGCCACACTAGACTGAATCACACTTGGTCTGCCTCAGTAAGATGAAGGGCTGGGTAGCTGAGCTTCAAATCCGGGCTATCTGAAACCTCATGTGTGGGCCACTAAGCCATCGCCATTGGCCCTTGCTATTGCCTGAACTGGTCTTGGGATGGTAACTTTGCAAGTGAGTTCCAGAGCTGGTAAAACCTGACTCACAAGTGTCTCTGCTGAGCTCCCCTTTTGGATTGCCAGGTGCCATGTGATTAGTGACTTTCCAAGAGCTGTGAACATTCTCTCATTAACACACCTCACAGCACCGTTTTGCTGAGACAGCTCTGACGTGGGGGTGTTTTGAGGTCTTTAAGGTGAGCTCTTTGAGGTCAGATGGCTTTCCATGTGGATTTAAGGAAGCCGGATTTCGGAGGAAGAGAGGATCCTAGGGTGTGAGCGGAGCTGTTCTGAGGGAAGAGCTCTGAGAGCAGCAAAGCCCAGGGAGAAGGCTTGAGCTGCGCTTTTCTTGTTGTTGGTATTTTTCTTATTGTTGTTTTTCTTTGCTAACAAAGCCGAACTCCAGGAAAGAGGTGAGTTTGGATGCTGTGTAGGGGATGTGTTTGCAGAGCAGGCTGGCAGAGGTGCTTGCCAGTTGTTGTGGCTGTTTAGTGATGTGTCCAGTTGGCTGCTGAGGAAAGAAAGGACTGAGAGCACCAAATGAGTCCATAAAGGTTGCTGAACAGCTGGCAGCTGATAATGATTGTTTTGGACTTTACCAATGTGGTCTGATTCAAACTTAGAGGTGGGAACCTCTGAATCTTGTTCATTACAAATCTCTGGAACTGTCATCCCCCCTTTTGTGAATTCTGTTTTCTCCATTCTGTTTTCTCCTGGTCAGTTTCTTGCAACAAATGCACATTTAAGGTGTAATTGCATTTGCCATTTTCTGACCCAGTCCCTCACTGTTTCACATTTTTGTCTAGAGTTGGGGCCCTAGCCCAAGCATCCTCCAACTTCAGGGGAAGGTTCTGAGTCTGAACCTGGAACTCCATCCACATGTTGTGACTGTCTCTGATCTTTAGAATGGGCTGAAAGAAAAACCCAGCTCTGGCCTCCTCCCAAACATGAAATCTGGATCCAAAGTTGAATGCTGTGCCTGGAGCCCATCGCTGCCATTAGCAATGGTGTAGGAGCCATGGCAGCCCAGTCTCTTTGGATTCCATCATTCTCTTTTATACTGACCAGCCCTTGTCTTTCCATGTCATCTGCAAATATGCCCCGTGAGCAGCTCACTCTTTCTTGTGCATCACTGACCTACCATAAAGTGTGAGCAAGACTGGACCTCAGAATGAGCTTTGTGGCTCCCTGCTGGCCTCTTCCCTTCTACCTGATCCATAGCTATTTCCTGCCATGCTCTGGCCTAAGTTACTATGGGCCAGACCCTTCCCCCTCTTGGGTGGACATGCAAGGCTCAAAGAGCCGCAGAACAGCTGCAGATCCACTGCACATGAGATGGCCAAGCTTTGGAGAGGACCCCCATGGTCACCCGCCCTTCATGTGCTGTGAGAAAGCTTAGGAGAGGGCTGGAGAGGCCTCGCCTGTAGCTAAAGTCCCAGCATGATGGGAGCACAGCAGCCCTTGGCTGCTGCAGGTTGCTGGCTGGCCGTGCCTCCGTTGCGTGCCCTGGCTCTAGGTTCGGTGGGAGGATCCCCACATACTTGGGTTTTGAGAAGACGATTGTCCCCGCACCAGTCATTTTTAACCCAGCTTGGAATTTCTCCATCAACCCTCCCCTTGTTAATGGCAGAGTCGTTTACACCGTCTGGCACCATCTAACTTATCTCATCTCGGGGGTCTGGGTACTAACGTCCAAAGGGCATTCGCTGCCCCTGCTCCAGAGACTGCTCTGGGCTAACGTGCCTTTTGAACTCCTGCCAGCCTCAGGGCCTTGGTGCTGGAGGAATCCTGGGGCATCACAAAATGGCCATATTGGCTCCTATCCAGCCCTCCCTCATGGCCCTACCTGGGCAGGGAGAATGGGGAGTGGCCAAGGCACCCTTATGTCCTGCAAGCCTGCGACTGCCAGAACAGCCCTTGGGGCCATAGGCAGCTGGGTATAAGTTAGAACAGCCCTGAGGCCTTACCCTGGGGATCGGCCTGGCCCTAGGCTGGAGGATGAAGGTGGCTTGAAACGAAAGGTACATCTACACTTTGAGCTTGAGCTGTAATTTCCTGCTGGGCTCGACATGCCCACCCGGGCTTTGATCACGCTAGAGCACTAAAAATAGCGGTGTAGCACAGCGGTGTGGGTGATGGGACAGGCTAGCTGCCCAAATGCCTTGGGTCTAGGCGTGATCATACTCAGGGCAGCTAGGCACCTCCCACTCGAAGTGTAGAGTACCCTACCTCTGTTCCCATCCCCTCTGGACTTGTGCCAAGCCCAGTGTGGTTGGGGGCCTGCGGTGATTTGATCCCAGCTCCTATATTCAGGGAAAGGCATGTAGGACCTGGGCTTTGATTCAGGAAACCCCACTGACACCTGCAGTGAGAGCAGGGTCTGAAGAGTCTGTGCAAGAGCACAGACAAGAGGCAGAATTTAAAGGCACCAGCAACGTGAGATAAAAAGAAACACATGCTCCAGCTAGCTGCACCTGCTCTGCATGGCTGAGTTCATGTGCTCAGCGTGTGCTGTGCTATTGTAGGTCAGATGAGGTTCTGTGCTCCCGTGTGTGCCTGTGTGTCTGTTAGGAGGGATGCAGAGCTCAACCCTGCGGTGCAGGCAGTGCAGATGGGCTTGGTGCACCCCCTTCATGGGCGACACCCCCAGTTTGGCCTGCAGGCTTGGGCCATAAAGCTTTATTAACCATATTAAAACTGGAAGTATGTGCTGAGTTCAGTGCCAGGATTTCTCTGAGCAATAACACCTGCAGCGTGTCCATAGAGGATAGTATTTATAGCTACGAATCTGTTGCCATCTCAGTCTGCATAGCTGTCACTCTGATCAGATCCGCAGGAGAAATCAACTTTAAAGCAATAACTCTCAACAGCCTGTTGAGATAGGCATTGTCCTTCCCCCGTCTGCAGAGGGGGACAACTGAGGCACAGAGTTTGAGAGTTGCCAGGTGTCAAATCAGTGGCGGAAGTAGGACTAGGACTAAGATCTCCTGACCCCCAGTTTCTTAGTCTAACCATTAGTCAACATTGCCTCCCTAGGCTGGCAAGACTTTAGACCCGGGTTCCGGGGATACGTGGGTACAATGCAGCTGCAAAATGTTTGTGTCCCTGCTCTGAGTGCGCAGTTAAAAGGATTGTGCATGCAACAGATTCCCGGGCAAGTGGCCAGC
Source organism: Emydura macquarii macquarii (assembly GCF_026122565.2). Lineage (NCBI taxonomy): Eukaryota > Metazoa > Chordata > Testudines > Chelidae > Emydura > Emydura macquarii. Next base: position 9,339,462 of record NW_027131485.1, read on the forward strand.
TGTTGTGATTATTATTGATCTAGTGGCTGCTGGCCACATGTTCTCCTCTAGCACACACAGTAACATACCCAGTCCCTGCCCCAAAGAGTTTGCTACTGAAGTGCCTGGTGTGGCCCCCTTCCTCATGTGAGGTCCTGGGGCTACTCAATCTGAGCACCACGGGCAGGATGGGGCCCTAAAGAGTTGAGTGATGCACCAGTGGATTTCCCAGCATGTCCCATCTCTGGTGTCAACCTCTTAGATCAGAAGAGGGGACAAGCATGCCTTATGTTTGCTGGTATTGACGGGTGAGCACGGGATCAAAGCCAAACCAATGGTAATGAAGCATATTATAAGCACAGTGTCAGAGCCTCAGCTGATGTGAACCATCAGTGGCCCGCTGGTGTTGGTGGAGCTGCGCCAGTTACACCAGCTGAGGAGCTTGGCCCTGGGTTATATCTTAAATCTGAAATGCTTATGGTCGCCATGATAGGCCACAGTTACACAGCTCAGAGTTGCTGGTTTTAATGCACATTCTCACGTCAGATGAATTGTGACCCTCATACACTCCAGGGTGTATTTGCCCTGCCACCCTGCAGGAGACCATGCCGGCGCCACGGAGGCATCACAGTCCTTTAAAAGCTTATGCAGATCAGCTGACAGAGGGGAAGGCGAGAGAGCCATTGGGAAAGCACGGAACATGCATCCCCAGGGCACATGGAGCTCCTTTCGCCAATGAAGAATATCTGGGCAAGAGCCAGTCTAACTCGTGAGCTGGGGACTGCTGCTGAGTAATCAAAGGGCACCGCAGGCAGATTTCTCCTGAACACAATCCCAGGGGGCCTGGGACCAGGGCAAGCTGGAAATGGCTGAGAGAGCAGGGAGGGTTTCTGTGGGGAAGCATCGGGAGGCAGGTACAGCGAGCGCTTCCAGGGAGGAGAGGGGAGACCAAGTTGAGGGAGGTGAGGATGATTAAAGGATCAACCACAGCCAGGTTCAGGGCCAGCCTCTGGGGCAGAAGGCAGCCAGGGGTAGCAGGATGTTGTTGGATAGCTAAGCTCTGCATGATTTATAGCCCACGTGTCACCATGTGCCTTATCCGAAGCCCATTGGACTCGATGGGAATCTTTCCACTGACTTCAGTGGGCTGTGAATGAGGCCTCATGCGCCCATGTACGTGTGCGTTTCACGTCCCTGCAGCTCCAGCTCTTGGCTGGTATCAGGGCTTAATTAGCACCTTCCCTTTGAAGCGGGAGCCTAAAGCTTCCATTCAGATGGTGCAAATCCTGGTGAGAAGTCCTCTGTCTTGTTTGTCCCCAGAGGAGGCACAAGGACCTGTTCTTTTGAGGCACCAGGAAATTTAAGGCTGGTCCTGGTGGGAATTGATTGAGCCCTGGACATCTTGGATCAAGAAGGAAGTTTGCCTGCGTAGGGCATTGGGTAGGGTGTGCTCTGAGCCACAGAGGATGGGATATAGTGCAGGTCCACGAGCCTGACTCTTTAGATGCTCACACCTGTAGCTCTTGGTTGTCCTTGTTTCTGGGTCTGGTGGGTTGGCCAAGACGGCAGCAAGCACGCATGCTAAGACCTGTCGGTGCTTCCGCCCCCACAGCTGTAATGAAGATGAGGGCAGCTGCACTCAACTGCATTTTGGATGCCAGCCCAAGGGCTCCTGCAAGCTGCCAATACGCCCTCCGGCTGGGCACACTGTGGGTGCCCCCAGACGTTCTAAATCATTGGCAGGGCTGATGGCTGCTCCTCTTTCAAATCAGCAGTGATGGTCCTAAGAAAAATCCTGGCTCCAGGAAAGTTCTGAGCCAGATCCATCTCCACAGCATGTGGCTTGAGCCCATCTGTGCTTGCGGCATTGCTGTGACGATGAGCTACCACCCTGGACACCCTGCCTGAACAGAGCGAGCACATGGGCAGGTTCTACCACCATCTGACAGGGCATAAGGACAGCTGGTTTGTGTCGATTGTGTAGGGATGGAGCGGGTTGGTTCAGGCATCCATGAGCAGTGGGGTTACTAGGGCATCTTGGTCATAGAGCATTAAAGGCCAGTGTGCAAGGCAGGGGCACTAGAGGGGTGTTTTCAGATCCCACTGCAGAAGAGAGGGGCGTGAGGGGCTAGGCAGACCTCCTGCTCCCCAGGAGATGTTAACTTGGGACGTAGGAGGATTTGGCCCATCAGACCTTCCCCATGCAGAAGAGAAGGGGACTGAACCAGCCAGAGGCAGGTAGAAGGCCATGGCCTCCCCAAGCTCCTCAGAAAGGCAGCAGAAGGAGCGGGCCCCTGAGTCTGCTGGGAAGACGGGTTCCCGTGGATGATCAGTTGGGTGGGAAGATCACTTACGCTCCTGAACTGCTTCTGGCCCTGGTGAGAGACTGGACGCACCCTGGGCGTTCAGGATCCTGGGAAAGATTCTGTCCGGGCTCTGAGCTCTAGGAGGGAGGGATATTTGCTGGGAACCCGCTTTGTTATGGGATGGATCTTGCCACTAGGAAGAAGCGAGTTGATGCATGACGCCCTGGAAGAGCTATGGCCTGGTGTCTGTGCGGGGGCGACTGTCCCACTCACATGGCTGTGGTGACTCACTGCCAGCCACTCAGGTAGCTGCAGGTCACAAGGCCAGTCTGCAAACCTCGCCGCTGCAGGCCTTGCTGAGGTGAGCGCCCACAAGCGGTGAATGTCTCAGCCAGCAGCGTAAGCACAGGGCTGGGAGTGAGGAATCCTGGGTTCCATCCCTGACTCGCTGTCTCAAGGAACTGACACACTAGACGGAAAAGACAGACCGAGGGCAGGAGGGGAAACAGAGGCACAGAGAAGGGAAGTGACAGCTCCAAGGTCATCCAGCAGGTCAGTGGCAGAGCTGGGGAAAGAAACCTGCTCTCCTGACGCCAGCCCGTACAGCAGCAAGCCAGTCTGATCAGGAGTTCCTTTGGCAGAGGGAAGTCGGGCCAGAACCTGCCTTGTTTTACCCCAACCTGCTAAGCCCAGGTGAGTGTGGGGTGGAGGCGTCCTGGAGCCCGCCCCACTCCCTGTGAGGCTGCAGGAGAACGTAGAGCATGGCCCATAGGAAGCATGCCGGCTCTGCCATTCCTGCCTCCATTAGGGACTTGGACATCTCCCGCACAGATCAGCTCCCTGCTTTTATCTGCTCAGGTCCCGTGAGCTGTTCCCAAATGAGCAGGCCAGCCAGATGCAGGCTGACTTACTCACATAGTGTCTGTCATTGCCCTGGACCGGAGGGGGGGTGAGTCACCATGCAACCCCCACTTCCTCCCCTCAGACCCTGCTCCTTAGAAGCCGTTAGTCTTGGGAAGCCCCCAGTTGTGCCCCTCCTGGAGACTGATCTGTCCACGTGGTTGGCTGAGACTCGTGTACCACTGATACCCCCCCCCTTTCTCCCTGTGCCACTGAAGTCTGGGTCGTTTGCAGATTGTTTTCAGGCAGGGAACGAGGCAGGAGCTGGGGCCTTCTCAGGGTCCCCCTCGCTCCTCTCATGCGTCTCCCGATGCTGAGACTGGTTGGAAGGCTGCGGTCACCAGGCCAGCACGTGCTGATGGTAGCGGGTGGCGACTGTAGGCCTATGCAACTGTGTGAGGTCCTGCCCTTCCCTTCCCCTTGCCAGCTAGAGCGCCAGCCACAGTCCCCTTCCCTGGCCAAGTCTGACTCAGGCACCAGTAGCCTAGTGGAGAGCAACTATCTGTCTCCCGTTGCTTTCCTTTGCCACCTGGCTTCCCCCAGCGTGAGTGGGGTCTCCTGTCGCCTGGGGGCGGGGGAGTGCCTCAGCCGGAGGGGCAAGTGGGGCCAGCCATGGGCAGTGGGGTGGCTGGTTGGGAGAGACGGGATGCCTAGAAAGGGAAAAGGGAGCTCGCTGGAGCGCTCACACACGTGACTTTGCATCGGGCCCTTTCTGCAGCTCAGACTGCAGTCCCAGCTGCTCTGTCACCCCCCTACAAGGTAATTCAGTGCACTGGAGGAGGAGTGCAGGGTGTGGTGGGCTCAGGGCAGGACTGAGGGGCGCTGGCAGAGCTTTGTGTGGCCGTCCGGTAGTGAAATAGCAGGTTCACTCCTAGCCATGGCTCTTGTTGCTGTGATCCCAGGGCCCGTTCGGCTACTGCTCTGTGGAGTTAGAGCTACTGTACATTCCCAGTGGCAAGCTTGTGGGGCCCTGCCACTCACCCCTTTCATGTACCATTCCCCGCCACCCCACTCCAGACAGCCCTGCGTACGTGTGCGCCGAGGATGCGGCGTTTCCCTGCCAGCGGGCTGCGTGCGACTGGGTAATGAAGGCTCTTCAGCTGGGTGTTGTGTTTGCTGGCAGGGAGGCGAAGCCGCTGCTGGGTGCGTGGTGCCATGTTTCTCCCAGCCAGCTGGCACCGTGGAGCCAGTCATCTGGGCTGGCACGTGACCTCCCCAGCGGCAGCAGCAGCCCAGAAACCAGACAGACGCTCCCTGCTCCCCGCCTCCTTTCAACATGTCTGAGTGTGTGGGTCTCCTGGGATACAGGCTCTCTGTGCAGGCGGGAGGCTGCCTGCCGCACAGGGGATGGCTCAGATGTGACAGGGAGCCGGCCGGTGGCACTGCGGCAGGGAGGAGCCCCAGGACAGACAGAGGCTCAGGCAGTTTAGAGGCTTGAGACAGGCGATCAATTATTCATGGCCATATTTATAGACGAAAATGCACTTCAATAATGCATCACAGGGGTGGGGGAGGGGGTGGACAGAAGCGCGGTGCTCCGAAACATGGGCTATTTATTGGCCTGGTTTGTTTTCCCTGCCTGCCGTCACTTCACATCAGCGTGCTCCAGGCTTCTGGGTCTTTCTAAGGCAGGACCAGGCCTCGTGCCTGGCATGAAGCGCTGCTTTATGCATGTGTGCGCGCACACGTCGCGTATGTGGCCCCATACGTACAGCTCTTTTTGTCTTCATCTTTCCATCAGCTGCCTCTCTATCGCCAGGCTCTATCTAGCTGTGTGTCTCTCATTCGCTTTCCCATGCATACTCCAGCTCTCTCTTTCGTCCCTCTGTCACCACATACACAAGTACCTATGTAGGCAGGGAGTTGCTGAAAGCAGGTGGTTCTTTGGTCTAGCAGAAAAGGGCATAGTGAGATTCAGTGGTTAGATGTCTCAACATATCTCCTTCACTGCTCTAGGTAATACTTAGTTCTGCCATAAGTGCAGGGAGTGGACTCGATGACCTTTCAAGATCCCTTCCAGTCCTCCCATTCTATGATTCTATGTGGAAGCTAGACAAATTGGGACTAGAGATAAGGTTGATGTTTTTAAGAGTGAAGGGAATTGGCCATTGGAACATCTTATCTAGGGCTATGATGGATTCTCCGTCATTTGGAGATTTGAAACCAAGACCGGATGTCTTTCTAAAAGTTCTGCTCAAACAGACATTATAGGCTTGATGCAGAAAATACTGGGAGAGTTTCTGTGGTCTGTGCTATGCAACAGGTCAGACTAGATTATCAGAATGGTCCTGTCTGGCCTTAATATCCATCCATCCATCCAAGGCACCGAGCTCTTGGTATTTAACCTGGCCCCTGAGATGATGCAGAGAAGTGCTGAATGGGGGGGATACTACTGACAGTCAGAAAGAGGGTCATGGGACCATCAGTTGAGGTTTCCAAAAGGTGACCATCTGGGATCAGCCATAGAGTTGGCAAAGCCCTGCATGAGAGCAGGGTCCGAAGTAACTGGAGTGGGGTTTTGTGCGGGTTCAGTTTTGACCTGTGTCCCTCTTTGGTCTCGCTGCTGGAGCAAAGGCTGGGCTCTGGAGATGAGCTCTTTCCTTCTCCCTGGCTCTGGTCTGGCTGTGGGACAGAGTGAGAGCCCACAAGTAGCAGATCCTGCCTGGGCTGCATGGCTCTCTGAAAAGAAAAGCCCCTAAACAGCCCCTTTTTTGACAGTGAATAAAGGCCCCCACCTAGGATTGATCCACCTGAAAACAGGAATAAGAACTGGCGCAGATCCCCTGGGATGTCCATAGGAATATAGACCTGGTCTTTGTCAAGCCAGCTGCACTGTCATAGAATCACAGACGATTAGGATTCGAGAGGAGACCTCAGGAGGTATCTAGTCCAACCCCTGCACAAAGCAGGACCAACCCCAACTAAATCATCCCAGCCAGGGCTTTGTCAAGCCACACCTTAAAAACCTCTAAGGATGGAGATTCCACCACCTCCCTAGGTAACCCATTCCAGTGCTTCACCACCTTCCTTATGAAAAAGCTTTTCCTAATATCCAGCCTAGACCTCCACCGCTGCAACTAGAGACTATTGCTCTGAGTGCTGTCATATATTACCACTGAGAACAGCCCAGCTCCATTCTCCCTGCTACCCCACTTCAGGTAGTTGAAGGCTGCTATCAAATCCCCCCTCATTCTCGTCTGCAGACTAACCAAACCCAGTTCCCTGAGCCTCACCTCATAAGTCATGTGCTCCAGCTCCCTCATCATTTTTGTTGCCCTCTTCTGGACTCTCTCCAATTTGTCCACATCCTTTCTGTAGTGGGGGGCCCAAAACTGGACACAATACTCAAGATATGGCCTCACCAGTGCAGAATAGAGGGGAATAATCATGTCCCTTGATATGCTGGCAGTGCTCCTACTAATGCAGCCCAAAATGCCGTTAGCCATCTTGGCAATAAGGGCACACTGTTGACTCATATCCAGCGTCTTGTCCACTGTAAGCCCCAGGTCCTTTTCTGCAGAACTGCTGCCTAGCCAGTCCATCCCCAGTCTGTAGCATGCCTGGGATTCTTCCATCCTAAGTGCAGGACTCTGCACTTGTCCTTGTTGAACCTCATCAGATTTCTTTTGGCCCAATCCTCCAATTTGTCTAAGTCACTCTGTATCCTAGCCCTGCCGCTCAGCGTATCTGCCACTCCCCCTAGTTTAGTGTCATCTGCAAACTTGCTGAGGGTGCAATCCGCCCCACAGTCCAGATCATTAACGAAGATGTCGAACAAAACCAAACTCTGGGGCACTCCGCTTGTTACCCGCTGCCAACTAGACGTCGAGCCATTGATCACTACCCGTTGGGCCCAATGATCTAGCCAGCTTTCTATCCATCTTATAGTCCATTCATCCAACTCATACTTCTTTAACTTGCTGATAAGAATACTATGGGAGATTGGCACTATATTTGCCTTTTTCCAATCATCCGGGACCTCCCCCAGTTGCCACGAGTTTTCAAAGATAATGGCCAATGGCTCTGCAATCACATCAGCCAACTCCCTCAGCACCCTCGGGTGCATTGCATCCAGCTCCATGGACTTGTGCATGTCTGGACTTTCTCAATAGTCCTGAACCTGTTCTTTCAGCACGGGGGCTGCTCACCTCCTCCCCATATTGTGCTGCTCAGTGCAGTAGTCTGGGAACTGATCTTGTCTGTGAAGAAGAAAAATATGCATTGAGTGCTTCAGTTTTTTCCACATCATCTGTCACTAGGTTGCCTCCCCCATTCTGTAAGCGGCCCACACTTTTCCTGACCTTCGTCTTGTTGCTAACATACCTGTAGAAACCTTTGTTCCCTTTCACATCCCTTGCTAGCTGCAACTCCAGTTGTGCTTTGGCCTTCCTGATTCCACCCCTGCATGGAATGGAAGTATCTTTATACACCTCCCTAGTCATCTGACCAACCTTCCGCTTCTCGTAAGTTTACTTTTTGTGTTTAAGCTCACCGAAGACTTTTCTGTTAAGCCAAGCTTGTTGCCTGGCATATTTGCTCTGCACATCAGGATGGTTTGTTCCTGCACCCTCAATAAGGTTTCTTTAAAATACAGCCAGCTCTCTTGGACTCCTTTCCCCTTCACATTAGTCTCCCAGGGGATCCTGCCCCTCAGTTCCCTGACGGAGTTGAAGTCGGCTTTTCTGAAGTCCAGGATGTGTATTCTGCTGTTCTCCTTTCTTCCTTTTGTCAGGATGCTGAACTTGACCATCTCATGGTCACTGCTATCCAGGTTGCCACCCACTTCTACTTCCCCTACCAATTCTTCCCTGTTTGTGAGCAGCAGGTCAAGAGGAGCACGGCTCCTAGTGAGTTCTTCCAGCACTTGCACCAGGAAGTTGTCCCCAGCACTCTCCAAAAACATCTTTGGCATGTGTTTTCCTGTTCTGTCTCTGTCTAGCCTATGGTATTTCTGCCCCCATCACCATAGTGTCTCTAGGCAGATTGAAATTTAGGGCAGGATTTTCAAGAGTGCCAAAGTGATTTAGGGCCTTTACAGTGGGGCGTGTGCTCCTCAATCACTTGGGTGCTTCTGAAAATTCCGCATGTGATCTCTCTCCCACCTCGCTACTACCCTTCAGGTCCTGCACGGCATCTTCCATCTTTCTGGGCAATGAGGCAGAGCTAGAACTGATGCTCTTTTCTTGCCCTAAAAGAGGTCACTGTGGACTGCTAGGCCCTTGCTACTTGTTAAACAGGCAATAGGGCCAGTCCCTGGGCTATCCATCCTCTGCCGCCCAGGTTAACCTAACTAATCACTGTCCCACCTTTAAACTAGAAACAGGGCTGCCATGCTCCATTGCAAACCTCTTGGGTGGAGCTCACCAGCCTGTGGATGGCGCTGTTTCACAGAGCCATTGGGACTGAGTCTGATCTCACTCCTGTAACCTTTTATTTTTATTTCAAGTAAATTTAGTGATGATGTATTACATCACTGAGAGCTCGGCTCCAGTAGCAACAGTCTTGAGTACAGAGTTACCGCTGCTTGTTTTAGATCTGGAGCTCATAGGAATACATGAAGGCCATGGGAAATAACACAGACAGTCACAAGGTCTAATATTTTGTATCAGTTTTATTAAAATTACCAGCACAGTTATGAATATCACAGCATACACAAATCCTAAATATATCCATGCAAAAATTCTACCTACAGTCCTACTCACATCCTCCTAGATAGGGTCTGCTGGCGCTCTCCTGGAGTGATCATCAGTAGACAGATGGTTCCTGCTGGAGTTTTCCCATAGGAAGCTCAATTTTCACGGTCTGGGCATCCTCTGTTATAATTTTTGACTATACTGATGTTCTGTGCATGTGCATGAAAATATCAACCCTCTTTTTCCTTATTGGTCTGGTATCCCCAAAACCTGAGTTACCCCATTTTTGATAGGTTGGGTGTAGTTCCTTTTATTCTCATTAGCATTGACCCACAACCTGTATCCTGTGGTTAAGGCAAATGTTAGAAACAAATGTGCCTCTCAAGCAATTTTTGTGATTTAAAATTAATTTTCCGGCTACTTTCTCACAATTCACCCCTTGGTACATCTTTTTCCATAATCTTATGGCATCGGTTTATTCTTCAGTCATTTAATTATGTCAGCATTTCTTCTCTCTAAAGCCTAAAATAGCTAAGCTAAAATCTTCCAGGCCTTAGCATATAGGCCTTGCGTTTCAGCCTTCCTTACTTAGACACCTAATACATAATTATTTCTTCTAAATATTGATCAATGTTATACTTCTATAATCCTACAACTTAACTTTAGTGAGCATACTATGATTCTATATGACATGACATGTTAGTTGATTATAACATCACACAATAAATTATTGATAACATAAAATCATTGGCTACATCTTCCCCCTTTGGCAGGGTGAGTATTACATTTGATAATAAAATAAGAACCGTGTCACATACATATTACATGACAGTATACAGCAATGCCCTCCATCAATGGACCACCACCTTGTTGTGGTTGGAGGGCTTGTGTGTCTCGATGACCCCTAGAGCTATGCTGGTTGGAGCTTTGTGCTCCTGGTAGGGTCTCCCATGCCAGACAGGTCGAAGGGTAGAGACCAGACGAAGTGTGGTCCCTGGTCCTCCAGGTTGGGGGTTTGGCACAGGGCTAACCACCCTGTCCTAGAAAACACTTGGGGTTACGGAAACAGCAACAAAGAAAATTTCCACGAACAGGTGTGATGGGCCTCTAGGGTCTCCTCAAGGGACTTGTATGAATGGAGCTACTGACAGGATGATAGAGGTTTTGAACACCAAAACAAAGACAAGGTTAGGATTTTGGAATGTTCGTACAATGTATCAGATAAGTAAGCTGGCGCAAGTAACAGCAGAGATGCGTCGTTACAGCCTGCACATTTTAGGCATTAGTGAGAGCAGATGGACTGGATCTGGCAGAATGACAACATCAACCGGGGAGACAGTTTTATATTCTGGAAGAGAGGACAATCAGCATGAAGAAGGAGTAGCCATCATCTTGAGAAAAGGAATTGAAAAGAGTCTGATAGAATGGAAACCTGTCAACAGCAGATTGATAAAAGTGAGAATGAAGGGAAAGTATGTAAACATGACCATTATCCAGTGCTACAGCCCAACCAACGACAGCGATGATGAAGTAAAAGACTTCTTTTATGAACAGCTAGAGGTAGAAGTCAAGTCAGCACCTCGACATGACGTGATGATTATCATGGGTGATTTAAATGCAAAAGTTGGGAGTGACAACACCAACAATAAGCATGTAATGGGAACACATGGATGTGGGATAAGGAATGAGAATGGAGAAAGACTGGTTGAGTTTTGTGACATCAACAACCTGGTTGTTGGAGGCACGTTGTTTTCACACCGTGACATCCATAAACTGACATGGTACTCGCCCAATGACAGAGACAAAAACCAGATAGACCACCTGCTCATTAATGGAATGTGGAGGAGATCATTGCTGGATGTGAGAGTGAAACGTGGGGCTGACGCTGGAAGCGACCACCAACTGGTAACAGCAATGGTACGACTTAAACTCCGGAAGGCGCAGAACAAATCTCACATACAACGAAGATTTGACATCCAAAAATTACAGGATTCACGCACAAAACATAGTTTTGTCACACAAGTGAAAAACAGATTTCAAGCGCTGCAGGATCTAGCCACAGAAAGCAATGCTGGTAACATCAATACAGTCTATAATAATATAAAGACTGCATACCAACAGAGTGCTGAAGAATGCTTGGGCTATAGGGAGAAGAGAAAATCTAAGCAATGGATCCAACCAAACACCTGGAAAGTTATAGAGGAGAGACGCAAGCTGAAGAGTCAGATGATCAGCACTCGATCAGCAAGATTACAAGAACGCTATAAACAACACTACAGTGAGGCTAATAAGACAGTAAAAAGAATGGTGCGCGCTGACCGCCGTGCTTTTGTCGACGACCTCGCAAAAGAGGCAGAAAGTGCTGCAGCTCGAGGAGAACAAGGACAATTGTACAGAATTACTAAGCAAGTGTGCGGCAAGTACCATTCCACAGTCAGCCCACCCATCAAGGACAAGCAAGGAAAACTCCTCACAACACAAGCGGAACAAGACGCACGCTGGGCTGAACATTTTAAAGAAATACTCAACAGAGAATCATCGGAAGAAGGTGCTAACATATCAGGAAGGGAGACAGATTTAGATATCAACATCGATCCACCTACCAAAGAAGAAATTATATCAGCAATTAAGAAACTGAAGAACAACAAAGCCCCAGGAAAGGATAACTTGAATGCAGAACTTTTCAAAATAGACCCAGAGACAGCAGCTGGAATACTGGAACCACTTTTCAGAACAGTTTGGACAGAAGCCTGCGTACCGGAGGATTGGACCAAAGGGGTGATCATCAAGTTCCCAAAGAAGGGTACACTCAGTGATTGCAATAACTGGCGTGGAATCACCCTTCTGTCAATACCCAGCAAGATTCTCGCCAAAGTCATCATAGATAGATTATCAACAGCAGTTAATGAAACGTTGAGAAAGGAGCAGGCAGGTTTCAGAAAAGGTAGGAGTTGTACAGAACAGATTTTTGCTCTGCGTAACATCATAGAACAGAGTGCAGAATGGCAACGACAACTCCATGTGAACTTTGTAGACTTTGAAAAGGCCTTCGATAGTGTAGATAGAGACAGATTATGGCAGATTCTGAGGGCCTATGGAATACCGCATCACATGGTGGAGCTCATTAGGAGCTTCTACAAAAACTACAGTTGCTGTGTTGGAGGAAGCGACATATGGTTTGAAGTTAAGACCGGAGTCCGTCAAGGCTGCGTAATGTCGCCACTGCTCTTCAATCTTGTTATTGACTGGGTGATGCGACGCACAACTGAGGAGGGGCATACCGGCATCAGATGGACGCTCTTCTCCACACTTGAAGATCTGGATTTTGCCGATGACTTGGCACTTCTTTCTCACACTCATCGGCATATGCAAGATAAAACAGATAAATTAAACCAGTACAGTTCACAAGTTGGCCTTAAGATAAGCCAGAAGAAGTCAGAAGTCATGACCTTGAACATCACAACACAAATCCCCATCAAGATCAATAACAACGATCTTCCCTTTACTGACAGATTTGTATACTTGGGTAGCATCATCACCCCAGATGGCGGAGGTAAGCAAGACATTCAGAATAGACTGAGTAAAGCACGGAATGCCTTCATCAGCATGAACAACATCTGGAAATCCTCGAAGTACAGCGTGCACACCAAGCTGAAACTATACAACAGCTGTGTTCTCTCAGTGCTTCTCTACGGAGCAGAATGCTGGTGCATGACACAACGGGATCTTACTAAGCTGTCCATATTCCATACCAAGAATCTCAGAAGAATAATTAGGATATTTTGGCCAAATAAAATTTCCAACGAAGATCTATTGTCTCAGTGTAAACAAGAAGACATGGCCACTATAATTATGAAAAGACGCTGGCGATGGATAGGTCATGTGCTACGAAGAGAGGACGGATCCATTATCAAAATTGCACTCCACTGGAAACCAGATGGAAAGAGAAAGAGAGGAAGACCAAAGATAACCTGGCGCCGAACGGTAGAACAAGAATTAAAAGACCATCACTACACCTGGGGAACAATAGGCACTCTGGCCCGCAACCGGCAGAAGTGGAAGGACTTTGTTGCTGCCCTATGCGCCACTGGCGTCACGGGCAGTAAGTAAAGTATACAGCAATAATTAAAATAATACACAGCAAACATAAGTGGTATAATATTCAAAATGTGTATGTAACTTAAATCTATGCCTAAAATTTATAGGTACTTTTCTCTATGTGTACTTCATTATTTTATACTTCTTGGGGATTAGTTCTTCCTCTAAGGATCATTTCAAGTGGTAGATCCTGAAAAAAGAAGAAAGGAGAACAGCAGAATACAGATCCTGGACTTCAGAAAAGCAGACTTTGACTACCTCAGGGAGCTGATCGCAGGATCCCCTGGGAGACTAACATGGGGGGAAAGGAGTCCAAGAGAGCTGACTGTATTTTAAATAAACCTTATTGAGGGTGCAGGAACAAACCATCCTGATGTGTAGAAAGAAGAGCAAATATGGCAGGCGACCAGCCTGGCTTAACAAAGAAGTCTTCGGTGATTTTGAACAGTGCAGCTTGGTCAGATGACCAACGAGGAGTATAAAAATATTGCTCGAGCATGCAGGAATGAAATAAGGAAGGCCAAAGCACAATTGGAGTTGCAGCTAGCAAGGGACATGAAGCGTAACAAGAAAGGTTTCTACAGGTATGTTAGCAACAAGAAGATGGTCAGGGAAAGGGTGGGCCTCTTACAAATTGCGGGGAGGCAACCTAGTGACAGGTGATGTGGAAAAAGCTGAAGTACTCAATGCCTTTTTGCCTCCATCTTCACAGATGAGGTCAGCTCCCAGACTACTGCACTGGGCAGCACACTATGGGGAGGAGGTGAGCAGCCCTCAGTGGTGAAAGAACAGGTTCAGGACTATTGAGAAAGTCTGAATATGCACAAGTCCATAGGGCTGGATGCAATGCACCCAAGAGTGCTGAGGGAGTTGGCTGATGTGATTGCAGAGCCATTGGCCATTATCTTTGAAAACTTGTGGCAATTGGGGGAGGTCCCAGATGATTGGAAAAAGGCAAATATAGTGCCAATCTCCCATAGTATTCTTATCAGCAAGTTAAAGAAGTATGGGATGACTGGACTATAAGATGGATAGAAAGCTGGCTAGATCATTGGGCCCAACGGGTAGTGATCAATGGCTCGACATCTAGTTGGCAGCGGGTTACAAGCGGAGTGCCCAGAGTTTGGTTTTGTTCAACATCTTTGTTAATTATCTGGACGGTGGGGCGGATTGCACCTTCTGCAAGTTTGCAGATGACACTAAACTGGGGGGAGTGGCCGATACGCTGGAGGCAGGACTAGGATACAGAGTGACACAGACAAACTAGAGAATTGGGCCAAAAGAAATCTGATGAGGTTCAACAAGGACAAGTGCAGAGTTCTGCACTTAGGACGGAAGAATCCCAGGCACTGCTACAGACTGGGGATTGACAGGCTAGGCAGCAGCTCTGCAGAAAAGGACCATATGGTTATGGTGGACAAGACGCTGGATATCACTCAACTGTGTGCCCTTATTGCCAAGAAGGCTAACGGCATATTGGGTTGCATTAGTAGGAGCATTGCCAGCAGATGGAGGGAAGTGATTATTCCCCTCTATTCTGCACTGGTGAGGCCATATCTGGAGAATTGTGTCCAGTTTTGGGCCCCCCGCTACAGGAAAGATATGGAGAAATTGGAAAGAGTCCAGAAGAGGGCAATGAAAATGATTAGAGGCTGGAGCACATGACTTATGAGGAGAGGCTGAGGGAACTAGGTTTGTTTAGTCTGCAGAAGAGAAGAGTGAGGGGGGCTTTGATAGCAACCTCAACTACCTGAAAGGGGGGTTCCAGGGAGGATGGAGCTAGGCTGTTCTCAGTGGTGGCAGATGCTAGAACTAGGAGCAACGGTCTCAAGTTGCAGTGGGGGAGGTCTCGGTTGAATATTAGGAAAAACTTTTCCACTGTGAGGGTGGTGAAGCACTGGAATGGGTTACCTAGGGAGGTGGTGGAATCTCCATCCTTAAAGGTTTTTACGGTGCAGCTTGACAAAGTCCTGGCTGGGATGGTTTAGTTGGTATTGGTCCTGCTTTGAACAGGGGTTGGACTAGATGACCTCCTGAGGTCCCTTCCAACCTTAATCTTCTGTGATTCTATGATTCTATGGTCTATTATTCCTCTGCTCGGTGGTACATAGTTATATTCACATGGATCTTGTGGAACTTGATATGGGTTTATGATGCAATGTCTTCATAAGTTTGCACATCTTCATATACATGTTCGTATATTTCATCATTAGTTGTAGTCGTTGCTGGTGAAGTGACAGATGACAACAAGGGAAAGGAAATAGGCTGCATTATATGAGGCAGGGCTTTAACCCTTTCCGTACGTATGGGTCTAAGTCTTCCTCTCATGAAACATATGATAAGGATGGTACACATAGTAGGGATACATTGGTCAACAATCCATCCGTTTCCATTTCTCAAGGGGTACTGTCTTGTGAGCTACTACTATCCAAATTTTCAGATATTGTTTGATTCGTCTTATTCATGTCATTACTAATTTCAATTAAATGAGAATCCTTTCGGTCTAACTATTGTTGTAGCTGTAAGGTTAAGGGTGGTATATATGCATGAAACACTGAAGATCTTTGTTTTCTCAGATACTGATAACCAGGGTTGCTAAGAATAACAGTTTCATTTTCAAAAATAGACATCAGAGATATTGTTGTGTGCCCAGTAATTGTAGATACTTGGGGTTTAAAACCAAAATTCAGAATTGTGACCACACATCTATGTTAACCATAATAAAATTCTGTATGATTGGTTATTAACCTGTACTGTGCTGCTCCAGCATAGGCTATCTGTTCTTTAGGAGATCTTCATTTGATTAGTTGTACTGGGCTTGAGATTTGTGTTGCATTCACTGCCAGAAGATCCCGTTTGTACCTTTCCAGTTGGCCACATACTGGAGTTATTACTGCAAACACATCACACCTACAAATCCATTGATGCCCCCTTTTGAGAGCAACAAGCCATCTGTGGAGTCTTCATGTTTGGGCATTGTGATGATTCTCCACTAGCGGAGGTACTTGCATCTGTTCCCTATAGATGTCATCTTCTAGGTGGTCTATGGACTACACAGTAGCCAATTGATCAAATACATCCTTATTTGGATCAAACACAAGTAATGATAATGTGAACGAAGCATACAAGGATATTGACATGTCATAGGGTTTTCTTAAATAACATGTGCCATGATTTGGATGTGTTGTCACAGATCCCAGGTTTCTAATTGCACCAAATGATTTTTTTTTTACATTCCATTTGGCACTTAACCTTTTCCCCTTCATACTTTTTAATACACTGTAGACGATACTAATTCAAAATTTGCTGATCTTTGATCAATTCTGGTACCAATTCTGGAATTCTGCAATTCAGTTCTGAGAATTGCAAGGTATTCTCAATGGTATTTATTATATATTCCCCATATGCTGAACAAATAATTTCTTTCCCAAGATGGTGATTTTTGTCTTTATCATTATTATATTTTATCAATTGATTAATATTCTTTTGAGTTTCATTAAAGAATCTGGTTATTTCATGCATATTATACACTGTAAATCGTTCTTCAGTTGCTAAACCATAAATCCTTTTTAACATTGAATCAATTACTGGATTAGTTTCTTCCTGGATTACATAATTGATATGCTTTTTGATTCGGTTAACATCAACTTTATTCTAAATTGACATTCCTGTGCCAAATAAACCTATGATACTGTTCAGAACTCCCAAAGGACTAATTCTTCATTTTCTTCTAGGAGCATAAAGGTTAGTTCGAATCTCAAGACCCAAGATAGCAATATCCTGTACTTCTTGTTGATAAGCAGTAATCTTATCCACGAGTAGTACTGAAATGAAAGATACAACTGTAGTATCTCTACAATAACTGAATTCACTCATTTGCTGATTAGATAAATTTAACACAACAGGGATATGCATAAATTGCGCTTGGTTAATTAATACCCCTGATATAGATGTAGCTGTGAGACCACTAACAGCACCTTCTTGCAGATCTGGACATTCCACTGAATTCTGTGAATCAAGGTCTCTTTCCACTATTACTGCCTGTACCACTACTTTGAAATATTTATTAATAGCTTTTGTTCTATCCAAAAAACTAATTTGGATCCAGGCTTCATATTCTCCTTGATCTTCATAATTTAGGTTATATATGGTCATTGCTCCATTTCTTACTGAGCTTTGACGCTTGGTTATGTTTCTCCATGATCCATTTGGAATTCTATCTCTTACTGGTAAAGAGTGAACTTCACCTGTAATATACTGTATGTTTTACATCCTCCCCCTGCTAGATTCCTCCAGTAAGGGAGAGATCTTTTTCCAATCCACAAAAGGCATTCATTCATTTTCTTCTATGTCATATGCAAGAATAGTTGGTTTCCCTACTGCTCCTTTAATGTTTTGATAAAATTTATTATGAGTAGTTGGAAGATGTATTTGATTGCCAACTTCTTTTTGAAAATAATGCACATACCTTCCTCCATGTGTCTGGAGCTCCAGTGGAAAATCCTTCTGCAATACAACTTTTTGCTCATCCTTCAATACTAGATGTAATCTCAATCTGTACAGACCTGACATATGATTCAATAAGCAAGTCTGAGTCCAGTCCCAACAAAACATCCTGATTTACTACAATGATCTATGTCTCTTGTGGCACCAAAACAGTCTGTGACTTAGTTTGAAAGGCAACATTCAAGCAGAAGTACAGGATCAGTGTTGTTATGCCCAGCACTTTTTTCTTTTCCTGTTACTGGGCTGGCTCTCCACTTCCTCTTTTGCAATCAATGTCTCTGGTTCCTCTGTTTGTGGACAAATCTCTCTTTTCTGGTACAACGTTAATTGATTAGCATGATAGAACTTATCTATGTTTCTGCTCCCATCTGAAATTCTTATTTTGTATTTAGAGGTACTGACTCTCTCCACAATAAACTGTGGCCAAGTCCATCGGTTGCATAAATTGTGTTCAGGTACAGCATATGATAGGCGCATAACCTGATCTCTAATTTCCCAAGCATTCTCTCTTTGGCTTTTATCAAAACGGGCTTTTGCCTTCCGTTTGGATTTTCCCAGTTTGACAGCTAGCTGTAAGTGAATCTGATTCAAATGATTTTGTAATGCTGGCAGATAAGTTTCTAGTTTAATGCCCTCTAGCTGTGTGCCACTGGTGTGCCATAAAAGATGATCTGGCATTCGCATATTTCACCCAGGCATCCCCTCAAAGAGCTTACGGTCTGTGGAGGCAGCTCCATTAAAATGAGTGGAATCAGGGTATCCCAATGGTGTCCATTGGCATCTGCCAGTTTCTGCAGCATTAGTTTGATGGTGCAGTTTGTTCATTCTGCCAGCCCTGATGACTGAGGCCTATATGGAATAGGCAATTTTTGTTGCATTCCCAACAACTGTAAGCATTTTTGGAACACTTGCCCAGTAAAACATGTTCCTCTATCTGACTCTACCCTAGCGGGGAGTCAACGTTCCACTAAGATTTTTGCTGGCGCTAAAGCGGTATTTGCTTTCAAAAAAAATTCTTCCACCTGTTTAGAGTAGGGTGACCAGATGTCCCAATGTTATAGGGACCATCCCGATCTTCGGGGCTTTTTCTTATATAGGCTCCTATTACCAAACACCCCTGTCCTGATTTTTCACACTTGCTATCTGGTCACACGCATTAGAGAATGGATCAGTGATAACCAAAAGATCATAGAATCATAGAAGATTAGGACTGAAAGGGACCTCAGGAGGTATCTAGTCCAACCCCTGGCTCAAAGCAGGACCAACACCAACGAAATCATCCCAGCCAGGGCTTTGTCAAGCTGGGCCTTAAAAACCTAGAAGGATGGAGATTCCACCACCTCCCTAGGTAACCCATTCTAATGCTTCACCACCCACCTAGTGAACATTTTTTTCCTAATATCTAACCTAGATCTTCCCCACTGCAACTAGAGACCATTGCTCCTAGTTCTGTCATCTGCCACCACTGAGAACAGCCTAGCTCCATCTTCCCTGGAGCCCTGTTTCAGGTAGTTGAAGGCTGCTATCAAATCCCCCCTCACACTTCTCTTTTGCAAACTAAACAAGCCAAGTTCCCTCAGCCTCTCCTCATAAGTCATGTGCTCCAGCCCCCTAATCATTTTTGTTGCCCTCTTCTGGACTCTCTCCAGTTTCTCTACATTCCTTCTGTAAAGGGGGGCCCAAACCTGCACACAGTACTCCAAATGTGGCCTCACCAATGCTGAATAGAGGGGAATAATCTCTTCCCTTGATCTGCTGGCAATGATCCTACTAATGCAGCCCAATATGCTATTAGCCTTCTTGGCAATGAGGGCTCACTGTTGACTCATATCCAGCTTCTTGTCCACTGTAATTTCCAGGTCCTTTTCTGACAAACTGCTGCCCAGCCAGTCAGTCCCCAGTCTGTAGCAATGCATGGGATTCTTCCATCCAAAGTGCAGGACTCTGTACTTGTCCTTGTTAAACCTCATCACATTTATTTTGGACCAATCCTCCAATTTATCTAGGTCACTCTGAATCCTATCCCTGCCCTCCAGTGTATCTACCACTCCCCCCAGCTTAGTATCATCTGCAAACTTGCTGAGGGTGCAATCCACCCCATCCTTCAGATCATTAATGAAGATGTTGAACAGAACGGGCCCCAGCACCAACCTCTGGGGCACTCTGCTTGTTACCAGCTGCCATCCAGTCACTGAGCAATTGATCACTACCTGTTGAGCCCAATGATCTACCCAGCTTTCTATCCATCTTATAGTCCATTCAACCAACCCATACTTCTTTAACTTGCTGATAAGAATACTGTGGGAGACCATTTCAAAAGCTTTGCTAAAGTCAAGGTATATCACATCCACCGCTTTCCCCACATCCATAGAGCCAGTCATCTCATCATAGAAGGCAATCAGGTTGGTCAGACATTACTTGGGATGAGCTAGTTGAAACTGGTGATGACTGAAAACCACAGGCCAGGATCTTGGCTTCCAGACACCACCTCCATCTCCTGGACCGTGCTGCCTCCCAAATACAGCTGTACTAATCAGGAGGGGCTGGGAAGGGAGGCAGGTGCTGTGCCTGTGAATGGGAAGGGAGGTGGGGCCATGCTCGATGAGAGCAGCAGGTCGTACAGGCCAGTCTCGCTATTAAGATGCGGTTCACAAAAGAAGATGTTGAGAAGCTCTGTTTTATTTCACAAAGCGGTCATGAGCAGAAACGGCCTGTCTCTAGTCTACCCAGCCCGCGGCACGGCTCACTAACGCCCATGCCAGTGCGTCAGCACTCCTCTGGAAGTCCGAGCTGGGCAGAGCTGGAGTTCTGATTGAAGGGTCCTACTCCCCGAATGGGAGAACCTACAATAGCTTTAAATCCTAGACGCGTGCGTACCAAGGTGGTGCCAACGTCGCTTACTCTTGTTCGCTCATGCTAGTAACCTTGCTGGCTACAAAACCCAGCCGGAGGTAAATGAATTAAAAAGGGGCATGAGGACAGTAGGTGGGGTGAGCTACTTAGCTCATTTGTACATATGGGGTCTGACCCTCGTTCCACTGGAGACTTTGGCAGAATTCCCCTAGGGCCTGATTCATCTACACCAGTGCACAGTCAGTAGGTGTAAATCATTAGGGGTGAAATCCTGGCTGTCTTGAATGCAATAAGACTGTTCATAGTTGGATTAGCCAGGATGAAAATGTATAGAGATTTTGAACCATCATGATTCAGGGCAGCAGCCGAGTGCCAACAGCCTGGGGTCAGGAAGGAAATTCCGCTCTGGCCCTGTTAATGCAGAGCTATCTGTGAAGGGCTTTCTCACAACTTCCTGGGGGCAGCTGGGATCGGCCTCTATCAGAGACAGGTTCCTGGACTAGATGGACGTTGGGTTGATCCATTCTGACAAGCCCTATACTCACTGGGGGCTGGATGCTGTTCTCCCCCTGCCTCCTCCCCGTTAGTGGTAGGAATGTGTGTGTCGCAGGAGAACGGGACATGGACCTGGGGCAATATAGTGCTCCTCTCAGAGTTGGACTCCCAGGGGGGCAGCAAGGTAAGGCAAAGGGCAGAGCTAACTCCTGACTCCCTGTCTGCCCCAGCCAGTAGGTAGCAGCTGGCATGGAAGGCATGCAAACTGCACCTTGCTGAGAGGTAGGAGAGTGACCGCTGCTGCATGTGCGGCTAGCGCCCCCGGATGCCTCGTGCCTGCCCATTGAGTGGGTGGCTAAAAGCTGCAGTGGAGCCTGGGGTTGGCTGCCTATAAGGTTTGCAGAGTGTTATTCTGCATGTCAGTCATCCCGTGTGCTTTACAAATGAATAAATAGACATTTTGTTTAAAAATCTCCATAATAGGGATTGCAGCGCTTGGGCGAGGGGGCGGGGAGGACGCCATGGTGACAACAGTTTGTTACTCAAATAGTTGTTCGTTTCCAGGTAAAATCTTACATGAAATTGCCCCCAGAGTATTTTTGGTGGTTAGTTGAGTTTGCTAAATTGAGGGCTACTTGGGATGGGATCGCCCAGAGGGGTCCTTCATTCTCACCTAAAGAGAAGGGCCACCTGGACCATACAGAGTACCTGTCCTGCAGGAGGCTCCTGGAGTGCAAATGCTAGCTCTGGGGTGAAACTCATCAAGCATTTTAACAGGCACAGGGGTTCTGGATGGGAAGAGAATCATAGACTTGTAGGGCTGGAAGGGACCTCGCAAGGTCAGCTCATCCTGGCTACTCCTACTATGAACGTTCTTATGTCAATGGTCCCAGTTCTCCATCGCCCTGCACCTGGGGCAGGCATTTACCTCACTGCAAGGTAGGTGTAAAATGCCATCAGATTAGAAGGGTAGGGCCAGCTTCTCGTCTACACAAAGGCCCCTTGACACTGCAGTGGAGGGGCAAAGTGGGGTCAAGTCCATTCACACCCACGGTAAGGTCACTGTCCGGAGTGGTACCAAGAGCCTGGGTTCAAATGATAATTCAGGACAGAGGGTGAAATCCCAGGCCCATTAAACCAATGACAAAGCTCCTATTGCATTCAAGACACCAGGATTTCACCCCTAATGTTTTACACCTACTGATTGCACACTGGTGTAGATGAATCAGACCCTGGGGGAATTCTGCCCATGGCTCCAGTGGTAGCAGGGTCAGACCATATATGTATGAACAAGCTAAACAGCCCATCCCACAACCCCCTGAGCATCAACCTGTGCTGACCCTTTCATTGGTATTCTTCTACAGGTTTATTTAGCACCACGAATGAAATCTGCAGAGTACGGCTATTCGTTGTGTGTATTACAGTAGTGCATAGGGGAGAGATCCCAGCCGTGTACTGCACTGTACAAATGAAGAACAAAGGGACAGCGGTGCGCCTTCTAACCCTCATTGTAAGCCAAGTGGATGAGGGGCCATGTTCACGGCAATGGAAGATTCTGCTGCTTTGCCCTCTGACGGCTATTGAAAGGGATTTAGCGGGCTGTCTTCCCCTGATGGGACAAGAGGCAGGAGGTTGAAGTTAAGACTGTTTGATGTTAGGCCAGATTCCACCTGAGTTCCCTCCTTGAGTGGTCTCACTGAGGTAGCATGAGAGTGGCAGAGGTGTCCCCCTTTCCCCCCAGCCTTTACGCGCTGTTGTGCCTTGGAGGTGCTGGGGCAGAGTGACCTGCACCACTTGGGCATGGGGGCTCAGCGAGGTGAGTTGAGGATGGCCTGGCAAGCGTTCTTTTCAATATCACGGCTTTTGCCGGCAACAGAAAGAGTCGGCTCCTGCGTTTTCAGTGGGCAGGTCCCAGATATGACAGAGACGAGGGCCATATAAGCACTGGGGGAGAGGGGTGAGGGAGAGGCTTTTCAGCGCGCCACACCCCACTTCTTTCCCCCACTGCACCAGACACACATCAGATTTAGAGATCCCTGTTACTGGCCCATCCTTGCTTTTTGAATTGCACGGGTCTGCTCATATACTGCGGAGAATGGTGGCCTCTAATGGCAGATGCCGGGATAAACATTTGCCACCAGAAGAGAAGGCTGGCTTGCCCCGAGTCCCAGGATTGCTGCGGTTTGAAAGTCAGACTGCTCAACCGATTGTCCCATTCCCACCCCCGAGCCCCACTTAGCTGTGGAAATAGAACAAGGCCTCGTTTTTCCTCACAGGGGATCCGCACACCGTTCAGTTACAGGCATGGAATCCCAATTCCTTTAGCTGTAACGCTGTGGCTCCTTCAGGCCAGTGTCGTAGGGCTGACGGTCAGGCCAGCGAATGACGACGCTGGGAAGGGACAGAAAGAAAAGGTTCCTCCGTGACAGAGGGGCCTCCTGCAACGAGCAACGGTGTTACCTAGGGTCAGCGCCCCCGCAACCCTCTAATCTTAGCAATTCCTTTCTACAGTGGATCTTGGAGCCACCTATCTTTGAGGGGGTTAGAGGGCAGCTGACCACTTATAGGAACTCAGCATTCTTTGATGTAGGGCAGCTAGAACGGTAGGGGTCTGGCGCTGTGGGGCGGATACTGACCTGGTGTCAATTGTCAGAGCTCGTTTGAACTTAGTTTGCCCCAGATGTCGAGCACACGTCTAAGAACACCTGAGTTCTAATCCTGACGCACTGGGGCCTGTGGAAATCACCTAGCTTGCTGCCTTAGTTTCCCCATCGGGGAGATGGGGATAATACTCCTGTACCTGTCTGGGTGGGTCTTAATTGTGAGTCTTAATTCATGAATGCTTATAAGTGCTGTGAAAATGAAACGTGCTTGTTTGTTAATTACTGTGAAAGAGGGCCAGCGTCAGAGTGACAAGTATGGCAATTTTTTAGTCACCCCCTGTACATCCCCTCCCTGTGAAGTGGGACATTATAGTTATCTCAGTTTTATAGCTGGGGAAACTGAGGCAGAGAGGTGACTTGCTCAAGACAACATTGAAAGTGTCTGGATTGGACCTCCCTGGTTCCAGGGATGTGCTCGGACCTCTAGACCACACTGTTCTCTCAGCTGCGGGGGGCTAGCTGTTGATCTCTATCACTCTTTGATATGTGAGCTCATGTGTTGCCCTGATCTGCACCCTCTGCCACCCCAATGAAATTCAAATCAGTGCTTAGAGGGCACTGAGACGGGTGCTATAGCAAAGCTAAGATAGGCTGCCCAGTGTGTGACTCAGGGCAGGACAGGCCCTGAATTCCTGGCCCTCAGACATAGCTTTACCTGCAAAATCATCTTCCTGGGGCATCAGTTGCACAGGCCTTTTTTTTAACGGAGAGTTTCAGCCAGGTCATTGCAGTGCTGGAGCATTAATATTCCACCTGCCCATTAGGCAGCCCTGCCGTCCTGGCTGGAAGCCCCATATGTGCAGCCCAGGTAGTGCGCTAAGGCTCTGTTCGCAAGTCAATGGGAGACTCTGGGGATGTAACACACACAGGGAGGGGGCAGGAAAAGGTGAGATTCTTAGAGCCCCTCTAGACCGAGTTGGCCTTGCATCTCAACTTTACCCTGGGTTTCCATGCAGATGCCAGGCCCCTCCCTCTCCCAGTGGGTCCCCAGGCAGGTACCTGGGAGGGAGAACTGCCCCCTAACCTCTCCCCGTTGTGTTTCAGAGCGACCTTAGAAGATGTCGAACCAGAGCAACGGTGACACCAAGCCCCCATGTTTACCCCGGAATGGACTGGTGAAGATCCCCACCCAGCCCAATGGACTAGGCTCTGCCAGCATCACCAAAGGGACGCCAGCTGTGAAAAACCGGCTGTGCCAGCCTTCTTCCGTGCCTGCTATCATCAGCCCAGCCTTATCCAATCATAGTGACCTGCCCATATCCAGTCTGGCATCGCCGCTGTCCTTGTCTGCTCTGGCAGGGGTGCCGTCCCCTTCTGGCACCTCCATGGTGGGACTGAACTCGAGCGAGGCCTCCCCGACAAATGAGTGCCCCTCCCCGGAGAGGCTCCCCGGCTCCCCCATGGAAAGGCAGCTGGCTGTGGATGAGAAGATCCTCAACCGCTTGTTCTGGTACTTTTCGGCCTGTGAGAAATGCGTCCTGGCCCAGGTGTGTAAGGTGTGGAGGCGGGTCCTGTACCAGTCCAAGTTCTGGGTAGGCCTGACACCGGTGCTACACACCAAAGAGCTCTACAACATCCTGCCCAGTGGTGAGAAGGAGTTTGTTAACCTCCAGGGCTTTGCTGTCCGGGGCTTTGACAACTTCTGCCTGGTGGGGGTCTCGGACCTGGACATTTGTGAGTTCATTGACAACTACCCCCTGTCCAAGAAAGGGGTGAAGTCCATGAGCCTTAAGAGATCGACCATCACGGATGCAGGGCTTGAGGTAGGTCCCCTGCCCCCTGCCCCCAGCCTGGGTACCGTGAACCAGTGAGATGCGGCTGATGGAAGACTCCTGTTTGCTGCCAGCCATCTCCCGGGGGGCAGTGCAGGGTTCTGCCTGGCAGCGCGTTTTCTAGTTTGTTTGTAAACGTCTCGAATGATGGTGTTCGCTTCCCTTGGAAGCCTCTTCCACGGCCCCAAAGAACTCACCATCCAGGCGATTCTCCCGCTTCTCAGCCTTCATTTGCCATTGCTGAATTCCAGCCCATTATTCGGGGGGGGAAATTCCTCCCTCTCTTTGGCATTGATACCCTTCCACGGCTCACCATCACACTCCACTTAGCCAAGCTACTGCTATTTCTAACATATAATCTCTCTTCATGTGTCAGTTCCATCCCCTCCCTGCTTTTCTCTGAACTCCAGCCAACGGGTCAGTATCTCTCTGGCCATGCAGTGCCCAATGTTTCTGGTGCAGTCATATGACAGCGGGACTGTTGTTATTATTGAAATAGCACCTCAGGTCTCAGCTGTGAGCAGGGCCCCATGTGCTAGGTGCTGTACAAACACACTGTGAGAAACAGTCCCTGCCCCAAAGAGCTCTCAGGCAAGAAGCCAGGGGAAGGAAGCGTTGTTACGGCCATTGAGCGTATGGGCAACTGAGGCCCAGAGGGATTTTAAGTAACTTGTTCAAGGTCACATAAGACGGCTGTGATAGAGCCGGGCATTGACTCCACGTGACCTGAGGTCTAGGCCAATGCCTTAGCCGCAAGACCATCCTAGCATCTCACTCTTTGTGCTGTCTGCTGATGCTGGCCAGCCAGGTCTCACTTGCCATAGTGCAGTGCAGTGCAGTGCAAGAGAAAACACGCCCATTTCATTCGGTAGCCAGAGGCCAGAGAGAACGTTTGGTACCCAGATATAGTGGCTACACATTCCCATGATTCCTCCCTCTCCCAGGAGGCTGGGAGCTCTCATCTGATCTGTGTCAGCGATTCAAACAGAGCCTTTCCTTGGACACCCCCACACTCCACCCACCTAGCTGGCTTCCCTCCACTTGGAATACTAGCTCCGCTGCCCCGGTTGGCAGCTCAAGAAGTTAGCACTGGAGGTCGCAGACCAAGCTGAGAGAGCGGGTGTGGCGTACCATAGCACCCATGCCCAGGCCGCCCACGGGAGCAATTGCCCAGGGGCCAGGCAATTTTTAAGGGGGCTTGGTGATTTTAGAAGGGGCCCAGGCTATGGCTTCCCCTTGGGGAAGATAGCTCCTCATCCCACCTGTTCCGCCTGTGGTCCCCGTTCACCGTCCACCCCTGCTCTGACCCTGGCTCTGCTCCGTTCACCGCAGTGTCCCTCTCTACCAGCCCACTGCCCCGCTTGGCCCCCCTCCTCTCTCACACACCCCTTTCCCCGCTTGACCTCCCCACAGCCGCGTCCATCCCTGGCCCTTGCTCCCCGCTCAGCCCCTCCAGCTGTCGCTTGCTGCCTGGGGCAAGGGGGAGCGTGGAAGAGAGGAGGGCGACCAAACGATGGGGGGACATGTGGCGGCGAGCGGGAGAGGGGAAGAGCCTGGGGGTGGACTGTGGGAGGGGCCACGGAAGGGGCGGGGCTGTTCTGGCCTGGGGCCCGGAATTCCTGTCGGGGGCGGGGGGGAGGCCTGCTCATCCCCAGGCAGCTGAGTCAGCCTGAGTCAATCATGATGCACAGGGCACGGTCGTATCACTCCTTGGTCACTGCACTTGGCAGCGCTGCAGCATTAGGGAGGTGAGCAAGGCCTCCAAGTTGAGCTCTCCTTAGTCTGCCCAGGGGAGAGACTCACCCTGGGGGAGATGCCCTGGGACGCACTGCCGGTTCATTGCTTATATTCCTAAAAGCTCATGCATCAAGGCTTTAGCCAGGCATCTGCAGAGGTCAGGAAGGAATTTTTTTCCCCTTCCAATGTATGCTGGGGTAGGGAGTTGATCTTCTGAAGCATCAGGAATGGCCACAGCTAGAGATGGGATGCTGGGCGGGGTGAGCGGGGTGGGCAGGGCTCTGAGGTCTCTCTCAGGTGTGTGGCTGGCTGGTTCTGGCTCACATGCTCAGAGTCTAGCTGATCACCCTGTGTGGGGTCAGGAAGGAACGCCCCCCAGGTCAGATAGGTAGTGACCTTGGGAGGTTCTCGCCTTCCTCTGTAGCGCAAGGTCACGGGTCACTTGCCAGGAGTATCTGGGTGTAGCTCACTTAATTGATTCTCTGCCATTGCAGTCACCTAGGGTCCTGGTGAATGTTAGTCCGTCCTGCTCTCGGCCTGTGGCACAGAACCCTTCAGTCTTCAGTGGCTGAGTGTAGTTGTTGGGTGTAGTGTGTGGGTGCAGGGCAGTGTTGGTGGCCTTCTGGAGAGAAGGTCAGACTATGTGATCTGGTGGCCCCTTCTGGCCTTAAACTCTGTGACTCTCCATCTTTTCCGCCACTTCCTTGCTGTGTTCCCAGTGAAATCTGTCCCCAGACACAACCCTTGGATAGAGCAGAATAAAGGCTGAGATGCCACTATCCTTTAAAACAATCTGGCCATAATAATATTGCTACCTAGCTTTTCTGTGGGACTTTTCATCCACAGAGCCCAAAATATACAAAGGAGGCAAGTATGCTCCCCATTTTATACATAGGGAAACTAAGGCACAGAAAGGTTAAGTGATTTGCCCAGGGGTCAGCTAAAAGGCCAGCAATTGAACGGGGACTAGAACCCAGGTCTCTAGATACTTAGCTAAATACCTACTCCACTAGACCAAGTTTGCAATGCCCACAAGATGCCATCATTGTGTCTTTTGCACACATCGTTAGGTTCCAAATAACCATATTTACCAACTATACGCAAGCACACTGGGCCCAGCTATGTCCATCCTACTGCTCTGGATAGTTTCTGGTGGCAACTAAATCACAGAGTACGGTGAGCGCCACGAGACGGCTCACAACTATTTAAAGGGATATTCCTTCTTCCTATGCACTGCTGCTTCGCACACAGGAAAGGTGCATTTACATTTCCAAGTCTAGCTTTAATGTGGCCCAATACTTCCCCTACCCCACCAGGCTCCTCATCAATACTCCATGAGCATAAAGTCCACCCTGCTGTGTGGATCCAGTCCAGCAGGGCCCTCGTCCCTGTGTGCTGGTAAAGCCCGGTCCTAGTCTTCCAGCCCTCATCAGCTACTGGGCAGGGAGTCTCTGCCACACATCAGGAAGTGTCTTGATGGATTACAGGCAGATAAACCTTTGGGATGTGAGTGCCATGGTGGAAAGAATCCCCCAGATTTGTAAGCTGATGACAGCTGGGTGCTGGGCGACTGCTGCCAGAGCAGTGTGCAGGACCCAGGCAGAAGAAGGGGAGATGCTTTGGCTGCATCCTGGCTCCTTAAGGCTACATCATGGGACTTGGTGACTAACCCAAGGGAAGGGGAGACAGGTGGAAGGTGGACAGTCAAATTACATCTTGCTGGAGCTGCCGAGAAGAGCTCCCTCCCTCCTTCTTGCGGGCGCGTGGGATTGAGTGGAGAGCAGAGATGCTATGGCAGGTGGGGCGGGGTGTGGCCACTGGACTAGGAATGTCAAGATGGGACAAGGCATCCTGTCTGGCCGGTAGCAGGAGGACAGGCTGGAGTGAGGGGATGCTCCGGCTTGTGTGGTGGCTGGCTAGCTCGCTGGTCAGAACGTGACATCTGTCTGAGGACAGCGGTGGTCTAGAGCCCACAGGGGCCTTGTGGATGAGGAGGACTGTGGAATCTAGGGGGAGAGTGGGCGGGGACCCAGGAGCAGAGTTAATGGTATGTTGAAGGCTCAGCTGTGTGCATGAAGCATTTGTATGTTACGTGTTGTTTTAAAGGCAATATAGTCCTCAACAGAGATCTTTACTCTGGGGATTTCCTTTGCTGGTGTTAAAGTGGGCATGAGTATCTTGGTAATGCTCATGTGCTCCCAGATGTTGCTCTGCTGTAGTGAGCTCTGTGATCACGTCTACACTGTGACTCTGTCACTGTAGCTATGCCAGCATAACCCTGTAATGTAGACGTGGCCGCAGAGCTCACGACAGCTGAGCCACCTCTGGGAGCATGTAAGCATTACCAGCATACTCGTTCCCACTTTAACTAGCTTCTGTCGAGATGGAGGGGGATTTGCCTTCACTGTAGAAACACCAATTCCTCGAGCAACGCTAGCTGGGTTGACAGAGGCATTCTGCCATTGACCTAGCGTAGCTGTGTCTACACCGGGGCAAGGTCAGTGTTGTTATGGCACTCGGGGGTGTCGATTTTTCCCACCCTTGAGCGCCGTAGCTGTACTGACCTACATTTTAAATGGAGACCAGGGTTTTATTTGTTAGGTGCCCTCGTGGTACTTGAATTTCCATGTGCCGCGCTGGGTGCTTAGAACACCCGCTGGGCCTCACATGCAGTCCTCGCCGGATGCAGGCTTGTCTCTGGTGTAAGCCAGCCCGGGTTCGAGCTTCTACCCAAGAGGGCGTAAGCTTCACTGGCATAGTCACCAGAGCTTGCATGCAGCCTACGCCCCACCAATCAGGTCTGCCTAAAGTTGGTGGTTACAGGCTCCACGAGGCTGTGCTGATGGGGTGTATCGCTTGCCAGCAGAACTTACGTCTCCAGAAAGAATTTCACACGAATCAGAACCCAAAACCCTTCGTAGCCTCCTCTGTGAATCTGCTCTGCTCAATGTCTCCAGCAGAGCAGAGACTGTAAGAGAGAGCAGCAAACAGGATGGCCCCCGAATCCTGGGGGAAACGTTTGCATTGGTTCAATGGGGTGCGTTTACGCTGGGTTTCACTGTAAGGTGGAGCCCATGTGGGCAATTTTAAGAGGACACACAACAGGGCAGGGCTGGCTCCAGGGCCAAACGGTGTGTGACCCAGGAAAAGAGAAGGCAGTCATTGAGCAGGGGAGGGAGGCGGGAGGGAAGAAGGTGGGATGGAAACTAACCAAGGAGAGGCTAGGGAGACATTTTCACAGAGCTTTGTGTGACTGATATTCAGAGGATCCTGAGGAGAAATCTCATGCTTGAGGCCTTCAGCCAATCACCTGCAGGGGTCAGGAAGGGCTTTTTCCTCGATGCACACTTGGCCAGATGTATTCTGGGTTTTGGTGTTTGGTTTTTTTTGCCTTCCTCTGAAGCATCAGGGATTGGCTGCAGCTGGAGATGGGCCAGCCAGGTGGGCTGGAAAAGTGCTTTAAGGTGGTACAGAGACGCCTTTCTCTTAGATGTTGGCTGGCACGTCTTGCTCAGATTCTTCGGGTCCATCTGATTCTGATCACTAGGTTGGGGTGAGGAAGGAATTTCCCCCCAGCTCAGACTGGCAGGGACCTTGGGGGTTTTCACCTTCCTCTGCAGCATGGGGCATAGATTGCTTGCTAGGATCATGTAGGCATATCCCACATAATCAATTCCCTGCTGCTACGGGGGCCTCGGGCACTGCTGCGCCTGTTCTCTGCCTGCGACACACAACAGTTTAGTCTCCTGAGAACTGAAATTCTTTAGTCCAACACCAGTTATTGTGCTCAACATGGGGGTGAATGTAATGGCCTGTGACGTACAGGTCAGCCGAGATGATGCACTGGGCCCATCAGCACCTCTGAAGTGTGGCAGGGGGATTGTCCCGTGCCCCTTGAACTTGACAGCATGTCTCTTGGCAGGTGATGCTGGAGCAGATGCAGGGTGTGGTGCGCCTGGAGCTCTCCGGCTGCAATGACTTCACTGAGGCCGGCCTGTGGTCGAGCCTGAATGCCCGCATCACGGCCCTGAGCGTCAGCGACTGCATCAACGTGGCGGACGACGCCATCGCCGCCATCTCGCAGCTGCTGCCCAACCTGACGGAGCTCAACCTCCAGGCCTACCACGTGACGGACACGGCCTTGGCCTACTTCACCGCCAAGCAGGGCTACACCACCCACACGCTGCGCCTCAACTCCTGCTGGGAGATCACCAACCACGGCGTGGTCAACATGGTGCACAGCCTGCCCAACTTGAGCGTGCTGAGCCTCTCGGGCTGCTCCAAAGTGACTGACGACGGGGTGGAGCTGGTGGCCGAGAACCTGCGGAAGCTGAGGAACTTGGATCTGTCGTGGTGCCCTCGGATCACCGACATGGCCTTGGAGTATATTGCCTGTGACCTGCATAAACTGGAGGAGCTTGTGCTCGACAGGTAGGTGGGTAACTGAGCCTTCTGCAGGGTCCATCCAGGGAGGGGGAGCAGCTGGGAGCTCCCTTGCAGGAGCTCCCAGGATCAGAGTAGCTGTCAGCTCCCCTGACACCACTTCTCCCTCTAGCACCCCATGCTGGGAGAAGCGAGGACAGGCCGGCTCAAGCTCCTGCTCCATTCCCTACAGCAGCTCCGGCTGGGAGAGGCTAGGGCTGGAGCCGCTGTGAGCCGCCCTTCACACACTGCAGAGCCGCAGGGATTGTGGGGCGAAATTGCTAATCAACAGCTGTGGTGAGAAATGCGCCTGTGATTCCTTCCCATCCAGCGCACTGGGAGGAAAGTCACTGGTGTGTTCAGGTTGCTGATCCCCCTCAGTCCCCACAAGCCGGGGAGGATGGTGCATGGAAAAGCGTGAACTAAAACTGCCCTGAAGGCCGCAAACATGGTTTCTTCACAGAACGGAACCGCCTTCCTCCGGGGCGACGTATGAAATGGAGAGAAAGGACCAATAGAAGAGGGGCAGGGAAAGAGAAAGAGACAGAAAGGAGGGGTAATATCCCTGCCAGCCTTTGGGGAGCTAGGTTGGGGGGATACGTCCTGCTTCTAGCCCGGATGTCTTCACACATGGTTGGAGATAGGTCTGAGCCAAATTCCTCTCCCCTCCCCCGTTTTGGGGAATCTCTGGAGCCTGCAGACCTGGACTAGGACACTCACAAGGCGCACAGGCCATCCAGTGCTCCCAGACCTGAAGTAGCCTCCTGGTGTCCCTGCCCATCAGCGCCTGCCAGGGCAAGGGGCCGTGATGAAACGCAGTGGGGTGCGGCGGGGGAATGCACCAAACTCGCTGCACCTCCTGGGACCTCTTGCAAGCCTGGGAAGGGCTTGGTTGGAGTTGTGGGGTTGCAGGCTTTGCAGCTGCGCTGGCCCATCTCTGCTCCACGGTTTGTGCCCCGTGCTGACAGCACGAGGCAGTGCCCGGCGGGACATTGTCAACCCCCATTGGTTATTGGAGCCTGTGGGCCAGCCCTGCTGCTGCTGGGAGCTGTTATTGCTCAGCTCAGTGCAGCCAGGCTGATCTGCAGCCGGCGAGCATCTGGCCTTGAGGTTTCTAAAGTGAAGGGTGGGAGTCAAGTTTACCTGTGCTGGGCAGTCTCCTTCCTCCCTCCCTGCTCTTCCATCCTCCCTCTTCGGTCATGTCAGAGGCCTCCAGCAGGCTGCACCCTCCCTTCCCACACCACACCTACCCCGTCAGCCACTTCTTCCGCATGGAGCATCTTCCACGCCCCCTACCCCCCACTGTCTTTGCTGCTCTGCGCCACCATCCCCTGCTGCTTTCTTATGTGACGCAGGTGGAAAGGGGGCACCGGGCGGCAGGGCGGGTCTTCCAGGCAGGAAGGCGGTCCCTGCTGGGGAGTGAAAGCAGGATGGTTTCAGATTGGCCCCGCCCTGGATGCCCGACCTGACCTGATTCCTCCTCCCACTAGCCACTGGACTCCCTTGCATGGTGATGCTCCCTGGAGACTCCTGAAGGTATAAAGCATCCCCTGCCAGTGGCCTAAAGAAATAAAGGATCTCCTGTTGAGCGGAGGGCTTCCTGCTACTCGTCTCCAAAGGGAGATGCATGTGAAAGTGGGCAGAAACGAGTGTGTTGACCCATCAGTACAGGGGCAGGAAGTTCAAGCAAAGAATGCCAGAGTATCAGAGGGTGTGGCTACTCCACAGCATGCCCTGCTGCTGAATGTGGCACTGCTGGCACTCCCTGCCTCAGTTTCCTTCCCCAAGGTGGGTCACCTCATCTCTCCACACACTGATCTGTGCTGGGGATGGGCCTTAGCCCTCTGGCCAAGTCATACACAACCTTAGCCCCTTCCAAGGTAGCAAAAGTCCAAGCTAAGAAGTCCCAACAAACCAAAGGTTCTTCTGCCCATTGGGGGCGTCTCTTTATCCCATGCTCTGGGCTGCCTTTGAGCATCTTTCTGGCTCTGGAGAGAGCACTGGGTGCCCAGGCTGGTTCCCTTGGAGAATCCCTTGGAGTCAGACGCTGGCTCAAGGGGCCCCTGTCCGCTCCCTGTGGTTTCAGCTCCCAGATTGTTCTCTCTCTCAGTCCTTTTATAAGGCCCATGTGGCCCTCAAGCTATCACCTGATCCTTCATAGTCCTGCTCACCCAGGCTGAGAGGCAGCTAATTAATTGTGGCATAGATGTGACTGGCCCCGTCACCCCTTAAAGGCACCAGGCATCCTTTAACAAAACACACTTGCCCTGGCCTGATTTGGGTCATAGAGTCTCCCCAGCAGCTGCTCCAAGCCAGACCCTCAGCTGCTGTAAACAGGCATCGCTCCAGTGATGGCTGGCTGACACTGCCTGAGGCTCTGGCCCACCCTGGACAGTCATGGCCTTTCTCCCTGTTTGCATCTTGCCATGTGTGGTGCCCTCAAGTGCCGGTGGAGATGTCATCACAGAATCCTGCTTTTCCCCAGCATTGGAGAAGTAGGGTTCAGATAGTTCCCTAGGTGGAGCCCCATACTGAGCTCACCATTGACGAGTGCCAATGAAAGATTTTGGCTGGACAGCCCTGGAAATGAATTCGCTGGTTCCCCACAGATTGGGGAGAGCATCAGAGCCACCTTCCCTGGATATTACCCTGTAGAACCCCCTAGGTGTGGGTATGAAGTTCAGGCTCCATGCCCATCCCATCTGAGCCTCTCTTAGGAGGCTGCCAATTGCGCTGGTAGTTTTTGTGACATGGACACCTCTGTGTGAGACTTGCATTGCACAGGGCCACCAAACAGTCATCAGATGATGGTAACTCTGAGTTATCTACGCCCTGTATTGCAGATGAATTGATCTAGAGGCAAAAGGCTCCATAGCTCATTAAGCCCGCCAGTTCCCCCGACCCTGTAATTCTTTGAAGCAGAGGGTAGGGGCCGTGGGAGGCGAAGGAAGAGGAAGAAGCACAGGGCACTGAGGGTGAAGGCCTTGAGGTCACCTTCAGGCATCAGAACTCAGGGAGGACTTCCGATCTCCCTCAGATGCCTGCCTTTCTGAAAGCCAGCGGGGTGTGTCTGTTCCATCTGCCTGCCCCCCAGTTCAGGCGGTAGGAATTGTTCGGGGGAGATGTTAGGATTCCGCCTTCCTTCCCCACTGGCATCCTTCTTGTGACACTGTGCTTCTGTCTGCAGGTGTGTGCGGATCACAGACACAGGGCTCAGTTACCTATCCACCATGTCGTCTCTGAGGAACCTGTATCTCCGCTGGTGCTGCCAGGTAGGTGACTAGACAAAGACAGTGCAAATCATGCCCCTTGCTCTGGTTAGCTCTCCTTGGAAGCATCTCCCCAGTCAAGCGTGACTAACCCACTGGAAAAGGGTTCCTCTATTAAATCTTCTCCTCCTCTGCTTTCTCTCTGCAATGGCTGCCTCGGCTGCTGTGCTTTGAGATCGATGGATGACAAATGCTGTGTAAGTGATAAGGAACATGATTGTGCTGATAATAGTGACTGACTTGGGGTACTATTATTATCATGGGTGGATAAAACTACCCCAAAACTTCTCCCTGGGATGCATGTTGAGCCTGTAGAATACATGGCATCTGATGCAGCGCAGCACAGCTTGCTGCAGGTACACGCTCAGTAAATCAGCATGTAGCAAGCGTTGGTGTCTGTTGGTTAGAGCAGTGAACTGGGAGTCAGGGGATCTGGGATCTATCTCGGCTGTGACATTGGTCAAGACATACATCCTCTCTGTGCCTCTTTTCCCCCATCAGTCAAAGGGAAATGATAGCTACACAGCCCTGCGTAGAGGTGAGGCTGAATTCAGTGGTGTGTGCAAAGTGCTTAGAGATCTTCCAGTGGATGTTGCTAGTGAAAAGCAAAACTGTAGTGATGTTCCAGGATCCCTCCCTCCCTCTTCTGCTGTTTTAGGTGCAAGACTTTGGCCTGAAGCATCTCCTGGGCATGAGAAGTTTGCGCCTGTTATCTCTTGCTGGTGAGATCCAAACACTGGTTTATTCTTGAGCGGATAGACTGGTTACTGGAGCAGGGGGAGACTCAGCTTGGGGACAGGGCCATGGTACCAGGGATAATCCCGGTTGCATCATGATCTCGTGAACCAACACTAGGATGTCACGGGAGAATGCCGCAGGGTCAGGGCTGCTGAGAAGGGCTGTTGGGTGGATTGGTCCTGCTACTTGCAGATGGGAGAGCATGCTACAGCAGCCCTTCCCAGCCCTAGGGACTCAGGCCTGCAAGTCTCTGAACCCAGGCCTGATAACTTGGGGTCCCAGGGCTTGTGCTGTGGGGCTAAAAACAATCATATAGACCTTGGGGCTCAGGCTGGAGCCGAGGGTCTGAAAGCCAGCAAGAGGGGAGAGGCTTGAAACCCACGCTCCATCCCAAACCCAAATGTCCCCCCTGCTATTTTTAGCTGGGTAGTGTGAGCCCGCAAGCCTGTTGCCCCAAGATCTGGGACTCGCAGCCGTGGGGGTTTTTGAAATGTAGACATACCCCTAGAGTTTAAGGCCAGAGGGAACCCCAGATCATCTTGTCTGAACTCTGTATATCACAGGCCACCAACACCACCCAGCACTGGCACACCCACTTCAGCAACCAGAATTAGGTCAAAGCCTTGGAGGCCTCGGGAGCCTGAACTATTTTGTGCCAAGGTAGAGAACAGGAGGGACCAAGGTGCACCAGTGCCCGAGGTCCCTGTGAAGGGAGGGAATTGATTTAGGGAGCTAACTCTGATAATCACGCAAGTGGCAGGGTCATCACGAAGGGGACACGGGGTGGAGCTTCGTGGCATTGCTCTCTCTCTTGCATTTAGAGATGGCTTTGATTGATAGCCATCCAGCCCCCACCCCACAAAGCAGAGGGAGGGGCTGAGCTCTTTGGTGTACATGGTAGCTTCTCACTCCCTGGGCATGTCCACCTTCTGATTTCAGGGTGCCCCCTGCTGACCACCACTGGGCTCTCAGGCCTTGTCCAACTTCAAGACCTGGAGGAGTTGGAGCTGACCAACTGCCCTGGTGCCACCCCGGAGCTTTTCAAGTATTTCTCCCAGCACCTGCCGTGCTGCATGGTGATAGAATAGGCAGCCCCAAGGATTGGCTAATACCTTTGGAGCCATCTCCTCCAATCCCAACCCAGCACTGACCAACCAACCAGAGTTATCATTTTGTTTGAATTTCATTACGATTTGGGAGAGATGCTAAAGATGCTGTTGATTTAAATCACCCACCATGTGTACAGCAATCAAGAGTTAATTAATCACATCAACACATCGGATGGACGCCTAGAGAGAGGGATATTTGCTGTCTCTGTAGGGACGGGCGTCTGTCTGTTCCATAAGCCGCAACCTCCATGCAAGAATCTCTCTGCAAAGTTTGTAAATTTCCCACGCCTTCATCATCTCTCATCTTCTTTGTAGTGGTCTGTCCTGAAAAAAAAACATTTAAAAACTACAGCCAAACAAAAACCACCAACCACCGAACAAACAAAACAAAGTGAGCGAATGACTGTGATTGGAGAGTTGGCGTGAGGTGGCATGGTTTCATGTCCTGCATGGTGTTCCCCTCAGTGCTGGATCCCATGTGGTTTCTACCCAACGTTTCATGTCACGGTGGGTGAAAGTTCCTTCTGAGCCCCCCACACTTCGGGTGGGCTTAGAGCGGAGTCTTGGGGAGGGTTCTCATTGGAGCCCCTCCCTGTTCCGGGTTCTGGATGGTCGAGCCCGGTGTTTCCATGGCACACGTTGCCGGGAGCTGAGTCAGAAGGCTAAGAAAGAAAGAGGAGAATCCTGAGGGACAGAGAACTCGAGGAGAAAGGATGGAATATCTGATGCCATGTGTTTGCTTTGTCTCTTAATTCCTTCAGCGGGATGCTGCAGGGTTTGCCACTCTGTAGACATTTAAAAAAAGAAACCGACCAACGCTGTGAAAGAGAAGCACGGGGCCCGTTCTGAGGCTCTTGGCGGGCCAGGTGCCTTCTGCTCCGGAAGGTGGAGCTGGCGTGCTGATCATGATTGTCTTGTCTTCATTGAAAGCACGGCTCCGTGAGCAAATTTCCTGCGAAACAAACAAACCCAACTGCCCACCCAATAGCCCCCAGGTCACGCGATCTGGGATGGACGATTGCCTACTGCTGTTTTCCTTTTGTTAATAAGATGTTCTTCTCAGAACAGCCTGCAGCCTTCGCATGCGAGCTTGCTTCAGTCTTGTGGTAAGGTAGGTTCTGGAATGAGCAGGGGCTGGGAGGGCCTGTGGGGTAGCCCTCTGCCCAGCTCCAGTTCTCTTCCAATGTGAAGCTGGTGTGGCTT
Organism: Emydura macquarii macquarii; assembly: GCF_026122565.2. Lineage (NCBI taxonomy): Eukaryota > Metazoa > Chordata > Testudines > Chelidae > Emydura > Emydura macquarii. Next base: position 9,377,145 of record NW_027131485.1, read on the forward strand.
TGTATCCAATCCACGTCCATTTATTGGAGGTCAGGGTTAGCTACAGGAGCCTGGGGCAGCTCCCCCTCCTCCACCACCCTGAGGTTCCTTCAACTATCTCCTTTCCAGAGCTGCAGGCTCGAGAAGGGGAGAGAAAGCTCTGGGGCCCTGCCATGCTTAGTTTGCGGCAGCACGCCGTATGCTGGCAGCATCTTTCCCAAGGCCCAGTCTGAGGCCAATTCAGTTCTAGGCCAGAGGGAAAGCTGGCAGCACATCAAAGATCCTGCCTTTCCCCTTCTCGCTACTCTGCTCTCCTGGCCGCCGGCAGCTCCGTGGGGAGGTTCTTTCCCATGCGTTTGACCTGCAGCTGTGCCCTTTATGTCTCACTATGGCCTACCCACCATCTGAAGCTGCCAGAAGAGCCCCCTGCCCCTGATGCGTCAGGAGGCAGCCAGGGTCCCAGCGGTCTAGGAAGGGCCTGAGGGAGGAGAGACCATCTGAGCCTTGCTGTCCGCAGCCCAAACTAACTCACGGCAGCTGGGATGTTTTGTCCCCCGGTGATGAAAACTTTTTTGTTTTGGTTTCATTTTGTTGGGGGGGGGGGGAACCAGGGAGAGTGAAAGCCTTTGTGGAACCATCAACTTGTGGGGAGCCAGGTTCTCGCCATCTCTGCTTGTTCTAGGGCCTGTGCGTTTCGGCTCCAGTCACTATCCAGAGTGAGGCTGGAGCAAGCCCTCTCTCAACTCCCCTCCTGCTCCGTGTGTGTGTGCACCCTACCCCCAGCAGACAGCTGACTGGTTTGGAGGGATGCCTCCCCCACCCTGCCCAGTCGCTGGCTGCTCTCCCCTCTCCTCCAAAGTGGCTGGCGCTCCCGGGGCTTGAGAGAGGCGCAGGTGGTTTTTGTAGGGCCGGGTGCAGGAAGCATGTGATGAAGAGAGTGGGATTCTGCAGGGATGGCGTTAGGAGGTCATGAACTCAAATGCCAGAACACATCCTGCTCTGGCGGGGTGCGGATATGGAGTATGCAATGCAGGCGAAGCAGCCTCGGGACCTAGAGCCCCTGTAACTCTTCCAGAATCAAAAGCCACCTTCCAGACACCAGCAGAAAGAGGCCAAGCAGTGACCGCTCAGGGTCTCTTCCCCCAAGTCCTCCCAGCATCATCAGCATCCTCTCCACTGCCTGCTTCATCCCTGACCTCAGGCAGGGACTCTGTCCCCAAGGAAGGGAGGTCGAGCACAGCAGTTGGTTGAAGGCTCCCAGGGTGAGACACTGTCCACTCTGAAACTCAGCCCCTAACTCCCTCGGGTTGGCCGGGATGTCAGAGGCAGCAGACACAGCCTAAGAAGGGAAGGGGCCTTGCATTGCTCAGCAGCAATCTGGCCAGTCGCCGTTATAAAAAACTCCTGTATTGCTCCAGAATTGGACCCGGTGCTTTGCAAGCGAGACACAAGTTCCTGCCTTAAGGACCTGGCAGTTAATAGGCGCCAGGGTTTCAGCGTGGGGCAGCAGGTAACACCTACTGATTAGGCGAAGCCAGGAGTGGAAGGGGAACGGCGTGTGATGGAGTCTTCGTTACCAGCTGGGCTTGACAGGCCTGGACTCTAGTGCCGTCTCCGTGACACCCGCAGCCCCTCTCACCACATTTTTGGGACTAGACACTGCAGCAGGAGGGGCAGCATGAATCCAGCCCACGGGGCTTTCTGGTGTGCTGAACACGGGCTATGTGCTGAATGGCAAAGTCAGGAGACTCTGCTCTGATGGCGTAACTTGGCTCCAGGGGCCCCCTTCCTGATTTCAAAATGCACCCCCAGCTCCCCCATTGCCCCAATGCAGCCTCCAACTCCTGCCTAGCTCCCCCTTAGCCCCAGTCCAGCCGCATCCCCAAGCTCCCTCCACAGCCCCCCTTGCTCCCCTCCAGTGCTGATCCAACTCCCCCGCACCTCCTTCAGTCCAGCCCTCAGCTCCCCCAGCCTGGATCCAATGACTCCTCCAGGCCCTTTTAGCTTCCTTGCTGCCCCCCCCCCCACTTCCCTGATCCACCCCCACCATATTTCAAGCCCCCACAAGCCCTCCCCACTTGGTTCCCTCCAGTTCTGTTCCAACCCCTCCTCCATCCCCCCCAGCTCCAAGCCAGACCCCCTGATCTCTGACCCCATTCCTCCACCTCAACAGCTCCAGTCCAGCCCCTAGCTCCATCCAAGGCTGTTCCAACCTCCCTTCCCCCGTTCCTACTTGGCCCTTCCAGCTCCCCCCTCACGGCATACCAGGGTCTCTGGCACCCAGAGGCCAATGCTCGCATTTGTCCCCCTCCCCCACCCTCATGCACCCCCTACACAGGGTAGGAGGGATCCCTGGCTCCCACCAGATGGCACCGCCCCCCCCAGCTGTCCCCAGGTGGGGTGGGTCCTGTACCTGTGGGGGGGGCGGGAACACGTGGCTTTCCTCCACGTGTGTCCCAGGGACTTTCTGACGCTCATGGCGGTGACTCCCCTGGCTTTGGCTGGGCTCCGCCGCAGTCTGTCCCCCCCCTTGCACTTACCTGCCACGTGGAGCTCACTTCTCCCGCTCCAGCCCAATCAGATCTGGCGCTGGCTCCCCCTACTGGGTGGGGCAGCCTCACCCCCCCCCCCCCGCCAGGGAGTAGCCGGGGGGGGGGAGTAGCGCCTCCTCCTGGTCACCCACAGCTCCCTGCCCCCCCCCCACTGCGCCCGGGCTCCATCCAGCCACCCCCTCAGAGCTTCCTGCACCCCCACCCCCCGGCGTGTCGTGAAGGCCCCAGCCGGCACCCCCCCCCCCCTCAAGCTGGTGCCTGGGGGTCTGGCCCCCTCCTGCACCCCCATCAGTCTGCCACTGCCTCCCCCAACCCTCCTCAGTCCCCCCCCAACTTTCCAGCCTGATGCAAAGCAGCTGCATCACCCATCTCCAGTCCCCGTGCATTCCCCCACTGCTGCAATTCTCTCATGCCTTCTCCATGAATCCTTGCTGGCTGCTCCCACCTGGGACCCAGGGTTGTCCTCTGTTCCCTGGGGGGAGCCAGTGGGCCCTGCTATGCTCTGGCAGCCCCTTTGGTTGTGGCCCTTTATCTTTTGGGCCCTGACACTAATGCACCACTCACACCAATGTAGTTACTTCAGTGCTCTGCTGTCTCTCAGCAGGTGGCCCTAGGAAAGCTAAAGAAACACGTGCCTGAGGCCTGGGTGTGACTGTGCTGGTGATGCTGAGAGGAGCGGTCCACAAAGCTGAACGAGGCACAACCGGCCCTGAGTAGCGCTGAGGAAACAGTGCAAAACTTCTTTCCATTTCCAGTGGCTTGGGTTGTATTGGCATCTTTCGTGCAGTCGCTCCCTGCATACAGGCAGACTCAGGTTTTTGGCAGCACGGATGCTTGTGGAAAGTGCGCCTTAAGGGCGCATGTTCCAACACTCGTTAAAAAAAAAAAATGCTTCTTCAAGTCACTTTCTGCAAGCATTTGCACTAGAGACCTGCTAAGAGTTATGTGTATCCTATCAGGGAATAGGAACAATACCATGTGGTTTACTTGACCAAGCACCAGGCTTCTAAGTAATACATTTTTCAAAAGAGATTTTTTTGTGACATAATGAATAAATCTGGGGAACTTGCAATCAGTGAAGCTTATTGGATAAATTCTCGGTTACAAATGATTCGCTCAGCTCTGCTCCTGAGTAAGAGCCCAGCTTCTCCACAGCCCTTCCACCCAGGAGAGGAGATGACCCGCAACAGCGTGGCCTTCAGTTCATCTGCTCGGTAATTAACAGGTTTAATAGTTTCTAATGAATATGTATGGACACAGCTTTTTTAATTTGGAATGAACAGATTTAATAACCACTTTTTTTTTTATTACAAGCTTTTGTTGCCATAAAGATTTGTAAGCTTTAAATGATCTACATTTAGGATGACGTTTTGCAGCTTCCTGCTCCATTGGCCTCTCCTGCCCTCCCCGTCCCCCACCCCTGGTTAATGCACAATTTCAGGAAGAGGTGGGGGACGTGATGGTGGAGCCACTACCTTGGTTAAGTGGTAGCTTTGATTGCTAATTGCACTATGGTCAGGTCTCTAGCTCAACTCGCCAAAGCCACTAGTTGCCACTTGCTCAAATCGTGCAGTTTATCCCAAACCCAGCTGGTAAATTCTGCACATGTCCATTGAGATCTGCTGGCCTAAGGGGAGGCAAAAGGGGAAAAATTAAGCATTATTATGGAGCTGATCTTGACAGGTGTTGAAGCCCTGTGACTCCCATAGTCTTCAGTGTTGGTAGAGATCTTTATGCTTACCCTATTCACCACAACTGAGCATGGTACAGCACAAAGGTGACATCCCAATCCCTGCCACAAGGATTATGATTGGCGTTGCCCCAGCATGCTAGATGCTGTAGATAGTAACAGATAGTCCCTCCCGCCAAAGAGTTTATAAACTAGACAGACAAAGGAGACCTTGAGGTACCGAGTGGTGCCGTGACTTGCCCTAGGACACACAGCAGATCAGTGGCAGCGAATAGAACCCACGTCTCATGAATCCCCATCTAGTACTCTACCCACTGAACAACACTGCCTCTCCAAGGAGGTTGCAATGAACCATGTATTTGAACCCAAGATTTGCCATACTCAGTCAGACCATTGCTCCATCAAGTCCAATATCCTGCATCTGACCACAACTAAAACCTGATGCTTCAAAGAAGGGGACTCCATAATGTGCCTGGCTAACTGTGCAATGCTGCCTGCAAAGGTGGGGGAGGGTAAACCCCTTCCTGACTAGGAGGCCATCAGTTTCATAGAATCATAGAAGATTAGGGTTGGAAGGGACCTCAGGAGGTCATCTAGTCCAATCCCCTGCTCAAAGCAGGACCAACCCCAACTAAATCATCCCAGCCAGGGCTTTGTCAAGCCGGGCCTTAAAATCTCTAAGGATGGAGATTCCACCATCTCCCTAGCTAACCCATTCCAGTGCTTCACCACGCTCCTAGGGAAAAAGGTTTTCCTAATATTCACCCGAGACCTCCCCCACTGCAACTTGAGACCATTGCTCCTAGTTCTGTCATCTACCACCACTGAGAACAGCCTAGCTCCATCCTCCCTTAGGTAGTTGAAGGCTGCTATCAAATCCCCCCTCACTCTTCTCTTTTGCAGACTAAACAAGCCTGGTTCCCTCAGCCTCTCCTCATAAGTCATGTGCTCCAGCCTCTAATCATTTTTGTTGCCCTCTTCTGGACTCTCTCCAATTTGTCCACATCCTGTAGTGGGGGGCCCAAAACTGGACACAACACTCCAGATGAGGCCTCACCAGCGCAGAATAGAAGGGAATAATCACTTCCCTCCATCTGTTGGCAATGCTCCTACTAATGCATCCCAATATGCTGTTAGCCTTCTTGGCAATAAGGACACACTGTTGACTCATATCCAGCTTCTTGTCCACTGTAACCCCCAGGTCCTTTTCTGCAGAACTGCTGCCTAGCCAGTCAGTCCCCAGTCTGTAGCAGTGCATGAGATTCTTCCATCCTAAGTGGAGGACTCTGCACTTTTCCTTGTTCAACCTCATCAGATTTGTTTGGGCCCAATCCTCCAATTCGTCTGGGTCACTCTGTATCCTATCCCTACCCACCAGCATATCTACCACTCCTCCCATCTTAGTGTCAGCTGCAAACTTGCTGAGGGCACAATCCACCCCATCCTCCAGATCATTAATTAAGATGTTGAACAAAACCGGGCCCAGGACCAACCCCTGGGGCACACCGCTTGTTACCAGCTGACAAACTAGACATCGAGCCGTTGACCACTACCCATGGAGCCTGATGGGCTAGTCAGCTTTCTATCCATCTTATAGCCCAGTCAGCTTTCTATCCATCTTATAGCCCATTGATCCAACCAATGCTTCTGTAACTTGCTGGCAGGAATACTGTGGGGGACCGTATCAAAAGCTTTGCTAAAGTCAAGGTATATCACATCCACCACTTTCCCCACATCCACAGAGCCAGTCATTTCATCAGAGACGGCAATCAGGTTGGTCAGGCATGACTTGCCCTTCGTGAATCCATGCTGCCTGTGCCTGAGCACCTTCTCTTGGTTTGTAAACAGTTCTAAATAGTATTGGCTTAACTTTCTCCAGACCTTTTCCAGGTTAGTTTATCATTAACTATCTTTCTACCCTGATCTCTTACAATGCTCAGTTTAGCAATGTGGTCTTATTGAAATATATTTTCTTGCGGGCTGGGTCCCTGATTCTCCAAATCCTATAGTCATCTTAGCAGAGCTGCTGACTTCAATCACAGTTGAGGGCACTTAGCACCTTTCTGGATCAGGTTGGTTCTTTTGGGGACTGAGCCAGCAATTTCTTCTCTTTATTGAGATGATTAAGCCTGGCTTTAGGTCCATGCTCCTGGAGCTACTGGAGATGTCTGTGCATGAGGCCATGGATGAGGACTAAGAAGAGCCAAATGACCCATCTGGTAAAATGATTTAAACTTTGCTCAGTGCAGGAGCTTTGTGCTAATCTCTCATTCTCATTTGCTTTTAATCACATTACGTACCAGATTCATCCCTGATGGAACACCATGGACTTCAGTGTCTGAATTTGGCCCTTGGGCTATACAGGGCTGTGACATGGTGATACCATGCTTTGGTCCCATCTACGCAGGCAAGACAAACCATGTCATAATATGGTTAAGAGGCTGTTGTGCCATGGATTACAGATGGCTTTTTTGTATCCTCTCAGCAGTGATACAGCTACAGGGGTTTCGAATGAAGCTCTGAGAATGAGACTCTCTCACCCCTTACATCCATAGGCTAGTCCTGCCCGTGAATCTGATGCATTGGATTGTCCAGAGTTTTCCATCTGCCCACTGGAGTCTTGGACAGTGGAAGGGGGTTGTGAGGAAGATTTGGGAGTGCAGGAGAAGCCAGCGAGCAGCGAGTGCCTTCAGAAAGGAATGGTGGATTTTTTCTTCTAAGGGCAGGGGATGCTCACGAGGTTGGCTCTTGGACCTGGGTGTGACAGAACCTGCCTTACCTTGTGGAGCAGACTCAGGACTGGATCTTGGAACTCTACATATGGATGTCAGCCAGTCGCCACGGCCATCCTGTGCTAGGGGATGGGCTGGATCAGCTGCTAGGTCTTTTCCCCCTGTAATCCTTACGATCCTGCTGTTTAATAACTATAGTCACTCATTCGCCTGACTGCTCTGCCTCTCTCCTTGCAAAGCTCCGTCCATATTGCCTCCCAGAAAGCGATGCAGTTTATTTCCCTTAAAGTATCCTGAGGAACTTCAGCTGAACTGGAAAATAAAGTGTCAGATTTAAAAATGTGGCACTTTACCCTCCTACTGGTGGCTAAGGGGCTGATCTTGTCTGGTGGGCCAGCATGGGAGTGAAGCAAACAGTATGGGTCCTGCTTTCACAGTGGCTTAACAATCAGGAGAACTTTAGCGGTGGCTGGGCCGCCAAAATGGGAGTGTCACAAAAGAAGTTGTATTCTGCAGGAAAGGGGACCTGGCAGGGACACGGGGATGCAGAAGTGAAAAGCCTTTCTTTGCAATCATGGTACAGCTGATACACAGGAACTCTGTTCAGTGAGGCAGTGAGCGCAATGGGAGGGGCCTGCTCCTAAAGGGACACCACTGAGAAACTAAATTTTATTTAAAAAAAAGGGGGGGGGGTGGCTTCACACAATTCACACAAGCCAAGGGGCTGGCCCAATGGTCCTGAACTAGCTGATCCAGCTGACCCCAAGACGTGCAGGGTTCTGTCACTGGCTTGGTTCTGATTCAATCTCCTTAAGCACCCCAGTTAGGAATCCACTGGGCCAAAGTATTACTAAACCTACTGAAGTTGTGATATTTCAAATGACTATAGAATGAAAATAGAAGGGGAGAGAAAAAAAAATCTGAAAACCATTTTCTTACTGTACATACAACCTCATTCTCCTGTATATTCTGAAGATATAATCTTATATTTGGTAAGTGTTTCCTGTGCTATTTTATCACGTGACTTGTTTATAAAAATATATATTAAAAAATTTTAAAAAATACAATGCTTGGTTCATGTTCTTGGCTCTGGCATCATTTTTAATATAGATCTTTGAACCTTCTTTCATACTGAAATGTACAACACACCAACGTATTATCTAGCAATGGCAAAGTCACACGCCTTATGCCAAAATATTCCTATGGAGGGGGTCCAATCGAGAGCCAGGCCCCAGTCTGCTAGGTGCTGTACAAACATAGTAAGAAATAGACACCACTGCTCTTGGTTACCCAGATTGCTACTCTGAGAGTCTACGGGGGCTAGGCTTTGGGAAATAGTAGGGGGCACATCCTCATGCCCCACACATGCTCCTTCCGGAGCCTCAAACATCCCCCCCCCTCACCTGCTTCTAGGCCAGACTCATCAGTGATGCTCCCCGCTGGGGGTCGGGCACAATTGGGAACAAGCTACTATTCCCCTGTGGGGGTGACACCCACTATCCTACAGCGCAGCCAGCCCATGGGTCCATGAATGGCAACAACTGCCCTTAATAGACCATAACACCACCTCTAGAACCCTGACAAAGTTCTTCACAAAGGAGGGGAGTATCGTTAACCCCATTTTACAGATGGAGAAACTGAGGCACAGAGAGTCAGTCGCAGAGTCGAGCCTACAGCCAGCAGTCCTGCTGCCCTGTCTGCTGGGCCAGGAGGCCGCCCGCTGATGCTTGCCAAGCTGCAAGTTCTTACTGCATGTCACAAAATTAATGAACACACAAAACGCACCCCGGCAGCTCTTGGGCTGGATCATTTCATGACTGTGACATGCGACCGCAGCACCTTTGGCTCCAAAACCAGACCCATGTGCTAAGAGAGGGTCTTTCACAGGGCACGTGGCAACAGCTTACAGAGGCTAATAGCTGGCAACATAGACATGTACATGATGTGAACAGGTCTGACCATGCACCTCATGGTGCATGTAAACCCTAGCCAGTACATTACGTACCACTGCAACGCGGTACCTGTTTACCAACACACAGCAGCACTTCTAAGGCCATGCCATATCCACATGGCTGGTAGGGCGCAGTGTGTAGCCAGCTGCATTACACTGTAGTCTGGCTACTGGGGTTAAAACCTCTATTCTTGTGGTAATAGCCAGGGGTTCTTTAACAACCACAGTGCCCCTTGGGGTCTCTTCTAACCCTATGATTTTAAGTGCTTAAGCTCATGGAGGGTGGATTGTCTCATTCAGCAACGTGGTGGCACCTAAGACCACAGTGATATACTGGGGCCAGTGTTAACAGACACGCACTACCTTTTGGTTGAATCACCAAGACATTTCCCTGCACCACCTGGATTTTCCATTTCATCCAGACCCAAACAATGAAACAATGCGGCATGAAACAATGTGGCGACGTGTTGTCAAGACCTGCCCGATCTGTATGGGCAGTTGGATACCATTTATTTTAGGTTGTAATATAATGCCGCTCATTTAACCATGTAACCAGCTTCCCTTCAACAGAGATCCACAACAATAATGGCAACTAATACCACCTCACTCTTATCTGGCATGTTTCAGCAGTAGATCTCAAAGCATTGTATAGCATCATATCCCCATTTTACAGATGGGAAAACAAAGGCAGTGAACAGTGATGGGACTTGTCCGTCAGGCGGAAGCCAGAGGCAGACCCGGAAACAAAACCCTGTTCTCTGCACCAGGCAATTCTGCCTCCCCAGTCTACTGTAATATACATTTATTATGCTAATGAACATGCACAACTTGTGGTGAGTTGATCGCTTGTGTCTCCTCCCTTCCTCCATCATGCCCATACAAGAATTTTTATGAGCTCTTTTGAGAAACTCCATATGGCCAGGAGATTAATAAAATCCCTGTTCTATCAGAGAGTCTGATGCAAGATTAGCAGCTGTCATTCACATATCCCTCAGCTTTGTTACCAATGGGAACATCCACATTGCTGATTTTCCCGTGGTCCCTGTCTCCACCTATGTAGGGGTCATGGGACATAACTCTCAACAATGGTATTCTTTTTTCCCTTCCTCATTCTCATGCTGGGGGGGGTGGCTGTACAACACTAGTACTGTATGATACTGAACAAAACTGATTCATGATCCAGAGAAGGGCCCAAATCTGAACAAGCCCAGCTTTTGGGGAAGTATGAACCTAATCTTATCTTCACAACTGCCCTCTCTCTATCAGTGGCCAGATGAGAACCCCAGATCCAAGCCGCTTAAAACTTAAGGAAGATTTGAACCTGGATTTGAATGTTTCTACTCTGACCCAAATCAAACATTTATTCTAATACATCTGCCTTCACCCCGTCCCTCTACTTCTCCCTCCAGTTTACATGCTGGTTCCAAAAAGAAAGCACACAATCCTTGAATAAGGTATCTGGGAGACAGCAGGGAAAAAGGAGAGGAAGTTGAACTGGAATAGGAGGCAGACTTGTTGAAAGTCACTGAGTAAGGATAAAAGGGATGAAAAACCAGGGTGATGTCAGGGTAGGGTTCTACTGCAGATCAGAAAGTAGAGGTGGATTAAGCTTTCGTTTAAACTAACAAAAGCATCCAAAGCACAGGACTTGGTGGCGATGGGAGACTTCAACTACCCAGTCATCTGTTGGGAAAATAACACAACCAGGCACAGATTATCCAAAAACCTCTTGGAATGTACTGGAAATTATTTTTTATTTCAGAAGGTGGAGAAAGTGACTAGGGAAGAGATTCTTCTAGATTTGATTTTAACATATAGAGAGGAACCAGTTGAGAATTTGAAAGTGCAAGGCTGCTTGAGTGAAAATGATCATGAAATGTAGAGTTTATGATTCTAAAGAATGGTAGGAGGGAAAACAGCACAAAAAAGATAATGGATTTTAAGAAGGCAGACGTTAGCAAACTCAGGGAGCTGGTAGGTAAGATCCATGGGAAGCAAGTCAAAGGGGGAAAACAGTTAAAAAAGAGAGTTGGCAGGTTTTCAAAGAGACATTATTAAGGGCACAAGAGCAAACTATCCCATGTCATAGGAAAGATAAGCCAGGGAGGTCTTTTGCCATACTTCCTAACACGGAGACCTTCAATGATCTGAAACTCAAGAGAGTCCTACAACAAGGGAAACTAGGTCACATTACAGGGGATAAATATAAACAAACACCACAAGTACATAGGACAAAATTAGAAAGACCAAGGCAGAAAACGAGATTCGCTAAAGGGGTAACAAGAAAACATTCTACAAATACATTAGAAGCAAGAGACAGAGTAAGGACAGAGTAGGTCTGTTTCTCAACGGGGGGAGGAAACAATGACAGAAAATGTTGAAGTGGCAGAAGTGTTAAATGACTTTTTTTTCAGTTTACATCAAAAAGGTTAGCAGTGATTGAACATCTAACATAGTGAGTGCCAGTGAAAATGAGGTAGGATGTGAGGCTAATATGAGAAAGAACAAGTTAAAAATTACTTAGACAAGTTAGATGTCTTCAAGTCACCAGGGCCTGATGAAATGCATCCTAGAATCCTCAAGGAGCTGACTGAAGAGATATCTGAGCCATTAGCGATTATCTTCAACAAATCATGGAAGATGGGAGAGATGCTGAATTTCAAACTAGATGAGCATAATGGTCCCTTCTGGCCTTAAACTCTATGAACCTCCCATGCACTAACTGCTAGCTAAGAGTTGTTCTGTTATAAGCCAGCCCAGCCTAGCAGTGCCTGAAAATCATTTGCCATCCGATGGCTGTTAGGAAGGGTGTGCAGTGTAAGCAGAGGGCCTTGGTCTCATTCCCAAGGGACAGGTATTCGCATCACAAAGGCACAGCCACCTGGGACTAGCTAGCCCCTTGCTTAGCAGCCACGGTGGAAAGGACAGTAAGAGAAGAAGGGATGAAAATGAGCGTGGCAAAAGGAAGGAGAAAACGCAAATGGCAGAAAACACACAACTACGTCCAGAAGGATCTTTCTGCAAAGGATAAAAGGAACCATTAAGCCGATTAAAAATGAAAATGGAGACCAGCCCGTGGGGCTAAAGAAAGTTTGTGAAAGTTGCACGTTGATTTTTTTAAAATCAGTGTGTATGCCTGGGTGGGAAGGGGTGGGGGGGGGGAGGAAACTACTACAGCCTCAAAGAAAGGGGAGTGCAAGCAAATAAATTTGAGACCCACTGTGCTAGAGGGGGGAGGTCCTACTTAACTACCTGCTGCAGTTCCGGGAACATGCTGCTATCAGGGTGAATAAGGCGGCGGATGGGCTTTGAAGAGAGGATCCTTTATTTGCTGATAACTAAATTCTGAGTCGCAGCAAATGGCAAGGAACACTGCAAGCAGATTCCCAAGCATTTGGAGCATTTTTTAGGACTGGGCAATGGAAGGCAAATGCAGCATGATCCCCAGGTGAGACCGTTACAGTTGGGACCATCTAACAGATGTTCAAGTAAAAGCCTAAATGATAGAAAGCCAGGAAAGTTGCAGTTCCAGCACCAACCCTGCCTCTGCACCCACATCCTTCCCTCTCTCCACCTGTGGGCTGCAGCCCCTCAGTGATCCCCAGAGAGCGCCAGAGCTGTTTGGCTGGGTGTCTGTTCTTCAATAGCATGGTATTTAGTGTAGGCCATGCACCCACCCTTTCAGTCTACACTGGATGGTAGATATTGGGAAACACAAAGTAATGACAAGCAGGCAGAACACAACTGCAATATGCAGGACCCAGAGGGACCGGATGGTGGAACAAGACCTGCACTGGGTGCATCCAACCTCTTCAGGTTATCACGACTTGTTGATGAACCTGAGCGGATCTGCATTCTGGCAGCAGCAAAGAGAAGCTGGCTATGGTCTCAGGCAAGGAAGCTGGACTTCTGCACACCCTGCTGTCTTGTGGGGCTGTGGCCAGTATTTGGGGCATGGAGGTCTCTGGAGTGTGTGTGTGGTGGGAATTCACAGTCACTGGAGGAAGAGGGAGGTACAGGGGCTTTCCAGACCACGCAAGGAAGAGGGAAAAGGAAGACAGCTCTCCAGCCCATCAGGACGCCACATGATGGGTAAGATATTCTATTTATTTGCATTGAAATCCTCCCACACAAAGAAGGCCCTTCCAGGCAGTGCCCGTGCCATAGATTTAGAAACACAGTAAGAGGCGTTACGAACCGCTACCCTGGAAATCAGCAGCATTTTCCCTCCCCACCCCAGAAGCCTCAGCTACATCTCATACTAATCAGCAGCATGGATCAGAACCCGCCCCCCCGCTGGACTCTGCTCTCCTGCGCTGCCCACTCAGCAGACCTGGAGCGTTGCCAGGTTTGGGCTAATTTGGACATGAGGGGGAGGGGGGGATGGTGACTCCTTTCTGTCTGATAACACAGAGAACGCTTTGCCAGCTGCCACCTCTGTTTAGACTGAGCTCTCCGGAACAGGAGCTGTCCCTCACTAGGGGTCCGGGCAGCCACAAAGCCAACACAATGGGGCTTTGATTTCAGCTGGGGCCTGTAGGCACTACCATAAATATAAATAACATCAGCAAGGCGGTTCCGAAGAAGAGCTCCCCTGATCATCTCCGTCATGGCAGCATGACACAGGGAGAGAGGGTGCTTCACAGGCAGGAAGACCCCAGGCTGCTGCTGGCTTTTGAGGTCCTGTGATTTGGGATACTGTAGTCTCTGGTCCATATGTGGGCAAGACAAAGGGGTCTCCAGCCTGTACACAGATGGCAGAGATCTTCATCAACCTCAGCTCCCCCATGACACAAGGAGTTCATAAAAGCCTAGCAACAGTTCACGAGCAGCCAGGAAAGCTTCTTACCACTCAACCACAGCCCTGGCAAAATCCTGATCAGCAAATTGTACCAACAAGAGACCCACCAACCCACCCCACCCAACGCAAAGTGTTGCCATCATACTGAACCTGGAGGGAAAAGCCAGCAAAGATCTCTACGCGCCAGAGCAGGAGAAACCATCACAGGATGGACGTTAGCATTTCCTGAGTGAGTATTATGGGGTGGGGGGGGGGGGTGTGTCCCTTGTGGATTGTGAAGTCAAGGGAAAACCCTCTAGGCCCATTCTGCACTGATGTGGCCAGCATATCCCTCCAGGAAAGCAAATTCCCACGGGGCCTAAAGCATGCGTTAGTCCAGCCAACACTCAGAAAGAGAAGATCCACAGACCCCCAATCATCTCCTTAGCTACTGCCGGATCGCAAATCTTTCCTTCCCAGACAAGGTCACTGAGCAGGTCGTGGGAAATTACATCTAACTTTGGCCAATATCCACTTGGCGGTGGCACAGATGCATGGATGTGGTCTCATAGCTGTGGAGGAGGATGCGCTATCCAGGCTGACTCTATTGGATCCGGTTGATGGTACTGTGCCCCGAAGGTTCTGCTCATTCCCAGACAGATTCTCAGAGCATCAGGATGGGCAGCTGCTGCTCCTCACCCAGATCCCACCTGCTGAATCTCACCACTCAGCCCTATCCATTCTCTTGCTCAGCATCTGTCCAACCACTAGGACGCATTGCCAGATACCTCCTGCAGGCTCAGATCAGCTGCCGCTATGCTGATAGATATGGGGCAGACAGTGCCACCCACCCAGCTACCCCAGATTGCTCCACAATAACAGATGGGGGAAAATCAGAGGTTTGGACTGGGTTGCCCCATGGTTACTCCATTTATGTTGCATGTTACAACAGAGGTGGTGGCTGGCCCCACAAGACTCTCCCCTACTCCCCCCCAAGAGGAGCAGGAAAACAGAAGAGGAAGAGAAACCAGAGTCACATTTGTAACAAATTAGGTTTTAATGTGAATCCTTCAAGGACTTAACACCATTGTTTTTCCTTCATGCACATCAGATCTTCAAGGCTTCATTGGCGCTATGGTGAGAAGGCGGCAAGTCTGCCACCTGGGGCAGCTAGCAGGGTGAAGGGAGGGGGAGGCCCTCCAGCAGGGTTGATGTGAAGCGTGGCCTCCACTCTGCAGCGGCAGGATCTGTGGCGTGCCCGCTGGGCCGTGAGGAGCTACAGAAAGGCGGCGCGCTGTCCGAGGTAGAAGATCCTGTGCCAGGCAATGCAGCCAGGAGAGGCCTTCAGAGCTGGTAAGTGTTACAGTAATCACAGCAGTCCCAGTCCACTAACTCGCTGCTGTGAAACCACAAACTGATCTCCCTCTGGGCTGTCTCCACTGAGTCACTGGCGTGAACAATGTTCCTATGGCCAAGAGAAACCCACGGTAAGGATGGCAGACACACAGCCTCGAGGGCAGAACCTGGCTGTCCCGGGGACATGGACCTGCAGCAGAGACCCTTCCCTTTGCCTCTGGCCACCGCAGATGGGCAATACGCCCATGTCATAGGCTTATGTGCTACTTCAATCCCCCTAGCATCTCCCCACAATCCCCTCCACTGGGATGAGGCAACCAACCCTTTAAAATAATGTGTCCACAGATGGGACTATAGGAAGCTTAAGACATAGACTATTTCAGATGCCAGGACCTGCACCCTGGGCACTGCCAAGGAGGTTCAGGTCTGCCGGGGGCTTGTGCACATGGCATTGCCCAGCATGCTAGCACTAGTTGGCCAGCTGGCTCGGTGGTGTTTGTACCTGCTGACGTGGATGCTGAAATCTCCCCGGATCGTCCCAGGCTTGGCTTCAGCGGAGTCGGTATCTCCTACCATGGCCCTGGAAGTCCTGACCACGTTGTAACCTTCCCACACCTACAATACACACAGGCTGCGTGAGCGGCTATGCTGAGGGAGACCGGACAAGCTGTGCAGAAGCTCCCATTGCAAAGTCACCCGGGGGAGAAAGAACTCTGCCCCAGCACCCAAACTGGGTCTCCCCTTCGGGAGGGATCTCAGGGTCATTAACTGGTGCGTTCAGGCTGGCTGGGCCCTGCAGAACAGGACTGGGTACTGGGGAAGGCAGGGGGTGCCTGGGATCATATCCAGCTCTTAAGTCCCATCAGACCCTGCCTGCCAGGTGTGAAAGAAGCAGAGCGGGGCAGGCAGCCAGGCACAAGGCAGGGTAGGGCCATGCCGAGCTGAGCCAGAGCATCGTTCTGGTCCTACACTGGCGCTGTGGGCGCTGGTTCTGTGGGGGAGGGGAGCAGAGCAGAGCAGAGACAATGAGAGGTGCAGGGAGGGAAAAACTAATGGAAACCAAGGCCGAAGCCGACCGGGGGGGCGGGTCAAGCATTGAAGCAATAAGGCCTGGGGCTGGGGCTGCAGCTGGGAGTGATGTCAGCACAGGCTCTTCCCTGCCCGCCACGGCACTAAGCACCCCCTAGGTCCCTGGAGCGAGTGGGTTTCATGGCGTTGGCACTGAAGCTTGACCTGACTGGGGCGGGAACATGAGCTGGTCACTTTCACGCTGCACCTCCCCCGCCCGCCTGTGTGGGGCCAGTGCTGCTTCCTAGCACAGCAAGGGAGGGGCTCAGCCCCACCCCATAGACTGACCCCATTAGTGCACTGGCGGGGGGTCATTCTGCACTTGGATCGGGGCAGGGCGCAAATGTAAGGAAAGCGGCACCGGGTCTCAAGCCGTTGTTGTACTTCCATAACTGATGTGGCCAGTGGCCCGGAGGCGCCAGGGCTCTGAACTGCCAGGCCCGGAGGCGCCCCAGCACAAATTAAGCACTGGATCTGGGGTTGAACAAGCTGCTTTAGAAACCAAGGCCCCAGAGAATGTGGATTCCAGGCCAGTAAAGTGTTGGAAGTGTCTCCTTTCGTTGAAAGAAATCAACGATGAAATTAAAAGCACTGTCCTACATCCCCACCAATCACCTTTAACCCACCCCACCCTTCCCTGTGTCCTTACCCCTCGCCCTCAGCGCCCCCCCACCCGCCCACTGGGCTCGCAGCCTTACCATAGCAACCACTGGGCCTGAGGTCATGTAATGGATCAGTGCAGGATAGAAGGGCTTCCTCCGCAGCTCATGGTAATGTTCTGCCAGGATCCCCTCATTGGCCTGGAAGGAAGGGGGGACCCCAAAGTGAGACGCAAGCCCTGAGCCCAGGACAGGATCCTGTGGGAAAGCAATAGGCCCTAACTCCTCCCTTCTGCCAGATTTCTGTGCACAAACAAGTTCCTGATCATGGGCTGGGGGAGCTGCAGAGGTAGGAACCAGAAATCAACCTCAAACTGAGTTCTTGTGTCTCCCAATTTACATTTCCCCCGGCCACCATTTGTGGATCCCAGGGGGTGGAGTGGGGATTTAGAGGTGAGTGGAAAAAGAGTTAGTGGACTGGACTCTATCCTGGCAGATCCTGGCTTAAATGTGGTCTAAATGACCAAGCTTGGGGACCCCCGTCGAAGCCCTAGTGGGCCTGTATTTAGATCACAAAAAGCTCACTGACTGACAATCAGCTCCGGCTCAAAAAGTCTAGAAATGGCCTGGCAGAGGGGGCAGGATCAGACTGAGGGGCATCGCCAGAGCTGAGAGTTGCAGGAGTGCAATAATGGAGGCTGCAGGCTAGGCGACGCAGGGGGAGAGGTTGGTAGGGGGAGAACGGCCCAGGCCTGCAATAGTGGAGCGAACAGAGCAGAGCCAGGGGAGGCAGGAGTGCAGGATGCCTGTTGGAGATGCAGCGATGCTCAGGATTGGAACAGCAGGGGGTGCTGAGGGCCAGGTTTGAGCTGTGACTGCTGGGGAAGGTTAGACAGGTCCTGCCAGCACGGCCTGGCTCAGGCCAGAATGGGCAGAGCCTCACATCCATCAGCGCACAAATCTAGTCTATGTTTTAACATCCCCCCGCCACGCAGCTGGTCTGTCCAGGCCTCTGGATTGCCTGGCCCCAG
The DNA here is from genome assembly GCF_026122565.2 of Emydura macquarii macquarii. Classification (NCBI taxonomy): domain Eukaryota; kingdom Metazoa; phylum Chordata; order Testudines; family Chelidae; genus Emydura; species Emydura macquarii. Next base: position 9,394,883 of record NW_027131485.1, read on the forward strand.
CACAGAGAAACAGGCTGGGATGGGGCAGGCGGGTACCTGGAGCAGCTTCATGCCAACTAGCTTGAATCCGCGCCTCTCAAAGCGTTTGATCACATCACCGACCAGCCTCCTCTGCACTCCGTCCGGCTTCACCGCCACCAACGTCCGTTCCTGGATCCCGGGGATCCCTGATGGACAGTGAGAGAGGGGCAGGTTACAGCCCAGGTCACACACCCACAAACACAACAAGAGCTGGGACTGACAGATGAAGGCACCCACCTTCTCCCAGCAAAGTCAGAAGCAGGGAGCAGGAATTACTGGCTTCACATGGCAGCTGGTTTTCCTGCTCAGACCCCTGGTGCCGGCAGGAACAGCCAGACCTTGGAGCAGGATTCCCAACAATCCCAGCATGTCCTGGTTTTTGCTGCCTAGCCCCAGATGGGGGCTGGAGTGTGGGTACGTTTCTCTTACAGGGTCAGAGCTCATGAGGTGCTCAGCACCCACTGGTCCTGCAATGGGGGTCGTGGGTGCTTGGCATCTCTCAGGACTGAGAAACAATTGAAGGAATCTGAGCCCTTCAAAAATACCCCTGGGGCAGCAGCAGATGGATGAGCCAACGTGCTCCGATACCACAGTGATGGGCACAGCACCAATACCTAGATGGAGCATAAAGAGAGTGGGCCTGCGGCGCCAAAGATCAGAAACTTCTGGAGCAGGGGCTCAGAACACAGGGTCCAGCTGATTCCACACAGCTGCTCTCGTGCTCTGGAAGAGCAGCACCTGTTCCTAGAGCCTCCCAGCAAACCGTCTCTCCTGAGGCAGAGATGGTGCTGGGCACAACACACTCCCTAATTGCCAGCACAGATCTCGCTGGGCGTTAATGAAAGGACAGGCCAAGCCAAGCAGCAGGCTCCAGGGAACTAACCCCTCCCCCCCCCACCTGTCTGTCACTGTCTGACTGTTGCATCACCACTCGGTGCCTCGGTTGCCCCATCGGTACAATAAGGAGAATGACACTGACTCACCAGGCTGGGAGGCCGACTTTGTTAGGGCCTGAAAAGTGTAGGTGCCAGGGAAGGGCCAACAGATCCCCCCTCCCTTATGCCCCATGCATGCCTGCCCAGGCTTCCCCTCCCTGAGTGCAGGCCTCTCCAGAAGGCAGGGAAGCTCGCATTTCTGGAGACCGTTACTGTGGTCACAAAGAACGATAAGCCATCGCTCTCAAAGCAGGGCAGGATCACCACCCCCCCTTTTAGAGATGGGCAAACAGACACAGGAAGGGGAAGTGACGTGCCCAAAATCACCCAGTGGCACATCCAAGAATAGAACCAGGTCTCCTGAGTCCCAGTCTGGTGCTCCACCCACCAGGCAACACTGCCTCGAATGCCACATTCCCCTCCTAGAATAGCCGCAGGCCTGTGGCTACACGAGGTGCAACTGGGGCAAAGGCAGCAGATGCGCTAGCTGCCCCCTCCCTCCCTCAGCGCCCCCCCTTCTCCTGCCACGGTGCCAGCTGCCAGCACAGCCACAGAGAGCAGCCCAGCTCCCTCCCCGTTCAGATCACCGCCCTCCGCTGCCTGCCCATTGCCCCCTCCAGTCTGAATTCTTCACTTGCAGCCCTGCCACCCCAACCCCTCCATGCACCAGGCTCCGTCTGCCCACACACTGGGACATCATTTAGCGAGATTTGCTCTCGTTTCTCCTACTTTCATCGCCGTAGGGAACGTTCTAACCACGGAGGCAAAGAGCCCTGCTCTCACTTGTCAAAGGGAGGCACCTGCAGCCAGCTACCCTGCAAGGCTTCCCCCATCCCTGATCTGCAGCCCCCCTGCTATTCCAGCCCCGAGCTCTTTGCATGCACAGTTCTGCTGCGGCCTCTCCCACCTGGGATAACGTCTCCTTGATAGTCACAGCTTGCCAACACAACTTTCCATCCACACCCACCAAACACAGGGGTGGCAATGCTGCTACACTACCGACCCACACATCATCCTTCAAGCATCACTTCTCTTGCTCCCACCCTACCCTGGCCTTGTGCGATAGATAGAGACATAGAACCATAGCATCGTAGGACTGGAAGGGACCTCGAGAGGTCATCCAGTCCAGCACTCTGCACTCAAGGTGGGACCAAGCATTATCTAGACGACCATCCCTGACAGGTGTTTGTCTAACCTGCTCTTAAAAAACTCAAATGATGGAGATTCCACAACCTCCCTAGACAATTTATTCCAGTGCTTAACTACCCAGACAGTTAGGAAGCTTTTCCTAATGTCCAACCTAAACCACTCTTGCTGTAATTTAAGCTCATTGCTTCTTGTCCTATCCTGAAAGGCTAAGGAGAACAATATTTCTCCTTCCTGCTTGGTAACAACCTTCTATGTACTTGAAAACTGGTATCAAGCCCTCCCCCCGGTCTTCTCTTCTCCAGACTAAACAAACCCAGTTTTTTCAATCTTCCCTCACAGATCGTGTTTTCTACACCTTTAATAATTTTTGTTGCTTGACTTTCTCCAATGTGTCCACATCTTTCCTAAAATGTAGTGACCAGAACAGGACACAATATTCCAGCTGAGGCCTAATCAGCATGGAGCAGAGTGGACGAATTACTCTTTGCGTCTTGCTTACGAACTCTTGCTAATACATCCCAGAACAAGATTTGCTTTTTTTGCAACAGTGTGACGCTGTTGACTCATATTTAGCTTGTGATCAACTACAATCCCCAGATCCCTTTCTACAGTACTCTTTCCTAGGCAGTCATTTCCCATTTTGTACATGTGCAACTGATTGTTCCTTCCTAAGTGGAGTACTTTGCACTTGTCCTTATTGAATTTCATCCTATTTACTTCATACCATTTCTCCAATTTGTCCAGATCATTCTGAATTTTAATCCTATCCTCCAAAGCACTTGCAACCAGCCCCTCCCAGCTTGGTGCTGTCTGCAAACTTTATGAGTGTACTCTTTATGCCATAATCTAAATAATTGATGAAGATATTGGACAGAACCAGACCCAGAACTGATCCCTAGGGGACCCAACTTGATATGCCCTTCCAATTTGACTTTGAACTACTGATAACTACTCTCTGGAAGTGGTTTTCCAACCAGTTACGCACCCACCTTATAGTAGCTCCATCTGGGTTGTATTTTCCTAGCTTGTTTACGAGAAGGTCATACAAGACAGTATCAAAGGCCTTGCTAAAATCAAGATATACCACATCTACTGCTTCTCCCCTACCCATAAGTCTTGTTACATTGTTAAAGAAAGCTATCAGGTTGGTTTGACACAATTTGTTCTTGACAAATCCATGCTGTTACTTCTCATCTTATTATCTTCTAGGTGAAAAGTTCCAGAGGGGTAGCCATGTTAGCCTGTATACAGCAAAAACAACGAGAGTCCTGTAGCACTTTAAAGACTAACACATTTAATTTCTGCAAGCATAAGCTTTCGTGGGCTATAACCCACTTTGTCAGATGTAAGGAATAGAAATCACATAGGAGGTATATATATACACATATCCAAGGCTAAGGAACAACGAGATCTAACTGAATGGACTTTGCTTATAGTAGTTGTGGCCTATTCACAACCATTGATTAGGAGGTGAGAATGTATGAACAGTGACAATTACTTCTTGTAATGAGAGTACCATTCCAAGTCCCTATTTAGACCCAGTTTGATTGTGACAAGTTTGCAGATGATTTCTACTTCTAGGTGTTTGCAAACTGATAGCTTAACTTCAGTACCCGGAAAGATAATGGAGCAAATAATTAAGCAGACTGGTCTGATATTCCCCGGGTTGTCCTTTTTATAGATTGGCACTATAGTTGCCCTTTTCCAGTCCTCTGGAATCTCTCCCGTCTTCCACGATAATCCAAGATAATCGCTAATGGTGCGGATATCTCCTCAGTCAGCTTCTTGAGGATTCTAGGATGTATTTCATCAGGCCTTGGTGACTTGTTTTCTTGTTACCTTTGATGATGACCTGTTCTGTTCATTCCCTCTGAAGCACCTGGCATTGGCCACTGTTGGAAGACAGGATACTGGGCTAGATGGACCATTGGCCCTACCCAGTATGGTCATTCTTCTGTTCTTACTCTTTGTGTCTTTAGCTAGTTTAATCTCATTTTGTGCCTTGGCCTTTCTAATTTTGTACCTACATACATTACAACAGAGCTGGCGGGAGGGGTTATGGGCCAGGCAACATTTAACTAAGAAGAAGTTTCTCTGAGTGCATCACAGTGCTTCAGCCACCAGCTGTCCCATCAGAGGGCGCAGGAGGCAAGAACAACAGTGAGATTATTCCAGGCCAGAGACTGTTACTGTTCAGTCCAAACCTCCTGTCACAGTGTCCTTCTCTTTCAGCCAGCCAGTCAGGCATCTGACCCTGAGCCAGGACTCAGGAGGGGGCACAGCAGAGAGGGGACCTGCCTTGCTATCGGCAGACAATCCCCAGATCCTCGTGGGCCCTGAGGATGAGTCATGGACCAGATCAGAGGGAAGGCCCTGAATACACAGAGAACTCGCAAGCAAGGACAAAATCCTGAGAGCTATGATAAGCTGAAGTTTTCCATTGCACAGGGACCTCAGAATCAATTCCCACCTCCTCGCTAAAACCTGACACTCATCAGAGGAGCAAGAGTAACTGGCAGCTCCGACACCTGTGCTCTGATGAAGAGGTCACTCGTGATTGGCAAACAAAGAGGACTAAGGCAGAGATATGATTGCTCTCTAAAAATAAATACCAGGGAGCAGGAAGAGTTATTTATGTTAATTGCCAATGTGGACACAAGGACAAATGGATATAAACTGGCTATCAACAAGTTCAGGCTTGAAATTAGATGAAGGTTTCTAACCATCAGAGGAGTGAAGTTCTGGAACAGCCTTCCAAGGGAGCAGTGGGGGCAAAAACCTAACTAACTTCAAGACTGAGCTTGATAAGTTTGTGGAGGGTATGGTATGGTCAGACTGGCTACAATGGCACATGGCTGATCTACGACTGCAAGCAGCAAATATCTCCAACGGACAGTGATGGGCCACTAGATGAGGAAGGCTCTGAGTTACTACAGAGAATTCTTTCCCAGGTGTTTGGCTGGATCTTGCCCACATGCTCAGGGTCCAACTAATTGCCATATTTGGGGTCAGGAAAGCATTTTCTCTTGGGTCAGATGGGCAGAGACCCTGGTGGTTTTTTGCCTCTCTCTGCAGTGTGGGACCCACGTCACATGCAGGTTTAAACTAGTGAAAATGGTGAATTCTCTGTAACTTGAAGTCTTTAAACCATGATTTGAGGTGGTCAGTAACTCAGCCAGAAGTTAGGGGTCTATTACAGGAGTGGGCAGGTGAGGTTTTGTGGCCTGCGATATGGAGGAGGTCAGACTAGATCATGATGGTCCCTTCTGACCTTAAAGTCTACAAGTTTCAGCTTGATCCCATCCTTGCACCCAGGACAAATGAGTTCCAGCGATCAGGCTTACGCATGGTCAGTTCTACAGCGCAGCAAGGCCCATGTCAGAGCGGCACCTTGAATTCAGGGCTTGTACTTGCTCATTATTTGATGCCCAGTTGTCTGTCTAGCTGGATGCCTAACTGCAGCCATCGCTGGAGGTTAGATTGAACTGCTTGGAGAAAGGCTAGCAGCTGATTGGCAACTGTAAGCAGAGGTGCTGGCCTAGCGCAGTACGCTTTCAGTAATCCAGGCCTGGCCTATGCTCAGCCCCAGTTCCATGGGCTTTACTTATAGCAGACAGACAGACCGGAAAGGAGAACGAAGCATATGGGCAGCTTGAATCTATCCCTCTGTTGCTAAGTTCAAGAGGATTTCTAAAAGACTCAAAAGCTTTAAACCCCAGGAACTAAAGGGCTCACTTCTCTCTGCAGCGGCAGGAGAGAATACAGGGAAAAAGGTGAATAGGAAGAGAGCGGGTTGTAGGGACTAAGAGAGCCCGTCACCCGATGCTGCCTTTCAGTCAAAGAAAAGGCTCCAGTGACAGATGCATCCCTAGCAATGGGGCAAGCGCCAGCGCAGAAAGCACTTCTGAGTTGTGGCTGCTGAAGATGTGGGACCCTGTCTAGACTCGCACTTGCGTTGTTGCCAGCACTAGGGCAGCTGAAAGGATGCAAAGTTTTCTAGAGCAGGCACAGCTGGACACACGCCAAACTCAGAGGGGAGCCCGGGGGGGGGGGGGGGGAGCTTTCGCTTTTTGGCCAGTTGGCATGAGAGCCACACCAATGGAGATGCGCAGCGACACCCCCATTGTTACAACTTGGGACGGGCTGATTGTATTTGAAATCCCCACTTCCTCTTTCCTCCCAGAAACTTGGAAAACATTCTGGTCCCAGGCCCAGAATAGGGCAAACGAGGATTATCAGGCTGGGGCACCCAGAGCTGGCTGGACGGGACGCAGCTGAGCGTCGTTGGCCCAGGCAACAGCAGGGAGATCCATCTCAGCTTCCTCTGCAGGGACAAAGGGACCAGCCCTCAGCACCAAACCCCTCCACCCGCAGCGCCACTCTGGCTTCTGAGCAACAAAATGAAAGGCAACAAGCCTGCTGCTGCCTTTGCTGCAGGGCAGTTTAAACACACAGTAAAGCAGCTGGGGAGAAGGGCTGCCATAGGGTGGGGGCTGCGTTTTTCATTCTCGGGGCTGTGACCAGGGACCCCGCCCAGAGCGCTCCGGGGTCGCGGTGCCCAGCAGCAGCGCGGGATCTTGCCAGTAGCGTCAGTCCCTAGAGCTTTAGCCGACCCCGAGGCCTTGGACCATTTCCTGCGACAGCAGCAGATGCCGGCAGGCTGCCGCTCTGGGAACGGCGCTGGCGGGGAGGGACTGGGAGCTGTTGCAGGGAGAGCGCAGCACAGGACCGGGCCGGCTGCGGGGCAGCAGAGGGGCAGGGAAGGGAACGGGAAGCGAGGCGAAGCCAACAGGCTGCGAGGGCCGGGCCGGGCCGGGCCGGGGGAGGGGTTTCCCCGGCTGCACGTGGAAATACTGTGCTGGAGACAAAGGCAGAGGCCGGGCCGGCAGCGGTGACTGAGTTCGCTGCTTCCAGCCGCGCGGCACGTTCCCGTTCCCGGGCGCAGCGCAGCAGCTGGGCCCCGTCAGACACCGCGCCCGCGCCGGCCTTTGGTGCCGCTCGCTGGGGGGGAAGGAGGAGGGGGAGGGTGATTTGTGTATTGCGGGGTCGGGTCGGGTCATCCCAGGCAGCGCGAGAGCCGGGACAACGCAGCGCGAGACGCCCGGGGATGATGGGAGCGGGGACGGTCGCGCGCGGCTCGGCAGCCTCCCGCCGCGCGCGGGACTCACCGGCGCTGAAGGGCCGCCCGCAGCCGGGCCCCAGGGAGCGCGGGGCTGGCGGCGCCTCCGGCTTGAGGCGCTCGGGGCCCGGCGCGGAGCCGCACAGACTCCACGGGCCCTGCAGGAGGCTCCTGGCCACGCAGCGCTGGAAGAGGCCCATACTGGACGCCGGGCGGCCCGCTCCCCTGCAGCGGACCGGGGGCAGCGGGGCTCGGCCCGGCCGCTGCCAGCCAGGGCTCTGCCGCCTGCCCCGGCTGGGTTTATAGCCCGGCCCAGGGATGGGTCGGGGCGGGGGAGGCTCCGCTCCGGCCCCCCCATCACCGCTTGTCCCTGCGAGGAACAAGGGCGGTGTCGGGTTTCCGTCCCACCCCTTAAAGTGGACGCCAGGCCAGGCCCGCCCCCCATAGGCGGGTGCAACGGCCCCGGCCCTAGGGCCAGCTTCCCCCCCAACCCCTTTCGCCCCAACCCCTCTCCCCGGCGTCGCTACACCTGCCCCAGAGCAGCTCCTCCTCCCCCACAGGGTATGCACAGTACCAGGAGCCACAGGGCCCCTAGCCACCACCACCCCCGAGCCAGCCTGTCCCCAACTCCCCCGTGCACCCACTACCCCCCTGCACCTACTGGCCCAGCTCGGGCTGCACCCCGCATACTCCCACCCCAGCAATCCTGACTAGCCTGGTCCCACCTCTGCCCAGCTGCCACCCTGTCTCCTCCTGGCCTCTCAGCTGATGGGGACAGCACAAGAAGCTGAAGGGCCTAGGCTCCCCCTCCAATCCCCCTTCACAAACTCACAGCAGTGCAGCTAAGGGGAGTGGGTGGCAGGGTGCGCTAAGTTTAGAGAAACGAGACAGGAGACCTCAACCCCTGCAAACACCCTTAGGAAGGGAGGGATCAAAGGAGGGTGAGGGCAACTGTCATTAAACCAAACCTCTGGGAGCCTGGCTCAGTTCCTGCCTGGCTCATCCATCCCCCCCAGCCCAGCATCGCTCCTGTGCAACCCTGGGCAGGAAGCTACGGCCTCCCCAAACTGACAACCCACAATGGGAGTGGGGCAGTAGGTGGCCACCTCCTTTTGTAGCCCCCGAGGCAGAGAGCAGCAAGGGGTGCAGAGGGATGGCAGGCACTGAAGGAGTTGATGCAACACAGCACATGGCCTAGGAGTCACTGGGATGGAGGAATGGCTGGTAAGTTGCTCTGTTTTGTAGGCAGGGAGCCGTGGGAACCTGTCCCTCCCGTGGTGCTAGGTGGCCTACCACTCAATCCCACGTTGCCTATGAAAGCTGCAACCTTGACCCAAATTCTTTACCTGGAGGTGCCCCAGCCACACCTGCTGAGTGCAGCCCCTCCCTCTCCTCTGTGCACCTGCTCATGTGCACAAGGAAGTGCAGCCACATTACCCACCTCTTCACAGCAGGCATCAGCATGCAGTGCAAAAGGGCCTTTGTCGGTTTTAAAACCCTTCCTGGATTGTTCCAGGTGACTCCTAGGGGCCCTGTTTACTCACCACCTCAGGATTGTCTGTCCTTCCGCACAGCCCTGCCACCAGTGATGAAAGAGCTGTTGGCTCGGCAGCTTCCTCTGGTACCTGGAGCCAGCCTTCCGGTCCTACAGTTCCCTCTGGGAAGAGATTTTCCATTATTCATCCTCCCTCTGGGTCACAGTTTGCATTGAAGATGCCACACACATGCCTTATATTGCTTTAACTCTTGCCCTGGATCTAATCGTAGTCATGCACATTTGGAAAGATTTTAAATTTTAGGCAGCTGCAGTGCAAGCTCCTCTCTCTCAGCTCTGGCAGTGCGCCCCATTCACAGACATGTGACAGTCACGTCACTTAACACGCACTTGTATTACAGCGATGAGCGCAGCGTAAGAATAAAGCAGGATATAGCATTACTGCTGCAGGTCAGTCCTGACCTGCTGTTTCTCTACCAGCCTCCCTCTACAGAGTGCCAACTGTGCCAAAGTGTGTGGGGATTGAGTGATATAAGCAGACATCCTCTGGGAGTATCAACTTCTTATGCAAGCTGCTGGAAATACAACTAGCAGCCGGATTCCTCCATCCCAGAGAACAAAAAAGAGACCCAAGCTATCTAGAGGCCCTTCCTAATTAACAGTAATATTTAACTGAGTAGGAATTTGGAAACCAGCTCTCACCTTGTAACAATGTTAGGGACGGCCTCATGCTCCTAGGAGGAGAGAGGCAATAAAACCAGAAATCTGTGTTAGAATATGAAAAGGGGGTGGAGGGGGAAGCATTTAAAAACTGGTGCTCCAAGAAATGTTTCAAATAATGTGGTCAGAGTTTAGTCTAAGTTGGCAAACCTGATGGAGAACGGGGAATGGAAGAAACGTAGCTCTTTGCATCATCTCCCTTTTACAAACAGGGAAACTGAGGCACAGAAAGGGAAGCAACTTGCCTAGGGTTACATAAAGCCAGGGCACAGCTGGGAACGGAACCTAGGTTGTCTTGCCACCCAGCCCACTTCCCTATCCACTAACAGGCATTAGATTAGTCTCCACTAATGGATGGCTACTGCAGCTGCACTCACCACAAAAGCATCTCGTGATCTTTTGTACAGAAGATTGGTTGCTTTTATTAAATCTCTGGTCACTATTAAAAAGCCAACTGCCCCTGACAGTGGTAGCAGTCACTGAGCAGTTATTGCTCAAGCTAAAGCATAGGGGACTACTGCAGTAACTCAGGTAGGAGAAGATGGTGACCACTGCAAGGGGCTTTAGGGACAGCAAACCACAAGAGCAGAGCTAAAAATGGTTGTCGTCAGAACCTCACAGCTGGGATTAATTTCCTGTAATTCATTTTATAACTGGATTAATTTAATTTCCCATACACGTAAGACTCCCGAGACTCTTCTTAGGACAACTGTGACTCAAACATTTCTATTAAACCAGCTCCAAGTCAATGGAAAATTGTAGTCACTTAGTTTCTTTAAAATGGAGGTAATTTGAACTAGTTCCCAGCATGCTCCTGGGACATTTTTATGAGCTAATTAATACTACTGTGTGCTCATATAAAGCTCACTGCCCAAGGATCTCCAAACCCTTTACAAACAGTGAATTAAGCCTCACAACAGCCTTGCCTGGGTCATGTTACTGTAGTTTTACAGATGGGATAATTGAGACACCTCTGGGCACGCAGGCCCAGGACAGATCCACAAGACCATTCTTCACTGCTGCATTGTTCATGCAAGTCATACAGCCTCCATCACAAGTGTTATCAATGAGCAAGTGCACGGCCCAGGCTCTACAGCTGTGAAGGTTGTTATTCAAAAGTTTCCTATTACATCATGACCCATGGCAACGCTTTCACTTGCGGACCCAGTGGCATGAAGAGCCAAGCTGCACCAGCCTTCCAAAAAAAAAAAAAAAAATGCTTAGCTCTATCACCTCCTAAGAGGAGAACGGGCAGCCCAATCTTCCTGATCACTCCTAGCACGCAGCAACCCCTCGAGCACTTGATTTGACTCTTCCCATGAGTCTGATCTTGCTTTTAAAATCTCCCTTTGACCTTGGCAGCTCTTTTCTGTCCAAGCTGTAAGGACTGGCCTCCAGCAGTAGGACAGCCCTCCAGTGGGGATAGCTGTCTGCTAGCTCACACCCAAGCAAAGGCCTGGGCCAACCATCATTCTCCCCCATCCTGGTTACAGACTACGGCAATCACCCCAGTGCCCACCAATGGAATGCAAGAAAGGAATCTGAGTGCCTGCTCTGGACAGTGCCGGCGAGTGGCCCAAAGACAGAAGCGGGGTGTAAAGACAGAGGAAAAATGAAAGGATTTTTAGGGCAAGACCTCACTCTTTGCTGGAGATGGCCAACAACTGAGGCAAAATGCAACCGAAGCTCTTAGTGCCTGGAGGCAGCAGCCAAGCAGGTGAAGGGCTGGCTGCATACCCATGAACAGGGCTGGACTTTGGGGACAAGGGAAAGCAATTGATACCCAATCCCCCTCCTAGTACAACTGTGGATTAAAGACAGTGGCTGTGTATAAATACCCCCCTCACTCATGAGTGGCTCCTTGGGCACCTTCCAGCCATAGTCTGTCACTGTCCTGACAGCACAATGATTCAATCCCTGCAAAGCCAACCCAGCTCTGGAAGAACAGGCTAAATTCTGTTAGCTATCAGCCTAACCATTCCATTCTGCTCACAGATGAGGCACATGACCAGAAAAGGGGCAGGGACACCACCACTCTCATTTTTGACCCCTGACCTGCCTTTTTTTTCCTGTCTCCTTCATTCTCTCCTTCCTAGAAGACAAGAAAGCAGAGGTAGTGGAGGCAGGATGACTGAGGTAACTGCAACTCTATGCTTCCAGCATGCAGGGCACAAACAGCTGAGAAAGGGGCAGACCAGGGCTAGACTGAACTTGATCAAGAGATCTTGCCTCCCATTTCCTGTGGGTGGAAGCCATATGCTGATATAGTCAAGGCTACTGCAAATGGAAAAGAAGAAGAGGGATGTAAAAACAAACTGACTACTGGCAAGAGCCAATGCAGACACGTGATACACAGAGCCAGCAAATGTGGTCACAAACTTCGTGACTGCACAGTGCTGGTGAAGGCATCAACTCCATAAGTGAAATGGGAATTGTCTCGGAGTCTCTTCGACCCACAACTTTTCTGCCCAGATTGCCAACAAGGAGCCATGCTGGATGTGATTAAGCAGTCCCTGGGAAAATCAACTGAGGTCGTTGGCTTTTGGCCAAAGATGAGTTTTTGATTCAAATGGGCGACAAAGATGAAGGGCTGTTCTCCATCTCTCACCTCCTTCCAGACAGTCAGGATATATAATGACAGGGCATCAGCGAGTGCACAAGGGAGTTTGTACAGTTTCATGACAGAAGAAAGAGGCAGCTCTGTTACAGAGGAATTAATCTTATTAGGAGAGACTGAAAGGCCAGATACACCAAGCCTTTTATTCACAGATCATCCCACCTGCATTTGTCAATGCAGTCATAGACAATTGTCCTGCTCAGGCAAAGGGGCTGCTGTGCATGCTCCGAAGTAACCCTGCCTTCAAGCCAGATAACAAGGAGAGCTTCATCCATGAAGACTGGTCCATTTTCTTCCGAGACAACCGGAAAAGTGATGACAAAAATTTAAAGTAACAGTGTGGGAATTCTGCTGCGGAGCAGCTTTCTCCTTAGTGGAGGAGGGGGTGCCTAATTCCCCTTTCCAGTCCCACACAAGGCTCCAAAGTAAGGCCATTTGATAGTCACTCATATTTCCAGCCTGTTCTTGTTGGGCTCAGCTTCTCTATGCTGGTCCCCTAAAGACACAAAACCTTTTCAGTTGAGTGAAGCCAGCTGCAGACACTCTCCAAACAGCCACCTGGTCATTGATCCACATTCCCGGTCTGGCTGCATTCCAAGGGGCAAATGGTACGGCTTGTTGCAATGCCAGCAGGTCATTGCTCCCAGAACAGTGGCACCAGGAAAGTTGTTTTCTTCTAAAGAAGCAAAGTATCAAGAACTCTATCCTGGTGCTGACATGCCACAAAAGGAACATGCATGGCTGTGTGTTCCCAGTACCCCTTCATACATTCCCTGGGGCATGGGTGTCACCCCACTTCCTGCAGTAGAGTCCATTCAGCTGATATACAGTGGTCAGTGTAACTATTCATCCCTTCACAATAAAGCTTTGCTCCCTGGGGATTGTGTGTCACCTACAACTTATAACATGTTAATATTGTAACGTTAATAGAGCTCGTCAGCCTGTCAGATGGGGGAATTTGCAGACAAGCACAGAAGAGCCAAGTTTGGGGACACAATTTTTGGTTTAAATTAGAAAATTTTTTGCAGGAATCAAAAAGCTTTAATGAATCAAACATTTCCTTGGCTTTTCCAGGTGCCGTGTTAGCTGGGGGGCACAGCCTTCCCACTCTATGCTGGCATTTCTCAGCCAACAGGGTTGGAGGCTAGGTTAAGCCACTGGGCTATTGCCTGCTCTTGCACTGCAGGCTGCTACTCTATCCAACAACAATGATGGGGAAGGACAGCAGAGACACCATCTTGATCAACACACACTGTCATCTGCTTGCCAGCTGGGACGTGGAGGCATACTAGGAAACTGTTTGGAAAACCTGCCCACAGTTGTAAGGAAGTTACAGCCCACATAATAATAGGACCAGCCTCTTCAATTACCACCAGATACCAACACTTTTATCATGGAAGACCAACTCTGCCTGAACTTGTAATGACCTCAGATATACTGACAAAGGCCCTGCATGACCAAGATGGATGACAGAACCCAACTGCATGGTGATACTAGAATTTAGCAATTTCAGGCTCACAGATTTCGGTCCCAGATATAGGTATCTTATGTACCACAGATTAACACCTCCTTTGGTTAGTGACACTAGCCACCTTACAGGTGACCTAGAAAGCGCAAACAATTGTCATTATGCCCTTTTTGATCCTTATTTATGGGTGAATACGGCTTGGTAGTTTTAGTCTGAGCCTCAATGACTCCATCATCCTGGCCTGGATTCCTTCCAAAGTATTGTCCTTGCTTAATTGTTTAGACAGGGGAAAACATGCACTTTCATCCCAGGTCAATACATTGCTCTGATTACTGTGTTTGCAAAGACACACAAAACTGGTGCCAGCCTGGGAAGCCGTGCACGGAAAAACAGGGTTACTTACCAGTAACTGTTGTTCTTAGAGATGTGTTGCTCGTATCCATTCCAATATAGGTGAGTGCATGCCATTGTGCACTGGTTCCTGGAACTTTTTTCCCCTTAGCAGAGCCCGTAGGGTCGGCTTAGGCGCCCCCTGGAGTACTGCACTCATGCCACGGTATATGGGGCACCGCCAACCCCGCGGGCCTTCAGTCCCTTCTTTCTGCTGACTCCGACAGCGGGGACGGAGGGTGGGTGTGGAATGGATATAAGCAACACATCTCGAAGAACAACAGTTACTGGTAAGTAACCCTGTTTTCTACTTCGAGTGATTGCTCATATCCATTCCAATATAGGTGATTAAATAGACATACCTTGGAGGTGGGTAGGAGTCATTGGTGAGCTGCTCTTATCAGCACGGCCCTGCCGAATCCCGTGTCCTCTCTCACCTGCTGCACGATGGCGTAGTGGGACGTAAAAGTGTGCATCTCCCGGCTCGACCCCAGCCACGCAGGCGGTGTGGGGAGTCCTGGCGCTTGGTACTCTGGCGCTTCCTTTTCTTAGGCACCGGCGACTGGTGGTGACGTGTCAACTCCGGTGCTGGTGGAGCGCTCTGCACCGAGGAGATGTTCAGTGCCGTGGGGGAACACGCTGGTTCAGAGTCCAGGTGGAACGCTGCCTCCATCAAGATAGCCTTCAGCCGGATATCTCTTTCTTTTTGAGTCTGTGGCTTGAAAGCTTTTCATATTTTACATTTGTCCCGACGATGCTGCTCCCCCAGGCATTTAAGGCAGCGATCGTGGGGGTTGCTTACAGGCAAGGGTTTGCCGCAAGCGGCACAGGCTTTAAAACCTGGAGAGCCGGGCATGGCCCGACTAAGCCCCTAAAGGCGCTTTTCTATTCTAACTACACTTTAACAAACTCTTAACACTAAGTACTCAACTATTAACAACAAGAAACAGTTCGTAAGGGGATTGCTGCTTGCTAGAAGGCAAGAGGCAAGACGTTCCAATAACCGTCACAGGCGAAAAGAAGGAACTGAGGGCCCGCAGGGTTGGCGGTGCCCCATATACCGTGGCAGGAGCGCGCTACTCCAGGGGGTGCCTAAGCCGACCCTACGGGGTCTGCTAAGGGGAAAAAAAGTTCAGGAACCAGTGCACAGTGGCATGCACTCACCTATATTGAAATGGATATGAGCAATCACTCGAAGTAAAATGGTTGTGCTGGGTCAGTGGCAGAAGTCAACCTCCACTGTATGTACTTCAGTGTGCACACAGGCATCTCCAAGGGCCTGAGCACACAGCCAGCTGCCTTCTTATAGAAGTGAGGTGACTTTTCAGAAACACCAGATGGAAGTGGAGCTCAGAACCAGACTAGGACTGGCCCTCCCTCCTATCTGGGTATTAGGCTAGTGGGAATAAACCTCTTTCCTGCTCCCCAAAAATGCCTGCTTTAGGAATTCTGTGCAGACTGGCAATGCTACTGCAAGGCTCCTTGTAAGAGATCTCCTTTACCAACACTACAGTGCAAGATCAACCTGCACATCTCTCTAGGTGGAAACTCCTTCAGGTATGGGTATCACAAAGGAAATGAGCTAGAAATTTCAGGATGCATCAAAACAACTGCTCTCTTCTTTAGTGGTGGTATGCGAATCCACAGACAGCAAGGGTGGTATGCAAATCATCCAATCCTGGCTGTGGATGGCCGTACTCCTTGGTGGATTTCCATGGGGATCAGACTATGAAGTAAAACTTCACCCAGGACTGTCTCAGACGTTAGAGACTCTAAAAGCAAAGTCCATGTCCCAGGTGCCTAATAATGGCACAAATGTGCTACCGGGGCCAACATAAACTTTGGCCCAGTATGAAATGGAGACTGTTGGACTTTTTGCCCATTGCTCAACCTCCAAGTAAAACCCTTTGGTCTAGCCCAAGATTAACCTTGAATCCAGGTATCCCATATTGCAGCATCATGCACCTATGAAAGTTTCTTCACATTTGGGGGTGGGCAGGAGGGCAAGAACCCAGAGCCACCCCATAACACTTTCCAGGATAAGAAAAGCTTTTCAATCTAGTAAAGCAGCTTGATGGAGCTAAGACGTTAGAAGCTATTAAAACAACAAAGTAAGCACTTTATTTCCATTAAGCATGTTGTTTTAGTATCACAATGGAATGACGAGAAAACATTAAAAAAAACCCAAAAGTCTCTAAATCCCTGAAAACAGCAGGGAGGCTTCAAGGCAATTTAAAAATG
The DNA here is from genome assembly GCF_026122565.2 of Emydura macquarii macquarii. Lineage (NCBI taxonomy): Eukaryota > Metazoa > Chordata > Testudines > Chelidae > Emydura > Emydura macquarii. Next base: position 9,411,038 of record NW_027131485.1, read on the forward strand.
AAAGGGAGTGACAAGTGCCGAAACAGTCCCAGCATCACAATTCTCCTCCTTCAAGAGCAGGGCGGGGCGGGAAGGCGGAATGATGCGAAGGTGCGAATGTCTGAAGTAGTCTTTGGCGTTTCTGCCTCATGATTGACACACACGAGATTTGTCAGCACAACTCACTGACATCTCCAGATGCAACAAAGTGCTACGTTAGTAAAACAAGAACCCAGCAAGATGACTTTTCATATGATGGGAATGCTCTATGGCTGGCGTTAAGAGACATCCTTGTAGGCAGTGCTGCTGACTCAACAGGGGTTTTTTGGATTGGGTAAGGAAGCGTGCGTGAACCCAAGAACGTGTGCCCATGCGCAAGACACTGAATCCTGCAGCACTGACGAGATCGGGGAGCAGAGGAGGTGGTGACAAAAGAAGTACAAATCCATTCGTTGCAGTGATCAAAACATGAGTCCAGTGCAGAAACTAGAGCTTCACAGTTCCAGGGGGCAAACTGTCATTGCAGAGTCTGTAGTAGCGCAGGTCATTCACCAGTCTGTGCACGTTCTGGGTAAATGATGGGAGGTCCTGGAGAAAGATCAAGCAACATAGTTACAGTGACAATGGCGTAGTGTCTGCAAGTACTACCTTACTATACGGAGCAGTATATGGCACTGTCCTAGCAAATAATCAATGAGCCTATTTATTCCATCTATAACCTAGTTCTCCTGGAGATGCCAGGAGAATACCTCATGGCAGTTTCCCCCACAGCTCAATCCCAGGGCAAATCTTTGATGTAAATAAGCTCTTTTTGCAATTTCATACTAGGAGGGAAGCCACTACTCTGCCTGGAATAGTTCTGCAATCGAATGGCTAGTTACTGAGAGTCGGGCTCCCTGCAAGAGAGGCTTGAAAATCCTGGATTTTATTTACAGTACTGATTTCTGAGTGTGCCTAGGCATGCAGAACATGAGCTGGCATCACATAGTCAGTGGAGGAGCCACCTGTGTGCTTTTTGGCAGAGGGAGCCACATAGCATATTTTCCAAGTTTCCTAGTGCTACAGGGCACATGGAAGCAAAGAATCCTGCATACAAAATCCCCTTCTAGATCAGGAGCACCCAAAGGCCAAGTACGCTCCAAGGAGCGTGGAAGCATGGCCTGTAGCCATTGCTATGTGTATTTCACAAGGATGTGCACACTGGGGAGATTACAGTCCCCACTTAACTCTATCTTTATCCAAGAGGCCTGCAAGAGATGGATGAGATTGCAGCTACACTATTTTATACATCTTCGCTACAGCTCTTGAGCTACAGGCAAGCTCTTGTTTGAGCAATGTTTAGTGCCCTTGTTCCAGAAGGGGTGTACACATCCTGGCCCTGTGAGTAAATTCCACAGATGAAGTTTATTCCCTCAATATGTCAGTTCATTCCCAGCTTTACAGACAATCATAGGAGACAAGACAGCCGGTGGATTTGCTAGCAGCCCCAGGAAACCCCAGTTGAAGGCACCGAGGACAATAGAAAGCCACCTGTCTTTAGTGACAATTCTGAGAAACTCTTTGTTTGGTGGGGAATTTGCAGGTGTCAGGTCTCCAGCTGGCCGTGACTGTGTCACCCAGAAGTAGTGCATGACCTGATATAGCTCTACTGCGACGCATGCTTGTCCCTGGCCCAGAAGTAGCCCCTCCACAGCATCGTTCCCCCTTACCCTGTCCATTTTGAAGTTCCTCCCCAGTACATGTTTCTGGTTGGAGTCCACACCATCACAGCTGGCTAAGAATTCTGCGAGAAATGCCGAGTAGAAGCTGTCAAAGTCCACCGAGGCCATGTTGTAGATGGCAATGCCGATCTCTTCCTGCAACAGGTCGTGCGATTTGTGGACCAGCACCTGAAGCAGCACATTCACAAACTGAAACAGCATGGTTGTCCGGAAGATCTTCTGCAGGGTGAGAGAAGCAAACTCCGTCACGTCCCCACAAGCTGACAATCCTCCAGCACAGGGACAGACCGAGCCAGTACTGGCGCCATGTCAGCGCACCCACCCTGGGGAGAAGCAGCTCTCCAAGGCCAAGGCCAGATTGAGGCAGTAAGCAGAACTGCACCTGACCATCACTTTGCTGGCAGCACATTGATTTCTCTAGGATTTCAGCTTTCATTTAGGAACAGATGCCGCTAGCCCCTTTGACCGTGCAGAACACATCCCAAGTGTGAACCAGTGTAGCAATGCTGAGTCTGCAGAGAATGGAACAGTGAGCCAAACTGATCCCTGGTGTAAGGCAGGGGTGAATTTGGCCCCATTCATCTCAGTGGCAATGAACACTGAAGAACAATGGCAGTAGAATATCAGCAAGTCCCTTTCTCACTCCAGCCAGCCAGACACCCACCCAACTCCAGACGCTTACAAAAGCACCAAGACATTTCTACGAGTTGTGAAAATGAGCTATAGCACCGTCCACAACAGCCTGCGTGGCACAGCTATGTACACAGCTCAAGGACAGAGTTCCTCTGGGATCGCTGGTCCAACCCTGGGCTCCCTGCTTTCATATGGTAGCCAGGTGGACTAAACCCAGGATTCTACCTCCAGTCCTTCAAGACCAGGCCAATATGCCAGAAATGAAGGGGGGGAATGGGGACATTCAACATGGCAATCAAGATGACTTGATTTTCAAGGTCAAATACCTTGCAGCTTACCAAGGTGAGGGCCAAACGCTTCACATACAGACCCTCAGCCTTCCTCCACTGGTGAGTCCAAATCCCACCCCCCAACATCATCCTTTGTCATGTTGTTCCGCCCCCTAAGCACAATAGCTTTTGGTCCGCACCCTGCGCCTTCCTGGTTATTGGGATGGACAGCAGATTTCCCCCCTCTGCCTTCACAGGGGGGAGGCTCCTATCCTGGACTTGTTTTTTCCCCTCTCCCCATATCATGGAGAAACTAAGCAACTGTGGGGGCACTTCTATGCTGTGCCCCTTGTGGTCAAGGAATGGGGAAGATTTGTCCCAGCGAATCCTTTCCTCCCCACCCATTTTGGGATGACCTCTATATCCCATCCCCCTCCCTACTGGCATGAAAGAGCCCACCAGGTTTTTACTGTGACTGTGCAGAGGTGGGATCACTTCCGTACCAGACAATAGTGTAACAGGTCAAGGGGAATGTTGATTTACTCCATGCTGTGCCCCCAGCAATGTGCCCCTAGCACAACCACCACCAGAGGAATACGGTGATTCAAGATCTGATGCACTCCCCACCTACAGCCTGCCCTCCGAGACCTCTCCTCGGGGAGCTGTATACCATCAAGAGCTTGGAGCTGCAGCTTTCTAGTACCATCGGGCAGTAATTGCTAACATTCCAGGTTCAGGAGAGACCAGACCATAATGCTGGCACACTGCTCTCAGCCTAGCACAGCGCCCTCTAGCGGCTCCACAAAGCATTTATAGGTGTTGACCAAGTGGGACTCACCTTGTGGTACAGCTTCTGCTTCGTATTCAGAGTCTCCAGGTAGAATAGATTCTGTTTAAATAGGTGTATATCTGGCTGCAGGAAGGACTGGCCAAATGCCTATGGAAGAAGACAGATCTTAGGAGATGGAATGAGTAGCAATACACCTAATGGCCAGCATGCAGGTTTGCCAGAGAGGACGGGAGCGCGTGACACACTTGCTGGACAAAAGGCGGATCTATATATTAAAGTATTTGGTGTCCACTTGGATCTCCTGGCACCACTGTATGTACCACGTGGCAGGGCCCTTCATCAGCCCAGAAGCTTGTGTAGATTCAACTCCCATTCCTGTACTAGATGTACTGCCATTATACCCTAGCCCTGCTCATGCTCTCCTGCAGGGAGCAGCGGTCTAGTGCCCAGTCTCAGGCTGCAAGGGCAAGTAAGTGGCCTCCTTTGAAAGAGACACCTGCAGAAGTCAGCCCAGACGACAGAGCTAGTGCTTTAAATTCAGCCCCTAAGAGCTCAATCACCACTCTTCTCCCCACCCAGAATCTGCGGGCTGCAAGGGCCCGCCTTCTTTTCAGGACGTCACACCCTTCCAGCTGCTAAGCTGAGCCACATCCATTTACAGCTGTCTGGGTCACCCCTTTGCCCCCACCAACAGTTTGCCTTCATCATGAACCTGCCCTCACACAGTAAGCCAACCCCAGCGTGTGGCAATGTGGGAAGCGGAGCTTTCATCTTTGGCAGCCTAGAAAGGCAACATGTTCACCCCTCTCCCCAAGTAATGTTCCTGTCAAACAGGACCCATTCTTAGCTTTCATCAGGAAATGTCCTCAAGCGGCTCAGGGAGACAATCCCGTGTCTAATATACCAGACTCCAAGGATACAGGCAGAGCCCTTATCAAATGTAAAACCAATCCAGAGTAGCCAGGAGCTCACATCCCAGAGAAAAAGCCCCCAGGAGTTACAAAAACCTCTCAACGCTCTTCACTCCAGTCAACCCAGAGTAGAGGTGATTGCTTAACAAACCATGCAGATACCAGACCAGAAAGAATGACCACACTTGAACTGAAGTCTAAGCACATCTGAGACACACTGAACAGTCCTTTGACTGGAGGCAGTGCATTCTCACTGAAGGAATCAAAACTCTCTCCCTTTGGTAGGCAGCTAGAACCCAAGTTTGCTGGTTTATGAGGTGTTTTTTATCTGGTCAGCTCTTTGAGGGGGTGGGAAAGGGAGAGTACACATGCTGAGGTTTTGTTTTAGACTTATGGATAAGACCAGAGGCCAGGACAATGGGCAGAACTACAGAAGTAATAAAACAAAAGAGAAGCTGGAACTGCAGCAAGTATGTAGCTGAATTACAAGCCAAAGGGTCTAGAAACAAAGTTAGCTGAATCTGACTGGACTAGTGTCTTGTTGCAGACAGAGGTCAAGATTAGAGGCTTCAGAAGTGTGACAGTCTCGCATACTAAACTGCTTTAATATTGTACAAGACATGGGAGGCAATAAAATTCTACCTAATGCCTCCCATATGGTACCACAGCTTCCATCACACAACAGTAGACTAGATCATCCTTGTTAGCCATGCAACTCAGTGCTATTAATGGTCAAAAATGATGCAGCATTTTTCAAAATGTAGTCACAGTCCTAGACTCTGATCCCATGTTGCAGCATGGATAACACAGGCTGTTCTTACCATAGAGAACATCTGCAGAACATTAAATAAAAGCTTCTTATCAAAAGAGCAGGTGTCATCTAATAAAACAAAGTCGCCCAGAATCACTGGCCAAGAGGCAGCTAATATTCGATGACTGAGCAAACGCCACTTTAGAAAGACACAGCTGAATAGTTCAGTCCAATTACACTGCCAGAGAAGGCGGAAGAACCAACATGCTCAGGCAGCCCTGCATAGCACTGCAGTGACCAACCATGAGCCCTAGTAGATCTGAGTGGACACTAAGGGCTTCTCTATATGGCAAGTCGGTGCTTGGCAAGCTGGGCTGTAAATCTACAGCCTGCTGTGCACTGACTGGCCACGTGGTTCCTGGAAACAGCAGCAGGTCAAAGCGTACTGGGACTTCTAATGTGCAGCAGCAGAGTCTACAGTTAGCAGGCAGCAGGCCCATGCATTGGAGATTTAAACCCTTGCTCGCAATGCGCTAATTATCCATATAGACAAGTTACCAGAACGGGATGGGGCTCAGAGGCAGTTCAATATACGGTTTAACACTCTCAATGAGAGAGAACCATCTCCACCTCTAGTACCCTAGAGAGGACCCACTCCTTGCAAACTCTCCTAATCGCCGGCAGTTTTGTGAACAATCCTCTGATTTGACCTCTCAATGGATGGCCCTCCCCTCTGGAACTCTTTGCCCTGTGTGGGCCTGCCAGACCCCCGAGATTGTGAGTTCCCAGGACATGGTGCAAGGCTATGTTTACTCTGAAGTAGGCTGGAGGTGAAGGCCATTGCATCAGGCAACACGATCAGCACTGGGCTGATGTTTTGCGTTTTATTGTGAGTTACGTTAAACGCTTTGGAGAGCTAATCCTGCTCTTAAAGAGGTAAATACCCATACGTTTGACCAGCTCTGATAAATGCCAGAGCAAAACCAGAAACAAAGTAGTCTTATGCTCTGGCTCCCTAGTCTAGAAGTAACGCTGTAGGCATTACCTGCGGGCTATTCCCTTCTCTATTCCTAGGACCAGAGCCTATAGAAGTATCCAATAACTGTTCTTTCCTAGATGTGGGGGACCAGATGTAATGGAACATCTTATAGTAACCAGTCAGTGTAAACCCAGAAGACAGACCTTAGTACCATACAAGCATCTCACTGCCAGATTGTCCTACTGCAAATCAAGAGACTTGTGGTGGTGAAGGTAACAGTGATGCTTTAGTTCTGGATGTTGGGTGTGATGCATTACTCTAGTGCACAAATCCAGAGTGAGAAAGTGACCCCTTGAGATGCTTACTATTTATTTCCCACATGGAAAGATATTCTGTATCTTGTCTTCACAACCACACACAACCCACATGTAAGCTAACATTTCCTTAGCTGTGCAAAAAGGACTCAACATGTTAAACCTAGTGTGAGTCAACCCTGAGTGTTTCTAATTGTCTGGTCACAACACCACAACATCCCATCAGGAAATCCTAAGTTCTCAAGTTGTGAGAGCTGTTGCATTACCTGCATAATGGCACTGAACTGTGCTTCGTTCTCCATCTGTTCCTCTGCTATCCCTCTCTGCACACTTGCCAGAACACTAGACTTGAAGAAGTACCGCCAATTGTGATGGAGAACCCGGAAAAGCAGCTCAAATAACTCTGCTTTCACATCAGGAGAGGAGCGCTGGGGGAGAAAAAGAATCTTAGAACAGACTGCTCTGCTGGAAGGCAGCTAATTCAGTGGATCCCGCTATTAATAGCTCTTTCTCATAACAGAGCAGGTAGCCATACAGAACAGTATTCCAGACCAGAGATGCTATATTACAGCAAAGGCATGCCTGAGCTGACGACCAAGAATTTAAAGCTATTTTCCTCTAAGGTAAGTATGAGACCCAATGCTCATCTGGCTCAGGGAGTCTGGACACCTTGCCTTGAACACATCTACAAATTTAGTTTCTTCACAGCTACCTAGCAACGACTCAACCCAGATCAGTCTCCAGATCTAACAGTAATTCTGTCACCCAGCTCGCCCCCATCTGGTGGCTCAGACTGTGATAGCATGAAGGAAAACAATTACATTGCTTCTCCCCTCCTCTCCCATTCAGGATTTTAATCAGACATGAACTCCGCCCTCTGTACAGGAGTTGTCCTACCTCTGCAATGATAGGGTAGACTTGTTCCATGCACAGTGAGATGATGCTGGGTAAGAAAGGCTTAAACACTTGGCCTGGCTCTTGTACCACCACTTGCAGGATCTTCAGAAACTTCTCAACCACACGACAGCCAGTGCTGCCCTCATGGAGGATGCTCTCTGCTAACTGCTCTCTGTGACACAAATAAAGTCAGTGATGCTGTCAGGAGTCGGAGGGAGGTGTTTGGTCAAATTAAAACATTTGAACTCAGCAGCAGCAGACAAACGCCACTAATTCACTTTGAGATGTTGCTGCAGACTGAGTCTAGCAAATCTCAGAAGGGAGCTGGCTCTGTGACTGAGGGACAAAAAACACCCCAGGCCTCCACAGATTTAAGATGATTAGGGCATGCTGACCAGTCTCTTGATCCAAATCTTAAAGAGCAACAAAGAACAGGGACATGAAGTCACTTCTGCAATATTTCTTTTGTCTTTGGTGAAACCATAAGGCATTACAATAGCTCTGTCATTTCCTTAACATGCCTCACAGCACCAGAAGTGCAGGCCCCAGATTAATGACTGGTGGGCAGTCAATTCCCAGCCAGCACAGGCCACTATAACCAGCAGCAGCACATATTCTGCAGCTGGAAAGGCTATCCTTTCCTTTATGAGGCACTGATGCCAAGTCATGGCCACATGCAAGGTGCAGCAAAGAGCAGCCTGGAGAGGTAGAGTCTCACAATCTTGGCCTGTCCTGGAGGCAGAGATCAATTCCTGAATGAAACACCCCTTTTGTTCATACAAGATCTGCTCCCATCTATTTATGAGAGGAGCTTGGGAATTTGATTTGTGTTTGCTGGCAGAGGATAGCTGCTTGTTTTTGTCACCTGCCTCCTCACTCCAAGTCATTTGGAGATTTTTAGAAGCATTTTTGCCTCCTTCCCCAGTGGATTCAGTCCAGGGATGGAAAAAAAATCCAAGCACGTAGATGGGGTTGAAAATATTAATGGACACTTTAGAGCAGTGGACAGCAAGCTGCTCATACAGCAAACCTCTCAAAATAAAGAGCTCTCTCAACCAGGGTACAGAAAGAACAACTTTTCAACAGTGTTAGGCAACAAATGAAGTGACAGGTGCGACAGGGTACCTGGTGAACATATTTAGGAAGGTCTGTATGATCTGCTCAGTGAAAGGCACTCCCATCTGTACCCTCAGTCCTTGGAAGAGGGTGAGGAAGAAGCTCAGCATCTCATCTGTCACATCTAAAATAGGAACAAGAAAGGCAAAGGAAGGTGTTCAGGAAACAGCTTTAAAGCACTATATATAGATGCTTGTTTGGTTAGTGATCTGCTCCTCTTGTGCTTGATTCCTCTTTACTCATTCATGCTGGGATTTATCAGCAGGGTTCCCACTGCAAGTGACAGGAGACTAAGGGCTGAGGCCAAAGGTTTAAGACCTGACACCTGGTGGGGGAGGCAAGCTGGAGCAGCCTTTTACACATCCAGCCAGCACCACTGAGTTTTCAGAATAGATACAGTGTGAACAGCAGAGAACCCACTTAATTAGTCTTACAGCCCACATGGAAATTACTGCCGTGCCTCCTGGGCCACACTATCAGTTCACTGCTTATACAGGATTAACAAGAAGGAACATGAAATTCAAAAGCTACATGTCATTAGGAGGGAGGAGGAGAAAAAGAAGGAAACCAACTGGTTTGATTTTTGTAATAATTAAAGACACTTGGCTGAATTCAGAGGTAATTCCCAGCACATGATTGTGTGCTTAACTGATTATCACTGCAGAGTCCTAGTCTTGTGCTAGCACTGTCTCACACACATGATTGGGTAATCATGTTAAAGTTGTATCTGCTCAATTCTTTCACTGTGCATGGCCCTCCATGGATAAATACTGCAACTGCACAAGACTGTTCACAAAGGTAATTTCACTGTGCCCTTATCTGCTAGCTAGTCAGGGAGTTGTGACCCCCTGTTCTATGGCCCTACTGGATTCTGTTTGCATTTAAAATTATCCTCTAACCTCTCTCTTACGTCCCCCAAACTCCTTGCTTCTGTACACATCCAGGGGAAACAGTTTTTTATTCCTGCTCCACTGCAGAAGCTGCAACCTCTTTTTGGGGGCTAGATGTGACCCATGATGGTCTCACTTGGCTGCCTTGGTGCCTCTTTTATAGTGAGGTGCTGGGTATTCCTGGGCCTCAGCTGCCTTACTGTGACACAAAGCCTACTTCTCAAGATTAACTGGGGTCCCTCTGAGAACAATACTAGTTAGCAAGGACCTTTGCGGCTTGGCTACATCCCAGGATTCTTTGCTTTGCAAACAGTCCCAAACCTTGCAAGCAGGAACGGTCTGTCCTCGTGGGAACAGGGCTACGCCTCCGCACCTTTCAAGAGTCTGAAGATATGGTAAGATGCCAGGTTGCATTTTATGTGCAAAAAAAACATTTGTTGCTTTTAAACCCCTCAGCCAGGTCTGTTCCATTGTGTGTCTGGCAAGGGACACTTCCAGAGGAGCAGTCATAGGGAATTTTGAGGATTCAGTACGTTACAGGCTTTCAGGACTATGTCCTAGTCAGGTGGAGGAGCAGCTGCTTAAGCAATTTAAGACCATTTCCCTATCAAATATCCTTTGACCCTTTCCTGATCCAAGATGCAGCTAAAGCCACAAACTTCCAGTTAAACAGCTGCCCACAGAATAGATTCACATTCCACTTATGGAGGCATATCTAAGCACATCATGTATACATCAAGACTATTTTTATCAGAATGGGCCCTGGGTGTTTATCAGTAGGCCATAAGAGCTACTCACAGCATTACAGCCTGTCCTATTGTTATACCTGACTGATGAATGAAAGCTGGGAAGAGGGCTAGTGAAACCTGCACGGATTCTTGTAGTGACTGATAACAGATCTGCCGGGACTTGGTGGACTCTCCAGATATACTCTCCACGATGTCTTCTAAGACACTAAGTGTCTGGTGAATGATCACTTTGGCTGCAAATCAAGATGGAAAAAGAGTACGACAGATTTTCCAGAGACACTAAGAAAACTAACCAGGTGATGGAAATCACTACAATGGTCAAAATCTAGAAGCCTTTCAGAAGACAAGATTACTATACACCAGCTAAAGTTCCCAATGCAAAGAGTGCTTAAGTGGCAACTCTTATCTCCATCCGAGGGGTCTTTCGCGAGACCTTGTGACCTGCTGGTCTTCTGGCAGGACCTCCTCTGGATCTGAAAGATGGTTTCAGCGACCAGGTCTGTGGCAGCTGCTGAAGGGGTAGATCTTGTAGAGCCCCTGCTAGACAACCCCCAGCTTGGTGTGCAGGTGACAGAGTCCCCTTGGCACGCTGGAGGTTGGTCCTGGTAGGTACCACCAGAATCGGAGATCTCCTGGACTACGACTGAGGGGACATGGTGGATCCCCTGGTGTTCAGTCGGCGCATGGGGCTCTCAACCCCTCATACTCTCCAGCGGGTACTTCAGGAGGTGAGGGCAGCCTTATTGCCTGCCTCTCAGGTTTTCCTTGAGCATATGCTGTGGGAGGTGCTCCCCACCCACCCCTCACCCCAGGTCCTCTGGACCTTGTCATCAGGCCCTTGGCCCTGCAACCCACCCTTCCCATCCATAATCCAAGCTGGCTACGCGACCTGCAGCCAGTTTGTTTTTGAACCACGCCTAGAACACATCTGTACATGATCATGCTCGATGCCTTTCATTTCCTCACCCTTGTGTCCTGCCCCGATATCAAGTGGCAGGATCTTCTCCCACCTGTGCAGGGTAAGGAACCCAGTGGGTTAGTCTGTATTTCACCTTGGTTCCTTGGCCCGCGGGAGGTATCAGCTGGTGGCTCCTTCATGGAGCCATGAACACGAGCATATACCTGTCATGGGTCACTCCCCTCCCCGACACCTGCCCCTTCTGCTGCATGACCCTGGCGCACGTCTACCTCGAATGCGCCCCATTGCAGAACCTTTTTCCAGCTCTTCCAAAACATTTCTCCTAAAATTCTGGTTATACTTTTCCCCACCATTTTTGATTTATGCACTCCCCATCCATGGCCCCATGAAGTTCTGAGACCTCCTCATCAACCTCCTTCTTGTGGCCATCTATTCTATCAGGAGGAGGATGCTGAATGGGGAGGTGCTCTGCGACTGTGGGGTCTACTTCCATTCTTCCCTTTGATCAAGTCTGGGCAGAGTTCCTCTGGGCCATGTTCGCTGGCTCCCTAGACACCTTTGAGGAGCAGTGCGTGCTGTCTGGGGTTCTCTGCTCAGTGTCCCCTTCCAGATCCCAGATTTTGAGCCTGTAGCCCTCACTTCTGTCCCTGTTTTCTCGTTAGTTGTTCCCTGTAATTGAGCCCTAGGTTTAGTTGTTCCTCCCCTTAGGCTGGGGAAGGGGCCTTCAGATGTGGGCCGGCTTGTGCCGAACTCAATAGATGCCTAGTTTTAAGCAAACAGGCCCACTGAAGACAATAACTCACATGCTTAGTGCTGGCCATGTGTTTAAGTAGCTGGCTTAATTAGTGTCCAAATGATGACTGCTTCTATTAAGAGGCAGACACTATGGAGTCACAGAGAGGTTGGATTAGTGGTCTCATTTAAACACACTGCTAGTTAAAGTAACACCCAACAAGAAGAAAAAGAACAAGCATGCTGGAACAATGGGATATACTGGGTCAATGACAATGACAGGGGAAGACATTGCAAGCAAGCACTGTATAAACACCAACAGAGAAGGGAACAACACTGCACCAATTCAAGCTGCACAGCCATTTTTTGATGAGCACCGACTGTCCTTTTAGGATTGAGACAGCCTAGACCACACACACTTGTCCCCATATAAAACAAACCACTGCTCTCCAGAACATGCCAGGTTTGCACCCCAAGTGTCTGTACTGTAACTGGGAGTGACAACGCCAGATTCTAAATATTTAGTAGAATGATCTTCAAAACTCAAGGCCTGGAACCCACCTCGGAATCCTTTTAACTAGCACAGAACATGACATTTGAACCTTCCACCCCCAACAAGGATTCTCTAAATCTCTGCGTCTTGACAAAATCCTTATTGTTTCCTCCAAGATCCCTCCCAATTCTCACAGCTGGAATCTTTGGGAACGCTGCCTCCAGCCTTGATTTCCAGCATAAAAGCCTAATGGTAGCCACCCAAGCTACTGCATTAGCCAACCGGACTCTTTTGTAATGTAATCTTTGCTCCTAGAAAGTTAAAATTGACTACCTGATCCTGCTCTCAGAGCAATGCAGGAAAAGTGCACCGACAACTCACTGGAGCAAAAGTGTCCCTTGAAACACTCACTAAAAAAGTGGGAGGCAGACAGTCGCATAAACAGTCATTTGATCTAATTGCTCACATCTATCTCTGAGTCCTGTCTTTCCAGCTAGTGGTTTTTGGAACTCTGCTTAATGACTCCCTAGCAGCAGCTGCCCTGGCGAATGGTTCATATTAGGAAACAGAGGACTTACTGTCTTCCAGCCGCACTTTCCTCTGTGGCAGGATGGCACTGGATTTCAGATGGCGGTATTCCCTTGTGAGGGCAGAGATCAGGCTGGCATGATTGGATGAGCGAACTGCCCACTGCTGTTCACTCTCTGGGAGATTTGGCCATGGCAGGAGCAACACGTTTGAGATCGCTCTGCACACCAGCACCTGGGCCTGGAACCAAGGAGACATTCAGCCTTGATACAATGCAACTTTCCAGTGCCTGTTACTGCCTTGTTTCAGGGAGACATCTCTCACTTTACACTGAAGTGCAATTCTAGTGTAAGCACTGAAGAAAGCAAATTTAATTAGAGAGAAGTTAAGCCCAACTTACAACTGAACTCTTGCAGCTCTACAAACTAGTTCTGTGATGAAGGCATTAGACCCAGACCCGGGTTCAGTTCCGAGACTCTCTGGGTCACCTTGGACAATTCACTCAATCTTTGTGCTTCAGTTCTGCATCTGAGTAATGAGGGTTTTGTCTACACTGCAAAGCAGTGCTGACTATGGGGATGTGAATTACAGAGCTCACCAAAGTGTTGCCATTTAACTGCCCTGTGTGGACACTGCTGGCATGAACTAAGGGCATGTCTATACTGCAGTAAAAAACCCGCAGCACTGTGTCTCAGAGTCTGGGTCAAACAGCAGTGTAGATGTTGGGCTCAGGCTGGAACCAGGCTCTGAGACTCTCCTCCTTGCTATTTTATAGCCCCGCAGCGAGAGTCAGCTGATCTAGGCCAGCGGTGGCCATGCCACAGTCTTTTATTGCAGTGTAGATGTACCATAAAAGGTATCTAGTTTACGTTAACAGAGCCCTGTTTGAAAGAGGACATACGTTAATGCAATCTAGGCACCTTTTAGTTTGTGCCAGCAGTGTCCACACAGGGTAGTTAGAGCACAACACTTAGTGGGCTCTGCAATTTGCCCCTCTGTAGTCCAAGTTCTTTGGGACAGACATGTGCTTGGTCTGTACAGTCCTTGACACAAGACCCTGATCTCCATCAGTCCTTTAAGTACTACTTAATACAAATATATATTTAAACAGGGAATGCAGACTAAGGAATCTGAACAGAAATATTCCTCCCCATGAGACACAGCCAGCACTACAATGCAGAGGTTCAGAAACAAAATTATCAAGTGTAGACAATTCAGAGCTCTTGCCACCATAAAACAGCCAGGACATCACGTACAAGTTACTGGAAGTTAAGATGTCATTTCATGAGATTTGAGAGTTCCAATTTTATTTTTTTCCTCATTTTTAGTACTTCAACTCTGAAAATTAAAGGCCATGGACATGTCCAAGACACTTGGATTGCTGCACATAATGTTTAGAGAATGCAGGAGTAATGTCTTTTTCCCTGAAACTGATGTACCCATGCTGGTAAAAGCTGTGGTAGTTTCCTCAGGGCACCCAATTAAACTGATAATCTGCATTTGTGTTTGAGTCAAACATCACCTTATCAGGAAGCCGCTGAGCAGAGGTGTCTGTGATCCTATTGAACACTTTCTGTACTGCTGGGATACTAATCAAGAACACTGGCCGCACTGTGGTAGCTAACGAGACCAGCAAGTGGCACGCCGACAACAGCAACTTCTCTTGCACCTGAAAAAGAGAGCATGCGTCATTAGGCTCTGCAGTAACTCAGTCCCACACAGTGTGTCAAGAAGAGACAGTGGACATTCTGGAATCTAGCACAGGTATTCAAGAACACAATGAGCCTTTGGGACAGACAGACACACTACAAGATGAACTTTCACACAAGCTAGCCTTCAAGCGCAAGTCAGTATTCAGTGGCCTTTAAGAATACACATCAGCCTCTTACCACTGGGAGTGAGGATTTCTGAACTCCCAGATTAGAGAAGCCACAATATAATTAGATCTTTATTAATCTGTCTTTACCTAAGAGGCTAGTGTTGCAGCAATTGGCTGTCATTTATTTCTATGATACTATTTCATGGAGCTTTTGTCACGATGACACCACTACCTTCATACCTCACTGAGTTTTTCACCATGTTCTTAGAAAGCAGACAAATGCATTGTACGGGCAAATAAACAAAACCTCATCTGCAGATTCACATTTCTGAGGGCCAACCTGCTAAATGCATAGAGACAAGAGTAGCGTCTGCCTGGAAGATTGGATGTTAGTTTCAGGTTTTATCCCCTTGTTTCTCAGAGCAGCATTCGCCTTTTTTGATGATGGTACCTTGGAGCTGATGAGTGGAGTAATTGCTTCCAGGGCAGTGGAGACTAGCGAGATGAACTGTTCTGGATTCTGCCGATGAAATTCACTGTAGAACTGGGCTAACCAATGAGAGTACGCTTGCAATGCTGCTAGTGACTGAGCATGGCTGGAAGGAGGAAGAAACAATTGGAACAAATGTGAGAAACGGCATTCCAGAAGGACAGCAACAGGACGGCAGAAGTCTTAAATACAGTAAGTAGCTCTGATGACATATTACGGAGAGGCACTATTTACCCTGGCGTTCAGGTGGACAATAGCTTCTATCATTATAAGACATCCCACACTCTCCATGTTGGAAGGGTAACATATACATTAGAATTTTTCTGGAAAGTTTCTGGAAAGCTGCACTTTTGGCACATTTCCCTAACTTGGCACGAGAAATGGCCAACTTGATTCAGTGTGATTGAAAACACACTCATCACCATATTTAAGCACTTGGTGGGGCCTGAGATCTGTCTAGTTTGTAAAGGTACTTTTTAGATGCGCATATGGGAAGAATTAAAAACAGTTTATAGTGACATTATGAAGTCTGAGGAGCTCTTAACTCACATGGCTCCAATGGTAGTGGCCACAACAGGGCTGGAGGAGAAGAAGAAGCAGGCAGCCAAGATGGGAGAACAGTGAGGGACGCCAGACCAGCTCTTGTCCATGTGAAGAGTGTCATACCCCTCTAGCAGTCTAGAGACCACTCCCCAAATCCATTAGCGTCATTTTACATGTCCTATTCCCACATACGTATCTGCTTGACTGAGGGTAGAAAGAAAGGGGACCCCACCATGGGGGCAGTTTGGGGGCTGGCCCTGCACAGCTTGGAGACTGCAAGATTTCCATCACTGAACAATTCAATATACATTTTAGACACCTAAAGAAATTGCCAACCTGGGAACCTGAAGGTAAATTTAAGACTAAATGCCTATCAGTTACTTACAGAGGAATCCCTTGAGAATGTTCCAGTTCATACAAAAAAACCATTACAAAGCCTCAAAATTCAATGTGAAGGCTGTATTTTAAGTCATTAGAAAGTATGGAAATACTTGCTTAAAGTTTTTCAATCCACCTTAACTCTGCCTATGGAATTGAAAACCAGACGAGTCTCTAAGCCTCAGGATTGCATGTATCACAACATCAGTGACTCCAAACACTGACCAATAACCTAACTGGTCTATCACCCAGAATACGGAAGTCAAGACTGCACACTTCCACATCTTTTAAACAGCTGGGTGTCTTTAAATAACTACAGTAAGCTTTTCTTCAGAGCCATATGCAGTCAAACAAACTGCTGCACCTTTCACCCAAAGACACCAGGTTAGAGACCATTCTCCAGGAGTATACAGGATTTCAAACGTGAAAGTTGTCACGTAGTAAGTCTTCAGACCTTGTTTGTAAAACTATGAACATTGAGGGTTGGACCAAAAATTAGAGTGCTTACATGCCAAGAACTCATGATGGTGGACTTCACACTGGCATGTCAGATATTTTATGCATTAAACCAAAGCCCCACACTCCAGTATTCCCCTCACACCGTTGGCACACTGTGCAAACAAAGCACATAGAGCAGTTTAAGATCTTGCTGCCTGTGGCAGCAAACTGAATGGCTTTATCAAAACCTCCATCCCACCTAATGGGTGTCCACGGGTGGGGGGAGGGAGGTAAGCAGAGAAAGATCTTACTGCCCTTCAATGCCTTCTTTAGTTCAACTTATTTTTGGATTGCCAAGCTAATGTATGTTTCTTTTTGTTTTAAACTGCATTTTCTTCAGATCTCCGCCCCCTGTTTATGTTTACACTACACAACTCAGTCTAGCCAATTTTTGCCAAGGATTATCATATGAATTGGGAATTCAATCAACTGTAATTAAGTGCAGTTACTTAAAAATTTTGCCTTGCCTTGCCTTGGTACCTGCACCCTCCAGCTGCATTGAGATATGTAATATAACTGGATTCTTGTGCTATCACTCCACTGTGCATAAATCTGGAGCACAGGAAAGATAGCAAGGAGGTCAAATTGAAATAAACTGCTGGGTTGGTGTTGCAAATGCTCTCTATTTCAGATTCAATGCCATGTCAAAAGCTACAAACCAGAATGATCCTTGTTGATAGTGCTGAGAGAAAGAAGGTGGAGGTGAAAGTTACACAACTGCAGTAACAGAATGAAATAAGCACATGTCTTACACTGATGTCAGACTAAGGCAATATGAATTTCTGCTTTGACTGACAGGAGGATTGGATTTACTGAAGCAAGTGAATGAAAACAGGCCAACTAATCCAGTAGAATTCCAATATGACAGTGGTGTTATAAAAAGGGGCAATAGAGCTATTTAACATGAAAAAGTTAAGCTTAGTTTGAACCTAATGTAAGCATCACTCAGATTGGATTAATAGCAAAGAGACTCAGGGGACTAAATGATAAAACCAATTACAAGCACGGAATCTCAGAAGTTTGATACATATGAATCACAAATCAAGGGGACACATTTAAACCCTGATCACAAGGACAGGTTGCAGAGAAAGTCATGTTCAACAGAGCATAATGGATAGACGAAGACCATTAAAGTTGTGTTCTACTTTAAATGTGGAGCGTCAATGCTATTTTAAAGTTCCAACTTGTGGATCAAATTGCCTCATTTTATAATGTGAAAGAAGTGGGTTTTTATATCTTACAAAGAGACATACTCATCCTGGAATCTGCGAGTGTGTCACAAACAGCAATGAAGATTGAGAGCTAAATTCCCATCCTTAGTAACACACATGCAAGTGCATTATCATAGAATCAAGGACTGGAAGAGACCTCAAGAGGTCTTCCAGTTCAGTCCCCTGCACTTGAGGCAGGACTGAGTATTATCTAGACCATTATCTTATGTAGGATTGCAGAATTTAGCTCTGGAATTGTAACTTGATTAACAATTCTACTGAGGCCTGAGCCAGATGAAAACCTGTCTCCCTTTCCAATAGTAGTACAAGCTCTAACAGAAGTAACAAAACATTTGCTACATAAATCTGGACTACATACACAGAGCAGGGATGTAAGATGCCACCATTTTCACATGATTACTTTAATTACCATAGCACTCCAAGAGAAGTGAGCTTCCTTGTTTGTGGTCAGTACAAAATGTATTATGGGCTGTTGTCACTGCTTTGTATTTAGAGCCAAGACGGTGGTAGCTATTTTTCATCTCTGACCCTAACTGATCTTTTTCTTTAATTAAATCTCATTCTATGAATGGTACTGGCAGCTGGCCTAAGAACATGAATTGGAGGAAACAGTGTGAAGAGCAGCTAGTTAGTCTTGATCTTGGAACAGTGACAAGAAAGCTTCTTCATGGTCAACTAGCAGTCACTGGTGTGTCACCTGGCCTGGGAAAAAAATGGAGAAAAATATTGACAAGTCCTTGGGATTCCAATGCTTCCTCACCAGGGAAAAGAAACAAGGGACCTAAAATCAGACACTGTCTTACTTCCACTCATGCCTTTTGGTCCTATGAAGACCAATACCAGGCTAGCCCTTCAGAAGCCAACCGTGTAATTTTGGTTTTGCAGGAAACGTCCCATACTCACACATCGAGGAGGTCAGGTTTCAGTACAGATGGTACAGCAGTTTCAATGTTGTACAGTTTAATCTGGGACCCGTACAGCGTTACCTTGACCAGTCTGCCAATGAAGAAGCAAATCAAGGTGTGTGTGTAGGAATTGTAAAATACAGATGCACATCTAGAATATTCTGGTGGTTCTTCTACAACACAACCTGGTACTCTGCAAGGCTGCACACTGACTAAATGTGGAGACATGCACAAGAGCTATGTTGCCTAGCACAATAGGGCCATTTTGCAATGCTAGGGAATAGGTACATCATTTCTGAATGTAACCACAGGTCTATGTATAAGCTATAATTAAACCTATGCTTATTTGAGAGTTGAGGAGAAGAGCCAAATGGGAATCTGATTTTTCAGCTCTTGTAAGTACTTTATCAAAGTTTTGGGTGATGCAGACCTGAAGTAATCAAATTACAGCCTCAGTTCCATTAGGTCAGAATAGCTGCAGTAACATCATGAGAGTGGACTCTTGACTTTCCCAGTAATTATTCAAATGTTCTGACCACCTAGTAATCAACTATTGCTTAACTCTAAAATATGTATTTCAAGACATATTTGAGACAGTTAGCACAGGGGACGCAATACCTATGGCTATTGATAGACTGGGATTCCAGTTACTCCTTGCCAGAAGGTAGTTTGGTTTGGGTTTTTTTGCTATTCATTGTGGCAGGACTTAAAAGTTCCTCTGCACTGGTGGAGGGATGGCAGCACTATTCCCTGATGCAGTGACCTTTTGCCTACCTCTCCACTACTGTAAGGGCATCATTGAACCGGGCAGCAAAAACATCCCCAATAAAGTACTCAGCCAAACGGCCAACAGCCTGCAGCAGGGAGCTAATATCTCGAAGGGAGCAGTGCAGACGTCGACAGTCGTTCTCGGCAGTGATATTCAGCCTATGACCTGAAATGACATTGTGGTCTGTTAGCCATAAAGCAAGGAAGATTCAAGTGTAAATGCTCTTTTGCTTTGCTATTAACCATTGATTAGCATTCAGGCAGTTTGGAGTCTCTCTCTCTTTCTCTCTCAAATATTATAAAATTCAAGCACAAAGCACGTGTAACCCTATATTGGTAATAAATACAGCTCTTTGAGATGAGAAACCCAATTAAGTAGCTACAGGAAATGCAGAGTTTATGCTAATTACATTACAGCACTCTTTAAATTAACTGTCCTGGGGGGTCAGAGTTCAGCTCTGAGCACCATACAAATGATGGAAAGACAGTGAATAAAGCAAGCTGAAATGGACACTGTCAAATATAGTGTTTTGCAAATAAATTTTCATTCTCACTATCCACTATTTGTAATTCTTTTATAAAAGACTGAAAATAAAGTTCCTCAGCCATTCAGCTTTTTTGATGTATATTTTACTGTGTTTTGGATTAAACTGTAATTAACAGGCTTTTTTTTTTAGTTATTGATTGATATTAAAAAAAAAAGGATGATCCAGCTTTGGGAATAAAGTTGTTAGTTTGGCTCCCTCTGCTGTTTGTCTGTGAAGCAACAGAGTACAAAAATACCTAGAGGAACAACAAAAATGCCTTTGTAACCTGGGTAAATTAAATTCAAATGCAAATACGTGTGGCTAACCATCTACAATCACATCACCCAGATACATGTAACGCATTGATTTTTTTTTTAAACACAGAATAGGCTATAATAAACATATGCATTATCCATATGCTTATTCTATTTTCCCAGTAGTACACAGTGTCTCGTAGCATCATGGGACACTGCTGAAAAAACACATATTGTAATGCATAGGCCTAAGGACAATGGGGATATCAGAGAATTTTCCCTGCTTCTCTTCCTACTGTTCATATAAATGTGTTAAAATAGCCATTTTTTTTACTAATGCCAGTTTACTCTCAGCACTGAAGTTAAAACGTAGAAACTAATTTATTTCCATCTAGATTGCAAGATGTGAAATTGCTAAAAAAAGGCACTCCACAGTATGATCCTGAAACTGTATTTGAGTCTAACCTGTCTGCTGCTGATTCATACCCCCCTCAGATGAAAATCCAGTTTCTGAACCAACTTCTTTTATACATCCTTGTCTATAAGCCTTACATGAACATGTGTGGTGACAGTTCAAGGTGCAAAGAGGCCATAAACCTGGGTGCAGAACATAATCAACAAATTGCAAATATCTGGCCTGGTAAATTTCTGGAGCCTTGTCTGTACAATGAGTCACTGTACTCTACTGACCTATCGGGGCAGCCAGAGTACCTGAAAAAATACTTGAGCCAGAGCCAGATTTGCAACAGTTAAAGAAGCTTAGACGTAATGAATCCTGCAGTCAGCGTGCACTGCAGTGATTTAGTGCTTTTAAAATTTGCATATTTTAATAGGTGGTTTGTGTTCAACTTCTCTAAGTGATAAAGAAATGGGCAACATGTATGTACCTCTTGCAATAGTTAGCATACAGCAGATTCTTCTAACGGCCATGTCAGAAAGCTTAATGGGAATGATACATTGTGAAGGATTACTAATATAAACTCTACATTCTCCCCAATTAAATCTTTCAACCAGTTAATATTCCTCTCCCCCACCCCACACTTTCCTCAGTTGTCAGAAACAGCTAGCCCACAAGGTGAGCCGACAGCTACAAGACTGTCCTGTTTCTCTCTTTGGGATTAAACTCTTTTGGTAGGTTGAACAGTTTTATTTCTTCTTCCCAACAAAGACACACACATTCTTGGAATGGCAGTTAGCACAAAGAGTCAGAAACTAGCCTGAATGCCACTCCCCACTTGATCTTCTCATTCAAGTATTCTCAACTGATTTTAATTCAATCCTAAACAAAAATGCTCCCATTCTGAGAACTTGATGCTGAATTTGTGCCCAAACCAAATGAGTTTCCAGTGGAATAGCTAATAATCATTTAACTGTATCAACCGTGCTACATTACTTCAACATTTCTGTACTCCACACAGTTTTCTTGTTTCAAGTACCAGAATCAACAAGAAAACATATCAATATAAACCACATTTCTAACAGGAAAGCAGATTCCTCAGAGCACAAACACCAAACTCAGATTTCTGAATGCTGAGCCCTTATGCACTGTGTGTAAGTGTCCAAGTGTGAAGAATTTTAGGGTTAACCTAGAATATTGATGCTGAAGTAGTAATGGACAGTTTGACAGCAAGAAGCAACTTAATGCACGAATACAGCATTTTTACAGCTAAGTGTATAAGGAACTGAGAAATGTAACATTGGAGAGTGTTATTACCTGTCCCTGAAGTGACCACAAACTGCTGTAGTCCCAGGTATACTTCCAAGTTATCCTGCAGAACTGGAAACTGGAGGAAGAGGAGGAAGAGACACAACAGAGGTGTGATTTTAATGTTAAGGCAGATAGAGTTAATGCTTCTCATTTACCATTAGTTTGGGTCAGAGGATAATTACTTTCCCTTTCCTCCTCCTCAAAATTAGTTTCACAAAAGGCATGTGGAAGAAGGGTAGGATTGTAGGTTCTGGAGGATTTGATGCCCTAAGCTTTTCAATTCTAGAAAGCTAGCATCAAACCCATAAAGGTCCCTGTGTTAGAGAAAGTCCTGAAGCAACAGCTGTCCTTTCCACACCAACATGGGCAGTCAATGCTGACATGACCGACTGCCCGAGAAGTGCTGTGGTGATGTGGCAGGGATGTTTCTAGTCATTACTGAGATGTGCACGCAGGATGCGTGTAGAAAACTTGCACTGAGCCATCTCCATCAGTTCCTCCTCATTACAACTGGTAAAATGCTACCCCCAGTATCCACCACTCAAAGGAAAAAAAGGTTGAGTCCAAGCGTTTTCAATCCTTCCCTGATGTAGTAAAAGGGGTAAGTGTTGCAGCCACCCTACTGGCATGCTGAACACCGACTCCAACAAGAATGGGTTGGACATCCACAGAGCAAGGAACCAAGGGAATAAGCAACCTACCCCATAACACAAGTCACTAGGAAGTTGCATTATTAATTGCTAGGAACACTAACTTGCCCACAGGATGTGCCAACATGAAGAAAGATGCTACATACAACACAGAGTGCAGGAAATATCTGGACTGGTTCCCCAACAGACCATGTTCCTCTAACAATGCATACTGAAGGGTTATTTACATTGTCAGTGGCTAAGTCAACCATAGTGTATTCAGTTGGAACTCATGGTCTACCTTTTCTAACAGCTATATCAGGAAAAAAAATCATTTCAGTCCCTTCTAACTTGGAATAATTCTCCTCCGATTCCTACAAGCAAGGACAGAGGTTTACTAACAAGAACTTTCTACTGCTTTGAATACAGCCAAAAGCCTGCATGACTTATTCTAAGATTTTAGCAGTTTAACTCTTGGGACTTTATGAGCACTTCTCCTCTCTTCCCTCCACAAGCCTAGAGAGCTACTCCATTGAAGTGTGGTCATTCACTCCCCAGTGCCAAGCACAACATGCAGAATGTCCAACAGATTGGAGACAAGATGTACAGTGACTCAATTTATTCTGGAGTCAATTTCACTTACTGATTTGTGGTCTAAAGGTTGGTCACATGTTACAGTAGTTTGTGAAATGCTCTTGTAACACTAGCATGAGACTCATTAAGTGTTGCCTGGGTTATCTAATGTCCTAGAATGAAATGAGCAGGGCTCCAAAGAAAGATACTTAATACTGAAATGGCAGTTCATATGAAGAAACACACAGTAGTGTGCCTTTTATATAGCCACAGGGTTAGAACTTCCTTTAAAAGTCCAAGTAATATTAGTAACACAGGGAAATGTTTTTTAAAATCATGTGTTCTTCACCAATACTGTTTGCTTTCTGTATCTCACTCTGCACCTATAGTGAAAGGAGACCAGGCCCTTTCACTTTTGTTTGTAGGCAGGTTCACTTGCTGATTCACGCATTAGCAATGTGCTGTAAACACTGCAGAGGAATGTTTCTATTCATACAATTTTCATTGGAATTAAACAGAAATCAAACAGACTCTTTGGCACTGGTCTTAGAAAAATTTTTTACAAACATGCTTTTGGAACTTGACTGTGTCCTTTAGAAGAAACAACAATAGGTGTAACAGTAAAAAAGTGAGCAAGTGAGCCTCTTTCTCAGCTCCCAAACTCAAGTTTTCTGCTCTTTGGGGAATGTGGTCAATGCCCTCAGCTATGCAGACAGCTCCATGACACAGCATAGTAGAATATTTACATATGCTCAGAGATCCTACTAAATTCAGATACTTTTCTTCCCATCCAGAAAGAGCAATGAACAATCCTCATTGTTACATTTCTGAACCCTACAGTTTCATGCCCCAAGATTAGAAGCTTGAGAACCACACTCCTGCTGTTCTCCCAAGAGAACAGGCTATTTCACAGCATTGCCATCTTAATAAAGGCCAAGATAGTGACATTCTCGCAGATGGGGAAGGCAAATCCTCAATGTTTCTTGCTTCTGCCTCCCTATGGTTTGCACAGCTCCATCTCCCTATAATCATCATCTATGCACTGCCTTGTATTTTAACATTCCATCCTCCTGGGAAGTCACAACTGGATGGGGATATCATCTCACCATTTGCCTTATGCACAGCATCTCCACCTTAGGAAAAGGCCAAGATGACAGGGCAAAGCTGCAGACTCTGGAGTGATCCAAATTTCAAATGCCTCTGTACATTCAGTGAGCAAGGCACAAATGTGAGCAATGGTACTTCGTCCAAGGTGGAAAACTTCTCAAAGCCCAAAAGAAAATATGAAGCCTTTCCCCTTAAATTTATGGCCTCCATTTTCCCAAGTTTTGAATCCAAAAGCACATCACTGTGCCCCTTCTCCATAAGCGTTTAGGGGTGTTTGGAAGCCAAAGCACAGCAACCTTCTACCAATGCCTGTATGACAAAATCTTGAGAGTGAGCTCATATTATATGGTGCAAAGCTGCTTCATCTCAACGTCTCAGCAGAGTGACTACTCACCAGGGTAGAGAAGGCATGAGTCGGCAGGAGCTCCATGACTTTTGCCACTACTTCCAGGCTCTGGCGTAAGTACCGCTGCCACTCAGTCTGCTGCTGTGGGGTGAAAGACCAGGATAATCACCTTTTGTATTTCCCTCCAATCAGAAATTGGAGACAGCTGGCCTATATTTAACAAGCTGGTAGGCCTTAAGTACTGGTGAAATGACTAAACTGTACCTACCAGGGTTTGGCTTCTGTCTGAACATCTGAGAATTGAAACAATATGGTGTTTAGGAGTCTCCTATTTTGACAGCAATCGGAGCTGAAGTTAAGATTTGCAAGCTTTCATTACAAAGGCTGTTAACTATCCTAAGCAATTGTGCATCCATGTCACATCACTTTCTGGCCTTTTAGTAACTGCAGAGTCCTTTATTCTGGCTGTTTGTACGCTCCTATCCTGGAGAACATCAGTGTTTCTAGCACAAATTTTCAAACATTAATTGTCTTGCCACTTAAACATGTCTTCCCTTGACAAAAGGACCGATATCAAAAAAGGGCTAAGTGTCTGCATGTGTCATATAACAACAGAGTCAGAAATCGAAGAACCCATTTCTGCCTTGGTCTAAAAAAAGGGTGTTTTTTAAAAACACAGAGTAACTAAACCCAAACCCTATAGGCAATGATTATTGCAGAAGTATACACAAGATCAATTTCTCTATAGCACAATAAACTGACTGTGCTTTCTAAGAGCCTGGTTTCCTTCTGTGACAAGCCCACAATTTATTCTACTTTCACAGCTCTTTACCCAACCTAGCCATATCACAGGGGACTGGCTTATTCATCACTCTAAAACATCCTTATAGACTCACTACAGTTACCATGTCACTTCAGAGAAGAAATACCACATGCAAATGGAAAGAGTAGAGCTCAAATTGCACTTAAATTACAGCTGATTTTTTTTCTGTGTCATTTTATCTCCTGCACTGTAATGGAAATGCTCTGCTTCCACTGCATGCAAAAAACACATAGCCAGGCAGGACAGCAACACAAAGTCCATTAGTGAAAACATTTCATGCTTCTTTCAACCTCAAAACCCACACAGCACTGTACATCTTGCTTCATGCACAGAACAGCTGCCTCTGAACTAAGTATACTTCTGCACTTAAAACCTGCATTCAGAGAGGCTAATTGGGGAACCATAGCATGGCTGATCCCTTAATACTCTTGATCTGGAGTGGTGGGGATGCTGACAAGTTGCTTAGACACATGATTTCTATGGCAGCACTGAGGCTGTTAAGATACAAGAGATATCAGCAAGAGGTGCAAATTACTAGTGTGACATAGTGGTCAGCCTGTATGTTGAAAAACTGACCAGACCCTGGAAGGAAGTTTCAGAGGTACTCAGTACAGCCTAGCAGTTTAGTATCTAGGTATGCAGTTTTCCTACCAAGCCTCTGTTTCTTACATCGTCATCTAGAGTCTCGTCATCCAGCTCCTCCAATTGTGCCTGGTTGTACCTGAATTGTATTCGATTCAAAACCTCTGTCAGCAGCAGAACCAGGGCGTCTTCGTACCTGCCATGAGCGTAAGAAAGAAAGAAAGAAAAACATAAGACTGAGGAAAGGGAGCTCTAGTGGAATACTCTTGTGAACCCTCACCCACTTCCAGAAAGGAGCAGTGGTAGGTTGTGTATCAGCTTAGTTCAAAGATTTGCATCTAAGGGCCTTCAACACTGCCTTATGGGCTTGTTTGTTGGGGACACCCTAGACAGCCACAGGCATGTTAAATTATAAACAACGGCCATTCTAAGCTATAACATATGACGAGGCAGAAAAACTGCAGCAAGAACTGATAACCCACTCAACTTTGAAAGCGAGACGGGAAACTAACAGCAATAAAGGGAGCTGAAAACTCCAGTGATTATGGAAAAGGCATGAGGGTGTGAATACAAAGGCATCTGGAAAACAGTGAAGCACAGCAGGGCAAGTTTTAAATGAATGGTCTCCATTTGAAAGGGCTTATTACTAATTATTTGGTTCTTGCTTGCTAGTAGCCATTTAACTGTGCTTCTTTAGAGGAGAGGACAGTACTTTTAAATCCTGCCAAGAAGGGTTATAACCAATGGTCAAGTTCTGCTTCTTGCTACTAAAAAGCCAAGCAGAGATGACAACCACAGTTATCAAAATCCTATAATATGATTGGGCAACCAGTTAAATAATTTCAACACCTCTTGCTCTGACCACCACATTATTCTAATTAACCTTCGCCCCAGGAAGGGAGCAACTTGTAAATGGAAGGAGTGGGAAGGCAGGGAGCAACTTGTAAATAGGCGGAGTGGGAAAACCAAACCTCGAGTCTTAGCTACACAGCAAAAGTTCAACTGGATAGCAGGGTCGCGGGCCAGGTAGTAACAGTTTAAACTAGAAAGTCTTCTTCAGAGTACTTAGATATTCCCATGCCTTCACATGGTTTAGGCAAAGATCTTCAAAAACATAAGTTCTAATCTTTAGGCACCTAAATAAACGGCCTGTTTTTCTTAAGTGCTTAGTGCCTTGTAGCTCTGGAGTTGTACGTGTTTTGCTGTTTTCAAGTTGAGCCATGATTGTTGAAGAAGAAAGTCACGATAATTATTCTTTCATCCCTACTATAACACTACAGCCAGCAACAGATTTTATTTACTCTCAAAGTAGCTGCAATGTAGCATACAAGAGTCAAAGGAGTTTTTTCCCCACAATCAACCATGAGTAATGCCAAATTGCAAAATCAACACAGAACAGAGCCTTTGTCTGGAACACAGCAAGCAGCCTGCAGGGGCTACACACAAGACAGTAAAGTTGCTCTGGAGACCCCAAGTTTCCTACCATCTTTTTAGAGAAAACAACTGCTCTAAAGAATGTCCTAGTCATGCCTTGCTCCAGGAAAGAGCAGGTTGGAAAGCTAGGAATTTCTCTGTACTAGGAGCAAGAAGAAATCAGAGCTTGGTGCAATGTAAGGGACAGTCCTATCAGCTGTGCTCCTGACTGAGCAGTCAAATGCTTTCAATGAAGGGCTGCTAGCCTACCAGAGGGTTACTGAAAAAGATGATGTAAACTTGGATTTGGTAATTTGTACATTACGCTACTGGATCAAATGTAAAATTCATAAACCACAGGGAACAGGAAGTTTCAAGTGCTGTTCCTGTGGCGTAACCACACCTACATGATCAAATTAAGACATGTAAACACGTCTACAACTTTCTGCATGTTTGATATAGCCATAGAAGCTTTAGCTAAAAACAGGCATCTTCGCAGAAATAGCAATACAAGTTTAGGCAGCTCAGACCATTTGTGATGATTAACAGAAGATATTCTACCTCCAACAAAGAAAGCTAACATTGCTCTGATTTTTTCCTATCGAATATATATAACTAGGCAAGGCATGTGCCCATGATCCCCATGAGAGAGAGGAGGAGTGACCAGTGAGAGTTCAGCATAATTGTGCGCAGCTTAGTGAACTGTTTACCGAGACTGGCAAGTTCTCCCATCTTGAACTCATCTGAAAAAATCCAATAAAGCAACTCCCAACACTGAACGGTCACGGGCTGGCTGGGTTAGTTGGTTCTGCTTGTTCCTGGGTGAATGATGTCAGAATGGCTTTTTTGGCATTTTTTATTTAGCATGCTCACTGGGAAAGGAAGGTTCTTGTATTTAGTGCAGACCATGACAAGTGGTGGGGAGTTTTAAATCTGCCTGCTTTGAATGCAAGTCTCCCTTGTCCCCATGCTAAGCAGTTTTAAGACACTAGCATAGATACTTGCTCAGAGCTTCCAAGATGGTAGCAGCAAAGGGATCTATGGAACAGGGCTGAAATGTTTGCTTTAAATATAAAAAGACAAGCAT
The DNA here is from genome assembly GCF_026122565.2 of Emydura macquarii macquarii. Lineage (NCBI taxonomy): Eukaryota > Metazoa > Chordata > Testudines > Chelidae > Emydura > Emydura macquarii. The sequence goes on from NW_027131485.1 coordinate 9,439,391, forward strand.
CCAAAGAGGAGAAACTGAGAACCTTAGCGGACCTGGAGTTTTCATAGAATCATAGAAGATTAGGGTTGGCAGGGACCTCAGGAGATCATCTAGTCCAACCCTCTGCTCAAAGCAGGACCAACCCCAACTAAACCATCCCAGCCAGACCTTTGTCAAGCCACACCTTAAAAACCTCAAAGGATGGAAATTCCACACCACCCTAGGTAACCCATTCCAGTGCTTCACCACCTTCCTAGGGAAAAAGTTTTTCCTAATATCCAACCCAGACCTCCCCCACTGCAACTTGAGTTCTGCCATCTACTACCACTCAGAACAGCCTAGCTCTATTCTCCCTTGAACCCCCTTTCAGATAGCAGCCTTTAAACTATCAAATCCCCCCTCATTCTTCTCTTCTGCAGACTAAACAAGCCTAGTTCCCTTGGCCTTTCCTCATAAGTCATGTGCCCCAGCCTCCTAATCATTTTCCTTGCCCTCTGCTGGCCTCTCTCCAATTTGTCCACATCCTTCCTGTAGTGGGGGACCCAAAACTGGACCCAGTACTCCAGATGTGGCCTCACCAGTGTCGAATAGAGAGGAACAATCTCTTCCCTCGATCTGCTGGCAATGCTCTTACTAATGCAGCCCAATATTCTATTAGCCTTCTTGGCAATAAGGGCACACCGTTGACTCAACCAGCTTCTCGTCCACTGTAACCCCCAGGTCCTTTTCTGCAGAACTGCTGCTTAGCCAGTCGGTCTCCAATCTACAGCAGTGCATGGGATTCTTCTGTCCTAAGTGCAGGACTCTGCACTTGTGTTATAGGTTCAAGTCTTTATACTGATGGTGCTATATTTAGAAGCTTATTAGAGCCATCTAGGTATTTCTCTTAATAGCGAAACATTCATTAGGCATCTTTGTTTTTAAAATCCTAGTATCAATTAAATCAGAATACTATCTGATTCATTAATGGTAACTATCATTCATTAGCTATATTCTTGGTATAATATGTGGGTTATATCTAGGCACATGACTGAACTTTTTTATTTTTTGCGGGGGGGGGGGGGGGTTAGAAAATGGTATAATCACAGACTCTAGTCAACAACACAGTTTTTTTTCTGATTTCTATAATCATGCATATGTATATTAAGTCATTCCACAAACATTTTTTTAAACGTATTTTTAACCGTATTTTAATCTGATCTGAAAACAGTCTTCATAATCAGGTTTTTAATAGCCACTTCATAGGCTCACTTAAAAATATATAAAGTCAAGGATCACACTAAAAGAAATCATTGGACACCAAACATCTGTCAACTGTTTATAGGAAAATGATAGTGAAGATGCTCATTGCCTCATACTTCAGCAGCTGTGCAAGACAGTGGTGGTAACATTCTCACCATAAAGCATTTCAGACAATGGAAGTTCAGTGTTTTCTGCATTTCCACCCAATGTTCACTTGAATGAAAATACAAGTGAGAAACAGCGCGCCTCAGGGTCAGATGTTCAGAGTTCCATTGCCTGAATATTTCTGACCACATTAAGGTTTTGGGTCAGGCTCACTTTGAAGAGCATGACACAAAGCTTTCAGTCAGTCATGTGCTACATCAAGTGTACAACCGTTTTTATCTATCTAAGCATCTCAATTTTTAATATATTTATCCTCAACACCCCGTGAGGCAGGGAAGTGCTATTATAACTGAGGGACAAAAAGTGACTTGCCCAGGGTCACATAGGGAGTCTGTGGTATCAGGGACTTGGCCCCAGAGCTTCCAAGTCCTAGTTTAGTACTCTAACCACTGGACCATTTTTCTTCTCTATAGTCATATTACATAAAGCAGAAATACAGTTTATACACAAAATGCAGCTTTATTAAACGGCTTTATTATTTTTGTGCACAAATTAATGTTTTTCCTCAAGTGCAACACTGCATAAAGATGCCAGAGTGAAGTATTTCCTGGCTTCAGAATTCATATTGCATTCTTAGTAGCCAAATTGGTGAATATTAAAGTCCCAACAAAAGCCACCAATTATGTCTAACATGTTAGATGCAAAACCAACATAGCAAGATGTCATTCATGTATCAACACATACAATTCATACAACCCAGTAGTCTATAATGTAACCTTGCCAGGCTAGGGCATGGTTTAATTCTCCAAAGTATCGGTTCTTGCCTCTTTATTTTAGCGTCCAGTCTTGAACTGCACAGGGACGTAGAAACTACCACACCCGCCTACATTTGGTTACACTGGCTTCTGCAGGTAAAACAATTAGGACATGCAAGATAGACTCCCCGCAGAGAACACCATCTTAGTGTAATGACTCAGGCACAACCAGCAGGCAAGTGTGAGCTGCACACGACAAAGCTATTTTTACGCAACATCTCTGAAGCTCTTGTGTGTTAACTGCTGGCATTGCTTACCTGTTGAGCACTGTTTCTTTATCTGCTAGACGACTTTTAATTTTACTAGTAAGATAGTCCAAGAAGAGCGTCCAAATATCTAAGCAAGAAAAGTAACCTTCATGGGTGGGCTGAAATACACAAAACTCCACGTTAAACATCATGAACTAAGGTAAAATATAGGGTATGTGTAGCCAGCATTTGAGTTATTGTGCACTTTCTTCTGCACCCTTGAACTAGGCTAGTATCCTTCCTGTCTCAGTTCTCCACCCAGTCACAACATATGAAAATAAATCACAAATAAGTGAAAATAAGTTTGCCAACTGAACTGTGTGAAAACAGTTAATCTTGCTGCAGGTGTGAGGTGACAGCCTAGGTCAGCAGTTCCCAAACTGTGGGTCATGACCCCAAGTGGGGTTGCTTCATCAGCAGATGGGGTCATGGCAATCCCGAGCAGAAGATGACGCCATTTTACAAAATGGCCTCCTTTGCACAGTATGACCTCCCACGCACCATATGCACGATGTCACATCGCACAGAGGACACAATTTTGCTCTACGAAACAGTGCCCTCCATGCAGCATGACCTTGAACGCACCATGTATATGAGAGATTATGCAGTCCAGAGGACGCCATTTTGTAAAGCAAAATGGCATCCTCCTTGCTGCGTGACCTTACATGTACAGTGCATATGAGGTCACACTGCAGAGGAGGACATCATTTTTAAACTGCAACTTCCATGCTATCTGGGGTAGTGAGAAACAACACATCTGTAAATGGGATCATGAGGGAAAATGTTTGGGAACCGCTGCCCTAAGTCATGCTATGTGGAAAAAACATAAGGTAAAAATCATCCCCCAAGAAGCCTTGGAGAAGCTATAAAAGCAACAGTTTCAGGACTGACAGAAAAAGCCAACCCCCAAGCACAGATGTAAAGGGGAGAGAGAGAGAGACTTTTCAAAAATGTTTCTCCAAACCCACTTAAAATGGGAACAAAGATAAAAGCCAGTCAAGTCATTCACGCAAGATAACTACATCTGACCATTTTTCAACTGTTTGGGGCCAGAAGCAAGATTTCCTGCATGTTGTACTATTAGAAAGTGCATGGAGGCTTCCAGAAGTCTAAGGTGATAAGCCAGGAGAAGTCTGCATGATAACATGTTCAGCTGCTTAAAAGTCATGAAACTCAAGTGTTTTACTGGGCTACCTTTGAGCTATCAGACCTATTGGGAAAAAAGCTATCCTTTACTCATGTCATACATGGGTAGGACATACAAAGAAGGATGGAATAAGATAAAAGCAGAGGAGTGCCAGTGCTGTACCTGATGAAAGGTGTATTTGAACAAGAGAGCCAAAAATTCAACCACTGGGAACTGAGAGTATGATTCAATCCTCCTTAGGTGGACACTCACAAAGAGACGCAGGAAGTCTGTGAACTTCTCAATGTAGCTAGAGGAAAAAGAAGAGAAAACTGATAAAACATAAAGGGAACATAAACATGGGGGAAAAACTATTTCATTGAAAGTGAAAAATTCACTCAAAACCCTTTCATTAAAGAAAAACTACATTTAATAGCCAGTATTACAATTAAAATATAAAGCCCTGCAACAATTACCTACAGGACGGGCAACCCTTCATTCCATTAACACCTGAAACACAGCAGAAAAGATAGTCTAGTCAAAAGCAACTTTACTGTTCAGATAAAACAATATGAATTAAATACATTAGAGGGATAATACCAGAGAGGGAGAGGAATTATTTAAATTCAGCGCCATGTGGACACAAAAATTAATGGATATAAACCAGCAGTTAGGAAGTTTAGACTTGAAATTAGACGCAGGTTTCTAACCATCAGAGAAGTAAAGTTCTGGAATGGCCTTCCAAGGGGAGCAGTGGGGGCAAAAAAGCTAGCTGGCTTCAAAACTGACCTTGATACATTTATGGAGGGGATGGTATGATGGGACAGTCTAGTTTGGCAATTGACTGATCGTTGACTACTGGTGGTAGATATGCCAATGGCCTGTGAAGGGATGTTAGGTGGGGCGGGTTCTGAGTTATTACAGAGAATTCTTTCTTAGGTGTCTGGCTGGTGAGTCTTGCCCACATGCTCAGGGTTTAACTGATCGCCGTATTTGGGGTTGGGAAGGAATTTTCCCCCAGGGCAGATTGGCAAAGGCTCTGGGAGGTTTTTGCCTTCCTCTGTAGCATGGGGCATGGCTCACTTGCTGGTGGATTTTCTGTACCTTCAAGTCTTTAAATCATTATTTGAGGACTTTAATAACTCAATCATAGGTTAGAGATTTATTACAGGAGTAGGTGGGTGGGTGAGGTTCTGTGGCCTGCATAGTGCAGGAGGTCAGATTAGATGATCATATTGGTCCCTTCTGACCTTAGAGCTATGAGTAAATTAGGCCTTCAGATAAGCAACCCCCTTAGTGCTACAAGTATTTAGCAGCAAGACCCTGTCTTAGCTGAATGGATACGGATGTGGTTAGGCAACAGAATGTAGCACTCAGGAGATACTGTTGAACCGGACAAACACTTGCAATTGATTTTCTGGTATTAAACACACACCAATGGCAACAACCATGTCACGGAGATAAATAGGAAGTACACTGGGGGTGGGGGAATATAACCCAGTAATTCCTGCATCGAGCCCAAGAGCTTGTGATTGAACTAGATCATCTGTTTTAGGAAGAGAGACAGTCTTGATTTAAAGACTTCCTGTCAGTTTTCCCCCCAGATCTAGGATAATTCAGTTCCATGATTCAGACTGTGTGTTTCTGATGCCACAGTATATGAAGTGAAGGGCCCAAAAAGGAACCTGTTCCCAAAATTTAGACAGTCTTGAAAAATGTTAATGTAAGTAGTTAAAGCTTCAAGAAATCATTGCTAAAAATTATAAAGGTCACTGTGGTGTGACTTGTTATTGTGGAGTGAGAACATGCACTGTACAATATGGAGCTTTAAAGGAATCTAGGATACCATTTTTATTATTATTGACTGCAAGAAAACAACTACCATCACTGCATAGGACTAGTGCATTATGGTACCATTCTAATAACAAGAGTCCCATTGATTTAGTTACATAACTGCATTGCAGAAAAGCCAATCTCTCCCACAGATGTGAAATTTTAGTATTTCAATAAATTAAAAAAAAAAAAAAAAACTTCACACAGCTGAAGACACCAAAATAATTTTAGTGGCAAAATTTTAAGACATCTAGGAACGACAGTCCCTAATTATAGCAGTGCTGATGGGAAACGCTGTATTTATCCAGCACGCCTCAGTGAGAGAAAAATTCTCTCTTTGAGCTGAGCAAAGCTAGCTCCAAATTGGAGAGTCACTACTGATGAGCAACAGCAAGTTGCATCATTCTTGGACTTGATCACTATGAACCTGTGAACCCACACTGTGCCTAGAATGCATGAGGCAGTAAGATTATATGTATACTTCATTTGGCACCAGTCCCCTTGGCAAGAGGGACTTCCACTAAGTATGTACTGGTCACTGGCCAAATACTTCAAAACTAAAGTGGCCTAGTGGTAACTCAGTGATTTCTCTTTAAGCCACTGAGTGAGTTCTAATCCAAGATCTGTTGAAAGTTTTATATGGATATAGGCCTCTAAGAGCCCTGAAGCCAGTCATTAGCTTTGGAATGATCATTTATACTTATTTACTACACTTCAGACAAGAGTGAACTTTTAATGCATTCAAGGTTTTAAAGGTAGAAGATAAGGTATTGCTATATAGTTTTACACTATTTTGCAATAATGCCAGCTTTGTTCAGCAGCTTGTCAGATTAAAAATGGCAAGCGGGAGGACAACTTGATGTAAGCCAATTCCAAATTTTCAAGCCTTGGAAATCAAAGTGTAGCTAACCTTAAAACAAAGGAAAAAATACCCATTTGACAGACTACAGAATCTTTAACACATAAGAGGGAGAGATTGTAGGACAGCCAGTCCAGAGAATGTTTTACTTGTGAAAAAGATAGAGAGAAGTCTAAAAAGTTAAGCCAAAATATCTGGGCTATATCCCTGATTCAAACCATATTAAGCATTAAAAAAAAGGGAGATTCATTTATGGACCTCAAGATCTTTGAACATGAGCTATATCAAAAGAACACAAAATGAGTGCAACATGTAAAAAAATCATACTGAGCTCTAGCAGCGCTTCCATAGCCTGTGAAGAAAAATTCCTGTGCGTTGAAGTTTGTTAAACTGCAAAGGGGTAGGTAAAAAACTCTTTACTACTGCAGCATTAGTAACTTGGCTTAACTTTCCTGGAATCATCTGTTCTCTATCTGTACGGCCAAATGAACAGGTAACCAAAGCTTTCAATTTTTCTACTGCACACCTCATTTTATTGAAGCTAATGGGATAGTCAAGAAAATAGATAATTAGAACTCACTGTTAATCTAAATTTAAATTCCAAGAGAGTTAAAAATATATCTAAAGAAGCAAGGTGAAAAAGATCAAAGGCAATTTGAGAGAGAAAAAGAGATGCACTGCATCCGTATTATAGGTTGACCTGTTTTTGCTAAATCAAGGCTTACACCTGTGTTGAAGTTAAAGTGACTCTGTTGTGCACACCCATTAAACTTTTGACTGAAACTTGGGTGCCATGTCTGGGAATAAGATCAAAGGTTTAGAAGAAGTTTTGTAGTGCAGTGCTATGCTGATTTACTTCTATCACCATGCATCCATTGCATCGGGCTACAATTGTGACTCTGGGCACATTCACATAATTACAGTATCAGAAAAAAATATTTTGCCAACATTAGCATCAGCAGACAGCCCAGCTCCCTAAGCTAAAACCTACAGCAGTGCTGTAATGGAAGCTAACATCAGTAGCTGTCTGAGATGCCACACTAATGACTATTTCAACACATGGAAAGTTCCACTACACAACATGACTTTCCCTCCTGTCAGAACAAGCGGAAGCATTTCTTCATGAAAGATGTCAAAGATTTGTAACTGACTTAAGCAACAAGGTTCTTGGTATCCCTCTGGAAGTGAAAAAAGAATTAGAAGTCTCCCAGATGGTGCCATTTAAACCTGTCTTTACACAGGTGTAAGACATACTAACAAATGCGTGACGAAGCCTTCAATTTTGGGGATCCTTTCATAAGGCTGGTTAATTAGCATATTAACACCCAAGCAACCTCAAATTTCCAAAATCTTGTAATGTTGAATTTTTTTAAACAGATAATCTTCTCAGTCCCCACATAAGGTATGAAATGGACCAGTTTTCATTCCCCTCAAAGCCATGGAGCAGCCTGGAGCATGTGCTCACTCCTTTTAAACATGACTAACACACACTGATGGCAGATACCAACCGGAAATGGAATACTGCAATTCCTTTACCTCACTGTGCCTCTTCTGTTGCTCTGCTGCAACTGAATGAAGGGCAGGCTCAGCTCTTGTGCCACCTCACACCTGCAGTCAAACAGTAACGAATGGGGGAGTGGGGAGGAAGAGGACAGGAAAGAATACAAACCTACACTACCAGTCACTTTGCAAATCAACCCCCCTGCCTCTGACTTACCTGAACACACCTACCTTCCTGCTTTCCTTCAGCAGCAGAACTCTGTAAAAAAGGTGATTAAACACACCATGCATGACAGCAAGTCAGTATAGACTGTCTTTTAGTAAACAAAAGATCCTACCACAGCTACTTGATTTGTCTTACCTTTCATCCAGTTCCTCTAGCCGACTCTTCACTGAGTGGGCATTGCTCTCCTTGGTAATCTTCTGCAGGAGGTAGAAAGTCTGCTGGAACATCCGCAGCAAATACTCTTCAAACTCCATAGGCACGCAGTTCTTTGACATAAGTTCATTGATGCAAGACATAGCCAGGATGCCAAGCCTACCACGCTCTTGACCCAAGACAGAGTTCTGGCTGCTGCCATTGACGGAAGGCATCTTCCTGGCTCGGGTGTCACAGCCAAAGCGGGCAAAGTGGAATATGGTGGTGAGGAGTGAAGGGGTGATGCTGGTAGACAGCGGGATCCAGCTGAAGAGGTGGGCCAGGCACTCCAATGCCAGGGAACAAATATATTCGCTCTCTGTATCAAGGATAGGGATTGGCTGATTCAATAATTTGGCCGCACTGGGACTCTGCAACAGGCTACTTAACAGGTCACCACCTAGGAAATAAAGTACATGCACTCCTAAATTACACGATGCATACCAAACAGAGGAAACTGGATGAGTAGAGTTAAATCCTGACCATAAATCAAAAGCTTTTTTTTTTTTTTTTGCGTTTAACTGCTGCTCTTTATGCATTTAAAAAGCCAAATGTCTAAAGACAAGCCTTCAGTGCAACATACCATTAACTGGTACATGAGTCTACAAAACATACCAGGCAGCCCCTTCTCACCTCACCTACCTTCTTTGTATTCTAACTTTCAGACTGACCAAAACATTTCAGTTTGGCTAAGAGGCTTCACAGCAGGTGGCACTGCAGTTGAGAGAAGGTATTGAACAAGTGAATGAAAGCTAAAATGGCAGCTCTGTCATGTTATATTGCTAGCTTTACTGGAGTGGCACACACAAGCACTGCTTTAATTAAGGCTCTGGTAGCATTTTCATTATAATCCTATTTTAGAGCTTATGAGTCTGCTATAAAATTTATTCCCAGGATGAAATCCGGCATCCCATGCTTAAGCTTGGGAAAGTGGTTTACTGTACATATATTAGGTTGAACACTGGCAAAGTTATGTTTTCCATGCATGTAATAAAGTTTGTGGATTCTGTTTGGAATATAAGGCTTACTAACAAAAATAATATTTGCAAGGTATTAGTCTCTAATGTGGACAAGATCATATTTAACAAGTATCTTAAAAGTATGCAGATCAGATATCAATATGTAAAACTTCATAAGCACTTGACATATTACAGTTGAAATTTTTATTCACATTTGGCCTTTTTTAGCCTCTTACTAAAAAATGAAGTAATCTGAGACATTGGTAGCATGAGAGACTATAACCCAGTTTTCATCTTGCCTCAAGTAGATTACTTTTAAAGTGCTTAATAAAGTTTTTATGGGATTTACAGCCTGTTATTGGTCTCCTACACTATCATAAGTGACATCATTTTTAGCAAGCACAACGAGAGTCCTGTAGCACTTTAAAGACTAACAAATTTAATTTCTTCAGGCATAAGCTTTCATGGGCTGTAACCCACTTCGTTAGATGTAAGGAATAGAAAGCAGATAGAAGGTATATATATACACATATCCAAGTTTAAGGAATAACAATGGGGAAGCACTTGAGGCCTATTCACAACCATTGATTAGGAGGTGAGAATGTGTGAAGAGTAACAATTACTTCTTGTAACCATTCCAGCTGGTGGCTGGTGGGATAGCTGGTGGCTGAAGCACTGTGATGCACTCAGAGAAACTTCTTCTTAGTTAAATGTTGCCTGGCCCATAACCCCTCCCGCCAGCTCTGCTGTAATGTATGTAGGTACAAAATTAGAAAGGCCAAGGAACAAAATGAGATTAAACTAGCTAGAGACATAAAGGATAAGAACAGAAGAACGACCATACTGGGTCAGACCAATGGTCCATCTAGCCCAGTATCCTGTCTTCTAACAGTGGCCAATGCCAGGGGCTTCAGAGGGAATGAACAGAACAGGTCATCATCAAAGGTAACAAGAAAACAAGTCACCAAGGCCTGATGAAATACATCCTAGAATCCTCAAGAAGCTGACTGAGGAGATATCTGCACCATTAGCGATTATCTTGGATTATCATGGAAGACGGGAGAGATTCCAGAGGACTGGAAAAGGGTAGTGCCAATCTACAAAAAGGGGAATAAGGACAACCCGGGGAATTTCAGACCAGTCTGCCTAATTATTTGCTCCATTATCTTTCTGGGTACTGAAGTTAAGCTATCAGTTTGCAAACACCTAGAAGTAGAAATCATCTGCAAACTTGACACATCAAACTGGGTCTAAATAGGGACTTGGAATGGTTCTCTTATTACAAGAAGTAATTGTCACTATTCACACATTCTCATCTCCTAATCAATGGTTGTGAATAGGCCACAACTACTCTAACTGAATGGACTTTGCTTATATCTACCTTCCTCGTTGTTGTTCCTTAGCCTTGGATATGTATATATACACATCCTATGTGATTTCTATTCCTTACATCTGACAAAATGGGTTACAGCCCACAAAAGCTTATGCCTGCAGAAATTAAATGTGTTAGTCTTTAAAGTGCTACGGGACTCTAGTTGTTTTTGCTGTATACAGACTAACACGGCTACCCCTCTGAAATTTTTAGCAAATTTTTCTCACCACTAGTTTCAGAACTGCTCATTGCATTTGCTTACACACATTTCCCTGCTTATTCTGACAAGTGCTTCTCAGCACTGTGAATGTCACATGCTGTTGGGCTGAGCTTCTGTCCTTAAGATCTTAACTTCATAGCCTCACACCATTTACATGTGTGTTAACATTGCAAATGAAGTGTGACCTGGTTCTGCTCTCCCACCTCTCTCTCTCTCTCCTCCTGCAAATGCAACAAAGAATCTGAGTCAAACCACCGTCCTTCTTGTGCATCACCAGCAGCAAGACATTGTGCAGGTCAGATTAGGTCCTCAGCAACTTGTGCTCAGATATGCTCATGAAATTATGCCCTCAGTCACAACTATAAAACTTCATAACTTTTAAGGGGTTCTCAGTTGTAACTGACAGACATTAATTTTAATTAATTTAAAAAAAAATATTTTTATATATATTCACTTTTTATTCACTTTATTCAATTTTAGTTTTTTTAAATTCACTTTGTTCATTACAAGTGACTGAATATACCCAGGGAACAGATTTCTTGACTAAAATAGTACCACTTTCACTTAGTCACTTTCAAGTAAAGCAATACTTTAAAACAGGCTAAATTAGAAATTACTCTATTCAGCAACATGCTGCTGATTCAAGGTCTCCATTATTTCCCACCAGAGGACCTAACGTTGCAGAAGTTTAAGCATTAGTATGGAAAATGTGAAGTAATTTGAGCATTAGTATGGAAAATGTGAAGCTACTACAGTGCATAAATGCAATTAAAAACAAAACAAAACACAAAAACAGATTTAAGGGTTCTTTTAACAATTTCTCTTTGCTTTTCCTAGCAAACACGAAAGCACTGCAGATTTACCAAGTTCTAAAAAGTTCTGGTTGTAATGACAGTCATTACATATTTACAGGGCTTATCTATAGGATCCCAGCCCTTATTGTGCCTGATTGAAAGTTCCATTCTTAAATATACAGTTAAATTATACTCAAACTTATAAAAGCAGAAAGTGCCAGGGCCATCTATACGAATAGAAAATCTAAGCTAAAGGCTCTAAATGTCTCATTAGCAAACACAAATGGTTTATTATAAGAACTGGAATCACATGTGACCAGACACGCTTAAGTACTTGATCTCAAGTAATTTTAGAGATTTAAAGATTCAGGCCAAAAGGGACCATTAAAACATCTAGTCTTGACCTCCTATAAAGCATAGGCCATAGAACCTCACCCAGTTATCCCTGTATTGAGCCCAATAATTTATAACTGACTAATGCATATCTTCCAGAAAGGCATCCAGCCTTATTTGTAGACATGAGACAGAGAATCCACCATTCCACTTGGTAGTTCGTTCCAATGGTTAAATCACCCTTGGTGTTAAAATTTGTGCCTTATATCTAATTCAAGATTGGATGTTTATCTAAAAAATATGCTGTAGGAATTATTCTGGGAAGTTCTCTGGCCTGTGTTATACAGAAGCTCAGACTAGAGGATCACACTGGTCCCTTCTGGCCTGGGAATCTATGAGTCTAGTTTGAATTTATCTGGCTTTAGCTTCCAGCCATTGGTTCTGTGATATCTTTCTCCGCTAGCTCTTTAATACCTGATATTTTCTCCCAGTGGAGGTACTTATACACTAATCACATCACCTCTCAAGCTTCTTTTTGATAAGCTAAACATTGAGCTCCGTATGTTTATTTCTAAGGCATTTTCTCCAGCCCTCAAATCACCTTTGTGGTTCTTTTCTGCACCCTCTCTAATTTTCAAATTCCTTTTTAAAATGTGGACACCAGAACTGGACACAATATTCCAGTATCAGCCTCACCAACATCGTATACACAGGTAAAGTCACCTCCCTACTCCTTACTCACTACTCCCCTGGTTATACTTCCAAGGATCATCTTAGCCCTTTCTTGCCACAGTACTGCACAGGGACTCATGGCGAGTTACTTATTCCTATGACTCCTGTGGAGGTCTTTTCTGAATCACTGCTACCAAGGATGAAGTCCCCCATTCTGTAGGTGTGGTCTGCATTCTTTGTTCCTATATGTATGATGACTTTGCTTATGGCTATACTAAAACATTATTTTAATTGGCCTGGTTTACCCAGCAATCCACACTGCTCTGTATGACTGTCCTGTCCTCATTATTTACCACTCCAATCTTTGAATCATTTGCTACTAGCCATGTCAAACTAACATTAATCAAATATTTTCCCAAAAGACGCTGATCTTGGTAAATCAACACCGCATTACAAAAATGTACTAGTTGAACAAGGGTGTAAGAGAGGCATGCCTACATCAGTGCCAAGCTTACATACAGGGAACCAATCTAGAACAAACAATGCAGTTCAATCTTGCAATATGCTATTTTGTAATATTTCTTTTATTTTTTTAATACTCAGATTCTTCAAATACTTAGACTGCGCTAGGATTAAATAATTTTCCCCTTGACAACTAGGTACCATGGTTTTTGCCAGTTTCATGTGCCGTAGGTACCATTAAAGTCAAGTTACTCTTCTAGAGGAGGTTCAGGTACATACAGTAATATTCTAACATATGCAGTCTCCAAAGCTGTTGCATTATAGGTTTTAGTTCTTTCAGCTGGTTTGATGGGCTGAGTAACTCCAAAGATTAAGTAAACTGACTAGAGCAGTTTGAGCACAGGGAAATGATCTGTAGCAGTTCATCAAAAGCTATAATCAGGCTAGCTATACTTAATGGCAAGTGAAAAGAAAAATGGAATCTGTTCCAACAGACACCTTTAGTTTTACTACAGAGGAAGAACTGTATTAATTCACAGGATGCACTAAATAATCTAGAAGCTTTTACTGTTACTGAGTGAGTGTCGACATTAGCATGAAGAAATAAGTCACTGTTCAGGTAGAGGAATTTCCTCTTTTCTCTCTGAGAATTGACATTTTAGATTTAGACGTCTTTATCCAGCACAAGTTTGTGAAATTTGTGTGTGTGTTGGGGTGTGGGAGGGGCAGAGCCAACTTCAGAGAGGTTTTTAATTTCACAGCTGTTTCAAATGAAGCTCTACTGTATACAACGAGATGTGAAATGTGTTGACTTCATTGCATCAGAATATTTGTTCTGGTTTCTCAGAACAAGGGAGGAAGAATGAGCTATGACATCTTTTAGTTGCTGTATAAAGAGGCTTAGTTAAACTCGGACCATTCGTTATATGAGACATCAAGTAAACTGATAGTCCTCAGAATGATGGGGTGGGATTTGCTCCTGTTTATTCCCCTGGATCTAGGAGCTCTTTCTTAATGGTCTATAATACGCATTAAATCATCTTAAGTCATATAAGCAGTACGCACGCTCCATTTTCAAAGCTAGTGAAGGGAGACCACTGTACAAGTTGGCTGTAAAGCTGATAGCCAAGCTCTAAAGGCAGCTACTTGTCCCACTGTTGCTGTGCGAGAGGCTGTGTACGTAGTCAGAGGGGGAAGTGGGTAAAGAATATACATTTAATTTATCTTTTAGATAGGTTTCTGATATGCAGCTGTCGGCCTCAGCTATATAATATTATATTATAAGTTAAAGGTCAGACTAGATCATAGTGGTCCCTTCTGGCCTTGGAATCTATGAATCAGCTAAGACTGCAGTCTTTCCTGGCTTCCCAAGCACTTACAGTTGCAATTCATAGATGAAAGCCAACACTTCAATGTCATATACAGTTTGGGAACTGGCTTCTTTTCGAGAGACTTTTCTCCTCTGCACCACTGCAACTGGTAAGACACTAACAGCACAGATGCTACATGTGCAATCTTGAATGGAGGTAGCACATTTTCAATAGAGAGTCCCCAACCCAGAAGATTGGTTCCTCTGTGGGTTCCATATGTGCCAGAGATAGGGGCAGGCAAAAAAGGGCCATATACCACACCCCAGCACATACTTTTTAAACTGGGGCCATGACCCCCCACTTTTGAGAATCTGAACTTGGTAGGGACACAACAGGAGAGAGGAGCACTGACTAGAGCTGGGCAGTCTAATGGTGGAGCCCCTTCTCTATTGGTGTGACAGAGGGGCGGCAGGGCTGACTGAGTTGCATTCCAACCTACCACACCACTTGAAATGTCACTCAAATTATGACAGGTTGGGCAGTAGAGAGAGGGATCTGTGCTATGTACCATGGGTACCTTAGTGGGGTTTGGTTTAGGTCAGCAACCAAAATCTACATCCAATGCATGAAAATAAAGTACTAAATTTTAGTAAGCCATACCACTTTCTCCTGAAGTTGGGGATGGTGGCGGAGTGGCAGCAGTAACACTATGTTTGTCCCAGATGCTCTCCAAAATACCTGCCAAGAAAGAGGTAGAGTGAAGTGAGCCCAGCTAGGTTCAGGGACACTTTGTACCGGGATATTATTTTTACCTCAAACTCTCTTAATTTAGAATAGCCAACTCAAGGCAGATACAAATGACCTGAGAAACCTAAGTGCATCTGAGCTAGACACTTTCAGATGTACAGCTTAGATCTTTATTCCTTTTTCACTGCAGTGACAGCACAAGAAATAAAGTATCCTCACAGGTGGTTGTGGAGATTAGCATTTGTACAGGACTTCAAAAATGAGGAACACTACAAGTTTTATTATTAAGAGTTAAAGACAACAGTAAATTTTCATGCACATGAGTGTATCTGGTTGATCCAAGTCCATCTTTATAAACAAAGACGACCAAGCATAGCTATACTGCGACTGTGCTGCATAATCTAGTTTTAGTCATCAGATTTCATCATAAGCCATTCAAGAAGCTATTTACACAGCAGAGTTAAGAACTCAGCCAGCAGGAAGCAGTCATTACGTAACTATTGGGGTTCTTGTTTCACTGAACGATCAGCTTCACAGATGCAAGTCTGCCAGCATCTGAGATATTCACACACTGTTGCAGAAAAGGACAGGGGACAGATATTTGTTCCAACTCTACGAGTGCAGCGACACTTACCTGTGAGAAGCCCAAGTACCGTTTGTACCTGATCCAGGAGCAGTTTACGTAACTCTTCTTTCCGTGCCACACTAAGATCCTCCCTGGGGCACGCCAACTCTTCCGACGTAGTCTTCAACATGATCAGCCCAAGAGGAGTGGTCACAGGGGACTGAATCAACTGGAAGGACAAACAAAATGTGAACAGTGTTAACTAGCATTTTGTTAATTGATTAAGCGTTACAGAAAGCCACAAGATCAGATCTCATGTTGTCAGTTTATGGACACTCCCAAGTTTAGCTGTGCTGACCACTAAAGCCTTTTTTGCAGTATACTTTGGGGGAAATATAACTATGGATTTTTGTTTTCCTGAAGCACCAGTTTATCATCATCCCGATGTAGCAATCAAAATAGTATGGGAATCCTTGGGATTTCAGTAGAGTTTTCATGATGTCACAGCATATGTTCCCTGCTCCAACATGTTTACAAGTCAGAGTCTGTTCCCTCTCCCTTTGCTGCACCTTTTCCTGAGGTCACTAGTCATTAGGACTGCATCACTGTACCAGAGACCCCTTTACATGATAGGCTGCCCCTGAAGTAGTTCTCACATGGCAGGAACGTATGCCACCAGCCACACAGCTATACCAGTGGGAGCTTAGATCTCCATAATATTAGCATTGGACCATAAATAACTGCACCCAAACTTACATCAAAAGAAACAGTAATTAAGGATTTTCCAGTCTCTCCTGGCATATGAAGTACCACACTATTGTAAGTCACATTTACTTTAAAGCGAGAAGTTCCCTTTCCCCAATGTGTTCAGAAGAGAGGGAAGTGGGTCCACATAGAGTATATTATTCTATTGTGCATTTCATGATCTCCGGTATCTAAAGCCTGCATTGGGTGCCTTGAGAAATTAAATTAAAATAAATTCAGGAACTCAGGAGACAAGCAACTGGGGAATGTGTTGAACCCGAATCATAGAACATTAGGGTTGGAAGGGACCTCAGGAGGTCATCTTGTCCAACCCCTGCTCAAAGCACGACCAAACCCAACTAAATCATCCCAGCCAGGGATTTGTCAAGACAGGCCTTAAAAACCTCTAAGGATAGAGATTCCATCACCTCCCTAGGTAACCCATTCCAGTGCTTCACCACCCTCCTCATGAAAAAGGTTTTCCTAATATCCAACCAAACCCTCTCCCCCGCCCCCCCACAGAGCAACTTAAAAGCATTGCTCCTTGTTCTGTCATCTGCCACCGAGAACAGCCTAGATCCATCCTTCAAGTCATTGAAGGTTGCTATCAAATCCCCCTTCACTCTTCTCTTCTCCAGACTAAACAAGCCCAGTTCCCTCAGCCTCTCCTCATAAGTCAAGTGCTCCAGCCCCCTAATTATTTTTGTTGCCTTCCGCTGGACTCTCTTCAATTTGTCCACATCCTTCCTGCAGTGGGGGGCCCAAAACTGGACACAATACTCCAGATGTGGCCTCACCAGTGCTGAATAAAGAGGAATAATCACTTCCCTCAATCTCCTGGCTATGCCCCTACTAATGCAGCCCAATATGCCATCAGCCTTCTTGGCAACAAGGGCACACTATTGACTCATATCCAGCTTCTTGTCCACTGTAACCCTCAGGTCCTTTCCTGCAGAACTACTGCTTAGCCAGTCAGTCCCCAATCTGTAGCAGTGCATGGGATTCTTCCATCCTAAGGGCAGGACTATGCACGTGTCCTTGTTGAACTTCATCAGATTCCTTTTTGGCCCAATCCTCCAATTTGTCTAGGTCACTTTGTATCCTATCCCTAACCTCCAGCATATCTACCACTCCGCCCAGCTTAGTGTCATTCGCTAATTGGCTGAGGGTGCAATCCACCCTATCCTCCAGATCATTAATGAAGATATTGAACAAAACTGGTCCCAGGACTGACCCCTGGGGCACTCCACTTGATACCGGTTGCCAACTAGACAGTGAGCTGTTGATCATTACCCGTTGAGCTTGACGATCCAGCCAGCTTTCTATCCACCTTATAGTCCATTCATCCAACCCATACTACTTTAACTTGCTAGCAAGAATACTAAGGGAGATCATATCAAAAGCTTTGCTAAAGTCAAGGTATATCACATCCACCGCTTTCCCTGCATCCACAGAGCCAGTCATCTCATCCTATAAGGCTATCAGGTTGGTCAGACATGACCTGCCCTTGGTGAATCCATGCTGACTCTTCCTGATCACTTCATTTCCTTCAAGTGCTTCAAAATGGATTCCTTGAGAACCTGCTCCAAGATTTTTCTGAGGACTGAGGTGAGTCTGAATGGTCTGTGGCTCGCTGGATCATCCTTTTTCCCTTTTTAAAAGATGGGCACTATATTTGCCTTTTTCTAATCATCTGGTACCTTCCCCAATTCCTACTAGTTTTCAAAGATAATGGCCAGTGGCTCTACAATCACATCAGCCAACTCCCTCAGCACCCTTGGGTGCATTGCATCCGGCCCCAAGGATTTGAGCATACCCAGCTTTTCTAAATAATCTTGAACCTGTTCTTTCACCACTGAGGGCTGCTCACCTACTCTCCAAACTATTTTCAAAACTTAAAGGAGCCTTTACTTCTAGTCTAAAATATCAGATACCATTTATTCACTACCCCCTCTTGAAGTATAGCTAAAGAAAAGCACAATTACAGGGTAATCTTTGAGAGTCATAAGTCAATCTGCTTTATGTAGTTTTTGCTCCATTCATGTTAACTTGCCAGACCTGATCAGAAACTAGTTTAGCCTGAAACACATTAAAACAATTTAACACTTTAATCATGTGAAAAAGAGCGAGTGTAGATGGAACCTTAGGGCAACTGTAGAAGAGTTTGGTTGTTGGAAATTCTGGAGCACTCATGGTGGTAGTGATTATAGTATGTCTAACAGGGCAACAGTCAGGCTGGCACATTTTTCATGTTTAGTTTGTGTTGGTGATAAAGATTAATGACAGCCAACTTCCAAGTGGCCTCAGGATGCATCACAAGATATCACAGCAACTCCGTTTTACTCACAAGTTAAGAATGGCATCTCATATACATGTATCATGACATTATTGACAGGATGAAACTATTATAAGGTGGATGCACATTGGTTTAAAAACTGCACTGAGAGTAGCTATCAAGGGATTGCTGTCAAACTGGGAGGGCATATCTAGTGGGGTCCCGCAGGGGGTTGCTCTTGGTCTAGTACTAGTCAATATTTTCATTAATGACTTGAATAATAGAGTGGAGAGTATGCTTATAAAGTTTGCAGATGACACCAAGCTAGGAGGTTGCAAGCACTTTGGAGGACAGGATTAGAATTCAAAAGAGCCTTGACAAATTAGAGCATTGGTCTGAAATGAACAGGATGAAATTCAATAAAGACAAGTGTAGTACTTTGCACTTGGGAAGGAAAACTAAGATGTGCAATTACAAAATTGGAAACAACAGCTGAAAAGGATCTGAGAGTTTACAATGGATCCCAAATTAAATGAGTCAACGAGTTGCAAAAAAAGCTAATATTTTGGGGTTTATTAACAGGAGTGTCATATGTAAGACATGGGAGGTAACTGTCCTCTTCTACTCAGCGCTGGTGGGGGCCTCAGTTCTGGACAACACATTTTTAAAAGATGTGGACAAACTGGAGAGGGTCTAGAGAACAGCAACAAAAATGATGTAAGGTTTAGAAAACCTGACCCATGAGAAAGGTTAAAAAACTGGGCATGTTTAGTCTTGAGACAAGAAGACTGAAAGCTGGACCTGATAAGTCTTCACATATGTTAAGGGCTGTTATAAATAGGATGGTGATTAATTGTCCTCCATGTCCACTAAAGACAGAACAAGAAGTAATGGATTTAATCTGCAGCAAGGGAGATTTCGATTAGATATTAGAAAAAAACTTTCTAACTGTATAGGTAGTTAAACTCGGAATAGGTTTCCAATGCAGATTGCAGAATCCCTATCACTGGAGATTTTGAACAACAGATTAGACAAAACAACGTGTGTCAGGAATGGTCGAAGTTTACTTGGTTCTGCCCTCAGTGCAGAGGCCTGGACTCGATGACCTCTTGAGGTCTCTGCCAGTCTCACACTTCTATGATTAGCTCATGTAAAGTTTAACTTCTTATTGTGCATCAAATTTTATTTTACAGTTGGGTGTTCTTAGGAAAATCTGAATAGAACCTCCTCATTCACATAACCTAATGTGATAAAGTCAGGCCAGAGGGCCTCAAAAGGGCATACCAGGGTTAAAGTGTGAGCCCTAGAAAGCCAAAAACCCTTTTTCCTGCAAGCAGTGGAGAGATCATTGCAGGGCAATTAGAGACACCTGGACCCAATGAAGGGCTAGTCCAGGTGTACTTAAATCCTGCCTTCCCTAAAGGGAGGGGGAGAAGCACAGGAGGAGTAAGCTGCCAGAAGGCTGGTAGCAGCTGGAGGAGAAACTTCCCCCCAGGCCAGGAGACAGTGCTTCTCTGCAGCTGCAGAAGTAGAAAACCCCTGGCCCCAGCCAGCAGAAGGAAGCTGGAGCAAGGTACCTCCTGGGGAGACAGGGTTACTGGGGACTCCCTGGCCCACTACAAGGGGTTGAAGCGTTAGACCCACTAGGGAAAGCTGGCTGTCTGCCAGCCATACTAAGAAAAGATTAAAAGTGACAAGCTTCTTCTCTGCTAGTCTATGTAAGCTTTGTAAAAGAATACTGCTGTGTAACCAATGGCTTTATTTTACTTACATTTATTGTGTGTTGTGTGATGTTAGGATTACAGATGTATAAGACTGATCAATAGTCAGAAGGGATAAGTACGTATTAGGTATCTAAGTAAGGAGGGCTGAAACGCAAGGTCTACAGGCAAAAGTCTAAGATTTTAGCCATTTTAAGTCTTAGAATCAAGAAATTCCTGACATGAGTAAGTCATCAAAGAATAATCTTATGGCATTGGGTTATTGGAAAAGATGTGCCAAGGGGTGATATTGTGAAAAATTAGCTGTAAGATTAATTTTAGATCACAAAAATGCTCTAGAGGCACATTTTTTCCCCTAAGATGTACCTTAACCACAGGATACAGGTTGTATGTCAATGCTAATGAGAATAAAAGGAACTATACACAACCTATAAAAAACGAATATGCTAAGAGTTTTGGGGGACAAGACAATTAAGGAAAAAGAGGGTTGACACTTTCATGTATATGCGCAGAGTGTAGTTAGTGAGAATCACATTATAAAAGGGGGTGCTGAGATTGGGAAAACTGAGCTTCTTACAGAAAGACTCCAGCAGAAACCATCCCTCCACTGATGATCACTCCAGGAGAAATCCAGCAGACCCTAACACTATCTAAGAAGATGCGAGTAGGGCTGTAGCTAGAATTTGCGCATGGATATATTTAGGACTTGCATATGCTGTGATATGCATAACTTTGCTGATACAGTAGAACCTCAGAGTTAGGAACACCAGAGTTATGAACTGACCAGTCAACCACACACTTGAAACCAGAAGTACGCAATCAGGCAGCAGCAGAGACAAAAAAATGCAAATACAGTACAGTGTTATATGTAAACTACTCAAAAATAAAGTGAAAGCAGCATTTTTCTTCTGCACAGTAAAGTTTCAAAGCTGTATTAAGTCAATGTTCAGATGTAAACGTTTGAAAGAACCACCCTAACATTTTGTTCAGAGTTATGAACAACCTCCATTCCCGAGGTGTTCGTAACTGAGGTTCTACTGTAACTGTAACATTGATAACAGATATTAGACCTTGTTCTGGTGACTGTACGTGTTACTTTCCTTGGTCTTCATGTGTTCCTATGAGCTCTAGATTTGAAACAAGTGGCAGAGGTAACTCTGTTGAGCTTGAGAATGTAGCCACCAGAGCCGAACCCACAGTAGTGTAATATATCATCACAAAGACCTTGTCTACACTAACTACACTTATGTCGGCAAAACTTTTGTTGCTGAGGCGTGTTTAAAAAAACCCACAACACTCCTGAGCAACATCACTTTTGCCAGCATAAGCACTAGTGTGGACAGCACTATGTCAGCGGGAGATGCTCTCCCACCAGCATAGCTACTGCCACTCGTTTAGGTGGTTTTATGATATTGGTGGAAGAGCGTTCTCCTGTCGACATAACGTGGCTACACAAGCGCTCATACAGCGGCACAGCTGTATGGATACATGGCTGTGCCACTAAGTTTTAAGTGTAGATTAGCCCTAAATTTACTATAACTAAAAATAAAAGGCTACAGACGAAGCTATACCAATTAATAAAAACTCAGATTTAAGCATCAACAACTTTTCTGTTCATTTGTGTAATTCCAGATAGAGAAGGAAAAAAAAGATTTGTGTTTAAATAATATATTTCTCCATACTTCAGACATGATCTTACATCTAATAGTTATCTGAAGCAAGTGTGTGGCACAGAGAAGCAGAAGCTAGGAGAGAAAATTTAAGTGGGATGTGGACTGTGTTAGGCAACTTCAGAGATGGTTTAAAATTTCTTCCCAGAATAATTTTGGATGTTAGTGACATTTATTGAAAATCAGTGGCATGCAGCTGCTAAGTCCCAATCCCCTAACATTATGTCAATGTTCACAAATATATCAAGCTTTCTATGAAGAATTTTACTATCCTTAAGCAAAAACATCTGCAAGGGTCCTAGTATCGTTTCATGCATTTTATTACTTTTCTCCGTTATTTAAAAAACCATCCATGAAAAAAAGTAGTTTAGAGAATCCAAACATGATTTAAGGCTTGAATGACAGACTAAACTGTCTCAAGACTATATCAGAAACTGTCTGAAGTGATATATCAAAAGACGAGGAAACAGTGGACACAACAATTTGTCAGCAGGCCAAGAAGCAACTAAAAGCTGTGGCCTAACATGATTGTGATGAGAACCCCTTTGCCTTTATCACCTTTGGGTGCTTCAAAGTCTACCATATTTTTTTCCTACACTTCTCTTTGAATATTTCTTTTAAGGCTTTGTACTACAAAAGTAGAGAGAATTAATTCTCCCCCCATAAGAATACTTGAGAAGCAAAATAAAATATTCAAAGTGGGCTCTCTCGTCACTTAGCTATGCCAGAATATATTGCAAAAGTCAGTAGCCACTCAGAGTGTCTTTTAATTGAAGCCTAATTGAAACCTAAGTGAAGCCTGTTCATAAGTCACAAAAATCAAAGCTCTAATTGTGGACAGTTGTCTGAAGCTGTTTATTCAAGATTTGGCAAGTTAGTTCTTGGAAAGGATATAAGTTGTATTTTCACCACACAAAAGTCATTGTGCAAACAGATTACTTCCATCAGTAACTGAAACCTCGTATGAAGAGCTGGTATTTCTTACTATGACAAGTAATGTAAAATTGTGGCAAAATGCTGGCTCTGCTACAGTGGGTTCCTCACTTTTCCCTCTTGTAGTGGGTCAGGGCACTGCCTGTTACCCCTGTTTCTGGGTATTGGCCACTGGCAGGGTCCAGTGAGGGTGGGAAAGGGACCCAGACCTGAACTCTACTCCAGGTCCCAGCCCAGGAATGCTATGAATAGCAGCTATGCACTGCTGACAGTGTTTGCAGCTGTGATTCTTTCCTCTGAGCTTCTCCCCCCTTGGCCCGTTCAGCTTCTCGGGTTTCCTATCCTCTCCCTCCATGGGCAAGATCTCTCCTGATCCACCTGCCTGGGGGAGTCTCTAAGTCTTGTTCCCCTTTTTGGCAGGGCCCTTTTCCTTCAGGCCGCTGTACTTTTGAGCCAGGGGATTGGGAGGAAAGCCTCCCTCCCAGCACTCCCTTCATCTGGCTCTCTGGTCCTTCTGTCAGTCACAGCGCTCCTCCAACACTACCACCAGCTCTCCTCGCTCCCACACGCTGCCTGGCTGGAGCAGGGGTTATCATCAGGTCCCTGGCAGGGACCTAATTGTTTCCAGGTGCTCTAATTAACCTGTCATAACCTCCCCTCAGTCCACAAGAAACAAAGCTCTGATCATTCTGGGGCTTATATACCTGCCTTCTACCTTTCTCCTGCTCCCTAGACACCTTCAGGAAGCAGTGGGCACTGTCCATGGTTCTCTGCTCGGTGTCCCTTTCTGGTTCCCTCCATTCGACCCTTTGACCCCCATGCCTGTTCCTGTTTTCTCATTTGTTGTCCCCCGCAATTAGCTGAGACCCAGGCCCAGTGACTCCTCCCCTTTGGGCTGGGGCAGGGGCCTTTATTCTCCTGCTGCCTTCTGACCCTGCTGTATCACAAATACATTTGTAGCAACATATGAGCTCTTGACTTTTAGGAGTGAGGTGCTAATTCATTTAAAGAACTGGTTTGGGACTTGTCTACATGAGGAGCAATTTGATTAAAAGTGTGATTTTTAATTAATTTAGTTAGGTCAGTCAAAAAAACCTGTATGGACACTTCAGTTTAAATTAGGCTCATTTTGTTTTATCTTAAATCAATTAACAGTTTTAAAATAATCCAAATAAACTACTCTTCACTCAAAATAAGGGATTGTCTACGCTTACAGTGCTGCTTCTCCCATCGACATAGCTTCCACCTCTCAGGAAGGTGGAGTACCTATGTCGACGAGAGAAGCCCTCCTCTCAACATTAGGAACTTATGTCAGTGTAACTACATTGCTCAGGGTGCAGATTTTCCACACCTTTGAGCGACATAGTTACACCAACATTAATTCTTAGTGTAGACTAAGCCCAAGAGCGTCCACACAGAGGTTTTGCAGTGGCTTAGCTAGGCCTGTGCAAGTTTGTGTTTTCACATCACTTCAGAAATCTCATACATGATCAAGTGTAACTAATCCCATCACAGTATTGTTGCTTATTGACAAAGCATTTTATCAATCCTAGATTATAATCACTGCAAGAGTACATGTTTGTATTTAGGATTTGTATTTTTCCTAAATATCACAAGGGTTAATTTAAAAACAAAAATGACTCCCAAAGTCATGTAATACATTTAGACTTAACACGTGCCAGTGAATTTGTCTATAAAGATGCTTCAAAATTGTTGAATTGTGACTAAAGAATTGTTGGTATAATCTAAACTATTATATTCTTACAATTATCCAAGCATTCCCATATGGACTGACAGTCTTAAAACACCAGTCACATTCAAACCAGCAACTCTGCCTATTACTTAAGGTGCTTAGATTCTACGGTGATAAGTGTATCTACTAGCAACCTCTTTGGCTGCCCGTCGTACTTGACGATGACTGTGGGAAATTTAGCACGTATTAGCTCGGCAATGAGAAATGAGTCCAGCATTTGAAATAATGCCTCTGAGACAGTTTGGGCAGGAGAAATTGGAGAGTTGCTTGATATTATACCATAGAAGATGGTGCTGTTGACATGCTGCCTCTATGGGCGCGTCAATTGCCTGGATAGAATCATACAGTACAAATCTCCATCTACATCTATCTCTGGCAACTTCTATCACATTTCCCTTCCTTGAGTTCACCATAGAGAAGAATCTTTGGGAGTTGATGATCCGGCAAAAGGACCTGACCTGTCCATCTAGCAAACCTACTTTAGAGGGCCAACTATAATTCAGCTATGAAAAAGCTGGAGATCCTTGTAGAAATTGAATGATTTAAGCTTTTCTTTAGCTACTAGCTAGAACTGGGTGAACTATTTGCAACAGCTGAATTCAGACCTCCATATTTTAGAAGCATCCAGACTTATGTATTTGTTTGTTATTTGCAAAAAACACAAAACTGCACACAAATTACAGTCTGTGCATTGCTGGCTCCAACTAGTTTGTATTTCAGCTGTGATTATCACTTAATTTACATAGTTTCTGTTCACTGACTAGATGAACAAGCCTTTTTAAAACTACTGTTTTCTCAAAATCAGCTTAAATTTAGTTTTTAATTAATCTGAGCTATAGTCCTAACATTTGCTTTGTGAACAAGTTTTGTTTGTAAAAAAACTCTAGCAAAATGCAAGCAAGTTTCAACCTTGGTCAAAAATAAATATTTAGAAATCTCTGGAGCATTGATAAAAATTCTCTCACTAGCCTCTCAGTTCTATTAGCCTTACTCAACGCAAATCTTCAAAAACTAAGTTTAGCAGTTAGTTTCAATAGTTATTCAACATTTTCAGAATACATACAAGATTAATCTATATTAAAGTGCACCTAAGATGATTAAAGGTTCTGAAACAAACCCAGAAGATAACTGTTAAGTCTCCTTCAATAACTGAAACGTATTGTGTACAGGCACTGTAATGCACATAGGTCTGAATCTCTCATTTGCACTAAGGCTCCTTGACATCATTCTGGCAATGGAAAGGGACAAACGGACCTTAGTGTAACTGAGAATCAGCCACTCAAAGCCACTAAATCCCTCTCCCTATTCCCCCAACAGAGTCAATATGGCAACAGGAGGTGTTGCCAAAAGTCAAACGAGATATGTACTGAATTACCTCATATTTCAGTTTTTGGTAGTTTTATGTGGCTCCCAGTGTGATGCAGTGGCCAAGAGAGCTAATGCAATCCTGGGATGCATAAACAGGTCAATCTCGAGTAGGCGTAGAGAGGTTATTTTACCTCTATATTTAGCATTGGGGCGACTGCTGCTGGAATTATGTCCAGTTCTGCTGTCCACAATTCAATAAGGATGTTGATAATTGGAGAGGGCTCAGAAAAGAGCCAGGTGAATGATCAAAGGATTAGAAAATATTAATTATAGTGAGATTGAGTTCTTGAGTCTATTTAGTTTAACAAATAGAAGGTTAAGGGGATGACTTGATCACAGTCTTTATTAAGTACCTATATGGAGAACAAATATTTAATAGACTTTTCAATCTAGCTGAGAAAGGCCTAACACGATCCAACGGCTGGAAGTTGAAGCTAGACAAATTCAGACCGGAAATAAAGCATAACTTTTTAACAGTGAGCAATTAACCATTGGAACAATCTACCAAGAGTCATGGAGGATTCTCCATCACTAACAATTTTTAAATCAAGATTGGATGTTTTACTAAAAAGAATTACTTTGGTGAAGTTCTATGGCCTGTGTTATACAAGATGTCAGACTAGATTATCACAATGGTCCCTTCTGACTTGGAATCTATGAATTTATGCAGTAGACTAATAGCTGACTATTTGTTAAAGTCAGAGAGGTGGAAATGAAAAGCAATTTTACTTCCTTTTCAGCTTTCTCCAAAAGAAAAATGATCAGTGAATACATTCATAGGATACTTAATGGTTTTACTCCACCACTCCTCTTCCCATTAAAGGAAGCCTTTAATTTAGACAAAGTGTTCTGTGAAATGGCACTGAAGATTTCCTGACTTAGCTAGTTTCCCAAAGACATCCTTACCTGCAAGATGTTTGTGAAGAAGTCATGGTAGAACATAGGCCAGTCCTGTCGGCCAATGTCCACAATGACTTTGCAGAGCTTGTTCCTGATAAAGTAAGGCAGCGTTTTGTGGTGAGCTAGGAGGAGCTTGGGTAGGCAGCTGCGGATCTCCATTTTATCTTGAGAAGGGACCCCGAGCCACATCTTATTGATCAGGTTCTGAAAGAGAGAGACATCCTGATTCAGCACAAAGAGAACTGGTTTTAATGCAACATTTCAATCAGTAGTTAGACACTATGTCTGGAGAACCAGATGGATGAACAGACATTTGTTAAGGCTTTGGGAAAAATTTACCATTTCAATGTATTTCATTTGCAGAGTTTTACAATTACAAGTTTGTTATCCTCAACTAGTGCATGGGTGAAAAACTACTCTTAGTCAATAAAGTGAAGCAGTTGCAAGTATTGCGACTTTAATTTACTGCCAAAACCAGATAACTATTAGGCAAGTGTTGGGACAGATGTGATATAATGGTCAAAGTAATTAGAATCTAGAGCACAAGAACTTAATGTGGGCCTTGACAGCAATTCTCTGTGGCCCTAGGCACCACTACAGATAAGGAAACAGAGGTAGAAGTTAGTGGGATAGAGCCCTCACAGAACTGGAGGATGTATTGCTAAATGTTTGTAAAGTGCTTTGAACATAAATAGCCTTGTGTGTTAAATAGTGCACAGGGAACTCAAAATAACCAACGTGTCCATCTTTAAAGAGAAGCTCAAAGACCAAATGTCAAATTTATGGAGCTCTTCCCGTTTCATATGCTGCTGCACATTACAATACTCTAACAATTTTCTATCCTGAGAAATATAGGTGATTTCCATTATTCTAATATCATTTTTCCTATTAGCATGGCTTGAATGAACCAGTGTTTTTATGAATCTGTAAAACTATCATTGCGTGGCGAGTCTCAGTATAAACACTTCATATAAAGTCTCTTAACCCTGGGACAGCTAAGTTTCCCCTTTTGAGAAGGGGAAGATCGTAGTAAATAGAGAATGGCGGAAATAGAACCAAGTTCTGCTTTGGATAAAGTTCATGCAGTGCAGGCCTCCTGAAGTTTTAAATCCAGAAAGTCATGTTCCAAGTCAATAGACCTTTAATGGAAGAGTGCTACTTTAGTAGAAGAGTTTTAACCCACTTAATGGCAAAAATCCAGAAGAAGGAAGAGTTGTGAAGTATTTTTCCTGCAATGCTGAAACCTCATTTAGATGCTCTAGAACATTAGTAGCTATTAGTAGCTGAGCCTTTTAAGTAGATGTCTGAGGATAATAGATTCAGGAAGCCTGCTTCTGAGGCAATAGCTCTACCCAGTTGCAAGCACATGGCAGGCAGAAATTAAAGACATATAGCTTATATAGTCAGGAGGATCATTATATAGACAGGATGCATCATAAAAGCTGGGAAGCTTTATTTGTGACATGACAAAGCCAATAACAGTATTTAGGCTTCACTGCAATTTAGACTTGAAGTCACCATGAAGTCTCCAAAAGAGGTCAACATTTTATGGAAGAGAGCCAATGTCCAGAGCTACAGGTTAACAGTGACGAAGGAACTACCTATAGGAAGAAGACATTGACATTGGCATTGACAAAACCCTCAGCACAGAGGGCCCTCACAAAAATTCTGTATTAAAAGTAATTTCAGAAGTGTACTGTGAATACATGAGATTTCTCCCAGGTAAATGAGAATGTTAAAGTGGTAATTTCTTCCACCTGCCCAATGTCTTTGGTAACAAGTTCCCCTTTCCCAAAAGCACAACTAGCAGCTTCCGTTTGAGAGGAGAGAAGAGTGGGGGCTGAATGGGGAAGGGAAGGGAGGATTTTCATTAAAACTCTGCTGTTATTTTTCCAACTAATCCAGAAAATACCAACTCCCACGAAATTCTTGAGGTAAGTTTTGGGTTTACTATCCTGCTTTTGCAGATAAATTCACTGTTCACATATAACTGATCAAACAGTACTAAGATAGTTGGAATTAATTTTAGAAATTCCAGGTTCTCAATAGGGTGATTTGAGACTAAGCTGCAGTTATTTCCTTAGAGTTTATGCACTGGACAGTGACTTCTTTGTTCTACTAGACTCTGGGCACAATTATTTTTCAGACCTACATTTTTCAGTGAGGCAGAAAGGGACAGGAATCAAACTTGATTTTCAAACCCATGAAAATTATTCAAAAAAATTCTTTACAAGGGAACTATAAAAGCAAGCTGTGTCCATGCTGCACTTCAGTTGGTTCTCACATAAGACTTAAAAATAGGTAATATGAACTATTCCAAACACAAATCACATCAAATAAAAGTTAATGTAGAAGAATCCACTATTCAGGCAATAACGGTGTTCTAGATAAATTTACCCTTATTCTGATATCTCACCTCAAACACTGTCAAACTATACATCATTACATAGTCGTTTCTTGTGCTTGACAGGAAATAGAGGCAGAATCTCCAGGCACCTATCTGCTGGGCAAAGTTATTCAGAAGCTCCTCTGGAAAAAAAAAAGTATCAACAAAACATGTGCATTAAAATTCATAAGCTGTACACAGACCCAAGATAATATTTGTTTCCAGAGCACCATTAATCTGAATGGAACTTCAGATATTTTTCGAATCAGACTTATCAAGTATCAGTTTAATAAGGCTCACACAAGCAGATCTACTTCAAAAGCAGCCACAAAATCTACCTATAAACTTCAATGCAAGCAAAATGACTAGGTGCATAGTATCAGAATTTGTTGTATATGGTTTTAACATTCTCAAAAGCATAATGTACCAACAGACTTGGTTAGATTAGCTTGATACTAATGGAACCTTTAGATCCATAGCACAGATCTCTGCCACCTAAGATAACAGATGCTAATAGCAGTAGTAGGTTGTCATCCTCTCTGTGGGCCAGCCACTAGAGGAGATGACCCACTTTGGCAGGGGTCTTTACAGATAATTCATTTGCTGTTAGCAACACCAGGATTCAGGAATCTTAGTTTCAATTGCAGGTTCTGTAGGGGAATGTGCTCTGGTGGACAGATTCTTCTGTCTGCATCCTCCAGCCTGTTCCCTTTTCCACCACTTATGGCTTGTGGTCCCAGTTCTCCTGCCCCCACCACCTCAGACTCCTTGTTCCAGTCCTCTTGCCCAGCCTGTTCCAGTATACTCCCAACCCCTCTCCCCAGCTTTTCCTCCCCCTCAGACTTTTTGTCTCGTCCCCTCTGCATTTCAGTCAGACAGCTTTCTCCTTTTCTATACTGTCCAGGAGTCAGGGGGGAGGGGGCACAAAGGAGAGAAGGAGCAATGAGACCACAGGAGAGTCTCCTTGTTCTCAATTCCAGTGCCCAGCACCATTGCATCTCACTGCAGCCAGGAGCAGCAATTGCAGGAAAAGTCCTCCTCAGCTCCAGGTTGGAGCATTCAGTGCAGAAGGAATCTTCTGAATTTAGTTGCCAAGCTAAAAATCTCTACTGAATTTTCTTTAACAACATGCCCAAGACAATGTATTTTCCCTAATCTTATTATCAGAAATTGCTGAACTGTTTTTGCTCAAGTTTTCAAAAAAGAAAATTATCTGAGGCAGACACCCAGCTTGCAAAATTTCAACTCTAATGGTTAAAGTACGACAAAGTTGTGAGCAACTGAAAACTGCATCTTATAATGGGAATTGTCAGACAACCTTAATGATAGACAGCGCTACCAGCTCTGCCTATAATAAATAAGAAAACCAAATGGCAAAACCTAGGACATTGGTCCATTGTGTAACAGACTGGGAGGAATTAAAGGGCTTGTCTACATGAATAGTTAGTTTGCAGAAAGCTGGGATGTGTATCTATCCTGCACTAGCCTGCCGCAGACTGACTATCCATGTGGACCCTGTTGACAAGCATTAGCAGTTTAATGAGCTTTCATCTAGTTCCATTTCAAAGAGGACTAGATGAATTTGTTAATGCATGTCAGCATAGCCCACATGGACAGTCAGTCTGTGGCAAGTAGCAGGGGGTAGAATCACACCCTAGCTTGCAACAAAACTAAATGTTCATGTAGACAAGCCCTAAGACTGACATTTTGCAGTAAAGTTTTCCTTGTTTTAATGCTAATTGTTCTTAGATCTACATATACCTTCGTTATGGATCATTATAACCCCTTGTTTTTTGTTTTGTTTTTGTTTTTTTATAATTTCTCTCAAATGCTCAGAAAACAGAGAGATACTGTTTCCAGGTTGACCACATCCAAGTGACTCCTTTTGTAAAAGTTTGGCCTTAGGGAAAAGCTGCATGGGTTTGTATTATACAAGTTGATCAAACCCAAGAGTATGCCAACCATCTCCTTTCCTCCAATGACTGGGTGCATGGGACAGGAAAAGTCAACGACACCGTTTTTAGCAAGATGGTGAAATTTCAGGTGAAGACAGCGTGCATACATGCTGAGAATATATTTTCAAGTAGAGTGAACCTGGATGGACTACAGGCTACATTACTGAAGTCTCTGAGGTTATAAATCCATAGCCGAGCCTAGCAGAAAGGAACCAAGAGATCCTGTGTACTCCCTCGTATTTTTTTTTTTTTTTGGACTGCAAGCCTGATTCATCCATCCTGTTGCTGGTTGTTTATTACATAAGTTATTTCTACTGGCCTTCATTAGCATGTATCGGCCCAGATCCACCAGTATGGGACATAATATACTAGTGTACTGTGCTGTGTAGTGTTATACACTACAATATACTAATATACAAATATATTTCCACTTGTCATTTTGCACTAGCAAGAAGCTACCCCAAATGTGTCAGTTTGGGTAATGTATGCCTTCTTTTTGAATCTGCTCTTCCCCATTCATAGTACAGAAAAAGCTCCATGCATTTGCTGTCACTTGTCACACAGCAGTCTCTTTCAGAGGTTCTCCATGGAGCGAAGCAGCTTATAGGTAGAGAAGAGGGCACCTGCCCTCATAACTAGCCAAATTTGCATCGGTCTGAGAAACAAGTTGTCTTCTCATCATTTCCACCTTCAGCAGACTACCGAACTATGGAGTTTTCTGCTGCCGTTGCTGGGAGATCACGTCTAACCCAAAAATTTTGTTGAGGATTGTGGAAAGTAAATGGACCGTTCCTTAAGACTGTCTGAACTTACCTATCTCACGTTTCCGTTCATTGGTGGTGCAATTGTGGAAAAACTCTGTCATTAGACTCTCCAAAGCCCTCAGTGAGGCCTCCTCAGATGCCTGACAATGACATTTAAAGGAAAAGTAAGTAAGAAAGTGCCTCTTTAGTTCTGGTTCAAATTTAATTATAAGTGTACTTCCTTATTTAAAAAAAAAAGTACAAAGAGATCCACATAGTGCATACTGGATGGGCAGTCTCAGAAACCAAACAAAAAGAGCAGCATGTTACTGGGTGAAATTTAATATAGAGTTCACACACTGTATAAAAGAGTCAATAGCTATAGACAGAGAATGTGCCCAGGATGAGTAAAAAGCCCCAGAGATTATGTTGAAGTCTCGTTTGCTCAGTCAAGCTTCTTGCTGAGAACACCACTTTATATAAAGCAAGTTCTCCTCCTTTCTAATTACCAATACTTATTCGTGTTAAAAATGTTAGTACATCCATTGGAAGAATTGTCACATGAGCATCAGGCTCAGATCAACATACTTCAGAAATTCAGAGGCAGTAAGATACAGCAAACTGAACATAAGACTAGACATAAACTCCTGAAATCTATTCCCACCTGACTCAATCGGTGGCCAGGGGCAGGTTGCCACCTCTTCCCTTCAGTCCACTCATCTGTTAAAAAAAAAAAAAAAAAGGGGGGGGGGGGCCAATAACCTACCCCACTTGATGCAGGGAAATGGGGGGATTTAAAGGACTAATGCTCGTACAGAGCTCTGACGATCGAGTTATATATAAATGCTCAATAATTTGATTCAGAGAGGATGGGTTGCCTCTAATTTCTTTTCTTTTTTTGCCAGCACAAATCAGCTACAGCTTGGTTTTTAGAAAACCTCGAAGTCACTGGCTCAATATGGAGCAGTTACAAGATAGCTACAGCTTTATTTCTCCATCAAGTGCCACCTGTAATAAATGGGACTAATCCATTTGTTCCACAGTTGGGCTGGAGATGGAATGATTGTGTTGAGCCAGAGCTAGACCAATATCTGACCCAAGGACTATGGAAGACTCTGCTTGCCCTTCTCGTATAATGGATAACTCTCGTCAGTTGATCAATAACAGTTTTGTTATGGAAGAGATACACATTAGTCTCCAATATTTTCAGCTATAGCATTGCTCTTTCACTAATAAGAGCACAGACTTAAGCCCAGACCTTCCTCGGCACTACACAAAGGGTAGTGGTACAGGCAGGCAGGAGTCTATTGTTCAGTCTATATCAGGCACAAAAAATTACATATAAACAACTAAGGCAGACTAGCACTGTGACAGGGCCTTCCTGGAGAAGATCAGTCTACACTACCTAAAGAAGCAGTATGAGCTTCTGTACTGCTAATGCCCTATTCCACATGCTCTGTACAAGGCACCCAGTTTTTCTAGAGCTTCACTGCAGAGCCAGGTTGGGGAAGATACTTCTAAGTGTCCCTATATTAAGTTGCATTTAGATTTACACACACTATGAAAATCAATAAGAGGTTAGATAAATACAGCTCTGTTCTCCTAGCAACTGATGATGGATGCTTGGTAAGACTTAGCATTCTGCTGCTAAACAGAAAATGCACATTTCCCTGTTGTCCTTCCTCCATACGTCTTTTTAAAATGATCCTATTTTAGAAAATAGAAAAAAACTCCATACAAAAAGCCATTTGTGATTGTGAAAGCCATCCTGAGACTGAAAAATGAGATTTAAAGTCTTAATCTATCAAGCTGGAGGTCACATATCCATTTTAAGCAACTGCACAGGCCATTATTTGTTTTTTTAATCCATATAGATTTACTTCTTTGCAAATAAGTTACATGCACAATAAACAATCTTCAAGTTGTTCTTTCCAACCATTACCCAACTTTTTTCCATGTCTCCCCTTATTAGTTTACAGAAGCAATAATTATGCATAAAGTCTCATTCTGAGGATTCAATTTTTTAAAAAAACATTCAAAATAATCAAAGTTCATAATATAATATATCCACAATGACATTTCCACACATCCCTTTCTCTCTGTAGAGTGAAGTGCATGCTGTTTCATACTCTTTCCTATTCTACATGCTATCCACAGAGATTTGAATGTACAAATCCAGCAGTTTAGTGTACACTCTTGCAGTTCAGTCCCTTGCTGCTGAAGGGCAAACTTTACATCACAATATCTGCTTCAGATGCCAAATCAGAAAGAATGAATAGTGAGTTGTCAAACTTTGATCACATCAGCATGAAGCAGCCAATTTCCTCCACAGCAGAAGTGTTTTTCTTCCTATCTCACTGCCTAAATGAATAAGGAAGGCTTCTCACAAGATTACACTCCAGACACACACACACACACACACACACACACACACACACACACACACACACACACACACACACACACGCTAGTATTCATCCAGGAGCATCAGGACTTGCATTGTTTTGGTACAGTCAATTCTACACTTTTCAAGTTTCCTGACAGCTGTTTATCTAAAAATTATTAATGCACAATGGACAATTTAAGAAAACAGATGCTTAAAGTTAGGCTCCTAGTTACATGATTTTTCAAAAGTACCGAGGACTTGGCAGCTCATCCAATGACTAATGGGAGCTACTGGGTACTTCGCATTTTTGAAACTCAGTTCACATATTCAAGAGCATAACTCTGGGCACCATTTTTGTTTTCCTTCTTTAAATCTCAATCTATGCCTTCATTAGTAAAAAACCCTGAAGAATACAATACAAAATTAGTGTTGAGGTTTGTTTTGAGAAACCTAGTTTTAGCTATAGATGGGATTGCTATTATATGCATTCATCATGTGGCCAGTTACTCTAGAACAGTGTTTCTCAACCTGTCTGATATGGGACCGGCTTGCTGCCTTCCTAAACTACGTCGGAGATCTCAGGGACTGGCACTAGTCCACAGACCAGTCATTGAGAAACTCTGCTATAGGATACGGGTGCTCTATGTATAGATTTGAAAGAACAGGACAAACATTTCTTCAAGCTGGGAACAAACTGCAGTCACCCCCCCAAATCTTCTTTTCCTGTGAGTGCCACAGACAGGAAAACCCAACTGACACTCTACAAGGCTCCCCAGAATTGTATTTTATGGAAAGCCTGAACAAATATTTATTTTAAAGCATGTTCTAAAGTTGGCCAAACTCAGACTAAGATAGATTTGAGACAAAAGAAAATGAGGGCCACCCAGCGTGACTGTTACGCTCCCCAGCTTGCAAGATACACAGAGCTCAAAGT
The DNA here is from genome assembly GCF_026122565.2 of Emydura macquarii macquarii. Classification (NCBI taxonomy): domain Eukaryota; kingdom Metazoa; phylum Chordata; order Testudines; family Chelidae; genus Emydura; species Emydura macquarii. Next base: position 9,474,718 of record NW_027131485.1, read on the forward strand.
TCCCACCAAAGGTTGCATGGCAGAAATGGCCTACGTTAATGGGAACTTAGTCCATTGAGGGCTTTGCAGACAGAAACAAGCACCTTGAATTTCCCCAGCTGTGAACTGTCAGTCAGGTGACAGTACACAAGTGAAATAAACGTTTGCCAGTCAGGTCTTCTCAGGTGGGCAGCAGTATTCTGCATTTGCTAATGCATCTGGGTAGCTTTCAAGGTTAGCTCCACACAGTGTGCTGCAATGATTTCCATAGCTAGGTCTCCTTGACATAAGAAAGGATACACCCCCTTGGTCACCTGAATGTGACAGAAAATTACTCAGGGTTGAGTAATGGAATCTGGGCACTACCCTGAGGAGACTGACTGCTGAAACTAATATTTCCTTGCTGCACCCTGGTCTGGTCTTGTTGTTTGGACCCCAAACAACTGGTGACTATCAGGTGCTGCTGAAGATAACCTCCCACCCCCATCTCAATTACCTTCCCCAGAAAGGCTTGAGACAGGGCTGCAACTGACAAGACTTCGAGTTCTTCTGAGTAGGAGCTGGCAATTCACCTTACCTTGGAGAAGCATTAAAAATCCTCATCAGTAAAGGGCCAAATATTCCCCCACTCACTTTCACTAACTGTAAAGGGCGTAAGACCCTTACATTTCCCCCAGTGTATCAGAGATCTCTAAATGAGAAGCTGGTTGGAACTTTTAGGGAAGAACACTTGTTCCCCTCCTGCTATCACAGTCCAGGTGAAAAAAAAAAAAAAGAAGTTCCGCATCCAATCAATCCTGTTTGTAAAGCACACAGAACACTCAAAATAGTACTGATTGGGACTTCCCAGGTACTACGACAGAGGAGTGACCAGCCACAGTCTCACCACAACGTAGGAGTGCAAAAATTATTTATAAGGCAGGCAGATTCAGCGCATCAAACTTCAGCAAAAGATGTTTCGTTTTCCCTCTCCTCCCTGTTTCATAAATTGTAGCTGACCAGTTACAACAGTGACCTGAAAGGACAATGAATGAAGAGGTGCTTACGAGACAGAGCACTGGTAATCAAATAGATTGCTGTATCCCACCAGACATCCACACACTGACCCCAGAGAACGTTTGAACCCCGTGGGATCCATGTCTTGTGGAGAGGTTCATCACAGCTGGCCAACCATGACTACTTTGTGGGGTAGCAGTAATCAGGCTATCAGAGTGTTGAGCAATACAAATTAGAATGAGTGTTTAGAACACATCTCATTCACATTCTTAACACATTTCAACCATTTCTTTACTTCCTGCTCCCTTCCCTTTTCATTGTCTTATGAAGTTCACCTTAGATACTTTTATAGGGATTCTTTAGAGGTATGTAGATATTTATTCAGACTAGTTATCTGCTAATCCAAAGTCTTCAACCTTCTGTCCTACATGACTAGAAAATGACTGATTCATAGTTATAGAAAAACACAGCTCCCTCCTTCACTTAAAAGAAATAAAAGTTATAGTCTGGCATGGATTAGTTGAGCATTCTGGACTACTGACCCTCCAACTGCAAAAGTTTCCAGGTATTCAAGTAAACTATGCATGTAGGCTGATTTCAGAGCTATCATTCTCATTTTATTGTAAGGCGGGGCGGCCTTATCTGGATATCCAACCTCTAGTTATTTTCTAGGTCAACACAGGATTAAAATTTGCCAAATTGACAGCTTGGATTTCGTAAACCCTGATTTACTGTATCTTATAATGCCACTGACATTTTTGCATCCTTTTAATATTTAAAAGCCACATTCTGTATTTTACAATATATAGTATGTTGATTTAGTCATTACATGCACTATTGTAGGTTAAAATGACAACCAGTTAGTTTGGGACTAACAGCTAATTCTGGATTATGAATCAGTGAAAGTGTTTACAGCATTTACAGTAGAGTATGCACAGGCCAAGATGTGAATTATAAACAAACACTTGAGGCTTCATATTTGAATTACACCACCATCCAGCGGAGCACCAAAAACTGCCTATATCAATTAGACAAGGTGTGCAATGTGATATCTTTTATTGAACCAATTTCTGTGGGTTAGAGACACTTTAAGTATGTTTCCCAGACCTGAAGACGCGCTCTGTGTAGTCAAAAGCTTGTCTCTCACCAACAGATATACACCAATAAGATATTACCTCACTCACCTTGTCTCTCTGAAATCCTGAGATCAACACAACTACAACACTGCATGTGTCCAATTAAACATAGCTCTACAAGCTTTCGATTTCAAAAGAATCACAGGTTCTTTAGCTTAAATATGAAATTAGTTTCAGAGTCAACCAAGATAGATATTCCCCTTTTATTTCCCAAAGTAAAGAAACAAGGATAGTTGAGATAAAATTGGAAACTACTTACTACTTTATAAACAATTTAAAAAGTGTTCTTCTGGGAAGCTTTTCCATTTTAAAGGTTTGTTTTTTCCCCAGCACCACCTTTTCCCTTCATTTTGCATTGTAAAAAGCTTAATACATAACTAAATCCAGATATTAGGACTGTCAGTCCCCCCAAATCCTCTCCAAAAAATGTTTGTTCCTACAGAGATGATTAAATCTTGAGAGCAAAATCTGAATAATTCAATGCTTTTTAAAAGGAAGTGAATATTTTTAAAAGCTTTTCTCTAATGATTTTCCATACCAAGACATGCTGTTAACCTTTTAATGTTTGCTATTAACAGCTCAGTACAGAATATTGATCATAACAAAACTATGCTCTAAATATGGTTCCTACAGGCTGATGCCAAACATTTAAGAGGGAGCTAGTGTCTCTTGTTGCTTTCCTAAGATATGAATTTGGAGACATGCATATCCTGTTAAGAAAAAAAAAAGATGACCTGCTAAATGGTCTTATAAAATGTTAACTGCAACCTCAGTTGTCTCAGACAGCGCTACAGCAGTTTCCTTAGACATTTGAGAATGGTTTCTATACCCCACAAATCACACACCTTGAATGTTACAGTGCATCCAGTGTTTTATAGCACAATACTGATGATATCTTCCCTCTCAAAATTAAGCTGAAAGACAAAATCTCTCTTTCCATTGACTTGTTAGGTAATTTGACCCCTACTTCTACTTTAGTCACATTTTGAATCCAAACACCCAGTTCTTTGTGTTGACTCTTCCATCCCTGTTTAATACTTGCACGCGCTGAGAGGTTCTGACAGCAGAGATGTTTTTCAGAGGACACTAGACATATTCCTTGGGCTAGTGAGTGTTGGGTAAATGCCTCACTATCTACTATAAATTAACAAGCATTGAGAAATTTTAGACACCTATTAGTCAGAGGACTAAATCCAGTATATATTAAAAATGCAGTCACTAGGATCTTAGGCATCATTCTTATGTCACCTCCCACCTGCCACTCCAGAATCCCTCTACTGGCTCCACTTTCCATCACAAATTCCAGCCTCTTCTGCTGTCACAACTCAGCCCTTCCATACTTATCTGTTCCAGTATCTTATCAAGTTAAACCCCCTGCTACTAAACCAATTGTGCCAGCTCAACCACTGGCTTCTTCATTTCTCTCCTTTACACATTCTTCCACACAGCCCTCTTACACATGAACACTTGAGTGAAATAGCTTGTGAAGCACTACTCTCTCCTCCAAATTCCTCCCCAACATCTATGTCTGAGCTGCCCACAGGAAGTCAATAGATAATAGCCACACAGAAAGCCAGTGGGGACTGCTGATATTTTAAACCAGTGATTCAGAACCATCAAACTGCAAAATTTCACACCTATGTAAGTGCGTTTTATTACCCATCGTCACCCTTGACCACCTTCTTTCCCATTTTTTTCCCCTATGGTGACACGGGCCTTGTTTACACTACAAAGATTACAGCCACCGCATTAATAACGGATGGCTGATGTCCACAGGACCCTCGTTGGGTCAGCGGTGTGCATCCTCACCAGGAGCACTTACACCAACCTAAGAGGGACAGTGTGGCAGTTTCCTTCCCCCCCCCCCCCAATCCCCGTTCCCCACCAAGAGTCGGGGAAAGCCTCTTGGGGCTTTGTGCCCCCAGGGAGCGGGGTCCAGCAGCCTCAGCTTCTCACCCCACCCCCCCCCCATGGGAGCCAGGCAGCCTTGTCAATTTCACAGCTCAGCCATTAAATTGACAAGGCTGCCCCTCCAGGAGCAGGCAGAGAAGCCACTCCACTCCCTGCCAGGAGCAGGGTCCAGCCACCCCGGGCTTCTCATTACCGTTGAGCTCTCCAGAGGAGTGGCGGCAGCTGGGCTCTAGCTTCCAATTGACAAGAATAACAGCCAACAGCCCAATTAAGGAATGCAGTGTCTACACTGACACTGCATCGCCCTAACTACACAGACATAAGCCCTACACCTCTCATTGAGGTGGTTTTATTATGTCGGTATAGCAAGGGAGTTACATCGGCAGGAGGAGCATTTCAGTATGCACACTTCCACTGTTGTCAACAAAAGCTGACTTTTGCCAACAAAACTCTGTAGTGTAGACCAACCCACAAACTAGACTGTAGCTCTTCAACGCAGAGACTGTCTTCTTTGTGTTTGGACAGCACCTGGTACAATGGGGTCCTGATGTTGATGGGCCATTGGGTACTACCACAATATAACGAATGTCATTTAAACAACAGTATTTTTGATGTTTGAGATGTCACCCACTAGGGGAGAAATACGAAGGCAGCAGCTCTGATTTCTCATATTTTATGAGGCAACTAGTAATAATCTATTTTAATAGCCATATTATTTCTCCTTTTTGAATGTTACAGCTATTTAAAAAAAACTTTTCAGCTCACTTTTAAGAATACTCAGTTGATGGTAAATATATACTGCATTGAACTCATTAAAATACCATGAAAATTATTCACATTAACCAATTTATATTAAGAATTGGTAGGAAATCTTCAAGTGATCCTTTGAGAGCTTGAAGACAACACAAAGATATGAACAACTCTAAAGAAGCTATTAGAATCAGATAAAATTAAAAGGCTCACTTTAAGCTCATCTTTTAAAATAAACTTCCCTCAGGTGACCTTTAATGTCATGTCAGGGTTTGTTAATACTCCAGGCAAACCCTTAAAGAGTTTTAGTTCCCTAAATCAGTGGTTCTCAAAGTGGATGGCTCATGGGGGTGCGTGGAGCAGGAAACAGCCGGCCAGTCCAGTTCCACGCTCCCCGGAGACGGAAGCAGCCACCACCACCCACCTCCTGCAGCAGCCCCCTGCCGCTGCCAGGCACACTCCCCACGCTGCTGCTGCCCTTGAACTGCAGCTGCAGCCCCTGCTCCCCGCTTCCTGTGCTGCTGCCGGTACTCACTGCTCCCCGTTGCTGCTGCTCCCCGTGTTGCTGCTGCCATGCTCCCTGTGTCCTGCACTGTAGGCCCTGTTTTTTCCCTGAAGGCGGGCTTTGGGGGAAGGGGGATGCAATTGTTAGGGACTACAGTGTGGGAAGCGCTCCCCTAACAATCACGCCTCACCTTCCCCTGAACCCTCCCCTTCAGGAAAAAAACAGGACCTACAGCGCAGGAAGCACCCCCGTTTTTTTCTGAAAGGGCCCCCCCTTTCAGAAAGGGGAAGAGGGGGCACGATTGTTAGGACAAAAGTTCACAGGGGGCTACATTTAAAAAGTTTGAGAACCACTGCCCTAGATGTAGTTGAACAAATTATGAAGCAAGCGTATTTGTGTTGATAATGGCAATTTTAAACAGTAATTTGTGATGCAACTGAAGCATAGCATCTGAATTTGCACCATTTAATGATGTAAGGTAGAATTATGAAGTGTAAGAAGTACACAAAATTCTTAGGCACCTAATTTCCTCCTCATTAGAAAGGACAAACATGCACTACATGGAGGCAGAAGTATAAGGAGAACAACCAGTTTTAGAATCGTCATTTAGACATTATCTTTTAGTCATTTTCTGAATGACTAATACCAATACTGGTCTACAATGCAACGCTAGACTCCAGCACTTTGTGTTGCAAGGGTCTCCTTAATAGTGGGAGATATATCTGCAATGCTCAAATCTCCTGTTACAAGTCTGAAACAGTGCATACACCAGCAGAAAAATCCCTATATTATATGTACTAAATTACATTACTATTGGCAAACTAAGCGAGTTCTTCAGGCTTCATTCTGAATTTCCTTGTTGCATTTCAAGCACTTTTTTGTGGTTTAACAAATTGAAACTAGATGAAGCTTTATTTTGCGTTCTGAAAGAGCTAACACTCATGGTGCTATCTGAAAAGCTATTGGCAGACGGCAAAAACAATCTCGTTATCTGCTCCATTCACGTTAACAGCCGGAGCTTCAGCAATTCATCAACATGGCACCCTGTTTGAGAAACTGACTTACCAATGGACCTCTATTTAAGCCAAAACTTACTGCAGAAAATTATGAAGAACTATTGGTGTATCTCACAATAACAAAAGAAACACGTCGAGTGAGGATGGCACAGGCAATGCGGCAACCAAAGCTCCTCTCTTCTCCCTTCCAACCCACAACAGAGCAAAATGGCCAGCATGTGAGCTACTGCAGCCAGCTTGGAGCATTCTGTCACATTAGACTTGCTTCTGAAACTGCAGGGGCAACAGTAGAAATTAGCATCCCCTACCTTCTGTCTTTTACACCACTTCTGTTTAAAAGACCCAAGGCGCAGCTCAGACAATACATTTTCTGTTCATAAATAAGCTCTTTCTTAGCAGTCACCTAAGGGATAAAAGTGGCCACAGATTGGCTGCTTCTGGAGAGACTGTGCTATGGAAGTTTAACTTACATTCAAGAAATTTGTCACTACTAAGATAAAAATACCATCTTCAACCTGTAAGCACCTTCTGATACACACAAGTGCTCAAACCAGCATGACCATCTTTTAGGGGAATTATATTTCTCAAACCTTCCTGTACAGGAAGAGTTTGAAGCACAATTAATTAAATCTAAGGCCATGTTTTGAAAAACAAACTCAAATGTTCAGGGTCAAATTCTATCTTAACTGATGATTATATTAGGGCCAATGGTAAATACAATCCAGCTGCCTTGTGGGAGGTGCTTGCTCCGCCTCCATCTGACCAGTGCGGCCACAGTACGCCTTGCATTGCTCTTTATGAACACTTGCGTTCACTCACAGACCTCAACAAAAGTGTTATATTCAGTATCCACACTTTCTTCTAGAAACCTGCCAAATGAAGCTAGAAGAGCTGAGTAACCACGCTAAATTGACATACGGTATTTTCAAAATGAGTTTTTATATAGCACCTTTACAAACATTAAGCATAAGCAATCCCCTCTGTGAAATGAGTTTTACATCACCCATTCCCAGATTGTGATTTGTAGGCCACTGGTGGTCTGTGGGGTGCTGGCTGGTCACATGATGCTGACTTTCCTCTTCAATTCCAGCTGCATTAAGAGACTACTATGAATACATTACTTTCCCAGGGGAACAATTGCTGTAGCTGCCACAAGGATGTTGTGCCATCCTAAATGAGAGGGGTAGTGTCCAAGACAATCACAATTAAGATGTACTCCGTACCATGAGAGATTGAAGACCCTGGTACTATATAATTTTAATAGATAAACTGAGGCACAAAGATGACATGACTTGACCAAGGCTCAAGTTAATATCAGAGTTAATACTAGAATCTCTAGACCAACTCCAACCCACTACACATTTCTTCAGTGTGCATATGGGGTAGGCAATCCTTTGTGGCAAGTGGAACTGTGTTTTTCTAGCTATCACAATGACAGGCATGGATCAAATTAGTTAACCCAGGAAAGAGTAAAATAGATGTACAGTTGTTCAGTGTCTGTTGACCTCATAAGAACATAAGTCAAAACCACAGTTGCCAGTTTATGGATGGTAAGATACCACACTGATGACTTGCTTCTTTCTCAGTGCCTGCAAAGAGTGACTCAACAATTAAAATGCTGTTAATCAAAACTAGACGTTCATATGCCTAAATCAAACAACTCTGCAGTGCAGCCTTGGCATTCACTCCACATCCTCCCTACTATTTGTTACCCAAATCATTGTGTCACACCTAAAATAAGATTGAAAAGATCTTGGAGATAGGGACCTCTTCTTTCTATTTGTCCTGCAGAGCACCAAAGCACCCTTCTGGATGCTATAAAAAATTAAAGGTTAATATAAGGACCACTTTGTGCTGAAAGTCAGTCTTGAGATCATTTCCCCTTTATTTAGATAAGGGCATCTAAATGTGCACACACAAGACCATGAAACAGGCCAAAGAATTGTGTGCAACCAATTTCCATTTCTATCTAATCAATTCCATTGGAAGTCTGAGTGAATAAATAAGTGCAAGTTCTCAGAGGGAGGAAACCATGTTCAAAAAAAGGGGAAAAACTGTTCAGAGTAACCAGAGATCATCACGTACCCTGAAATCACCAATATTTTGGCCACGTGTGGACTTTGGAAGCTCGAGCTAGTCATCAAAAAGGCATTTTTAATATAAAGTCTGGAATCTTTCTACTTTCCAGATGAACCACCAGGACTGGCAGAGAAGATTGTATGAACAATGCAGAGTAGCAGTATACAATGTGAATTAAGTGAGGATTCACGATAAACAACTTCTCCTGCTTCGCATTTAAAGTCAGCAGCAGCAGAATATTTTTTTGTGAAGCTTAACTGAACTTTCAAAACAGAATACGGCTCCACCTGCTCATTAGGACAAAGACATCACATTTTAAAAGAAGATTCTCTCTAATGAGCTATTCTACTGTAGTAACTGAATTTCTCTTTTGTTCAGAGTATGGGAGCGGCAGAAGAGTTAACAGTTGTCACATTTGTCTACCTGTACCAAACTGTACAATTTGCATTAATGGATTTTCAAGAGCATAAATTTGAATACTTTACAGCCTACAATTCTGCAAACACAAACCTGAACTGAGAGCTACGCAGACAAAAATAAGTTGGCTGAACATACAATACAAAATTCTCACAGTAATAAGCAAACAAAGACCCTTATGCTTTGCATTTGATTATAAGGCTAGCCTACAGAGTCCTAAAAATACACACAAATACCTATTTGCTAAACATAAAGCTTTCCATTAATACAAACAGAAATTGAATGGAAGAAGAAACTGACAGTACAGCATAATCCCCTGAAGAGAACTGCCAATTTAAGCACAATCCAGTATCTGATCAACTGAGCTTGCAAAAGACAATCAATGCCAGAGCTTTAATTGCATTTGGGAATCCCAATTTCACATTCACCAGGTAGTTCTCTAGTATCTATTCCTGTTAAGAGTCAAATCTACTACCTTGGGCAGGCGCTCTGGTCACATTGCTACACACAAAGTATTATTGGCACAGAATTACAGACCAGAATGATTAAACTGTGGGCTTGTCTACAGTTACCTCGGAGATTTGGCGGCAGTTGACCAGAGTTACGCAAGCTACACAAAAAACTTGCGCAACTCCCGTCGACTTTTCTGGTTCTGTTCTGCGTCCCATCTTCACTGCTCTGCGCTGACGGGAACCGCGTTCCCGTCAATGCAACGCTATGCCACTTGAGAAGGTAGTCTTAATACGTCGATTTCTGGATCGACTGAGCAGGTCTTCACTGACCGCTCAGTCGATCCAGAGAAGTCGATCTGACAGCGGCGACTTTGCCACCGTCAGTGTAGACATAGCCTGTAAGATCCTTTGGGCAGGAATTGAGAGATCTATACCTTGTACAGCAACAAACATATTAGCTGAATTTAATTTCTTTCTAGAGAAGTTGGTTCAAGATAAATAATACTATTACTGTATCGGGCTTTTGTAGAGGAGGAGTGTGAGAAAAAGGACAAACAAGGAATACGAGACTGTTAGTTTAACTCCTGCCCCAACTAAAAGTCTGGAGAATAGACACAGGGAGTTGGGGACTAATATTAAGGTATCATCTAGCCTTATGTGAGAAGCTCTACCAAGAAAAATGCCTATTTCCTCTCATTTTGTAAAAATTTTTCCCAAGAGCAGCAAAATGAGAATAAGTACCTAGTCCACTAATGAAGCAAAGAAAAAACATGTAAATATCTCTTGAAGTACAGGAGCGCTCATCCACCTGAATCCTCCTTCAGCTGCAGATGAGACCCACTATGTGTATAATGCATGTACAAGTGGAGGGCTGATCTCCCACATTTCTAGAGGAACGGGAAGTATAACAAAGTGACCAACATATGACTAGGTATGGGTCAGCCTGAGCTGATGCTGCCCAAAAGTCTGGCGATCAAGGGGTGGATTGGAGTGCAACAAGCAGATGCTTTGGGGAAAAGCTCCTGCAAGGCAGTTTTCTTTCTCTTCCCCACCCTTCCCCCAGCACAGAGATCAACCTCCTTCGCCTGGTCCCACAGCTGCCCACAAAAGGGAGCTTGAAAGATTGGGGGACTTCCAGATGCCACCCTAACCCCAGTCATAAAAGTAAGATAATCCTTGCTGCGCAGCATCTCAGGCTCAGATTCCACAGCAAGAAGCGACCACTGTGTTCATCTAGTCTGACCTCCTGTATAACACTGGCCTTAGAACTTTCCCAAAATAATTCCATTCAGAAAAACAACCAATCTTGATTTAAAAATAGTAATTGATGGAAAATCCACCATAATCCCTGGTAAACTGTTCCAACGGTTTACTCTCACTATTCAAAATGTGTGCCTTATTTCCAGTCTGAATATGTCCAAGCTTCAACTTCCAGCCACTGGATCATGTTATTTCTACTTCACCTCAGAACATCATGGAGTAGCAGCAGCTGCAAAGAACTTCCCTCTCCTTCCCTTAGCAGCAGGAACTGCTGAAAATTCTGGCTCCCCAGCAAAGAAATGGAAATGGGAAAGGAAAAAGGGAAAGAAACAGTATTTTAAGGAGGAACCTGCTTTAAAGGTCTGGAAAAGCTGCTCTCAGCGCTCCTCTCAGAGCCTGGCTGCTCAAGAAGAGAGAACCTCTCTGGATTTTGCTTAAGCCGCCTTCAATGTATAAGAAGAAAGCATTTACTTGTCTTCTGATGTTGCCACAAATAAACAAAAGGTAGAGTATTCCTTTGTTAGACTGTTAAACTCTTATTTTAGATGGTGCAAAAATAAATAAAAGGGGAGAAAAAAACCAACAGCTACTGAAAGGGTCAGACAGATCTTCCATAATTTAAAAACTGTTCCGGTTAGAGACAGAATTCACCTGTTGCCAATACTGGATTCGGCTCTCTGACCAGCCAGTACACAGAATCAATTGGAAAAAGACAAACGTCCTTTCAACAAAAGCCGACCGAAAGAAGTTGCTCCTGAAGAATGAAATTCAAGCCACAATTAAAAATCATAAAATGTAGAAGAACTAATAGACCAAATCACCAAAATGGATGCAGGCATCTATGAACATGCAGATATTGCCACAAATATGGGAAGGTTAAAAACAAAGAATTAATGCTTAAGTCAAAGGTCTTGGGAAATTGTGAAAGGCAGAAATTGTTAGGCTTGGTCAGCCAATCGGCAAAAGAATTCCACCTATCAGCATATGTTATATCTTTATTAAGGGGCTATATCAGCATAGCTATACCAGTAAAAGCTCTGTAGAGTAGACAAGCCCTAAGACAAAGGTATGCCTGTGGGGCCTGAAAAGGTGATCTATAATTTGTGAAGGCTCTGGTTCAAAAAGACTATAGAAGAGACTTTGGGTGAGGTGAGGAGAAGAAAAGGCTTTCCCTCCCCTCCATATTAAGGACAGTTAAAGAGAAGCAGACACTTAAATAGAGTCCTATTTAAAGTAGCAGTAAAATTAAGACAATCCCACAACCTTCCCAGCACCTCATAAAGAAAAGAGCTAGAAATAAAGGTGTCCTGTGAGTGGAATCCACTTTCATAACTAAATTAACATGCTCATCTACTCAAGGATTCTAAAAGTGGGGCATTTGCATCAGTTCATGTGTTTCAGAGAACAGATCTTCTCTTACTCAAGGAGCCACTTGAGCTCTGACCTCAAGCTTATAGAAAGAAACAGCAAAGGATGCACAGTTGATCAAGTTGCTTCTTGGATGGTGTCACCTGAATGTGCATCTTTTTATAGTCTCTCTCTGAGGCAGACTGCTAACTCCACACTCCTAAACACATCACTGGTTGGACTGGTCAATTCAGTAAACCATAAAAAAATTATGAAGCAAAATTCTTGGTTTAACAGATGTATAACTGACATCTTGAGAGTTTTGTTTTGGCAGAGGAGATCTGTGGATGAGGTAGTAAATAGCTGAACTAATTTAAGAGAACAGAGAGAACTGCCAAGTTACTCTCTGGGATGTACTTGAGGCCAGGAGAGCAGGAACCCAAATTTGGACTAAATTTGCTGGGGTTGCTGCTGCTGTTGCAGGATACCTGCTGGCTTAACATGGATAATGATTTTCAGTGACATTACACTGTTAGTTGAATACCAAGTAAAGAATATTTTGCTTTAATTATATAACCATGACTGCTTTTCTCAGAATTAATGGTTCTCTTCTTCCCAGACGCTCATGTCCAAACCACAAGTTTTTATATAATTTAACATGACAAGTGAATAGTCTTAATCGTGATTATAAAAGTTCATCAATATAAAAGTGCTTTAAAATGTATTAATTACTCTCTCAGTTTAAAGTAATTTTTCCTAAAACTTGGGGGAGGTCCCTGATGACTGGAAAAAAGCAAATATAGTGCCCATCTTCAAGAAAGGGAGGAAAGAGGATCCAGGGAACTACAGACCGGTCGCCTCACCTCAATCTCTGGAAAAATCATGGAGCAGGTCCTCAAGGAATCCATTTTAAGGCACTTGGAAGAGAGGAAGGTGATCAGGAACAGTCAACATGGATTCACCAAGGGAAAGTCATGCCTGACCAACCTGATGGCTTTCTATGAAGAGGTGACGGGTTCTGTGGATGTGAGGAAAGTGGTGGACGTGATATACCTTGACTTTAGCAAAGCTTTTGATACAGTCTCTCATAATATTTTTATCAGCAAGTTAAAGAAGTATGGGTTGGATGAATGGACTATAAAATGACTAAAGCATAGAGCTCAACGAGTAGTGATCAATGGCTCGATGTCTAGCTGGCAGCCGGTCACAAGCGGAGTGCCCCAGGGGTCAGTCCTGGGGCCGATTTTGTTCAACATCTTCATTAATGATCTGAAGAATGGGGTAGATTGCACCCTCAGCAAGTTTGCAGATGACACTAAGCTAGGGGGAGTGGTAGATACCCTGGAAGATAGGGATAGGATACAGAAGGACCTAAACAAACTGGAGGATTGGGCCAAAAGAAATCTGATGAGGTTCAACAAGGATAAGTGCAGAGTCCTGCACTTACGACAGAAGAATCCCATGCACAGCTACAGACTGGGGACCGACGAGCTAGGCAGCAGTTCTCCAAAAAAGGACCTGGGGGTAACAGTGGATAAGAAGCTGGATATGAGTCAGCAGTGTGCCCTGGTTGCCAAGAAGGCTAATAGCATATTGGGCTGCATTAGTAGGAGCATTGCCAGCAGATCGCGGGAAGTGATTATTCCCCTCTATTCGGCATTGGTGAGGCTGCATTTGGAGTATTGTGTCCAGTTTTCGGCCCCTCACTATAAAAAGGATGTGGAGAAGTTGGAGAGAGTCCAGCGGAGGGCAACAAAAATGATTAGGGGGCTGGAGCACAAGACTTATGAGAGGCTGAGGGAACTAGGCTTGTTTAGTCTGCAGAAGAGAAGAATGAGGGGAGATTTGATAGCAGCCTTTAACTACCTGAAAGGGGGTTCCAGGGAGGATGGAGCTAGGCTGTTCTCAGTGGTGGCAGATGACAGAACAAGGAGCAACGGTCTCAAGTTGCAGTGGGGGATGTCTAGGTTGGACATTAGGAAAAAGTTTTTCACTAGGAGGGTGGTGAAGCACTGGAATGCGTTACCTAGGAAGGTAGTGGAATCTCCATCTTTAGAGGTTTTTAAGCTGCGGCTTGACAAAACCCTCGCTGGAATTATTCAGCTGAGGTTAGTCCTGCTTTGAGCAGGGGGTTGGACTAGATACCTCCTGAGGTCCCTTCCAACTCTATGATTTTTACCATGCTTCCTGTTCAATACACTGAGCATTTACTTTTGTCATGTTTTTCATGTCAATTGAATTTGATTCCTTGCACGATGTTTCACTGCCTTTCTACTTCAAGATTTCCAGCTACCCGCACTCTTTTGGTCTTTATCTGTTAATGAGCTCAATCTTGAAAAAAAATCTATTCCCACTTCTTACAGTTTCCTAATCACACAGTTTACTAGTCACACAGAAAGATGAGCTAAGCTCAATAATTCCACTCAGTCATTGCTTTGGAGAGGACAGGGGACAAGGTAGTTTAAATATGATTGTAAATTGTTTGAGGCAGGGACAGTATGTTTCTAAGGCTACGTCTACACTTATGGCAGCAAGTGGAGTACAAACACGGTAAGCCCACTAGCATGAGTATAAATAGCATTGTAGACAATGAGACCTGCTTAATCAAGTGAAGACAAGCCAACATCTTAGGCAGAGGTCCTCAAACTGCGGGTGGCACCCCTTTGGGGGGTGTGGAGGAAAGGTTGAGGGGATGGAGCAGGGCCTGGGCCATCCCACATGGGAGGCAGGGAGGAAGCACTGTACCCACTCTACACTGAGCTTTGATCTAGCCCTGTCCCCCAGCCACGGCTCTGGCCAAGGTTCCCAGCCCCACTCCCCAGCTCCAGATCCCAGCTTGGCCCCTGGCCTCACTCCCGGCCCCCGCTGCCTCAGACGCTGTTCCTGATCAATCCCTGGCCGCCATGACCCTACTCCAAGCTGCAGCTGGGGAGGAGTGGGAGGGCATGGACAGGAGTAAGGAGGGCGTGACCTAAAAAGTTTGGGAACCACTGCTTTAGGGCATGTGTCCTACACAGTTCTCTACATGTGTAAGAGTGCCTCATGCATCTACACTGCTGCTTTTAGCAGTGTAGTCTCCTGCAACCTCACCTCAGCTGGAGCCTTTCCCTAACATAGGGAAAAGCTCCAGCAGCAAGGAAAAGCTCTGGCGGTGGAAGAAGGGGGCAGTGAGGAAAGGCTCTGGCAGCAAGGAGCAGCCAGAACCTTTCCCCGCTGCCTCCCCCCCAAAGCCTTTCACTGTCACATGTAGCTATGCTCTGCAGTGTGGACTTGGCCTCCTTTTCACTGCAGTGGGTAGCTACATGTACCCTAAACACCACTGCAAGTGTAGACATGGCCTATATGTTCTGCAAAGCACCAAGCATACCTATGGCACTACAGAAGTAATGAGTTTATTTTAAAAGTAAAAGCTTTTATTATGGAGAGATAGTAGCTTCTTAATGGTGGCAGATCTTGTGAAGGCCTTCATGGAATTTCAATTACAGAGGTGCTTTAAGGCTGAGTCGTGTTAAACAGATGGCAGGAGCTTCACGTTTCCTCCATTTCCTTCCTTTGGTTTACTAATTTCCCTCCAAATCAGTAGGGTTCTGGCCACTAATTCCTAGAATATTCCCTGGAATTCTGGAATTGATCAGATGCAACGATCAAAAAAAAATATGTTACAGACAGACAACCCATGATGGGGTAGATGAGGGAATAGGAGAGCCACGGAGAGGAATGGAAGTTCACACATAGCTTCTGGTACTGGGAAAATGGGGGACCCTGGTATGGAAGAAGAGGGAATAGGGGACACAGAACCCCTGGCAGGAGACAATTAAGTGGAGCTACAAGGAGTCCCTAAAATAAATGGGGACGGAAAGGACACAGGGAGCTCGTGGGATAGAATGGAGTGAGGCAAGGAGTCTCTCATGCGTGCAATAAACTCGGCCTACACAAGCTACAGAAGTGTGCCACCTGGTAGTTAAGGTCGAAGCCAGTTTTCCATTGCAACCTCAGTACTGATCCCCTTTTCCTCTAGCTTTCCTAAATTAACTTGTATGCCTATAAACTCATAGCTTTATCCTATTGACAAAGTTTGTGTTGTATCACACACAGTCAGCTGGCCAGTTCTGTTGCATCACAGAATGATACATTCTGGGACATGACTATAAGGTAATTTTGTCACAGCACTGAAAAGGTATAAGTCAGTCAAGTAAGTGGAATTTAACTTTATATACA
Source organism: Emydura macquarii macquarii (assembly GCF_026122565.2). Lineage (NCBI taxonomy): Eukaryota > Metazoa > Chordata > Testudines > Chelidae > Emydura > Emydura macquarii. Next base: position 9,490,784 of record NW_027131485.1, read on the forward strand.
AACCACTTTACAACCATTAAATGAATTAAACTTCAACCTTCATGGAGTATTTTCCCCATCTGTTAAAATGGGGCTATAGCAGTTCAAAAATGTAAGTGACTTGCCAAAGGACAAAAAAGGAAGTAAAGTTTTAGAGCTGGGACTAGAACTCTAAAGCTTTGACTTGTTTGGTCAACCTGCTAGGTCAGATTGTCTCAGAGTGGTTTTAAAAGGGCTTTCATTTTAAGGTAATGACCTAAGGGATTTAAAATAAGAGACATTTTAATACACACAAAGAAGCCCATGATTTATGCAACAATTGTAGGCTACCTCAATATAGCAACAGGTTTCCTTAGTAGTTATATTACAAAATGATGCATAGCTGGCCAGCAAGACTCCACAGGGATCTAAATAGCCAGGACTTAACAAGTACTTGCCGGTGGCAACCAAGCAACATCCCCTAGCAAATATGAGGCTTAAGCCACAGCCAATTTCTGCAGAGTAAGCTTTTCACTTAAAAGGAGGAAGTGATCGCACATATAGTGGCAAAAATAATTTGGAAGATTATTTTAAAGCACCCAAACACATACACAGATCCCTGCTCTGCAAAGCAGAGGAAAAAGGCTCACACTACATACAATAAGTGTCTATTTTGGTTTCTACAAGCTGTGGTATGTTAGCCTGTGTATCCCTGTTTTACGTAGGCATTCTTTGCTTAGTCACATGCTGATGCTGCTTGCACAGTATACTTCCTACTTCTCTATGTCCTATTGGGGTTTAGTAGCAACACAGGGCTTAGTTCTCTGCTCCAAAAACAAAGCGAGGGAGTGCATTATTTCACTCTGAAGCAAATCAGGGCTCGCACCAATGTGTTTTTGGACAACCTGCCTTCAGCCCTCTGACTGGAAGGATGGGCTGATGTGAGGTATTTAAAGCAAGTGATGGAAGAGAAAATGGGTTTTCCCTGAAGAAAATCCACCACCCCCTTCTCTGTATTGTTCTTTAAAAAAAAAAAAAAAAAAAAAAAAAAAAAAAAAAAAACACTCCCCAAAACACACTTACAAGATAACAGTGTCCCTCTGACAGGGAACAATGCTAAAGGATCATCCCCCTATACACTCCTGCCCATGTGAGCAGAGGACCAGGAATCAGACTTTGGTATCTCATAGGGCAGCCAAAACTATTATTTTGATCAGACAAATGGTTATATTATGATGTCTGAAGAGATGCTTCAGTACTACGGCAACAGGTGCATAATAAATGTTTTTTAAAAAAGTATTTTCTATGACAAATGCACTAAGATCCTGGGTTGGATCCAACTTGGGTTCCAGCTCTCCATGGAGTTAAAACTGTGCTTGTCAGGGTCATGAATGATTTTGCACTGTTTTAGTTTGGGTTCAGTTAACTGTTTGTGTCATGCTGGACCCAAGTTACTTTTAACATGATTGACTTTTGACTGCTGTTTCAGTGATTAACTGACTTTGCTGGTGTAACTGGAAAGAAGATAGAAATCAATCAGTTGGGATGGACAATTTTGTGTCACTGATGTGGGATTTGAAATGTGGTAACATTAAGGACTGATCTTATATACAATGAATAAAGTGGATACAAAGCCTTTTACAAAGATCATTTCAAACGACTCTAAATCATCATTAGCATATTACACAATAGTATCTCCTGTCATGTGGCCTGTGCAAGAAGAGACATGCATGAATATTGCCATTTGATTGTGTGGGATACATATTTAAAGGATTTTTTCAGAGTTAGTGGTAAGGTTAACATATGTTAGATATGTGCATAGCACCCATCTCTGTACTAGAGAAACATCAAGATTCCCAATGAATTTTGACCATGCCCTTTCCCCTGAAAGCCTATGGCACAAGAATTATTTTCAAGTTATATGATCTGCTCTAGCCATATGTTTCTGCAGTGACCACCTCACAACAGCAGCACCACATACAATTACGACCCAAAGGCTTGATATTTTTAGTTATTTATAACAGCTCTTGCAGTTCAGAATGCAGAAGTATTACTCTCTGATTTGCGTTATCTATGAAATAGCAAAATTACTTTCAATTGGTACTGTTAGTTTTTAAAGTCAGTAACAGAACTAGGCCTAGTTACTTAGCATCCGCTATATGTGGCATTGATGGATATTTCTGAACAGATTGTGCAAATACAGTCTTCCCACTGGCTATGAAGGGTACCCACTGTGGGAAGTACTATTTTTGTTTCTTTTAGATGCATTTAGCTATTAATTTAATGGAATGTCCACTTGTTCTCCTATTAAGTGACAGAATCGAGTTATTTTTCATTTTACCTTTAAACATCTTAAAGTGTAGTTCTACTCTGAAAATTGAGTAAAACTGACAATGTAGAGTTCCATGCTTATTGTGCCTTACTGATTTCAAATTACATGTTCTCAGTTTACAAGTAGACTTCTTGAAGTCTGGCAGAAAGTCATGAAATACTGCTCTCTCCTGATGGAGGCAGCAGGGGTCATGGGGAATGTTCAGAAAAGATCTGAGTTCTTCCTGGAAAGATGTACCCAAACGGCAGTGATATAGAACTGCACCTCTGCCATCAGATGCCTCACTTGCAAAGTTGCACAAACAACCCTCTTTCTGGTCTTATTTTTCACGTACATGAAATCAACAGGAGAACTGAGGCTCAAATGCCAACAAATATACAAGTGACATCTATCCATCCATATGAGTCCATTACCATCACATCACTAGCTTAGTGCTTGGCTGAGATCAGCTTATAGATGAACAGCTGGTTGAAGTTAAACTCAAGCAAAACTGAGGTCATGTTGGATGACACAGGAAATCAACTTTGAGATGTTTGCAGCCCTGAGATGTCCTTCTCTGGCTGAAAACGCACATCCGCAACTGGTCACGTCAGCCTGCAGTTTAGGAGTGCTCCTGAACTCCTCACTTATGGTAAGCTCTAACAGAGCCCCATCCACAAGTAACATGTTCTGCCATGTACAGCTAGCTGGTGAATCAGGACCTTGTCTTGGTAATACATAGCTTTTGTCATCTCCCAAAGAGAGTACAGCTTTGCAGTTTACTTGGGATTGAAACAGTCAGTTCTCAGTAAACTACAAGTGCAGAAAATACAGCAGCAAACCTCCTCTGCAAAAACAGGTTACCATAAACACATCAAACTTGTTCTGGGCTCACTATACCATCCCTTCACAAAATATCACACCTAATTCAGGATTTCAGGCCCTTTCTTCACGGTGCTCAAAGACATGAGACTCAGGCTGCCTACAGATTGCCTAAAGCGTGAGGATGAGAACCGTGGTCAAGAACTCCACACCTATGGTACAGTGGAACTTTCTACAGCAAGGATAAAGCTTGTGTGCAAGAGACAGAACTTTCCCAGAAGCTGGTCCATGATTGTTGTATGAATCCCTGAAGGATCAAAAACTACCTCAGTTCTCACCACTAACCATCTAAGTGCAAAGCACACTTCTTTGAGCTTGTTTTCGCTAACACAGCACATCATACATTAAAACAGTCCTCATGCAATTTTCTACCAGGAAGAGGAACGAAAACTAGCTATGAGAGATGCTAGCAATGTCATTTAACGCATGATTGGAAGGCATTCCAATAACACAATGACAAGGACAGTGTAAGAACCTGAACAGAATATTTTTCCCCTTAAAAGCCAGCTTCAAAAAATCACTGTGGGCTTAAAGTCAAGCTGGGTTCTTTTTCTTGGCCATCCTCACCAGGAATGAAGTCCTGATTAGCTGAGTCACAAGAAACTTACAAGAAACGTTACAACTTTAAGCCCTCATTTTGCAACAGGATCTGCATGGACGGACCTCAGATCAGCATGGAGCCCAAGGTTCTGTGTGATTACAAGAATCTATTAGTGTGAAACCAATTGCAGAATTTAGACCATATGGTTTAGTTTATTTTTAGAATGCATTTTTGCATATGTTATCAAGTGCACATGGGAAGAATGTTATTTTGCCTAAGAGTACCATCTACTGACAAGACATCCTTCCATAAGAATGGGATGATATTTATTAGCATCAGTTGACCAAGCAAAAAAGGAGCATTTCCTAAGTATAGTGATCACTGGTTACAGGTTACTACTCTGGTTGTGTCCTGTTTCCATTATATGCTCCACCTTTAACACAAGTTGATTTTAAGCAAACCATCTCTCCATCCCAAGAAGAGCCCTATTGAGAGGGGACTGTATCAATACACACCCTCTGATATACAGGCATGCCAGTGGCAGAGTGCCAGATAATTTCCAGGCAGGCAGGAAAATGCACATCCCTATACAGATACATTATCCTCCACTTTGCCTGAATCCATCCACAGCAACCCATGAACTGCCACCCAGCTCCCTCTTGGGGTATTCAGACAGACCAAGCCATACATCTACCCCTTGCATTTGTGTATCATACAGACCAATGATGCTCTCACTTACCATGGCAACTTAGGAGGCGTTTCAGGTGATTTGGTTCTTAAGTACAGTTGTCTCACGAAGCTCACGTCATGGTCAGAGGCAGTTTTATCAGGCCTTCCCCACCCATCCAATTAAAAATAACCTGCCCTCAGACCCTCTAAAAATTATACTGAAACTCACACTTCCTTTCCTATCCCACATGCAGCCTCAGCAACCCATCAGCCCTACAGAGCCAGCTACAGAACCATTCACCCCTCCCGGGGGTACAGAAATTATAAAATTAGAAGAGAGACACCCAAAAGCCCTGCGTTTTTCCTTTTTCAGGAGGGGGGAAAAACAAGTCAGAGGCCTATGCCCCTCTTTCGGGAGGGAGGGGTAAAGGGGGAAGCCCTCTGTCCTGAGGCCCTCCCGGGGTTTTTTGGGGGGAGGGAAGGGGGAAGGGCAGTCAGGGATGTGAGGAGTCCTGTGCCCTCACTGGGTTGGGTGCCTGGGGGGAGGGCGGTTCCTATATCCCTCTTTGTGGCTGGAGGACCATGCCGAGGAAGTGGTTGCAATAAAGGCAGCGGCAGGGGGTACCCTTCCTAGGGTGGAGGCCGGTGCCCCCCTCGCGTGAGGGGTCTGGAGCCTGGGGAAGAGGCCTGTTCCCCTCAGTGGGGGGAGGCCGGTGTCCCTCCCTGGGAAGCGGGGTTTGTATCCCGGTGGCCCTCGCTCCCCTGCCCGGCCGTTGCTCTCTGCTGTCCCCGCACGAAGCCCCCTCGCTGCCCCCGGCCCCGCAGTCACCGCCACTCCCGCACCAGGCGCATCCTTCCTCTCCGCTTCCTCTCCTCCGCCTTGGGGGCGGGCGCCAGGCAGACTCGGAGCAGCCTCTCACGCTCCACTCCACCCCTCCCCCTCCCAAACCGCCGGAAGCGAACTATAGACCCACAACGAGGCTGGCCGGGTTGCCGGCGGTCGGACCAATCCGAAATCGACAGGGGCGTGGGGAGGAGCCGCGAGTCGCGGCGTTACGCAGCGCGGGCGGGGGTGCCTCGGACGCCATCTTGGTAAAGGGCAATGAGGCGATTGCCTTGCACTGCGCCTAGGACGCCGGTTCCTCACGCTATGCGTGACGTCACGCGGGTTCAGCCCCGCCCTTCCCCATCTAGGCCAGGCTCCTGTGGAGCTAAAAGCACTTGCTTCCTGGCTGCCCCATCGGCTTTGCTGGGGCGTGACTGACCCCGAGGAGGGGCGCTGCTCCGCCGCCCCAGGCCCTAGGGTGACCATTGCCTGGAGCACACGGGTAGGGCAGGACCAGACCTTCCTCCCCCAGGTGCAAGCCGTGCAGCGTCCGGGGGGCTGGATCGGTGCCACACTACACCCTGTGCCAGCGGCTCAACCAGGAAGCTTGATCCTGCAGCCCCTGGTCGGGGCAAGAGCCCTGATACAACCCCGTCTTCCTAGCCCTGCGGAGGGGCACGATAGAGGCATTTGCCCCCCACCCCCCAAATAAGGAGACCCAGCCTCGGTCAATGAGACTAAAAGGCAGCCTGTTTATTACAGCTACCAACAAGCATTTTTCACTGTGCAGATTTAGCCAGTGGAACTCACTGCCACAAGGTATCATTGAGGCCAGGAGCGTAGGAGGATGCAAAGAAGGACAAGATACTGACACGGATAATGGGGACATCCACAGTAACAGGAGAGGAGTTAATAAAACAAAAAGAGGTATAAGCCCTCCTGCTGCAGCGCATGACTGCAGCTGCTTAGCAAGATGTTTCTCCTGGTCACAATTCAGGGCAATTACACCTGTATCCCCCTCTATGATCTAACCAGGGCACCCACACTGGGCTCCTGCCTCCTCAGCCACCACGTTTTTCTCCCTCCACCACAGGATTTTTCCAGCTGCATAGTTCTCTATCTACACTATGTATTTTGCCCAGAAAACTAGACTGCCTAAACAGGCCAGCACCCCCTTTTCGCAATTGCCCACAGTTAAAATTATTGTACAGCTCTTTCTAAGCAAGCACATTTATTCTTAAAGAAAAAGCACTACAGAAAAAACATTAAAAATCAATCAGAACACCTACACATATGCTAATAAACTCACCAGAGAGACCACTCCAACTCCAGCAAGGGCTATGGTAGGAGTCAGTCCTCCAAACCCCACAAAGATGTTTTTCTGCGATTAGGAGTTCGTGATACCTTCAGCTCAGGACCAGCACACCCAAGCACAGGTTAGTTTTTCCATTTTACAGCCTGGGCCTTTGATCTTCAGTCTCCAGGAACAGGTAATCAGTAGAAAACAATCCTTTCTTTAGGGCATAGCTT